>NC_141107.1:24238145-24963145 GCF_041138505.1 Cibotium barometz | reverse complement strand
ACCACAAAAATTAGCTCAGAGTTTCCTAATCAAAAGTGCAAAAACCATTAAAACAAATTAGCTCAAAGTTTCCCAATCAGTTAAAGTGCAAAAACCATTAAAATAAACTTCAAAACAACCCCTAGGCGTGTTTACATTTTCATGGATAGGTGTGACGTTTCATTCTTGAAGATACTAAGTAAAAGTGTGCATGCATACCATTTCAAGAAATGTGTGTGTGTGTGTGTGTGTGTGTGTGTGTGTGTGTTGCAATTGAATGTGCAAGTCTTGGGTGAAATGGTGAGGCTATATGTTACTCAAGTGGTGACAGTAAGACTTGTAATTTTGACTCTATCAGATGTAAAGATGGTACAATTGTGATCAAATTTACATATTGATATTTATAAAAGTGTCATATAAGTCAACAAACATGTTGACTTGCCTTGATTGATCGCATTCATGTATACTCAGCCAACTCTTTCCATTTTAGCAACATAACAAACTGCCTTGAAATTTGTTAGAATTGTGTACTATCAACCAACAAACATGTTGACTTATATTGAACACATTCATGTATACTCATCCAACTCTTTCCATTTTGGCAACATAACAAATTGCCTCTTCCTAGGCATCAATTAGTGTTTGCGAGCTCAAAATAAATTACTATCTACTAGACGTGGCAAGATAAATATGGTGGGAATAAGAGTTATCAAAAGAGCCACAAAAGTTGTTGGTTGAAGGGGAACCAAATATGCAATATTTAACAATAAGAATAATTATGATAAGAGAATATCGTATTTGTTTCAATTTTAACTGGATGTTTCTTGCTCATAATTTGAGAAGACCATATCTTTTTAATGTTTAATTGGGTGTTCCTTCTTGCCCATAATTTGAATAAAAGTGTCATAAATTAGTGGTAGATATCTAGCACGCCATCTTACCCCAAACCTTGGTTGATATTAGAAAGGAAGAAAAAAATACGTTGGTTATAAAGCATTCCATGCACATGGAATATGTATAGAGCTCGGTGTGTTAGATTACTTATTAATCCCTCACAAGCATCCAAGCTTTCCTCCCTACTAACATGCACATGGAATATGTATAGAGCTCGGTGTGTTAAATTACTTATTAATCCCTCACAAGCATCGAAGCTTTCCTCCCTACTAACATGCATGTAATAAGAGCCTTAGGGTATATACACACGTGTGTCTACCCATCAACTACTCAAAGATCACGTTGAAGGCAGACAATCAGGCATGGAAAATAGACATGCTAGGTTGCTTTTGCCATCTACTAGTCCTCTTACTTGTTGTCGGCATGTGCATGACATGGGTGTGTTGTGGGCTCTGACTATCTAGGGTTTAGCCCATGCAGGTTCATTAGGCTTAAGTGTTTATTCTCTTTGTGAAATTTTGACCACCCCTCTAAGCTATTTTTCCATGGTTCTTACAAAGATCTTATACCAGTGTACCTAGAGCTTCATGACCTTGCAAAGTGTACCCTTTTATGTATTCTATTATAAAGAGCTTCATGACCTTGCAAAGTGTATGCATTGGTTCATGACCTTGTTTCGGGTGCATGAGCTTGCATAATGTACCTATATATGGATAGTAGCCAATCGTGAGAGCCTCTAATGTGCACCTATTCCCTCATGAAAAGGTCTACATGTCTAGGCCATCTCTCTAGGTGGTAAAGCGTGGGTTTAGTTGTGTAATGACCCAAGCATCAGGCTCCCCATACACTGCCTAGCCATCACCTAGTGCTTGCTTCTAGCTATGAAATCTCTTAGATAATCAATGATGGATCACATCTCATCAAGGGAATAGAAATTGTTCATGCCACCCCAATAACAAGGAAGCTAAGACCTAGGAGGAAGCTAATGGACATAATGACAACCTTGTGGATGTTTTAAAAGTATTTGCAAAACTCTTCAAAGAGAAGGAAGAAAGCAACTCCAAAGGTGCCCAAAGACGAGGGTATAAAGAAATCAAAGGAGCAAAAATGGGAGGTTTGGAAGAAAGCCTAGGTGATGGACCTAATTTACAAGTGTGATACAAAAAACAATGAGTTTAGAAATATGCATAAGAAAGTAGTTGGTTTATGGTATAAGAAGGTTGCTATACATTTGGCAAGATAAGGAAAATGAGATATTTCACTCTGAGCTCCCTAGATTTACTTATCTCAACTTGTAACTTAGGTGAATAAGTGTGGGAGCATGAGTGGTGATAGCGAGCATGAGTGGTGATAGCGAGCATGAGTGCGAGTATGAGGTGCTTGCAAGCATGAGCGTGAGTGAGAGTGAGAGTGAGAGTGAGAGTGAGAGTTCAAGGGCAAGCACAGGTGCGAGGTAGCTCCAAGCGCAAGTGCAAGGTGGCTATAAATGCAAGCACGAGCCTAAGCGTGAGGTGAAATGTGAAGTAAAGTGAATGTTGAGTTTGTTTATTCATGCTTAAGGGGTCAAGTCTTCTCTACTCTATTTGTTTATTTAAGCTTAAGGGGCCAAGTCTTCTTTACTCCCTAAAAGAGAACACACAACGTGAGAGGCTGAAAATCTTCTTCTTCTTCACACAACACTCAACACACCATATACAAAGATAAGAGTACACACAATATGAAAAGGTACTCAACCAAATATATACTAGGGTTCTCTATAGTGTGAACCCAACTAAATGAGCTGGTGCTATAACTATGCTAGTCTCTAGAATGGCTGTCACACAGCCTGTCATCCCACTGGCCGCATATCACCCATGATCTCACCAACCATGTCGGTGGTGTAAGTGTGGGGCCTATCCTCCAAGTGGGTCATCAGTATCCACCACCTTAGGCCTATCCCCCAGGCGGGTCATCAGTGTCCACCACCGCCTCACTAGATGAGCTCGATATCTCAACACTCCCCCTCGAGCTCAACTCCATCTCATGTACACCAAGCGAAGCCCTGAATCGACGGAGCTTCTCTGTACCCAATGCTTTGGTGAAGATTTCAGCGATCTGATCTTGCGTGCTGACATAAACAAGGTCAACGTCTCCTGTCAAAACCTTCTCTTTGACAAAATGTAGTGGACCTCTATATGCTTTGTGCGAGCATGAAAAACTGGGTTCCTAGCCAACTGTATACTGCTGATGTTGTCACAGAAAATGACAACTTGTCTATCCACTGATAGATACAAATTTGCACAAGGAGCTTTCTCAACCAAGCTACCTCACATGCTGCCATAGCAGCACCTCTGTACTCGGCCTCTGTGTATTGGATAGAGCAACCGTAGGCTGCTTCTTGCTGCTCCAAGTCACAACAGCACTCCCCAAAGAAAACATGAAGCCACTAGTAGATCTTCTATCTGAGATACTACCAGTCCAATTAGCATCTGTGTACCCATGCACACATATCTCTATCCCAGTTTCATAAAATAGTCCACAATGCAAAGTAAACCTCATATACCTCAGTATGCGTCTCAATGCATCCAGATGCAGCTTCCAAGGAACCTGCATAAACTGACTCACCAAACCAACAGCATAGCTCAAATATGGCCTGGTGATTGTCATGTAGATCAAGCTTCCTATTATGCGCCTATACATAGTAGGATCCTCCAAAATCTCTCCTAAATCTGCACTCAACTTGCCATTCTGATCCAATGGCACTGAGATAGGCTTACAGCCTGTCATACCATACTTGGACAACATGTCCAAGGCATATTGTCTTTGTAGTAATCCAATACCATGTGGTGACCTAATCACCTCAATGCTCAAGAAATATCTGAGCTCCCCCAGATCCTTCATCTCAAACTTCTGTCTAAACAAGATCTTTACATCAAAGATCTCTGCATCATGGTCCCCCGTAATGATCAGGTCATCTACATAGATGACAATAAGCACAACCCCTCTATCATTGTGTCTCACATACAACGAGAAATCTGCATTGGCTACATGAAAGCCAATAGTGACAAGATATTCAGAAATCTTGTCAGACCATGCTCTTGGTGCTTGTTTTAAGCCATACAAGGCTTTCTTCAACCTGCAAACATGCTCGGGGTGACTCACATTCTCATAACTAGGTGGCTGCAACATATACACCTCTTTCTGTAAATCCCCATGCAAGAGTGCATTCTTTATATCCATCTGATGTAAAGACCATTGTTTTGACGTAGCCATTGCTATCACAACTCTCACTGTTGCCATCTTGGCAACTGGGCTGAAAGTTTTCTCATAATCAATGCCATATGTCTGCGCATATCCTTTGGCTACCAATCTAGCCTTGTACCTGCTTATGCTTCTATCACTGTTATGTTTTACTTTGTACACCCACTTGCATCCAATGGATTTCTTGCCTTAAGGCAATTGCACTAAATCCTAAGTCTCATTTCCATATAGTGCATCCATCTCCTCATCCATAGCTTTCTCCCAACACACATTTCCAACAGCCTCATCAATGCATGTGGGCTCTACAACCTGCATAACTTTTGCCATGTATGCATAGTGATGTGCCACATAACCATCATAGGTAAACCTCTGCACAGGATTCTTCACTCTCCCCAGATCTTCGTAGCTTTGCATTCATGGCTTCCATAGCCTTCTTTACACCATGTGTTCTCATAGCTGGTATCCCAAGATCCTCATAAGGCTCATCTCTTGAGCCACTAGACTCTCCATCAACATGAGAATGCCTTGCAGAAATGTCAGGCATACTAAGGGGCTCAACCACTTTCTCTTTGCCTTTATGCGATGTACTAATCACATTTGCAGGACTGGTATTATGATGCAGCGTACCACTCCATGGTCTATCAACTGAACCACTAGATGAGGACTCTCCTGGTCCACTCAAGTGCTGACTTGTATTCTGTGTAACCACATTTCCACTCACATCAGCCCCAATAGCTTTTTTTCCAGTAGCATACCACTTGCTCATCTCATCAAAAACATCATCCCTGCTTACCCTCAACTCACGTGTAGCAGGGTTATAACACTTGTATCCCTTTTGCTCAAGGGAATACCCAATAAACACACATTTTTCAGCTTTTGAATCCAGCTTAGTTCTTAGCTCATCTGGCACATGCACATATGCAATGCATCCAAAGACTTTCAGATGAGACAAATCAGGTTTTCTACCAATAAAACTCTCCTCTAGAGTTACATCATGTATGGTTGCAGTTGGAGTCCTGTTCATGATGTAAACTGCTATAAAAACAGCCTCAGTCCAATAGCTATACGGCATATTCTTCTCTCCCATCAATGTCGTGCAATCTCAACAATGTGCCCGTTTTTCTGCTCAGCAACTCCATTTTGCTGCGGAGTGTATCTGCATGTAAACTCTCTGAATACCATTCTTCTTCAAACATTTAGAGAACTCATTGGAGAAGTACTCTCCCCCTCCATCTGACCTTAGGCACTTTACATGTTTCCTTGTTTGCTTTTCAACCATAACTCTGAAATTTTGAAAATGAGTGAACACCTCACTCTTCTCCTTCATGAAGTATACCCACACTTTCCTTGTGTGGCATCACATAATACCTGCAGCCTCCCATAGACACGATCTTCATAGGACCCCATACATCTGAATGCATAACATCTAGTGCATTTCTGCTCACATTTCTGTCACGTGGAAAAACATGCTTTGTTTTCTTTCCAAATTGGCATGCTTCACATATTTTCTGCATACCTTCAACTTTAAACTTTGGCAGCCCTGTCACAATTCCTTTAGTCTGCATAAACTTCATTCTCTGCACATTCACATGTCCAATTCTTTTATGCTAAATGTCTATGTCTGCAACAATTCCTGAACCATTTGCAAACATCGCAGCACTCACTTCAGGCATGTTTACATTCATCAATGTAAACATTCTGCCCACTCTATTGCCTTTTGCAACCAACCTGCACTTGTCTTTAAAGTTTTCAACATAACAACCATCAACCTGCAGACCCTGCTCAATCATCTGGCTAATTGAAACCAAATTCTTTGTTATGTTTGGAACATGAAGAACATCTGCAAGGTACTTCACTTTGCCATCCTGCATAGACAATGGCACATCTCCAACATGGGCAATTGGATGAGCAGTGTCATCCCCCGTTTCCACAAAACATGGTCTTTCAAGGTTTTTCATCTCCTTGAACCACTCCCCATGACTTGTCATGTGGTTCGAAGCACCTGAATCAACGTACCATACATCATCTTTGTGTGCTGCTTCAACATTTTCAGACATGGAATTAACGACATGTTGCATAATAAACAACCTTTCATTATCCTCATTGTTTGTGCTCAAGGATGCATAGTTGTTTTGCTGCAATTTTCCATTTTTCATGTCAGCCTACTTCTTATAACAATCTGCCTGCACATGTTCAGGCTTACCACAATAAAAGCATCCACGTGTATCATTATACTGCCTTTGCCAATTTCCACGACCTCTTTGACTCCCCCTGTCTTTGAATCGGCCTCTTCCACCTGCGTGTTGTTGTTGTTGTGAATTCTGGGACTATTGTTGTTACTACTGCTGGCCATAATTTTGATTACCTATTCGGCCACCTCCTTGGCCGCGTCCTCTACCTCGTCCTCTTCCTGAACTTGTGTAGAAGGCGTGTTGCTTTGAACTGTTTTTGTTTTGTGAAGAGTTTTGGTCTTCACCCAAGCTCTTCTCTTCTATAATCAACATAGACACCAAATCTGTGAAATTGGGAATGTTTTCCCGAGTCTGAATAGACGTCTTGAACGCCTTGTATTGTGGCCCGAGACCACGTAGACAGACTTCCACCTTATCATCATCATCCTACTGAAACGCTAATAGATGCAAGGGATTCCACAATACCCTTGATCTTCAATGCAGTCATTCACACAGACATACTATTTTTCTCCACAGTATGAAGTTCATTCTTCAACTGTATCTTTCGTGCCTTGGTATTCGTTTCATAGAGTTTTACCGAGGTGTCCCACGCCTCCTTGGGGGACTTGGCATCCTATATATGCCCAATCATGGTGTCCTGTATACTGAATAGAGAGCCAATACATAACTTTTTTGGCTCCTTGGTTCCAATCCTTGAACTCTTTTACATCTGCAGCAGTTGGATTGATCTCCGGTATCTCCGGTGCCTCTTCATGCTCACCTTCTATATGTAGTCCCAGTAACCCTTTCCCATCAGGAAATTTTTCAACCTAAACCTCCAAGCATGGAAGTTGTTCTTGTCAAGCTTCTCAGCAAAAATCAGGTTTATGCCATCATTTGACATCTTGCCAAACATACAAATTTACCAGAAACAACACTCTGGTTTGTCCTGTATAAACTGCTGTATTTTCTGCAGTGGTACTATACTACACTCAAATGTCACAACCAGTGACCTCAATGTGCATACATACACCCAATGGCAACTGTTGACCTCCTTGCAGCACACACAATGTCTATATAACCAATCTGTCTTCCTGCAGTTCTTAAAACAAAGTTTTGCATAGAATCGATGACTTACCCGCAATGCTCGAAATCGCCTGCTTTCTGAAAAATGGAGGTCCCAATGTGCTCGAAACGTGTTTTTGGCCCAAAAAATTCAGTCCATAGGACAAAATATTTGCCCTATCCCACGAAGAAAGCTCCTCAATCAGAGATCGTTTGCAAGTGCCTCCCGTAGAGCTCTCGAAAAGGGTGTAGTTGCCAACACAAATAGGGAAGAGTAAATGAAACTCTTACCCTCGTACCGCTTCCTATGCTTCTCTTGCTTGTAGCTCAGACCTTAGCATGAACCAGGCTCTGATACCATGAAAAGATGTAGGGAAGAAGAGAGCTTGAGCTCTTGCAAGCACACACACACTCACAAAACCCTAAAAGAGAACACACAAGGTGAGAGGCTGAAAAGCTTCTTCTTCTTCACACAACACTCAATACACCATATACAAAGATAAGAGTACACACAATATGAAAAGGTACTCAACCAAATACATACTAGGGTTCTCTATAGTGTGAACCCAACTAAATGAGCTGGCGTTATAACTATGCCAGTCTCTAGAATGGCTGTCACACAGCCTGTCATCCCACTGGCCGCATATCACCCATGATCTCACCAACCATGCCAGTGGTGTAAGTGTGGGGCCTATCCTCCAGGCGGGTCATTCAGTGTCCACCGCCTCACTAGATGAGCTCGATATCTCAATAGCCAGGGACTACCCTAGGGCTTAGCTCTGTTTTTTCTATCTATTCCAAGCTATTGGGATCATTAAATATTGCTCGGCATTGATTAGGAGGGAACTCTTCGAAAGACATACGAGTTGAGAATTGAATTATAGAATCTATGTGGTGGTGATGATGAGCAGACATAGGCTAATGTATGTACTTTTTCAGTCTTCAAGAGGTTTTTTCCATGGAGCATATGTACGCACTCTTATGAGTGTGTAAGCCATACCTTTTTCCTTCTCAACCAAGGCTTTAGATCTTTAGAAGTGAGTCAACACCTCACTTTTCTCTATGTGTGTGTTTCTACATTGATCTCCACTCCAATAATTGGTATCAGAGCAGCTTTGCATGGCTCTCACCTCTTGCTATCTTCTCCTCAAGCTGCTTTTTTTTATTGTCTTAGATTGAGCTATCCTCTTAGGTGGAGAAGGTATACCATATAGTGTTCTGTTAACTACATTAATAGCAATTTGCACATTTCAAAGTGTTTTGAGCAGGCTTCGAGGCTCGTTCGCATGCTCTAAGGTCTTCACAGGCATCAAGGGAGTGTTAGATCAAATTGTTTTTGTTCGATTTTGGGTTTTTTACACAACAGCAGAGATTTAATTACAAATAGTGACATCATTCTCCGATATCACATCTTCAGCTTCTCTTCAACAGCATTATCAACATTATATATCTATTTTTGCATTCCTGCTAAGTGACATTTATACACTCTACACTTTACAATGTTTCATACAATTTGTAGGTTTTCATCGTCATCCACTGATCTACTAGTATCCATGTTGATTGCATTCTCAGTGGGCATTGATAGTACCTATATGTAGTTGGGATATTTGCGTTTAGTGTTAAAGATGTCATTTATTACAGGTAGAATGAGAAATAGTGATATATTTAAGATGCTTTTTGCTGAGGATAAGCTTGACGGGACTAACTACCTGTTGTGGTCCTATATATTGTCTCATGTACTGGTCATGGTCAAAGGACTTTGGAATGTTGTTATTAGCATTGAGGCATCTTGTCTCACCCAGCACAATAGCATAGTATAGGTACTTTGGATGGTGATACAAGTTTTGATGTAAGAATGGCATTTGCCTTTACATCTCCCAATGTGGTAAAACACGCTAGGTGGGATGGCAAGGATGCATAGTGGCACTTTCAGTGAAAAGGAGCATTATTTCTCATATTTGCTCATGTAAAACTATGACATGCTTAGGATATGCTTGTCGTGCTTTACGTAATGAGGCACGAGTGGCCTACTGGCACAAGTAGTTAGAGTCTAAGCATATGAATGAGGAAAATTTAATGGATAAGTTCCTCACAAGGATTAAAGATCTTAGGGAGCAGCTGGCATGTATTAATGAGGCCTATTCGGATAGTTCTTTGGTATTTACTATTTTCACAGCTCTATCAGATTCACACCAGGGTTTTGCATTTACACTAGCTCATGAACAAAGGGTAACCCAATGCCTTTACTTTTGATGAGTTGGTTGTAGTGCTCTTGCGAGAAGAGCAATCGTACGACAAAACTGAACTAGTATACATGTGGGAGATCAGGCATTTATTATTGTGAATCAAAAGATAAAGGAAAATCCTTTTCTCAGGGCAGCTATAAGCCAAAGGCAAGACCAATCTTCTAGAAAGGATGCCGAGAAGGGGGGCGATAAGCCTAAGAAGAAAGGAAAATGCAACTATTGTCGGAAGCTAAGCCATTATATCAATGAATGAAGAAAAGGCTAGAGAAGGAGAAGAAGAAAGAGTCATATATGGCTATGGTTGATGTATTAGCCCCAAGTGTTATAAAAATAAGGAGTCAAAAAATAATGCACAAGATTGTTGGGCATTCATTATGCACCATAATTATGATCCTTGAGTCTATGTCGTATGCATGTTAGTGAGATCAGCATATGTTGTTTGGTACTTTAATAGTGGTGCTAGAGCAAGTGTTGTTTGGTACTTTAATAGTGGTGCTAGCAAGCACCACTAGTGATGATAGTGGTGCACATTACTTCTTTAATAGTGGTGCTAGAGCAAGTGTTGTTTGGTACTTTAATAGTGGTGCTAGCAAGCACCACTAGTGATGATAGTGGTGCACATTACTTCTTTGCATGATTTATTTTTCTCATGTGAGTTTGGTCCTGATAGGAAACCCTTTGTAGCTCATTTGTTTGTCTTGCTTATGCTTTTATGCCTGAGCAACAATGCAATAAGATGGTGGATGATAAAGCGATAAAATGTATTTTTAGCCTATTTAATAAGACAATTATGGATGATACAACGAATGAGGAAAGGGAAGCCATACAAGAATCTTAAAGAGTATGCCAAAACGGTTGGTGTAGACATCGCAAGGCAACAAAAAAGCTACTCCTTTACCTAGCAGGACATGTGTAGGTTATCATGCATCTTATTCTTTCATGGATCATGCTCTCATTTCCAGCATATATAATGAAGAGGAACATATTTCCTTTGAGGAAATATAGGAAAATGATCATTGGATGTAGGCCATGTAGAATGAGTACAACTTAATCCTAAAAAATGACACTTGGTATTTAGCAGATTTGCCTTATGGTACAAAGGCCATTGGTATGAAGTAGGTTATGTTATGGCTCACCCAAACCCCTCTTAAAACACATCCAAGAGATTACCTAGTGAACCGCAAATGTCATGAGGATCTTTCCAATGGCTGAGCTCGTAACCCTTGAGGTCTCCAAGCTCTACAACTCCTTGAGAAGCAATTCCAAGCATTGTCAATCGTCGCGTTACACTACGTGTACTCATCCCTTCTCTCACTTCACCTTATTCACACACTCATTAGCATGCATTAGAGAAAGAGATTAGAAAAAGCAAGACTCTATTGCACAATGGGAGAGTCCTTTGTATTATGAGAGATATTAACTTATGTACATGGCCATAAGTGTTCACACTCACTTAAACTATGGCTGGCCGAGCACTTTAGGCTCATAAGAGGCCGAATGCTATTATAATAACCACTTTCATAATATATCCATGAAGTACATCACTTGGGACTTCATCCTAACTTATAACCACATGCTCTAGAAGTGGAAATTACCATAAGTATTCCGATAAGACCATTCCGATAAGACCATTATTACGGGCGCCCATCCAAGTTGTAGATTTGGATACCATTGCTTCATATCTTGAATGTATGACCTTTTGGTGTATCCACCTTGACTCCTTGATATAAGATAATGGTAGTAGCTCTTGTTAACCCTAGGAATGGGTTAACATTTCCCCCTTCTTTATGCCGATCGTGTCCTCGTGTTTGCATTAAAGATCTTTGTTGATGGCTTTTGATGTTGAGTGACGTTTAATGGTCGTTGTTCCTTTGGAAGGAATAAGAAAGGCTAGTTAGTAAATGAAAAGGTTAGAGATTAGCAAGAATTCCTAACGGGTGGGGGTGGTGGGGTTATTGTGAATGATTGCATTTTTATATTTTTGTGAGACTTAAAAAAAATTTATACTTACTTTGTTTTTTTGGCAATCATAAGCAGAGTTACATGGGAATTGTGTCAGTTGGGAAACTAAGAGATGTTAAAGATGGGGGAGAAGAGAAGGAAGGATCCAGAGGAATGTAGACAAAATCATCAGAACGAGATTGTGATTCTTAGTTCCTCATCTGATTCATTGAAGTGACATTCATCATTTAAAGAAATTGGCCTTCGATGATTCCCCTTTTTGTGGCCAGATTCTTGTCAAATGTTGTTGAGTAGGACCTGTTCCCGCATGCTTCTTCCCATGTGCTTTTTATGCTTTTATGTATATGTAAGTGCTCTATGAAGTAGATAAACATGAAGTATATTAAAGGAGTCAATTGTTAATCCCAATTAGGATTAACAATTATGCTCCTCCAATTGAAGAAATTAATAAGTGTCATGAAAAGGCACTATAAAAGTTATAACATTATGAGATATTGGCCACCCAAGGCCTTAGTAAGTTTTGGGCTCCCAAGTGTGAATAAGAGCCAATTGTATATAGGGTATTTTCTCATAATGAATGGACACAATCCCTCTTTGTGCTATGAGAGTTCTTGCTTTGTCTGGAGAGAGAGAGTACTCTAGCACATGTGCCTTCTCTATGCTTGTATGCTTATGTGGAGAGAGAGAGAGAGAGAGAGAGAGAGAGAGAGAGAGAGAGAGAGAGAGAGAGAGATTACCTTGTGTAGTGGTGTGAGCGACTCTATGGTGACAGCGTGGAGGTGAAGCTTCTCAAGTGAGCTTGGAGACCTCAAGGGACACGAGCTCGGAGCATTGGTAAGTTCCTTATCACCACACAGTTGTGTTCTATTGCTTCTTCCAAAGGTGAATGCATAGATTTTCTTCTTGGAGGTGTGGTAGCCCATAACATTTTTGATGCCACTATCGGGAAACACCTTTGTTTCTTCCATCCTCTTTGAGCTTCAGCTCCCATTATATGAGTTTCATCATTGCCTTTGCATTCTCGTAGTGCATTGTGTATGGATAAGGTTTGAGTGGAAGTGAAGGTTTGTGAGAAATTGGTCGTTTTTTGTTGTGTGGGTGAGTACTGGGGTGACCTTAGAGGAAAGCTTCACTGCTTTTTCCCTTCAATTTTGATGTTTGTATCACCAATTGCATGAACATGAACGAGCAGGGTGATACTCTGTTTTTGTTTCTTCGAAAAAATCCATAAAAATCACAAAAATAAGGAGCCATTGGTTGTGTTTTGAACTCGCATTACATTCCTTATATCTAGTACAATCATTTTGGAGCATCTAGATAGGTAATTTGCACCTAAACTCCTCTTTGTCGATGCAGGAACTTCACATGTGAAAGTGCAAGAAAAATAGTTCACGATGTGAACTACTTCCTGCTATCTCACGGCGTGAATCACTCTCGCTAATCAGCACCGCAAATCAAGGGATTACCTTGCTAAAAATAAATAGGGCATCTTATCCTGACATCTTTGACACAACGGGTCCAACAAAATTGTAATTCGTAAACTATCAAAGAATGCTTAACGACGTGAAACACTATATAGTTCACGATGTGAACGATTCTTGGACATTTCATGGCGTGAACCAATTAGATCTCACGACATGAATGGCGTAGCTTTTCACGGCGTGAACTGTTTACCATTTCATGACGTAACTAGATTTAGTTCATGAACCTAGTATTGTTAGATTAAGGTTATGGAAGTGCCTTAATTGAGCACATTGAGACTAGTAAAATTAGATCAAGGTAACGTTGACTTGTGAATCCAAAGTAATTATTGGAGCATGTGAGAGTACAAAAATTAGTTCATGACGTGAACTACTTACCATTTCACGATGTCTCACAACGTGAATGATTCTTTGATGTCTCATGATGTGAACTATTATCTGGCAGGCTCACAGCCACATAAAACAAATAAAAATAAGATCGACAGTACCTTACCGAAATTAAATTGGGGTAGCAAATTAGCTTATCAAATCACATTCACATGCACTTGAGGTATGGAAAGCTCATTGGAGAGAACCTCACTCTCGAGACGACAGTGCATCAAATCACCCAGGATCTTCCTATTAGAAGAGTGTTGGTTCAGGCCACTTAGTGAGCACTCAATAAAGTATCTTAAAGGAATTTAACCACCGTCAAGACAAGTAGTGAAGAGTCCATGGAAGAAGGGCTACAATTCTATGGGTTTGGGGAATGTCCTTGGGGTTATAGTGGACTCATAAGTTTAATCCCCCCTAGGTTCACTTGATACTGATGTGGTAAAGATTCTCAATAACAAAGGTATTAGATATCTGGCTGATTATTGGGAAAGGGATTTGGTTGGGTGGAAAGAGGTGAACCTCTTATCTGAGGAGTTTCAGTTAACCAGGAGAGAGAGAGAGAGACTTGAAGACTCAGGTGATGGAGATGTTGCATAGTGAATTATGTTCCAAAGCTACTGATACTTCAGTCTGGATCAAGGAATGAACTTGGATGAATGGTGTCAAACTGAAGGAGGGAAAAACCACGGATATTTATGCATTAATGAGAAAAGGGGATGCCAATGTTCTGTATTGCAAAATATGGAATATAAAGTGGAGTGCCTCTAGGTGGAAAAGGAGATGGCACTTGATCCTGGAACTACCAGGTCCCTAGGAAATTTCAAGTTTTTTTTTGTGGAAGGTTAGCATGTGGGCAGTACCTATTGGTTATAAGTTGCAAAAAAGGAACATGGCTAGTGGCATTTGCCCTAGATGTAGGTCTTCAATAGAAAGTGGAAGGCATGTGTTTTGGGAGTGTCCAGCCTTAAGGAGCACCTAGTGCAAAATGACTAAGTGGATAGAGAGGGGTTTGAATATGCAAACCTTTTGGGAGGACTGGTTACTTGGGAAGTGGGTAGTTAATGATGAGCTCAGTGGGTTGGTGTTTAACATTATCAGAACTTGCATCTTATGGGAAATCTGGACTAGCAAAAATGAAATTGTGTTTTTGAGGGCTACATGTACAGGATTCTAGGATACTGAGCTGATGTATAAATGTATATGCATGTGTTGGTCTATATGTAATGTAAATAAAATTAGATCTCTAGAATTGGATTTGTTGATTCAGAACCTGTAGAGGAATATGCCTTGATTGTTTCCTTGATTTTGGCTGAGCTTCATGTATACTGGGGTTCTCTCCCTAATGATGGATTGTTGGTTGCAGGTGAGGAGTTGGATTGAGAAGAAAAGGCCTCCAAGATTTGGTCCTAAAACTCAGAGATGGTACCGCAAGGAAAAACAGATGGATCACACATTTGTTGCCTTTATTGAGAACCTGGTTGTTGTCACTAGACCTACTATCAAGTTTTGTGGAATAATCAATTCTCCATGTACCTTGGTCCTTGTAACAGTGGTATTAGAGCACGGCAAATTCAAGTATTGAATTTGGGTTATGGAGACTTGAAGAAAAATCAAGAAATTGATTTTTCTCAAAGGTTATTGGCTTGGAGCAAAATTGAAGGCTTTTCAACAAAGTCAAAATACTTGCATGGGAAGGAAGAATATGTAAAAAGCCCGTAGCAAGCATACAAAGACTTTGTACAAAGACAGAGTTCATTCAAAAATCCAAGAGATAAAGAAAGAGAAAGTGTGGAAGACCTTTGGGCAAAAGAAGACATGATTATGTGAATTTCGTACACCCTTGGATGTGATTGAAGATCAAGGGCGAGGAAAGAAGGTGGAAAACCACAAGTGGATTCGCAGGAAACCATCCTCTTCAAAAGCAAAAGTGGTTTTCATGGATTCTTACCCTCTTCTTCTTCATTTGTCCGTATGGAAGAAGTCTTCAATTGAAGGAGGATTGGGCTTAGCTTTTGGATTGCTAAACCATTGAGTAAGACATAATTCTATAATGGAGGGCTCTCAAGTTTTTTAATCCCTTGCTACGTTGGTGGTTTCCTCCTTTGAAGAGAAAAGAAAATCTTATATATACATACATACATACAAACATACATATACATATATATATAAAATCTTCACTCCCTCCATAATTCAAGGACGGGCGGTCATGATTTCTTCTCTTTTTCCCTAGGCAATGACGATGGCGATGAATTCAACCTGAAAGTTTTCTTTTTTTTGATGTGGGCACTTCTAAACAGCCATGAAGAAGGTTTACAATAAGCATATATATTAAGCTTATATTATTATTATTATTTTTGTTGTAATCGACGGATTTTTTTTCTCTCCTCCCCATAATTTGGTGGCCACTGGATGTGGCGAATTCCCCCTTACCTTTCTCTCCAAATCAACAGCATGAACCTTCTTCCCTCCCTTTTTATTTCTTCTTCTTTTGTGCATATCCAGCTACTTGTTGTTGAGAAGGAGAGAAAAATGTGGTTATTTTAATTTTAAAGCTTTGTAAATTTTACACAAGAAAAGCTTAAATCCTTTAACCTTAAAGCTAAAGCTTTATAAGCTTATACAAGACTTTTAAAGCTTATCTTCAATACCATTCCAAAAACTCAAAGAAGAATAAGAGACTCTACTCAAAGGAAGAATTCAAAATTTCCAGGAATTACAGAAAATTACATGGATTTCTTCATATTATTTGGAAGCCTCTTGCAAACGAATATTTTCGGTGTTATTTCTCAGCAAGTGGGCAAAAACTTTAACGGAGGTTATTCTACAAAATATAACATCCCTTCTCAACAAGTTATTATTGGCCTTATTTCGGCATCAAGAAATTATTATCTTGGTATTCTTCTTCGACATTCTTCACTCTTTTGAAGTCTTCTTCTTCAACGAGTTATTATTTGGATTTATTATCAACATCAAGCGTTACTGGATTATTATTATTATTGTTAGTCTGACACCATCGACTTTGAGTGCTTCAACAATGCTTTCTTTCAAATATACGAGACTCAGATAAGTTTGTTACTTTTTCTATTTTATTTCTGTACTTCATATTATTTTGCTTCATTCTTCTACAATGGGAACCTATCCTCTACCTCCAACCATTCAAGAACAACTTCAGTCACTTCAAAATCAGATTTTTGTTGAGAAGAAGTTGAGGATGAATTTAGAAGGCAGGTTATTCCACAAAAAGAGGCATAGACATGTTAGTGCTACATCTTCAGATTCCAATAGTGATCAAATTCAGAGAGCCATACGAGCTACTCTCAAAGCTCAAGAGTCTAGAAAAGAAAATAAGATCAGTTGCAAAGATTTTACTTTCTAGAATTTTGATGGCAAGGAGGACGCTCGCACCATACTTGCTTGGCTTACTCAACTAGATGATTATTTTCTATGAGAAGGACAAAATCAAATGTGCTACCAATCACTTGGTGGACAATGCAACATTATGATGGACGTCATTAGAACCAGAAAACGCAAACCAAAATCTTGGAAGAGATTTCAGAAACTCATCAAGAAAGATTTCCTACCTTCACAATACACAGCTAAGGCTCGACAATGATGGTCTACATTTAGACAACTTAATGGAGAGAATATATTAACTTATGTGGATTTTTTTTGGCCAAATTTATTACAAATGCAGGTAATCAAGAAGGTTCACACCAAGGATCAAAGAACAAAGTTCATAGCATGTTTGAAACTTATAATTCGATTAGAGGTAAATATGTTTCGATCGCATTCTATTAGCTCAGCTATTTCATTAGCCTCAAATTGTGAAAAGAAAAATGGTTTTTCTAAGAAACCAATCCAACACCAAACCTCGACACATCAACATTTTTAAACCCTAAAACCTCTTTGAAATCAATTGATACATCTCTTAATGCCCATAGAAAAGGTATTGACACTAAGATAGATAAATCACAAAACACTAATAAACATGATTCAAAGAAGTGTTATAGGTGTAAAGAGATTGGACATATCACATCAAATTGTCCACGGAAGTCAAAGTTTATTTCACTAGGACTCAATATGATCGAAGATGATAAAGAAGAAGAATACCACGACTACTTCTTTCACTCTTGAGGTGACATATTTATTCCATTTAATTATTTAATACTTTTTGGAAAATTTCAAGGAGAGTTTTTATGCATCAAAAGTAGAACTTCTTGAAGAAACTGGCCCTATTATCTTGAACTATACTTTATGAAATTTTCAATATGTATTAGTCTTGTGGTATGGGACATGAGATTACTCTTGTGTGAAGGATTCAGATGCATACTTACCTCTAGATATGTGTGGGATAATTTCTGGTGGTATGGGACACTAGAATTTATTACACATAGAAGTCCTTGATACAATGTCTTTTGTTATAATTAGAGAAGATACTCGAATTTATATATTATAAGACAATTGATCTCCTTTGCTCACAATAAGCAAACACACATTTGAGGTTAGTTGCTTATCCAAGCAAGAGGGATGTTACATAATGTCCACCCTTTAGCTATACGGGGACGCCTGAACACTAGTGTGTCATCCTAGTGAATTGGTATTGTCCACATTAAATATTGATTACCTAGTGGTATTGGCATAGCTTGATACCATGCTTGATGGGTTTATGTTGTTGAGGTGTAACAAGTAGTTCCATGCTTGACAAAAAATTTGTGGTAAAAGTGAAACAAGTGGACTATGCTACACAACTGCACACACGGTTGAAGTGAAACAAGTGGTTTATGCAACTGATGCGCCATGCTCATTGGAGTGTAACAAGTGGTAACTCACACCATGCTAGATGATGTGTATATAATGATATTCTCATCATAGTGAAACAAGTGGTGAGTATATGTTGTGTTTATGCCTATCAATGTTTCATATTGGGATTAATTGTACGTAAGGAAATTAATTGGAATATGCTTACAAAAATAGGTGATTAGCAATGCGTGTGTGTTGCACATAAGGGATCTTGTCTATATCATATTATTTTGTATTATTATTTGTGATTTGATGATGAGTACGAGGATCACCACTTGAGGTATCGCACGAGTTTTGTTGTTGTAGCATTTTCTTCTACCTAACTGAGGACAGTTGCTTCCTCAAAACGGGAGGACTGTTACAGATATATATTTTATTATATTTTTTAAGCATAATGGTCTTGATTTAATGTGTGCAAAAATCAGCGTAATAAAATGTGCGAATGTACACAAGGTTATTATATATATATATTTGTGTGAGTGTGCACAAAGTTATTTCATGTGTAAAGGCCCAATAGCATTTATATTCAGGCAAAGGCTTTTATATGTACAAACCTTAAGAACTTTCATATGGTTAATAATATGTAAAGCATTACCCAAAAGTGGGAAAAGCAAGCCCAATTTGTACGCTAAACTATTATTAGCTGCTTGGGCTATTTTCATGAATAGAATTCTCTAAATACTCATGTCATGGAAGTGGAGCGACACGTATGAGGGGGGAGTTTGCACCCAATCTTGTGTTCTTTGATGTTATGCTTTTGGGTTATGCTATGATATCTTTGATTTATTTTTTGTGATTTATTGATTTGTGGATTAATAAATTCTCCATGTACCTTAGTCCTTGAAACATATTTGGTCTTCCTTAGCATTGCCCGGGTTTGAATCTCACTTGCGCCTCGCATGTTTTGAATGTGATATACACACCTGCCTATGCCATTGTCGAGTGTCCATGTGGGCTTTGTTGAAGCATTAGTCAATGGTGCTTCCTTGGGGCTATTCACATGCCGTGCTACTTATTATACTAAATTCAAACAAGCCCATCATTAGCACACATGTGCACGGTCATTTTATTTTTTGGATGTTAAAAATTTATTTCAAACCTTTCTTTTCTTGTAATTGTCGAGTGTCCATGTGGGCTTTGTTGAAGCATTGGTCGATGGTGCTTCCTTGGGGCTATTCATGTGCCGTGCTACTTATTATACTAAATTCGACCAGGCCCATCATTAGCACACATGTGCATGGTCATTTTATTTTTTGGATATTAAAAATTTATTTCAAACCTTTCTTTTCTTGTAAAAAGTCAAAGTAAGAGGCCAAGGATGTCAAGGCCAAAGAGGCGAAAACTATGGAAGAGGTTGATGTAATAATAGCCATGAGGACTCCATAAATAGGTTGATGTAATAATAGCCATGAGGACTCCATAAATAGGGGGAGTCAAAGGAACACTCAAAGAGGCCAAGGTGGAAGATAATGCTCAAATTAAGGAGGCTATAATGCAAGAAGAGGAAAAAATAACAATGATGCTTAAAACTACTATGGCAAGATAGGGCATTGGGCTCAAGACTGCTATTCAAAGCAAAGAGACATTAGGAATGGCACTTTAAAGCAAGGGAATTATGCCTCAACATAGAAGGAGAGAGAAAAGAAGAAGACAAACATAACTTGTTTGCTATGCATCTTAGTCAATGTTCCGCATGTACAAATCACATGACTAGAAGATAAGACTTGTTTACATTAAAATAAGAAGTCACTGAGAAGATGTGTGTATTCATTGGAGATGATACATCACATCTTGCTATTCACATTGGGACCTTTGGAGATTTTCGCCCGCCGGGAGGACATGGGTCCAACATAAACACAAAGCATTGGAGGAGAAACATATTATATAACCTTCATTGATGACTATTCTTTGAAAGCTAAAAGCAAAGCTTTTGATAAGCTTCAACAATTCAAAGCAGAAGTGGAAAAGCAAAGTGGTATCACGATCAAAATCTTGAGAAATTGACAGTAGAGGAGAGGATATGTCATGGGAATTTGAAAAATACTTAAAGCAACAAGGTATCAAAAGGTAGTTGACTCCAAGATACACTTTGCAAAGGAATGGAGTGGCAAAAAGGAAGTATGAGCACATTGCAGAGATGGAATGTGCCATATTAAATGAGAAAAACATTCCAGACTACTATTGGAAAGTGACATGTAATTATTTGATTTTCTTGGTTAATTGATCTCCAACATCGATTGATCCAAATATAACTCTGGGAGAGAAGTTCATAGGACAAAAGACTAATGTAGGAAACTCGAAGATCTTTAGATGCTTATGTTATCCACATGTGCCAAATGAGATATAAATAAAGGTTGAGCCAAAAGCTTTAAGATGTGTGTTCATTGGAATTGATTTATAAAAGAGTCACGTCTACAAATGCTATAATCCTACAAACGAGAAGATGTATGTCAGTAGAGATGTTAACTTTGATAAGATGCATGGATGCTTTGACAAGCATGAAGTAATCATTATTAAATATGAGAGAAGTGAGACTACACCTTCACATAAAGAAGAAAAAGAGGAGAAGACATCTCCATGGAAAGGAGGTCTTTGTACCATTACTAGTAGTGATTCCTCAAATCAAACAAGGGAGTGAAGATGTTGAAGAAATTCAACCTTGAAGGTCTAGAAGGGTAAGCCATACGGTTCAAAGGTTGACCTATTACTCTTTTATGCACAAACATTATGCTTATATGACAAAGGTGATAGAATTGGAAGAAGAAAAAAGGTTTAAGGATGCTATACAAAGACATAAGTGGAAAGTGACAATGGATGAAGAGATTTTTGCTCTTCAAGAGAATCAAACTTGTGATCTCACACCATACAACGATGAAATGAAGATGATTACATGAAAATGGGTTGATAACATAAAATACAACTTGGATAGAAGTTTAAATAGGTCCAAGGCAATACTTGTTGCCAAAGGGCATGGACAAACTTATGGAGTGGGCTATGAAGAAACTTTTTCACCTGTTTTTTCAAAGATGGCTAACAATGGTGAGAACCATCATCACTTCAAGAGAAAATAAAGGATGGATATTTCATCAAATGGGTGTGAAGAATGCCTTTCTCAATGGTTACTTGAAGGAAGAGGTTTACGTAAAACAACTTGAAGGATATGAAGATCCACCACATGTGTGCAATTTAAAGAAAGCTTTATATGGATTAAAGCTAGCACCTCGAGCATGGTTAAAACAACTTGAAGGATATGAAGATCCACCACATGTGTGCAATTTAAAGAAAGCTTTATATGGATTAAAGCTAGCACCTCGAGCATGGTTAAAACAACTTGAAGGATATGAAGATCCACCACATGTGTGCAATTTAAAGAAAGCTTTATATGGATTAAAGCTAGCACCTCGAGCATGGTTTGATAAATTCTTAAATTATTTGAGAAATATTGGATTCAACAACAATTATGCATATCCTTCACTCTTTGTAAAGATATAAAGAAGCAATATTATATTTTTGGTGCTTTTTGTGGATGATCTTATTTTGACAGGGAATGATGAAGAAGAGAACATAGAAGAAAAAGCACAACTTTGGGCAGAATTCAACATGAAGGTCTTCGGAGAGTTAAGATATTTCCTTGGAGTGGAAATTATCTCAAAGGAAAAGAAGCATATATGCTTTCACAAAAAAAGTATGTTATGGGCATGTTGCTTCACCATTGAAAGGGAATGATGAAGAAGAGAACACAGAAGAAAAAGCAAAACTTTGTGCATAATTCAACATGAAGGTCTTGGGAGAGTTAAGATATTTCCTTGGAGTGGAAATGATCTCAAAGGAGAAGAAGCATATGTGCTTTCACAAAGCAAGTATGTCAGGGGAATGTTGGAACAATATTGTTTGAAAAATTGAAAACATATAGCTACACCATGAGAGGTGAATGTGAAGCTTGATGCAGACAAAAGGATCAATATTTGAAGATGAAACCTTGTATAGACAACTTATTGAAACCTCATTTATCTAACAATTAAATTAAAAGGGCAAATATTTCTCATGTAGTTGGAATGGTAAGCCAGTTTACACAAAGTCCAAGGAAACCTCACATGGAGGAAGTGAGAAGAATATTGAGAATTATCAAAAGTATGGTGAATCATGGACTTCCCTATTGGTGTGAATATGAGTTTAAATCTCATACATATTGTGATGCAGGCTGGGCAGGCGATCCATCGACAAAAGGAGAAGTAGGCTCAATTGGGAATTATTTTGTTTCTTGGACATAAAAAAAACAACCGATAGTAGCCTTGAGTACTATAGAGGCATAGTATAGAGCTTCATAAGCATCTTGTGAAATTGCATAGATGTAGCAACTCTTAGCAATCTTGGAGATAACCTTCCATTCGGTTGATAAAGAATCCGGTGTGCTCATAAGAAACACATTGAGGTACATTATCACTTTGTGAGAGAAAAAGTTCTACAAGGACAAGTGGATCTAAGGTTTGTAAAGACTAAAGACTATATTGCAGATGTCTTCACCAAAGCATTGGCAAGAGAGAAGTTCTAAATTTTTTGAAGACTACGTGGAGTTAAAGATATGACTATCACCTCAACTTGAGATTGAGGGGGAGTGTGTCAAAGTGTTAAGGGCATAGGAACATACTCTTAGGTAGAATTATTTGACATGTTTTGAAAATAGCAAAAAGCATGTTTTAAATTTTTTTATAAAAGCTAAACACATTTTAAGATATATATATATATATATATATAAAGGGATTTTTCTAATCATAATAGATATAGAGGAAAAAAATTAGAAGAATCTCTCTTTAACATTCTTCTCATAGGCCAGCAGCATCGGTGCCTCTACTACTGACAAGCACTATATTGCTCAAACCCCACGTTGATTGTGTGTGCACATGGATCAAAGGAAAAGACAAGAGTATCTCATATGTTTCTCTCCATGTTGAATACTCGGTGGTGGTGAAGATAGGGCTCATGGAGGTGAAGATAGGGCTCATGGAGGTGCCTGAGTCATAGATGAGGGGCAAGTAGAAAGGGTCGTCACCCATGGGACATATAATGCCAATAATACACTAGCTTGATATTTAGCACGATAATGCCAATAATGTAAGATTCCTCCCCAGTCTCTCAGGATGTCCAGTATCTTCCCGTGTAATCAAATACCTCTTCAGAAAAGAAAGATCTTGTTTCTACTTGTTTTGGCTTAGAGAAAGAAAATATTCTAGAGAGAGATTATTCAAATTTTGAATATTTTTGGGTGGAAAAATATATCTTCTTATTAAAATAAATTTCCCCGAAATAGAAGTTCAAAAAGATTTTCAGAAGGTGCATTACAAATCAATTATAATATGTTCAAAAGGCCTTATCCTTGGGGTCTAGATTTTCGAAAAATTTTAAATTAAGGTTCTGAGGGGCCAATCAGATTCATCCAAATGTATGGAGGAGATAAATGAAGAAATAAAGAAAATTTTCCCCAAAAATGAGTAAATACTCACATAAGATGAAGAGTTGACTAAGGACAAGGATATTAGTTAAAAAAGAAGAGATATTTAGTGAAATGATGCATTTTTGACACCTCAGTGCGGGGGGATTCCCCTCATGAAGGAGGCGCCTATTTCACATGTGGTGTGGGTGAGTTTTAAACTCACAAATAATGAGATATTTTCATCTCTCCTCTCTCCTGCTTCAACTAGATCCAAAAAGTAAGCTAAACTGACCTAAAAATGGTCAACAATTGACCAAACTGATCTGAAAAATTCTAGAATCAATTTGCTTGGTTAGAGGCTCACTTTTTCCTATAAATAGAAGCCTCTCCCTTTGTTAAAGCTTAATAGTGTTTTATGCACTGTTACTCTGCTCCTCCCCCACAGCCAATAACTATGAATTTGTTAATAATTCATTAGTTTTTTGACCATTTCCTCTTCTAAAGAATTGGTGGCCACTCTTGTTGGCAAACAAGAGTAGATCCCTCAAACCATCAAGCCAAAGGAAAGCTCCCAGAAATTCATGTAAGTAAGAAATCTTACTTTTTCTTTATTCTTTTAATGGTTTTCTGATTTTTTGTTATCTTTAAAATGATAAACAGATGCTATGCCTTGTTGGAAAGGCTTTCCCCCTCTCTTCTTCTTAAATTCAGCCCTTCTTTATCCTAGTTAAGTAATCTAATTGTTGGAATTAAACTTTTCATATTGTTTCTCTTTTAAAAGTAGAACTTGATTAGTTTGGAATGCTTTAGACCAATTGGGGATAACTTTTAAGTAATTTTAGGACAGAAAAATTGAAAAATGGTTAAGGTTATAGCAAAATTTTCTTAAAATTTATGAAATAAGTTTTATCTTTTATTATTCAAAAAGAGTAATCCCCATTGTTTGTGTATTCTAAAAGTGTTATTTTCATTCTATGCATAGAAAAATGCATAGTAGAAATAATTTTATTATAAAAGTGTTATTTCTATTAAAATTAAATTCTATGCATAGAAAGATGCATATTGGTTATTTTTTTATTATAAAAGAGTGATTTTCATTAGATTTTGATTTTACGCATAAAATATAGATGCATAAAGAATTTATTTTTATTCCAAAAGAGTTATTCTCATCAATTTTGATTTTATGCATAAATAGATGCATAAAGCATTTATTTTTATTCCAAAAGAGTTATCGGTGAGCTTCTGGTACAGTGGATGAGGGACCAAGGAAGCGGCCTATGAGTGAAGCGCTAGGTGACCTGCAAAGGATCCTAGAGGGTGCTGACCTGCGGTGCTCGGGCTCTGGGTTGCCGAAGATACCCACAAGTACGTCGGGGAAGATATTGGAACAAGGAGTAAGAGTTATTTTCTGAATTCGAGCATGGATCTGGTTGATTGGCCTTGCTGGCCCTCAACGAATGAGTCCATGGCTCTTTTGTATGGATCTGTTGGTTGATCTTGCTGATCTTCAACGGAGATTCCATCTGGATATTTTTATGTGATTATATTGCCGGGTACTATGAACTAGGAACTATTGAAAAGGCCCTGAGTAAACAGGTGGTGAGCGTTCTGGCCAATGATGCCATAGGTACACCGATGAAGAAAGGAATTGGAAATAAGGATTCAACTAGATAATTAGAGGATTATGATCAGTAACACTATGGTTTCATTAAAAGATTGTTTTAAAGATTGTTGAATCTGTGAAAAAGGTAAGTTCATATTGGGTGTGTAAGTGGCGTGACTAGTTTTATGTTTGCATGAATATCCGGCTAGGGGGCCTGGGAACTCTTTTCCCTGGTACCCGAGACAAAACCTAACCAAAATTCCTAATTGGATCCCATCACTATAGTGGCTGGGCGGACCCATGGGATTGGATGGGGTTAGGCTGGATTGATGGATCCCTAAATCGAGACTCAATTTCTGTATAGTACAACAGATGAAGTAAATCCCAGACAAAAATTGTTCTATGGAAAAGAATCAATGGCTGTGCCTCTCGATGAGGAAAAAAGCGTTGGTCTCTATGATCCAAGTACAATATTTTCCTTGATCTGACTATGGGACTTACGGGTTTGGTCAGATCAGTTCTGTTAGTTAAGGCTTTTGACTACGTTAGAGAAAAGTTATCTTGGAGGAATCGCTCGTGCTTTCCGGGCAAGGAAAGTTTTTTCGGGTTCGGTTTTGGAAGAACCGATGGATTAGTCTCTTGTCTGGATATCCATGGGTGAGGCCTCGACGAGTGTGGGACCCTTCCCCGTGCAAGAAGTGCTACTTTCGCTGCTAGCAGCCCTGAATTCGTTACGCAGTGGGGTCAGGGATCCTACAAATAATACACTAGCTTGATATTTAACACAGTAAATCACCCGTAATATCAATTACACCAGCATGGCCCCAAATGAATATACTAATAACACTAGCTCACCAGTATTAATGTGGTATCACCCAATGATACCAACTACCATAGCATACTACAATGGTATCATCTCAAGAGTCCTTGACCAAACATAGAGTGGAATATCTAACACTTAGGACCTTTCCAAACCTTAATCAAAGCCTTGACAATAAGTGGGTGCCTAATGAGTTATTGGGTGTGGACACCCAAACTTATAACTGGCTTATATATAAGTGAATTTCTCTAATGAGAAAGGAAGATTCCCTTGAGTATTGATTGAGAGTGTGCTCTCTCCTTGTGCTTATGTGAGAGTGAGCGTGTGTGAGAGTTCTACCTTCTTACCCTCTTGGTCTTGCTAGTGATAGAGAGATATTTTCTTTCTGCGGTGGAGCATGGTCTTGTAATAATGGCGGGGAGTGCCAAGATCTACATAGAAAATTCTCGTGGTGACCATGGGAGGTGGTCTTTGGATCAAGGGTTTTTTGAAAGAAGACTTGACAGATTTGAAGTTGAGAAATTGTCAGATGAGGAGTTGTCAATCAAGGAGCTAACAAATTAGAGGCTGGTCAAGTCAAGAACTGACAAATCTTAGTCAGTTTGAATCATCTGAATTTGTTTGAGTCATATACAGTCAAAGACTAGGAGCTAGTCAAGACTAGTGTTTTGGAATCAATGCTGACTGGATCAATGTTGATAGAAACATAGTGCTGATGGAAGGAGGAAGTAATAGATTAATGCTGAGACAAACATAGCTGACTAAAGGAGGAAGAGATGGGTCCAGAGATGACTAAATCAAAACTATTTGAAGCAAAGGGTGTTAAGATCTAACAACGTCAGAAAGCGGGATCAGTCCAAATTAGGGTAAGAGTCTGAAAGTGTTCAGAAATAGTATGAATCAAGAATATGTTTAGATCAAGAGCTGTTGAAATCAAGAAAAGAGTTTGAAAAGGTTTAGGAGCTGACTAAATCAGAAAGGTTTCCGAATCAGGAGCTGTCTCAGGAGGTGTCCATAGCTGCATTTAAGCAAAGTCCAATGAGCTAAAGAGAGGCAAGCCAAGATCTTCAAGTTGTGTGTTTGTTTTATTTAGTGTTTGGGAATGGTGCCTTGTATACCTGATCTCATCTTGCCTTCCTACAGTGCTAGCTAGTTGTAGCTAGTATGGGAGTTGGAAAAGCTCATAGACTGGTGTCCCACTGAGGAAGGATTGAATCAAGTATAGCTTGTGTGAAGAAGCAGGCATTATGGAGCACAAATATATGCCTACCTATTTGAGGATTCCTTTGTTCTTTGGAGAGGAAGGGGAAGACGCACAAACATTTTTAGAAAATGTGACTACTTCATGTATTCTGAGCAACAAAGATACACCAACAGATAACAGAACTACCTTGGTCTTGGGAATGGTTTAATAGTTTGGATA
This sequence comes from Cibotium barometz, assembly GCF_041138505.1. Lineage (NCBI taxonomy): Eukaryota > Viridiplantae > Streptophyta > Polypodiopsida > Cyatheales > Cibotiaceae > Cibotium > Cibotium barometz. Next base: position 24,935,655 of record NC_141107.1, on the reverse strand, counting down.
GACAGGTTGAGTAAGATCTTGATCAGTTTGGAAGCAACTTTCAAAACCTAATTTTGCAAAGGAAGAGATGCAACAATCTTATGGCAGAAGATTCTTGGTCTAAAACAAAAGAAATTGGATGAATATGCTGAATTTTTGAGGTTATGAGGCACGTATATTAGAGCCTTAACCAATCCTAGAGAGGTGGCAGGGTTTTTTTTATTTAAAAGAGATTTATCAGGCTACCTACCAAGTAGATTCTTGTGATGATGAGTAGAGATGTTGTATTTATGGAAGATGAGATTCAGCCCTTGCTTTCGTGTAAAAAATAGCAAAATGTATGTTTGCAGGACATATTTGACACTCTGCTTCCATTGTTTAATATAGGGTACATTGATGTAGAACATTTGGGTACTCAAAGGAATGCTGAAAATTGTTCTAACAGGTTAAAAATCAGCATGTTTTTTAGCCCAGAGATTAGCCTACTAATGAGCTAAATGTGGATGATACAATTGATGAGGAAAGGAGTCAAAAAGTATGCTAAAATGGCTGGTGCAAACACTGTGTGACAACAAATTAGGCACTCCTTTGCCTAGCAGAACATGTGCATGTTCTCATCACGCATCTCATGTTGATGCAAGTCATGCTCTTATTGCCAGTTTATGTAATGAAGAGAAACCTGTCTCCTTTGATGAAGCAAAGGAATCAAAAAATGGATGAGTGCTATGTAATCAGAATATGATGTTTTACTAAAAAATGGTACTTGTTGGGAGTTATCTAATTTGCCTCATGGTAAGAAGGCCATTGTCACAAAATGGGTTTACAAGCTTAAACATAAAATTGACGATAGTGTCAAGAGATACAAAGAAAGGCTTGTTGCAAAGGGCTATACACAAGAAAAAGGCATTGACTATGGTGAGACCTTTGCACCCACATGTTATATGACTACCATGTGGAGTATCATTGCATTAACAGCACATAAAGGTTGGAATGTATGTTAATTGGACATTAAAACTACTTTTTTGAATGGAGATTTGCATAAGGAGGTCTATGTATCAGCCTCGTGGTTTTGTTGAGAAAGGTTAGGAATCAAAAGTATATTGATTGAAAAATCTTTGCATAGTCTTAAGCAGGCTCCCAAAGCATGATATGAGAAGATACATGCATACTTGGTTGCACAAGGTTTTTGCAACGGTCCTATTGATAGTACCCTCTACATTAAGAGGAATAAAGATCAATTTTTGGTGATCCTGCAATACATTGATGACATGTTGCTCACAGGTCCTCATGATGATCATATGTTAGGTTTATTAGCTGATTTATAGAGGTCTTTTGAAATGTTGGATCTTAGCCCGTTGCACTATTATTTGGGCATTGAGTTTTGACAACGTAATGAAGGCATTGTTATGCTGCTAACACAATACATAGAGGCATTATTGAAGAGGTTCAATCTATGTTCTTCTCTGCAGAATAGTGATCTTTGATGCAATGTAGTAATCCCCTCTCAAAGTTTATTTTTTGATGCTGGCCTATATTAAGAAGTTGCTGGATTCCATATATTCTTATGTAACACAAAGCTTGACATTCAGTATGGGGTCTCAATATTGAGTAGATTTATGCATAGCCCATAAAGTATTGGCAGTCTGTCAATAACAGGTGTTCCATTACCTAAAGGGAAGTCTATCAAACAGGTGTTCCATTACCTAAAGGGCACCAAAGAACTTTGGGTTGTTTTATCCCAAGGTTGGGTAAATCACAACTGCATGCATTTACAAACTCAGAATGGGTTGGATATTACGACACACGAGTGTCGAAGAGTGGTTTTTGCTTTCGCCTTGGTGATTCATGTATATCATGGCTCAACAAAAAGTAATCCACTGTGGCCACTTCTAGTTGTGAAGCTAAGTGTACATGGTAATGTCTATAGCTATAGTTGAGAGTGTTGAGCTCAGCAGATGCCTTATTGTTGCTGATTTGGGTATTTGACGAGTCCTTAGCCATATTTACTAAGAGTCAAAGTGCTATGGTAGTTTGCAAGGAATTTAAATTTTTATTCTTGCACAAAGTACATTGAGGTGAATTATCATTATGTCAGGGAGAGATGCTCCACACAAGAAATGAGCTTGGCTTCTGTGGCAACACATGATAGCATGGCACATTTATTCTCATGAAGGCTCTCTCACGAGAGAAGTTTGAAGCTTTTCAAAAAAATTTGAGCTTACTTCCATTTGGGGATTAGTTTGGGCTCTCTCTCACAGTCCAAAGAGCCTGGCACATCTTTGTACTTTTAGTTCCAGCTCATCTCTTGTTCACATCATCAATTCTAGGGGGATTTATAGCCATTTTTCGTAGTGATGTATGTTAACACACTAGGACCAGCCGAGGCACTTTTTCCCTCTTTAGGAGGTTTTTTCCCCCATGCTAGTATGCACCCATCTTGGGGTATACTTATCATCTTTGTATAACACACATTCATTATCTATCTATCATCTCAGTGTATGCTCCCTTGAGCTTCTCCACTGTGTGTGTGTGTGTGTGTGTATTTCGTCAACCCTATTTCCAACAATTTGAATTAGAGGTTCCAGAACATCTTTAATTTTAATGTACTTTAGATCATCCCTTAGATCCTTGGCACCTATCATCCCTATAATCTTGTGATGTATTTTAGGCTTTCTCCCCCTAGGTTCTTTAGTTTTGTTAGGTAAGATTTTCCTGGCTAGGCTTTAATCTCCCCATGCTTCTTCTAAGGTGATTTGAGTGGAGGAATTTAGAGCATCCTCAATCCCAAAAAAATCTTCAGAGCTTCCTTGGATCCTTCTTTTTTGTTTATATATCTCCCTTAGGACCATGGGAAGCCCTTGGTTTGATTGGTTTATTTTGTGGCTTGCTTGGATATAGATGATGCCATATTCATTAGAGGATTTGGATTTGCTGGCTCTCAAGAGGGAAATCACTACTCAAATGATTAATGCCACACTTTGTAAACCAATGGTGGGTTAGGTGTCACAACTTTTGGGATGATTATCAGATAGGCAGCCACTTTGTGAGGGTCTTGACATCTAAATCATGCTATGGGAGCCCACCTTGGTGCATTGATGTCTCTTCCTTGGTAAGCTCGTGCATGTTGTCAATTGGTAACATCAAATGTCTTAGTTGGTTCATGTGGAAATCACTCCTTTTTTTAGGCTTCCTACCACTCAGTCAAAGTATTCCATATAAAAATGTGGAGGGTTAGGAGGTTCTTCTATAATAGGCCCAATAGTCTAATAGGAGCTATTGTTCGTGTAAGGCTGGAGGAGGTGGTGACAATAGAGGTGGAGTCTCTATGTCCCTATAAGGTTTCCTAATGATGATTGGGTTCCTCTTGGCATAGGCTACACCATAACACTGGGAGGTGGTGTTGGCAAGGCTAATGGTTGAGGAAAAGTTGACATCCCCACCATTCTCATCATTCTTTGGGCATGGCAAGCAGTTAGATGATTCATGATTTTCATACCTTCTATAATGCCCACTCAACTGATTCATAATTTCCATAACATTTGTAGTATCCACACTACTAATTTTATCTTACTCTTAGAATTAGATATTCATGAGCCACATGGTTGCTTCTACAAGTAGCACACCACATCATTTTGGGACTAAGAGCCAAATGAGGATGGCCAATCTCTCTAGGAGTTGCTTTGAATACCCCTTAGTGTCCTTTGATCATATCATTTGCTATGTCTTTTTCACTCTTGGGCTCTTCCTCCTTCCTTGAATCATGGCTTTTGATATTTTTCGAGGGGGTGCGTGTGAAGTTATCATTCACGATGTGAAAGGGGGTCTATCTCGGGGCAAAAAAAAGACTCCGAAAAACACCCCTGTTTGGAGGCTCGTGTCTTCTAAACCGTGAACGCCCTAGTGGTCATCGGAAAGCCGACATCGAGCTCTTCAAATTTGGTCTTGGCCATTCAAAGTCAAAATCGATCGTTTTGGCCTTCGACTAGCAGCCTCAACATTTGACCTGGAAATCGAGGCAAAAAAAAGTCCAAAAAATAATAAAAATCGTAAAAACAGTGTGAAAATGACTTTGAACAATATTTGGGCTACTTTTTGAGGGTCTAAACGACAAAATCACGAACGACTCAGAGAGACAAAGTTTTAGTACTCCAAAAATAATACAACTCTCATACAAAGTTTTTCCAAATTCCTTTTGGAATACCTTAAAAAACATGCTGCAAAGAGTAATCTACATTGAGCAATGCACAATACCATTTACATATATTCCATAAGTACACTTCATACATATGCACAATACCATTAGCCTCTGTTTACATATACTCCATACTGACGCAATGACTGGTCATCCATATGCACAATACCATTAGCCATTGTTTATATATATTCAATATGTGCACTCCATACATATCCAATGAGTAGTTTAAGAAATAATGAAACATAGTCGTTTAATACCCCTTGGTCACATGGTTAAAGCGGACGAAGTCCCAACCAATGGTGCAGGTTCGTGCTCGATCCGTGCTCTCTACGGTGTTGCGCGTCCTTGTTGTGACTGGAGTTGGGTGTGTGAGTAGTGCATATAAGCCAGTGTTTCTTGCCAAAAAAATAATAATTTAGTACGAGGCAAGAGGATTACAAATTTACAAGATTTAGTGTGACCACATTAGTGTGGCCAAATCTGCAGCAAAATCGATCCATTTCAGAAACTCAGTGTAGCCTCTTAAGTAGCATTAAAGCCCTTAAACTAGGACAAGAAAAATTGAAAAAAAAATGTCACCACAGTTTACCCTGTGCAATTCACAGCTCTTTTAGAGACAACCTTTAGAAAAACTGGTTGTTAATAGGCCGATTAATGTGTACAATTTTTTGTAGTAGAAACTGGTTGATCCTTTCTTTTCACTGGTTAAAAAACAAGCTTATTTTTGACTTATACATGTTTTATTTCTTGTTTTCCTATTTATTTTGTTGCTAAATCAGAATCATCGAGAGCTCTACAAGATTTTCAAGTGAGATTTTCTGAAGGATCTGGGGGAGCTCAGATATTTCTTGGGCATTGAGGTGATTAGGTCACCACATGGTATTGGATTACTGTAGAGACAGAATGGCTTGGACATGTTGTCCAAGTATGGTATGACAGGCTGTAAGCTTATTTTCGTGCCATTGGATCAGAATGGCAAGCTGAATGCAGATTCAGGAGAGATTTTGGAGGATCCTACTATGTATAGGCGCATAGTGTAGGGAGCTTGATCTACATAACGATCACCACGCTAGATTTGAGCTATGCTGTTGGGTTGGTGAGTGAGTTTATGCAAGTTCCTCGGAAGCCGCATTTGGATGTTGAGTGGGTACTTGTACCCTTCAACTCCCATTAAAAAACCTGGCCACACGACCAAAACAAGCTTCCCCTCCTTTTTTTTCCTCATGAAAGTTAATACATTTGGCAATTGAAAGTTAATAAGTTTGGCTCACTCACATGGCAGTAAGCACAAGACATGACTTTAGTAATAAGGTTATCATACTAAAAAACATAGTAAAAGTAAAAAAAAATAGTAAAAAAGCTTGTTTATTGACACTAAAATTACTACTTTTAAGTTTCCATGAAGAACAATGAAGATCACAGAAGTTTAAAAGCTACCTTGAGGAAAATGGCATCTACGATGGAATGTCTTGGAATATATCACTAGCTATGTGCACTACACCTATAAAGCATTTAGAGAAAAAGAAGCAATTTGAAAAACTATCTACATCTACATAGCGTTGGAAGAAAAAGAAGAGCTATTAAAAACTCTCTACACATAAATGGCATTCCAAGGAAAGAAATAATGTTCAAACACTCGTTAACGTGCAGACTAGGCCCAGCTCACCCTAACCCTCCTTGAAACACATCCAAAAAGAGCTTACTTGGTGAACCACAACTGTTGTCTCGTGAGGATCTTTCCAATGGCCGAGCTCGTAACCCTTGAGGTCTCCAAGCTCTACAACTCCTTGAGAAACAATTCCACCGCGTCTCCCACGAGTGTTGTCACATCGCCGCGTTGCACTACGGGTCCTTGTCCCTGCTCTCACCTCACTTCACTCACACACACTCACTAGCATGGATTAGGGAGAGAGATTAGCAAGAGCAAGACTCAATTGCACAATGGTAGAGGATGTTGTATTATGAGAGAAATTCACTTATATACATGGCCATAAGTGTTCACACTCACTTAAACTATGGCCGGTCGGGCACTTTAGGTTCATAAGAGGCCTAATGCTATTACAATGACTACTCTCATAATATATCCCTGAAGTACATCACTTAGGACTTCATTCTAACTTGCTACCACATGCTCTTGAAGCGGATATCACCATAAATACTCTGTCACACCATTACGGGCGCCCATCCAAGTTGTAGCTTTGGACACTATTGCTTCATATCATGAATGTATGACCCTTTGGTGTATCTACCCCCGTGACTCCTTGATGTAAGATAATGGCAGTAGCTCTTGTTAATCCTAGAATTGGATTAACATTCCCCCCTTCCTGATGAGACGATCGTGTCCTCGTGATCGTGTTGAAGACCTTTGTGTGGGGAGAATGAACAAGCTTTGTCGATGGCTTTGATGTTGAATGATGCTCAATGGTCTTTGTTCCTCCGAAAGGAATAAGAAAGGCTAGTTAATGAATGAACAGGTTATTTGTGTATTGGAAAAATTCCTCATGGGGTGAGGGGTTTTTGCGAATGATTGCATTTTTATATTTGTGTGTTTTTTTTTAAACTTTGTTTTTTGCAATCATCGACAAGGTTACATGTGATTTTTGTTAGTGGGGGACACTAAGAGATATTAATGATGGGAGAGAAGAGAGAGAAGAATCCGGAGGAACATAGACTTAATTATCAGAGCGAGATGGTAATTCTTAGTTCCTCATTTGATTCATTGAAGTGCCATTCATCATTTGAAGTTAATGGCTTGTGATGATGTCCCTTTGTGTGGTAGGATTCTTGTCAAATTTTGTTGAGTAGGACCTGATCTTGTCTTCTTTTCCCATGTGCTTTTTAGGTTTTTATGTGTATTTAAGTGCTCTTAGAAGCAGATTTTCATGAAGTACAAGAATTTAGTCATATAGACTCTTATTGAGCTGCTCTGTGTTGAAGTAGTCACTTGTTGGTGAGGATTGAAAGAATTACATCGACTTGCGAGGCTAATATAGATATCTTCACTAAGGATTGAAGATCATTGATTTGTGAGATGATGGCATCGTTTGGAGAGGTGTGTAATTTGAAGGAAAATTCTAGGCGATGGGTTGTACCATTGACCAGGCGTTCGCCCACCATGGCCCCCCCATCCAGAATATACTTGGAAGTTGTCGATGGTGAGGCTTTGGTGGAAATGTTCTCCAGTGCATGAGTATGGATATGTACTCATGGAGAAGTTGCTACATTAATTTAGCCAAAATAATAAGAAGCAATAAGCTTAACAATTATATAGTGGCTATTGTGTGATATGGCTTAATCCATGATGAGACTTAAATTGTGAAAGTGCAGGTGCTTAGGCCGTGAGATGGAACTCCTTGATTTTGCAAATTTTGACCTCATTTTTTTAAATTTTTAAATTTTTAATTTTTTATGTGAACTGCTAAGACGTGAAACACTGAGGTGTGAAAGAGCAGTCGTGAAAGTCCAAGACATGAAAGAGCAGACGTGAAACTGCAGATGTGAAATATCAGATATGAAGGACTAAGACGTGAAACATATGACGTGAAAGAGCAGTCTCGTGAAAGTACAAGACATGAAAGAGCAGACGTGAAACTGCAAACGTGAAAGAGCAGACGTGAAAGTCATGATGTGAAGATCCAAGACGTGAAAGTGTAGATGCAAAAGTCATGACGAGAAGATCCAAGACGTGAAACTGTACATGTGAATCTACAGACGTGAAAGTCATGACGTGAAGATCCAAGACGTGAAATTGCAGACGTGAAAGTCATGATGTGAAGATCCAAGACGTGAAAGTACAGACATGAATTTGCAGAGACTGACCAATTGTGTTTGCACATGCTTAGGATGGATCATTTATCATTTCCAAAGGGGTGACAAGAGCATTGTTATTTTGTTCTCGATGTGCTCTTAAGTCCCCATATTTGATTTTGAATTCGTTTGCTGAAATGATGTCGAGGCAGTAGGAAAGACTGTTGATTGTCTGCTTGAACAGACAAGCTCTTGTATTGGTGTTGAATGCACGGTAGTTTTGTTTGTTTACGGTTGCTTGGGCTTCTATTCTTATCGAACTTTAGGTGAAGTTGAAGTCGGTGGTGAGGTTTTCTTCACATTGTTTGATTTTGGCAACCATATGATGGAATTACCATCATAGTATCCTTGTTTGTTGAAGCACAAGCACAAGTACCCATCTTTGATGATTGAACACTGTAATTTGGTGGCCGATGTGCTTGGTGTTGAGGCTTCCTTCTTTGTGCAAGCTTAGGAGACTTTGTGATGCGCTTGGGGATCCAAGCTTTGGTATTTCTTAGGTAGTACCCTTGTGCTTGCAGCAATGTTTTAAGTACCCACACTTGTTGCATTGGTGGAGTTCTTTGAGGAACTCACATAGGCTTTTGTGGATGGTGTTGTGGAATACTTTTGTTCTTCCTTGGCTTTTGAGTGCTTCGTTGAGGAAGAGGGTTTGACCGTCGAGGCACCCAAATGTGATTTGCACCTTCATAGTAGCCTTGAGCTACAAGTAGCTACTTCTCCACCCACATTTTGATACTATTAAGGTATCGTGATTGTGGTAGTCTTGGTGGAGTTTTATTTTGGGTTGATGTGGAAGGTTTGGGGCCCTCCTTGACTTTGGTTGGCACTGAGGCTATAGGTTTGAGACTCATTAGCATTGTTGATGATGAAGTTAGAGTCTCTTATGGAGTGGTTTTTGATGACGAGGCCTTTGAGCATGTGGTTGTCTCCTTTGGTGAGGTTTGTCAATGAAGATGCATAGGAGCCGGGGCCTTTGCTTTGAGTTCCTTGTTAGAGTTAGATGGTTGGGCTCTGGGAAATTCTTCAGGAATAGCTGCTAACTGATTGTGAGGTTTTGGCATCGAACTTCGTAGGTGAGGATGGGGTTGATGGAGTAGAGGCTTTATCAGAGTTGGTTGTTGATGCAGATGGTAGGTCATTGTGGTAGAGGGGATTTTGTGGAAGAGGCTTGTATCCTTTTGCGTTCAGCATCATAGATATCCATTAAAGTTGGATCCTCTTCCTCACAGTATGGCATTGTCAACTTCTTGTCGTTGACCATCATGATGACTCTATTGCTAGCAAAGCACAGTGGTGCTTGGGCATCAATAGTCCATTTATGCCCCAAGATCAAATCTGCTTCCAACACATACACAAAAACAAAAAACTTGCAAGTGAGGGGGTTAGTTTCAATATACACTGTATGTTCAAAGTACCCCAAACATGGCATGTTCAAGTCTTGTGTAAAGATAATCCTTTCAGGATGTGCCGTGAGTGTTGGTTGACCTGACAAATCCCATAGCTCGAGGGTCATGAGATTGTGTTCACGTTTTGGATAAAGCTGTGCTTGGTGGGCTGTGGTGATTTCATTTGAAATTTCTAATCCAACTAAAATCCTAGGGATCTTTTCAGTAAGATATGTTGGAAGTTCTAGCTCTTGCAAGGTTTCTTCCTCTCGAATAGCAATTGTACATTACATGCAGGAGTGTTCAAGGTGTTCCCTTAAGGGAATCTAGGGTGACATGAAATGTAAATTCCATATCGCCATTGATTGTTTGAGTAGTGTATCTAAAGTAGCTTAGAACTTCAATGTTTTGTTCATTGCTTCCTTTTGCAAGACCATTGCTTGTCGGGGTGAGTTCAGGTTGTCCCAAACAATGACACCCAAGTGTCTATTGTCATGATGTTATGACTTGCTCGAGGGTAAATCAATGCGCACTTGCGCTGAACATCATTGCCTGTAGGGAAATCCAACCATACCATGATAGAGTGTTCCAAAGGAACCATGGGTGTTTCGGTTATTGTTTCAGCTTCAGATCCTATGTCTATTTCATATTCCCATTCACTTTCATCCTCTGTTTGGGTCTCAGCTTTTTCAAAAGTACCCAATGCATACAATGGCACACTTGGCCCTCTGACAATTCTTAATGAGGGCTATTTGGAAACTTGCAAATCCTCACAGTCCTGGTTTATGTAGTTTGTTATGTCCTTGTATAACTCAGGTTGAGCCATTAAAGGTGCAAGTGTTGATATGATTATGGCTTTATCATGAGAGAAGAGCATTTCTCCGTATGAGGTTTTGAGAGACTGTTTTAATCTTATAAGAGAATTATCGAATTCCTTATGTGCTAACTCAAGCCTATAGTTTGTACAGTCTGTTTCAAATGACTCTTCTGTGGAGAGTATGTCTTCCTCTTGAAAAGGAAAGCGGTACTCCTCTAGGTTTTGTATCTTGGTTGTTGTTTTACTTTTGGCATTATGAGGCTCAATCACAACCAGTGACCCTATGTAAGACAATTCAACCATGCTAAGCATGCACTCATGAGCTTGTTTTTTGCGTTCTGCATGTCATGTGATCATTATTATCGATTTAGGGTGGCTGGGTGGGTTCTAGTTTCTTGATTGGTCTATGTAGTGCACTGAGCAAAGAGTAAGAACTTTTCTCATCCTCACTTAGTGATGTACCAGAACTTGTTTCATTCTTTGACTTCCTTTGGTTTGTCAATTTTTCACTATGTTTACCCATGCGACGAGATCAAATTGTCTTTTGGGTTTTTGTATCCTCTGTCGCACATATGGGTGTTGAAGTTTGTGTGGTTGTCTTTGATGTGGATGCTTCTGCATCATGTATAGCTTTTGGCTTTGTCTTGTTTATGTCCCGTTTTGGGTTTACTTCTACCAACTCCACCAAAAGTAATATGACAAGCACAGTGCATCAAGCATTTCCCAACCTGTACTGGCATAGAAATTTTTTGCTTGCCGAGTTGTCACCACAGGATGAATGCATAGAGGCTCCATTCAAGTTTGGAGATGTGCGAGGGGTGCCTAAAGAACATTGGAACAAACCAATTTTTTTCAAGAGGCTGGCTGATTTCTGGAGCTATTACCCCTCTTTCAATCGTGATAACACACTGTTGGTTGATGATATGTGGTATAAATGCATTGAGAGTGAGCCTGCTACTTGTATTTGTCCAGAGACATTCGACCAACAGGACACCTCCCAAAAGCCCAATTCCTTACAAGTGTTCTTTTCACATGGATGTATCGTTGGAAGATGGAAGATGACCCCAGACAGTATTTGTGCAGTGAACAATCCCAAGGATGCAATCTCTTTGCCTACTATAGAATACTCTAGGAAGCATTGCAAAAAAGCCCATATGTAATACTATAGGAAGCATTGCAAAAAAGCCCATATGTAATACAAGTTTTGGATGAGCTATTATGTCCATATGACTTTTGATGTATCAAGCTTATCAATGTAATCAACTGTTCTTTGAACATGTGTTATATAACATCAATCAAGTACATTTTCATGTGCTTTTGTCCTTTGTTATTATGCAATATATGTGCTTCTGCAACTGTAAATTTCAATACAATGAACTGAAAATGTTACAAATGCATATATATTGAAATACTAAAAATGTTGGCTCCATATACTGATATAGATTAGTGAGGCCTCACATTCCTATGTGCAAGCCTCCTTAGATGGCATTGCATTGTATATAGCTTCATACACCTCAAAGAATAGGTAGAACTGTTTCTAACATTTTCTTGTTATTTGATCATGTAGACAGAATTCTATATGAGGTTTAAAATTACATATCCAGATGCATGTAGACAGAATTCTATATGAGGTTTAAAATTACATATCCAGATGCATGTATTGGGCAATGATCCTTTGAGAAGTTAAAACCCTTCTTTGTATGCAAGCGTAAGGATCGAAACACATGTTGTTGCATATATCACATACAAATGATGTACTTGAAGAATGTTCTTAACCGTATTCGCACAACCTCATTTGGTTTACATGGACTATCGTGTTCTTGCATTTGTACAATATGCTTTTCATCAGCAAAGCAACAGATAAATGTGCAGCACGAGCATGCCTTTAGTGGTGTCACACAATTGTGCAAATCTTGCATTTGTGCGAGACCAAAAGACTCAAAATTTCATGAATACAAGTGCCTCATGGGGGACTATGAAAGGTGTGGTGTACAAAAACTTGCACTTTGTTCACGTGAGGAAGCTAAGATGCAAAAAAGGTGGTTGTGCAGGTGTTTGAGGATATCAATGTTGGGTTGTTGAACAAGAAGGGAAGAACAAAAACCCGCAAAGTTTTATAACTCAAAGAGATGCCAATGATTGGCTTCTTATTGATGTTGAAGGATTATACAGCCAAGTTCATCAAACACAACTTTCACTTCTACAAATGGTAGGTTGTTTTGGGAGTGCTTGAAGAATTTTCCTTTTGATGTCATTGTATCCGTAGTAGATTTTGTAGAGAATTACTCATTTAAGGAGCAAAATGAAATATAGTCCATGCATTGGCATACTGTGATCAATGTACAATCCTTGTTCATATTACTTATCGCCAAAACACTGTGGATGATAGTATAATTAAGGAGATGCATTTTTACATATCTGATGATAAAACACATGATACTCTTTTTGTTCAGCATTGTTTCTTACTTCATTGTTGCAACTGGCTTAAAGATCAAGGCCTGCAATTCAAAAGGCGTTGGGTGTGGTCAGATGGAGCAGCATCCCAATTTAAGGCGGAAAGACCCTTCTACTTTGTTGCAAGATTCCTTGCTCTCACAAATGTAGAGATGACTTGAAACTTTTTTGGATCAGGCCATGGAAAAGGGGAACATGATGGTGCAGGTACAGTGATTAAAAGGGCCCTTACACATGAGCATCTTAAGACCGATGGTGTGATATTGAGGTGTGCAGTTGATGTAGTGCAATTTTTGTCAAATTCAATGACAAGTGCAACTTCTAGTAGTTACAAGAGCAAGGAAAGACAAATTAAAAGAGTTTTTTGGGAGACAAAGGTTGGGGATGTGGACAGGACCAAGACATGGGGATGTGCAAGGGTCCAAGGATCTCGATCTTTGCATAGCATTCGGGGATTTTGCAAGCATGATGTGACACAGATCAAGAAAAGGAAATTGTCTTGCTATTGTTATGCATGTATGCACAATTCCTATAGATCTTGTGAGAATAAGTCCTACATTCAGAGTTGGACACATGGCATTCTGCTCCTTGAAGGAGATAATTTTGTTGTCAATGCAGAAGATGGAAAGGATGAAGGTGTTGAGTTCTACATTCTCAAATGTAGCTAGCCAAAGCAAATAGCCCCCAAAGTGCTTAGAGACAAGTGGGGAACTATGTGTTAAAGGGCTCACACTTTGTTACTGGATGGTACTATGAAAAAGATAGTGACCATCATTATTGTTTGCTTTGAAAACCAGCCTGTATTGCCATTATCTTATCTCATCTTGTTAGAGCCCTAAAGTTTGACATGAAGTTGTTGGATCCCAAGGCCAACATGTATTAGAATATAATATAGCACAATGAATGTGCTATATCCAAGTTATGTGGTATATAGCACCATGAATGTGCTATCTAGAACACTGTGTAGCACAACCCATTCATGAAGTGTGCTATGTAGCACACTATATCCATGTTATGTGCTATAAAACTCTTTTTTGTGCTATATAGCACACTTTGTAACACAACCCATTCATGAAGTGTGCTATATAGCACATTGTATCCATGTTATGTGCTATATAACACTTTTTATGTGCTATTGAGGAATGTTATATAGCACATTGTATCCATGTTATGTGCTATATAGGACTTTGTATCCATGCTTTGTATCCATGCTATCTACTATATAGAAATTTGTAAGTGCTATATAGCATTTTGTATCCATGTTTTATGCTATATTGCACTTTTTATGTGCTATATAGCACACTTTGTAGCACTTCACATTCATGAAGTGTACTGTATAGCACACTATATCCATGTTATATGCTATATAACACTTTTTATGTGCTATATAGAACACTATTTAGCACATCCCATTTATGAAGAGTTCTATATAGCATACTGTATCCATGTTATGTGCTATATAGCACTTTTCATGTGCTATATAGCACACTTTGTAGCATAACCCATTCATGAAGAGTGCTATATAGCACACCGTATTCATGTTATGTCCTATATAGCACTTTGTATGTGATATATAGCACACTGTGTAGCACAACCCATTCATGAAGTGTGCGATATAGCTCATTGTATCCATATTATGTGCTATATAGAAAAATCAAATTGCTATATAGCACACTATGTAGCACAACACATTCATGACATGTGCTATACAATAGATTGTATCCATGTTATTTGTTGTATAGCACCACTCATTCATGTTGTTTTCTATATAGCACACTATATCTATAATATGTGTTAAACAACACAATGTATGTGCTATATAGCAAGATGTGTTGTTATAGCATAGTGTATATACAAACACATTAAGCTAATATGCTGTACAACATGTTTTAGCATGAATGATATCACGTGATTTGGTGGATGCAATGTTTAAGCCAAACGTAATAGCATGTGATCTTACTTGGGACTCATCAAGGAAATGCATGGGGTGCTTCATGTATTCCTTCTTGGCAATTCGAAGACAACATATATCCTTCTTGTTTGGAGACACCCTTGTTTGCTCTGTCCAAAATGTGATAGCTAGTTCCATTAGTTCAGCACTGAGAACATCATTACGAGATTTTCTTTTACATAGGTCAAAAGGCATCTTGCTTCTGTCCCCATCACTCGGGTCCCTATTTAGTATAGAGTATAAATTTCTTAGGTGTATGTTTAGTATTCTAGAGGCTCTACAAATAGTAATATTGTCATCCTCATGTAATGATTCGGCCAATATGGCTTGTATGCTTCGCTTGATGAAGAGCTTAATATCTGATTTTAGATTCTTTAGTACTTGCAAGGAGCTCTTGAGTGCAAGAACAACATATGTATTGTCAATGTGTTCATCCCCAATGGATCTCACAATGCATACTTCATTATTTCAAACCTATGCTTCGCCAAAATCCTGTGACAATCGTAGGATGCTACCCACTAACTTCTATATAGCTGTTCTTTTCTTTGCAGTAATGTCGATACTGTCATCTTGTTGTGACTCTTTTTGAATTCTCAATCGTTTCATTTTTTCCCATTTCATATTAGCTTCATAATTTCTTATCACTTGTAATTCCAGATGAGCATAATTGCCTTGAGCCAGCCTTGAGCCAAGTCTTCATCGCTACACTAAAGATTTCTACTCTACTGCTACACTAAAGGAACTCACAATTTCCAAGTTCCATATCCAAGGAGAGATGGGCTGTACAAATATGAGAGATGAAAGAAAAATATATTGTGAGAGAGAAATAAAAAAGACAAGAAGAAAGTGAACAGTAGGAAGAAGGTCAGGTAGGTAGAGAGAGAGAGAGAGAGAGAGAGAGAGAGAGAGAGAGAGAGAGAGAGAGAGAGAGAGAGAGAGAGAGAGAGAGAGAGGTGGTAAGGTGGGAACCACTTCTAAGAGGCAAAGAGCCCTTACTAAAGTCACCACAAATGGGGGGAGGAAGGTGTCCTTAAACTGGAATTTGGGGCAAAAGGCTGCACTTATAGGAAGAGAGGGGGGCTTCTCCCTTAAGTCTATTTACACGAGGGGGGAGGGGGGAGGGAGCTAAGGACACCCTCTACTCAACACAAGGGTGAGATGCTGAAAAAATTTATGCAGAGCTTACTTGGAGATGGGCTAAAAAGGCTTGATGGGAGAGGGGCTGCAGAGGGTTGTCAGGTGTACAGTCCTACACAAAGTGTCAGGTATGGACTGTCGAGTACAATCTCTACATAGAGTGTGGGGTGCGGGCAGCACAGGGTGTCAGAGTGTAAACCATTGGGGTGCTGGGGGGTTTATATAGGGGTTGGTATGAGGTACGAGTGTAGGAAAAAGGAGAGTAAAGCGGGGTACAAAGGATGGTGTACAGTGAAAGTACACCAGTCTATGGCTGCATGAGTCTAGGGAAAGGGATGGTGCTTGTATGTGGGTAAAAGATGAGGTACGCATGTACCTTCCGAGTCAGTGGTCACATAGGTGTCCACATGTTAGCCAGTGTGGACCGTACATTGTGTCGATCGGCCTTTGGTCCTTACGCGGCTATTGTACGAGCGCCCAGGTATGTGAACATCTTTTTTGGGGCGAGGACCCCTAATTTGGGACGTTGATCTCGATATGTGTGTCGATCTGCCTAGCAACTGCGAAAAAAATTCGACAGAAATGGTCGTGGGGGTGTAGTCCGTTTGTCAATCGGACACCCGAACATGCATTTATTAAGATTTAAAGTTTATCGTATTTTAACTAACTAAAAATTTATGTATAGGCTTAATCCAGTGTCCATTTTGAGTGTTGTAAAATCCTATATTATGATAAAATTGTATGCAAATTCCAAATTTGGACTTAGAATTTTAAGATTCCAAGTGGAAATTGTTACATCCTTCCCCCCCTTAAAGAAATCGAGATATCCTCATCTTCGAGGTATTCCTTTAAGATTGTAGCTTCATCTTCCCAAGTTGAATCCTCTTTAGGGTAATCTTTCCACCACTGTACTAGATGTTCTATAAGAGTTCTATTATTATGGAGTTGCCTTTCTCTAGAATCTATAATCCTACTAGGATGCAATTCAAGGACTCCTTGAGTTGGGATTAAAACTTGCTCATCATCAAGAATATGATCGAGATTGGGTACATAAGACTTTAATAAACTTACATGAAATGCATTGTGGACCTTAATATGGGCTGGGAGCTGCAGCTTATAGGCACTTCTACCCAGACATTTGATGATTGTATAGGGTCCACAGTATCTTGGGCTGAGCTCCCAAGTGCCAGAGAGCTACACTTGGGTCGCACTCATAGAAGAACTTTGTCTCCTTCCTTGAAGATCCTTTCAGACCTCCTTGTGTCGGCATAATGCCTTTGCCAATCTTGAGCAACTTTAATATATTTCTGCATAGCTTTGGTCTATTCCTCCATTTCCTCAAGCATTTTTCTAGAGGATTTGACTCTTAAGGTTGGATCAGAGAAATTTAGAGGGGATAATCATTCTTTCCCATAGAGTTCTTTGAATGGTGACATTCCTATGCTTTGATGATAAGATGTATTATAAGTAAATTCTACTAGAGGAAGGTATTGAATCCATCTTCTTGGCTCCTATCCATAATATGCTCTAAGAATGTCTTCAATTATTTGCTTGACTCTCTCAATCTGGCCATTGGTCTCTGGATGATAAGCTATACTAACACAAAGTTGAGTATCCCAAGGCCTAAAATGAGGATTGCCAAAACTTTGAAGTGAAGTCAGAATCTCGGTCATTGACTATCCTCTTCGGTAGACCATGAAGCTTGAAGATCTCCTTGATGAATAACTGGGAAACATCAGAAGCTTTGAAGGTTTTCTTTGCTGGTATAAGATGAGCTACTTTGGTAAGCAAGTCCACCACCACACTAGAATGGAATCATATCCTCCTTGTACAGTGGGGAGACTTGTGACAAAATCCATACTAATGCATTCCCACTTCAATTGGAGAATATCTAAGGGTTGAAGCTTCCCAGGCATTTTGACTCTTTCAGCTTTGATCTTTTGACATGAGACATTGCTTCAAGTATCGAAGGACATCATTTTTCAAGCCTGCCCAATGATAGATCCTTCTTATAGCGTTCAAGGTTTTTGCATAGCCTAGGTGCCTTGCAAAAGGGCTATCATCATGAGCTTTGTGGAGGATTAACTTCTTTAGGGAAGGATCCTTAGGAATACATAGCCTGTGATTAAAGTAGAGGCACCCATCATGGGTGGAGTAACATTTGACTAGATTTTTCTCTTTTTTCGAGGTTCCTCCTTCTTTGACTAGGGTCACCATGTTTTGGTAATGGGGATCATGAAATGGCACTTCTTTTGCCTTGATCAAAATGGCATCAAAATGGCACTTCTTTTGCCTTGATCAAAATGGGATCATATGCCTTGATCAAAATGGGATCATTTGGCATAAAAATTGCACTCAAGAAAGATTTGCGGGCTGATGCATCATCTACCACATTATCCTTACCAGGGAGAAATTTGATGTCAAAGTCATATTCTTGTAGGATCTCAATCCACCTTCTCTACTTCATGTTGAGGTTAGGTTGGGTGAAGATCCACTTCTGACTCTTGTGGTCTCAGTAACAAGCTGGAATTTATATCCCAAGAGATAATGTCTCATAGTGGCCATAACGGGTATTGAAAGCTATCTTAGGTATATCTACTTCTTTGACTCTAATCTAATCAAGTCTATCTTTGAGAAAACCTTGGCCCCCATGAAGCTATTAAGAGACTAAGGTTATGTAGAAGGGGAAGAGAAGGGTGTGAGTGTGAAGGGACTTAAGGTCCACTAGCTCACCTATTTAAAGGTGGAGCTAGGAGGCATTTTATATTGAGCAAGGCCTAGTTGTATTCATAAACAACTTAATAAGTAAGATATTGTTCTTGTATTTTGTGAGTCTCTCCTCTCCACACACGATCTAGCATGAGCACCACGTTTTCTCAACATGGTATCAGAGCCTTGGTTGATTAGGACCCTTGTGGTGTAGGTTAGGTCATTTTTCTTCACTTTTTCCTTGTCTTCTACTTGTGGAGCTCAACCCCTTAGCAGTGGAGGAGCTCTAGTAGCTTGTGGAGGCCACAACTCTCAGAGATTTCTTCAAGGGAAATGAAGAGGAGGCCTGGGCGTTCATAAACGTACCGTCAATTTGCTGGATTGGTCGCTTCGTCGCCGCGGCATTACAATTGGTTCAACACGGTGCATTGCTCTGTAGCACAGCTGGCCATACAGTAATACGCCGCTTGTGAGCCCTTATAGGCTATGGGAGTTGAGGGCTTTTAAAGCCCCCTCTCTCCCCTATCTACAGCTCAAGTTTCATGCTGAATGGTGCACTGACGCGTCGGCTACAAGCAAAAAACCAGGCGGCTCTCTTCAACTCCATTGAAGCTCACCATTAAAGCTTCAAATTTGGTTTTTTTCTTGCTCTAATCCTCCCATCCTTGCTCTAATCACCCAAGTGATGTTGTGAATGATTGTTGCTGATTCTTTCTCTTGATTTTGAAGTGGTGGCCAACCACATGAGGCATTCATAAGTCTCATTCAAAACATCATCAAGCTTTCTCAACACCTTCAAGATCTCAAAGCTTTTCAAAGTGTGCTTATGAGCACTAATAGTGTTGATTAACACTAATGAAGCTTTTAATCCAACAAAGGGGAGTTATTCTAAGGTGTTTTAGAACACTAAGAGTGTTATTAAACACTAATGGTAAATCTAATCACCAATACAAGCGTCATTAGATGCTAAAAATGTGCTCCTAAGCACTAATCGTATTTTTTTAAACACCAATGGTGATCTTAATCACCAAACAAAGTGTTACTTAACACTAATGTGGTCATCAAAGGAGGAGGTCTTTAACACTAAGGAGTCTCTTCTTCATCAACATTGAAGGCTGGGCACACACCATAATTGCCACATTCGTCAACCCGTTTCTTCCAAGGAGAAATGGTGCGACCACCATAAGTCATTGTCTTCATCCCATAAGCCAAAGAGGTTGAAGATTTCTGGTTTTTTATCAACAAACTTAGTTTGTGAGTTGGGCACATGTACACTAAGTGATCTTTAATGTTATTGTGTATCACCCTTGAGGCTCTTGTTTGTAAGAGGCATAGGCATGTCATAAGCCATATGCTCTCAATTCCCAAACCCAAGGCATGTTATTCCGCTGCATATTCAACATTTTCATCTTCTAAGATGAGTTGTAAGGTTGAGCATAGCATCACTAAGTGCTCTACCTTGTTGTTTGTCATGATTTTAAACATCTCTTGGCATTGTCTTTGTAAGAGGCATTGGCAACATTATGAGCCATGCCCTCTCCTTCAGCCAAGGATGATGTACCTTATTGATTTGAGCATTTACCTCAACCACTTACTCACTTTCATTAAGCTTGTATCTTCAAACCCTAATGGGTATCATGTAACCAACATGCACAAAAGTTGTTGTAATTGTGGAGTAGACACTACCCTTGACCAATTCATAAGGCAAGTGGTAAGACCCTTCCTTTCCCTTTCCCATATAAATATACCTCATAACCATTACTCTAAGAAGGAAGGCCCTCATTGCCCATGGAGGAGGTATGGTATTAAAGGAAGCATCAAGCATGTTGAAGGAACATCTATAAGCAAACCACTTAAGCAAGGGTGGCAGCCTTGTTTTGATCATTGTGTGAGAATGGTCAAGGTGGAAAGCATGCGGAAGCAATGGCATGTATGTCTAAAGCATGTCAACTACAAGAAGTCAAGCAAGCACAAAGAGTGGGGTGCACCATCATTGAGGTCTACATCTTCATCGACATCAAATAAATACTTAGATGGCATCATTGTATTATCCTCTAAGGCTCTAGGAACATATTTGTAAATCCTAGATAACCACACCACCATGACATCCTTGTATGCCTAATGTTATAAAGGCAACCTATGTCCAATACCACCTATTCCAATTCTTTCATAGATGGTATTGAGGGGGGTATTAAGAGACTAAGGTTATGTAGAAGGGGAAGAGAAGGGTGTGAGTGTGAAGGGACTTAAGGTCCACTAGCTCACCTATTTAAAGGTGGAGCTAGGAGGCATTTTGTATTGAGCAAGGCCTAGTTGTATTCATAAACAACTTAATAAGCAAGATATTGTTCTTATATTTTGTGTCTCTCCTCTCCACACACATGATCTAGCATGAACACCACGTTTTCTCAACAGAAGCTTGTCAAGAAGATCGTCAATGCGCCAGGGATAGGATACTTGTTTTTTATAGTGACTTGATTTAGCCCCCGATAATCTATGCAAAGATGAAGAGTGCTGTCCTTCTTCTTTTGGAGAAGAATGGGTTCTCCCCAAGGAGAGTTGTTGGGACATATAAATCCTTGCTCAATAAGTTGGGAAAGTTGCTCCTTGAGTTCAATGGCTTTAGGGAGAGACATCTTATAGAGTGTTTTTGAGATAGGTTGAGCACTAGGGATTAACTCGATGTCATGATCGACTTCTCGAGGAGGAGGTAACCCTGTAAGCTTATCACATCAGGAAATATGTCAGAAAGCTCTTGGAGCCAAGAGAGTTCCGATTCCTTACTAAGTTCAATAGCTTTGTTGATTCAACTAGGAAAACTTGATGTCCCTTACGTGCTCCCTTAAGAAGATGTTTTTCTTTAACTACCCTAGATTTGGGTTTACCTGTCTTCCCCTGAAGTGATACTACTTGGCCATGCTTATTTTTAAAAGTGATACTCCCCTAGTTACAGTGAATACTAGCACTATTTGCAATTAACCGATCCATCCCAAGGATCCCATTATAAATACCTAATGGTAAGATTCTAAAATGGCCATGAGTTTGTTCACTACCTAACTCAAAGTCAAGGTTTCCTATAGAATGGTGAGATACTATTTCCTTCCCACTAGCTGCTTTATAACCATTTTCCTAGCTGGTTTTTTATTCAAATTTAATTTTTGTAAGAACCTAGGAGAAAGAAATGAATGGGTACTCCCACAATCAATCAAAAGATGGAATGTCTTACCATGATGAGTGGTTGGGGTTTGAATAACACCAAATTGTTGATTTGGACCTCGATGTTTTACCACCGCATGGGTAGTGGGTAGTGGCGTGCTCTTCTTTAGCTATCTCCAAAAGTTGGTTCTTCATTTATAGCACAGGCTGTGTGGGCAACTGCTTTTCGTGACCTTTGCTGTGTACACCACCTCTTTCACCTTGGTGGATGGGGGTTCCACGACCCTGATTTGCTGGACCGCCTTGAGGAAAATATGATGCTAGCTTGGGGCAGTTGGCCCTAAATTATCCCAGCTCATTGCATTTGAAACATAGAGGGGCCTCTCTAGAAGCAGCAGCATATGAATGGGGAACAAGGAAGTTGCTTTTCCACCCTTAGCTGTAGTAGTAGGGAGCATTTTCTGGGGCTTCTTGTAAGACTAATCTTTAGGGTTTTCTTCAGGGTAAGACCTCTTTTGAGGCTTATCTTTGCAAGACTTCAGCTCTTTCACAAGTATGAGAGAATCTTGCAATGTTCTCGGACTCATTGCTTCGAGGCACAAGTCCAAAGGTTCATTCAGACCTTGGCACAAACGAGCTACTTTTTGGGAGGTAGTCATGGATGGGGCATACTTCTAGAGAGTGATTGATGAACTTGGAGTAGTATTCTTCCATGGTTAAACTAAGCTACTTGAGGCTAAAGAACTCATTCATCTTGATAGATTCATGAGATGGGGGGAGGTACCGCTCCTTCATAGCTTGCTTGATGTCATCCCATGTTTGGGAGTGTTCAGTGACTCCGTTGTCACATGGCACCATTGCTTCCACTAGATTTTAGCATACTTGATGAGACAAAATCGTGTAAGCATGGACTGGTTTACTGCTCCAGTACTACCGGCAGAGCTGAGAAATAGTCATCCATAGCTTTGATCCATACCTTAGCATCCTTCTCAATTTTTGAACCTTCCCCCTTAAAGGAGGGAGGTTACATTTGTTTGAGTAGGAGCTTCTTCTCCTAGAAATCTGTGTATAGCACATTGGGGAGTGGAGGTTGATCGTGCTAGCCATTAGTGCAAGATTAAATTTTAGGATTATAAGATTCATATATTGCACTACACTCATGTTTTTAAAAGTAAAACTTTGAAATCATTTTATTTCTCAAATATTTACAAGGGTAAGTTTATTACAAATATTTGAGACTAATATAATTAGTCTTATTCATCATAAAAGAAAATCCTAAGCTCAACTAAGACATAAGACTAGAGCGGTCCACATAGGTGAAATATGGGGGTTTCACTGTGGTTTCTAAGACACAAAATATTAATGGTAGGGGAGGTAGACTCTGGATTGGGTTGCATCCCATAACTGCTACCTTGTCGGTGGGTAAGACCTCTGTTACTTGGTCATATACCCAGCGGTCCTGTGGTATACAATTCCCATCTATGGTCACAATGCTGTTGGGTCTGGGAGTACCCACGAACCAAAATAAATGGACTATCTTCAGATTTTTGATCCATCAAATCCATTTTAAATCAGTGGAGAGGTTCCCAATTTGGTCTACTTGGATGAAAAATTACCTTGGCCCACGATTCCAAAAGTGATCTCTACCCCACCCTCTTTGGATACGACAAGGATGAGGGAGGGACAACCTGTCTAGTATCTACACGATCATATCATGAAATTTGAAATTTGAGGAGCAACAAGCCGTCTGGAGGAAGATGCACTGGAAGACTAGGAATTTCAAGTAAGCGTCTCCCTCTTCCTACAATCATTCAATCACCAATTCAAATTGTTCTAGTAAGGTATTTTATCAATCAACATTATGTTAGGTAGAACATACATTCCAAAACAACCTTAAATAACAAGTCCTAGGAACTAAGATCGGCTCTGATACCAATTTTAAGGTTTCCCCACTTTCTAAATAGGGGAAACCATAAGATAGTATACTAAGTCTAACTCGAGAAAACTTTCCTACACGTCGTCGAAACCTTGACCATGTAAAGATACAAGGATATAACTCGTAGAGGTAAGACCTAGTTCTATCTCATAGGGGAGCATGGTCTTCTAAATGACTCTTAAATCAGATCACTCATAGAGTGACTGACCTTAAATCGGGCAACCTCTATTCTTGATTCCTAAAAACAACACTTTTTTCCCCATCTATGCAAGGCACATCCGTTGGCCTAGTCCTCTAGAGTAGAGTTGCCCAAGAACCTACTTACCTAACGTAGAACTTCCAATCAATCTGTTGGAAAGCTACCCGCGATTAATCGAGTCCACTCGTCCATAGGTGCCGTTAGGGCATTCCATCCTCCCACTTTCCACCCAACTTATGCATCAATTTTATTTTCTAATTAGTCCTACCATGCTGTGCGACATACATAGACAAGTTCCTTAATTAATGACCTTACACATTGTTTGTTTAGACAACCTTTAACAATGATACAACACCACTAACAAACAAGCTTAGGGATTAAAAAAAACAGATACAATGTTCAAAATTATCTGTAGCCAGATCCATGCTCTCTTATTCCTTTACTTTATTCTGCCGATGATCTAGAATTTAGCCTTCCAGCCTCTATAGACTGGGCAATCCTATGGGACCATACACCTCGTCATTTTGGGAGTCTTACCAAACATCGAGAAACCTTTTCTGAGCTATTTGAAATTAGAGCAAAACTTGGCAACAAACCCTAAAAATTTAGAAGTTACTCGATAAACTTTTACAACTTAAAACAATGCAAAGTGAGCACAAGACATAAGCAGCACATTAGAAGATCACATCAATCACCATACAAAATTGTAACACCACTCCAACTATAATTTTTTGATTGTATGGAACAATACCCATTAATATCTCCATTAATCAAGATCGACCGAAACAAAATTGCCAATCATGGCTCACAAGCAAACACAAAAACCATGTGTTGTATTGTCAACTACATACACCAAAACAAATCCAGTTGAGGAGTCACACTCATCTTCTATGAAAACATGACAAGCGTGACATCGATCTGCATGGTCCTTCTGAAAACGTGCATCTCTAGCCATGGTTCTTCCCATTGCTTTGGCATACTCTGGTAGAACACTTTGGATATAAAATAAAGAATGTAAATTGTTTAGTTTTTGTAAATTCACATATGTTTAAGTATATCTGTGTATTGTAGATCAAGCTTGAATGTTCTTGTCTTTAAACATATGCTTGAAGGCAACCAAAATAACAAAGTAGGATTCTCAAGCATTGACATAATTCAAAACACCGCTAAATCCATAACAAAATAGGGTGACAGTAGTCCCAAGCGCATCAAAAAACAAAGCCAAATAAATAGTCATCAATGTAGCACTAAATAAGGTCTAGATGCTCACTAATCATATGGATTATAGAGCCCAAATTCACACTATTTTGGCACAGCTTCCCCAGCCCTTCAGGAGTAATTCTGATGCATTGGATGACAAATAATATATTTTTACACACGATTAAAGGTATTTTTATCTTGTAAATTACTATTTCTCATAATCAATGTACTCAACTTGATTATAAATGCATCAGAAATGTAGAGAGTGGCTAGGGGAGCAGTGCCAGAACAGTGCGAATTTTGAGCCTGCACTGCTGATGTAGAGCCCAAATTCGCATTGTTCTGGCATAGCTTCCCCAGCCCTCCAGGAGCAATTCTGATGCATTGGATGATAAATAATGTATTTTTACACATGATTAAAGGTATTTTTATTTTGTAAATTATTGTTTTTATAATTAATGTACTCAACTTCATTATAAATGCATCAGAAATGATCCTGAGTGGCTGGGGCAGCAGTGCTAGAACAATGCAAATTTTGAGCCTGCATCACCACTGTAGAGCCTAGATTTGCACTATTCTGGCATAGCTTCCCTAGTCCTATAGGAGCAATTCTGATGCATTGGATGACAAACAATGTAATTTTACACATGATTAAAGCTATTTTTATCTTATAAACTATTGTTTCTCATAATTAGTGTACTCAACTTCATTATAAATGCATAAAAAATGATCCTGAGAGTAGCTAGGAGAGCAGTGCCAAAACAGTGCAAATTTTGAGCCTGCATCGCTCTGCAGAGCTTAAATTCGCACTGTACTGGCATAGCTTCCCCAGTCCTCTAGGAGTAATTCTGATGCATTGGATGATAAACACTATATTTTTACACATGATTAAAGGTGTTTTTATCTTATAAACTACTGTTTCTCACAATTAGTGTGCTCAACTTTATTATAAATGCATCAAAAATGATCCTGAGTGGCTAGGGGAGAAGTGCCAGAATAGTGCAAATTTTGAGCCTACATCACCGTTTGCAGAGGCCAAATTCGCAGTCCTCTAGGAGAATTTTTGATGCCTTGGGTGACAAACTGGCACACGATAGACACTCCATGTTAAACAAACATGATGACACCGAGACATTGTAAGAGAAACTTAAAATTTTAATTATTAGAAATGAAATCCAGATAGGCTTGTTACAAAGGGGGGTTTGAAACAAAAGAGTTGCTTCAAAAAAAGGTTAACATCTAAGATCTCTAGACGTGTCTCGCTCGCCACGAATGCGCCAAGCTAGTTGCATGTCCTTGGCAGATATGGTAATCCTCTTTATATGTATTGCAAGGAGGTTGGTGTCTTCAAAAAGCCTTACAAGGTAAGCCTCGGAGGCTTCTTGCAATGCTTCAAGGTCAATCCCCTGCACACGGAACTCTGTTCTATATCGTTGGAGAATCTCCTTCACTGTGCGAGCAAAAGGGGCTCTTCTTATCAGCAATTCAATGTTCCTCTAATAAAACTTGATTTCTTGTAGAGCCCTATGCCCTTGGTGCATCCTTCTCCTTGGAGCTCTCTGTGTTATGTTAGCGCGTTGGCGAAGTTGGGACTTCCTTGGCTTGAAGAGCTTGACCTTTCTACGCTTGCGCACTTGCAAGAACCTCCTCTTGGTCTCTCTCATGGTCTAAATCCTCCTCCTCCTGTTGCTGTGGTACTTGTGTGTATCAAGTTCCTCTCGGGTAGGTAGGGGACCCTGTCCTGGTAGTAGGGTCTTGCCACCTATGGTGCTGTGCAATGTAGGAATGTTTTCACCAACCCAGTCGAACTCCTCATCATCGGCCTCTCTGTCTTGATCTCTAGGGTGGCTGCATTGTGGGGTCTTCTTTACACGCTTGCTCCCACTAGAAGGGCTTGCATGTGTGTGCGTTGGTGTAACTGTGGGAGGAGGGTTGGACTCTGGTGATCCCATTGGGCGTGTCCTAGAATCCAAGGGGTCACTCTCTTCCGTGGTGTCGCCCAGTATGTGGTCGTTGGGTGCCTTGCACTGTGTTTTATGAAGGCATGGTAACACCTGCGGTGTTCTTGGTGCGTGCCATATCCATGTACGACTATGCTAACATGGTGATGTTGTGCTGGTGTCCTTACGTGGGTGTCTACGTAGATCTTGAGCTCAAGCTCTCTAAAAAAGTGAAATGAAAATGAAGTGAGAGAAGGATTCCTCCCCAGCCTCTCAGGATGTCCAGTATCTTCCCCTGTAGTCAAATCCCTCTTTAGAAATATCAAAGATCTTGTTTCTACCTGTTTTGGCCTAGAGAGAGAAAATATTCTAGAGAGAGATTATTTACATTTTGAATATTTTTGGATAGAAAAATTTCTCATCCTATTAATATAAGTTCTCCTGAAACAGAAGATCAAAAAGATTTCTAGAAGGTGCATTAGAAATCAAGTATAATCTGCTCAAGAGGCATTATCCTGAGGGTCAAGATTTTTTCGAAATTTTAAATTAAGGTTCCTATGGGCCAATAAGATCAATCCATGTGTAGGGAGGAGATGAATCCAATTTGTAAAAGAAAATACCCAAAAATGAGTAAATGCTCACATAAGATGAAGAGTTGACTATGTACAAGGGTTATTAGTAAAAAACTATGAGTATTACTAAAAAAATGAGATATTTTGGGTATAATCATTCCATTTTGACATATATGAAAGGAAGGGGAGTCCCTTCAAGGAGGTGCATACTTCACATGCTTGAATGAGTTTTAAACTAAAAAATAATGTGATATTTTTATCTCTCCTCTCTCTTGGATCAAACCGAATCAAAAAGGAACCAAACTAGGTCCAAATCTAGTCCAAATT
Organism: Cibotium barometz; assembly: GCF_041138505.1. Taxonomy (NCBI): domain Eukaryota; kingdom Viridiplantae; phylum Streptophyta; class Polypodiopsida; order Cyatheales; family Cibotiaceae; genus Cibotium; species Cibotium barometz. The sequence continues at coordinate 24,907,888 of NC_141107.1, read as the reverse complement.
CAACCAAACTGAAATCTAGAAAATTCTAGAAATCAGTTGGTCTTGGTTAGAGCCTCCCTCTCCCTATAAATAGAACTTGACTCTTTGTAAAAAAATAGGAGAATTATACTATGCCAAAATTATGCTGAAATAATGCTAATTTTTACTATTCTCTAAAATTCTCTCCAAATTGAAGAAATTGGAGCTTCCCTCTATCTTCAATCTCCATTGGTGACTCCATCAGCACACCAAACCAATTGATTGGTTGGGGGCCTCTACCATGAACAAAGAATCAAGCAATTTGTAAGGTAAATGGTGAATTTTGATCTTTTCTATAAATTCTCAATGTTTCTCTCTTCTCAACCCCTCTCATGCTTGAGAAGCTTAATTGGAATGGTTTTTGAATGCTATTGAAGTTAATTGATGAATGGTAGTAAAGAATTACATAAATTTTTATTTATGCTTAATTTTAATGGTTTTTATGTAATTTCTCTCTCTCACTCAAAGAACGGTCATTCTCATGACCTATTCTCAATCCAAATGAAGCTTTTATTCTCAATCCAAATGAAGCTTTTCATCATAAAGCTTTTCTTTAATCCAAGATTAATCTATGCTTGAGGCCAAATTAATGGCTTTTTTCTATGCTTTTAGTTTATGTATTTCATGAATATTGATGATTCAATCCATTATGGGTTAATGATCCAATTAGGGATCATTCTAATCATTCCCTTAATGTTAAGCTTTATCCTTTAAAATAATTGAGATTTATCAGTCATAGCAGCGGAGCTATGGTAAAATTTTTGTAAAAATTACACATAAAATAATTTCATTCAAAGCATGAAAAGAGGACTTCCTACCATATTCTAGGAATTATCATCCTAGATTAATTGAAATAATTTCATTGTAATCATGGAGAAATTGATTTTTATGTTATGCATAATTGATGAATTAGGAAAAAGAGGATTTCTAGTAATTAAATTTTATGTTAAAAAGAGTAATCCCCATCGTATGAGTATTCTTAAAGGGTTATTTTCATTCTAGACATAGAAAAATATATACTAGAAATATTTATTTATAAAAGTGTGATTCTCATCATAATTGATTTTTATGCATAAATAGATGCATAAAAGAATTTTATTTAATATTAAAACTGTGATTTTCATCATAAAGGATTTTATGCATAAATTAGATGCATAAACGAATTCTTTTATATTAAAAGAATGATTTTCATCATAAATGATTTGTATGCATAAACATATGCATAAAAGTTTTTTTTATATTAAAAGTGAGATTTTCATCATAAATGGATTTTATGCACAAATTAGATGCATAAGAGAAATTCTTTTATTCTAAAAGTGTAATTCCTACTAAATTGGATTTATGTATATAAAGATGCATAAAAAAATTTTATTTTTAATTCAAAAGAGTTATTCTTATCAATTTTGATTTTATGCATAGAAAGATGCATAAAAGATTTATTTTTATTCTAAAAGTGTTAATTTCATTAAGATGAAAAATTTATGCATAAAAAGATGTATAAAAGATTTATTTTTATTTCGAAAGTATTATTCTCATTAAATTAGAATTTATGCATAGTAAAATGCATAAAAGGATTATTATAAAAGTGTTATTCCTACTAAAGTTGTCTTTATGCCTAATAAGATGCATATGAGATGTGCTAGGATATGATAAGAGGTGTATGAGATGTGCTAGGATGTGATAAGAGGAGCATGAGATGTGCTAGGATGTGATAAGATGTGATAGGATGTGATAAGAGGTGTATGAGATGTGATAGGATGTGATAAGATGCGTATGAAAAGTGATAGGATGTGGTAAGATGTGTATAAGAAGTGATAAGATGTGATAAGATGTGTATGAGATGTGATAGGATGTGTATGAGATGTAATAGGATGTGATAAGATGCGTATGAGATGTGATAGGATGCGTATGAGATGTAATAGGATGTAATAAGAGGTGTATGAGATGTGATAGGATGTGATAAGATGCATATGGGATGAGTTAGGATGTGATAAGATGAGTTAGGATGTGATAAGATGTGTATAGGATGAGGTAAGAAGTGTATCTGATGGGATGAGATGTATATGGGTTGTGATAGGGCGAGAATGGATGTGATGTAAAAGAATAGATGTGAAGGCATATGTGGTTATATGAATGAGAATGTAAAAATGGATGTATGGATGTGGATGTGGATATGGATGTATGAATATAGATGTGTATGTATGGAAGTGGATGTATGAATGTAGCTGTGGATGCATGAATGTGGATAAGGATATGGATGTAAAAATGTAGATGTACGTGAATGTGAATGTGGATATGGATGCATTGATGTGGATGTATGAATGTGAACGCGGATGTGAATGTATGATATAGATGTATGGATGTGGATATGGATGTGGAGTAGATGTGGATGTGGATGTATGAATGTGGATGTAGATGTGAAAATGGATGTATGGATGTAGATGTGGATGTGGATGTGGATGTGGGTGTATGAATATGGATGTGAAAATGGATGTATGGATGCGGATATGGATGTGTATGTATGAATGTAGATGTGAATGTGGATGAAAGAATGTGGATATAGATGTGAATGTGGATGTAAGAATGTGGATATAGATGTGAAAATGGATGTATAGATGTAGATGTGGATGTGGATGTGGATGTGGATGTATGAATATGGATGTATCGATGTGGATGTATGAATGTGGATGTGAAAATAGATGTATGGATGTAGATGTGAATGTGGATGTATGAATGGGGATGCATGGATGTGGATGTATGAATGTGAACGCGGATGTGAATGTATGATATAGATGTATGGATGTGGATGTATGGATGTAGATGTGAATGTGGATATAGATGTGAAAATGGATGTATGGATGTAGATGTGGATGTGGATGTGGATGTGGATGTATGGATGTGGATGTGGATGTGGATGTATGAATATGGATGTGAAAATGGATGTATCGATGTGGATGTATGAATGTGAATGTGAAAATGGATATATGGATGTAGATGTGAATGTGGATGTATGAATGTGGATGTGGATGTGGATGTGAAAATGAATGTATGGATTTCGATGTGAATGTGGATGTACGAATGTGGAATAATGAATGCAAAAATGTATGTGAATGGATATGAAGTCGATATGAGCGAATGGATGAGATGAGATGTCATGTGAATTAGAATGTGAATGAATAATATAAGATGTGAACGAATGAGATGTAATGAGAAATGGATGTGATGAGACGTAATGTAATTAATATAAGAAAGGTAGGAATGGATGTTATGTGAAGTGAATGAATCTGATGTGATGGGATGGAAAATGATGTATCTGGTCAAGAATGGATACACATATGATTTGGAATTAGGTTAAGTAATATGGATTAAAGTGGAATAATCTGGAAAGACGTGAGTTCATTATAGAAACTGTATTTGTGACCTGTTTGTAAATGACTGTTTTATGTCAAGAATACTTAGGAAGCATTTTGACCGTCTTGTGATTAAGGTCATGGAGACCTAACTGATAAAGTTATGCAACTGCTGACGGAGAGTCAATGGAGAACGTCTCGCGTAGCAAGGTCAGCCGAGGTCTTGACCAGCCTCGGTTCGATTTAAATGGTGAGCTTCCGGTACGGTGGATGAGGGACCAAGGAAGCGGCCTATGAGTGAAGAGCTAGGTGACCTGTGAAGGATCCTAGAGGGTGCTGACCATACAGTGCTCGGGCTCTAGGTCCCCGAAGATACCCACACGTGCATCGTGGAAGATATTGGAACAAGGAGTAAGAGTTGTTTTCTGAAACCGAGTATGGATCTAGTTGATTGACCTTGCTGGTCCTCAACTGAGATGAGTCCATAGCTCTCTTATATGGATCTGTTGGTTGATCTTGCTGATCTTCAATGAGGATTCCATCTTGATTTTTATAAGTGATTATTTGCCGGGTACTATGAGCTAGGAACTATAGAAAAGGCCCCTGAGTGAACAGGTGGTGAGCGTTCTGGTTGCCAATGATGCCATAGATACTCCGATGAAGGAATGATAGGAAATTAAGATTCAATCGGATACTTGGAAGTTTATGATCAGTAACACTATGATTTCATTAAATGACTAAATTAAATACATTTGAATCTAAGAAAAAGGCAATTTCATTAAATGACTAAATTAAATACATTTGAATCTAAGAAAAAGGCAATTTCATATTGGGTGTGTAAGTGGTGTGACTGGAGTTAAATTTGCTTGAAAATCTAGCTAGGGGGCCTGGGAACTCTTTTCCCTGGTACCTGGGACAAAACCTAACCAAATTCCTAATTGGATCCGATCACTATAGTGGTTGGGTGGTTAGCTAACCCATGGGACTGGATGGGGTTAGGCTGGACTGATGGATCTGTAAATCGAGACTCAATTTCTGTTTACTTCGATAGATGAAGTAAATCCCGGACAAAAATTATTCTATGGAAAAGAATCAACGGCTGTGCCTCTCAATGAGGAAAAAAGCGTTGATCTCTATGATCCAAGTACAGTCTTCTTCCCCGATCTGACTATGGGTTTTACGGGTTCGGTCAGATGAGCTCAGTTAGTTAAGGCTTTTGACTACGTTAGGAAAAAGTTATCCTGGTGGAATCGCCCGTGCTTTTCGGGCAAGAGAAGTTTTTTCGAGTTCGGTTTGGAAGAATCGAGGAATTAGTCACCTGTCCGGATATCCGTGGGTGAGGCCCCGAGTGTGGGAACCTGTCCCATGCAAGATGTGCTACTTTTGCTGCTAGCACCCCGAATCCGTTGCGCGGTGGGGACAAGGATCTTACAGTTGGTATCAGAGCCAATTTGTCTAATGAGGATCAACCGAGAAGCCAAATATGTCAAAAATTTATCAAGAAGCACTAAAAGGTTGTAATTGTGATAAAATGCATACAATTTGATATTCAAACTGAAATTCGTAAATTGGTAATTGGGTCTTTAGATGGAAGTACGGCAATTATATGGAATCCCTGACTTGTTTGAGGCCTAGACATGATGGTATTTACCTTATAGTTCCAAGAACCATGACTACTTGTATATACCGAGGGGGTATAACTGCAGCTCTTTACTGGCAGTATATACGAGTAAATCTAAGACTTGAAATTATAAGCATTAATGCTATCCAGATGATGAATTCGAATGTGGTTGATATGATTTTTAAATTTTGGTTGTGAACTGATGAGTTGATTTGGATTCTGATTGAAAAATAATGATTCTTGAAATTTGGTTGAAATGTAATAAGCTGAGCAAAACCACAATGAGGATGAATGGGACGAGTCCCTGTGATGATGTTCATAATTGGAATGACATTAATAACTCCAGCAAATCACTATGAGATTAGTGGATTATGCTGGCAGATTGCTGCTGTTAACACTTGACCCAGTGGATCAAGTTAAAGGAGGTCAAATTAAGATCTGCATAAATGAAAAATTTCCATGAAGGACTATTCAGATAGAAATTTCGGTCTAATGGACCATTATTGTGATAAGGAATTGATTGTTATGATCTGAGTGAATTTTTATTTAATAATGAGTTTTATATAAGGGATCTTTATCCTAGGATTCTATTTGGGTTCACCAAAATATAAGGAACCCATAATCAGTTGGATCTTAAGAAAAAGAATTCTCCTCTAGTTTTGCGAGATGAGGACATCTCGCATTTTTTAAGTGGGGTAGAATGTAAGATTCCTCCCCAGCCTCTCAGGATGTCCAGTATCTTCCCCTGTAGTCAAATCCCTCTTCAGAAATATCAAAGATCTTGTTTCTACCTGTTTTGGCCTAGAGAGAGAAAATGTTTTAGAGAGAGATTATTTAGATTTTGAATATTTTTGGATAGAAAAATTTCTCATCCTATTAATATAAGCTCCCCTGAAATAGAAGTTCAAAAAGATTTCCAGAAGGTGCATTAGAAATCAAGTATAATTTGCTCAAGAGGCATTATCCTGAGGATCAAGATTTTTTTGAAATTTTAAATTAAGGTTCCTATGGGCCAATAAGATCAATCCATGTGTGGGGAGGAGATAAATCCAATTTGTAAAAGAAAATACCCAAAAATGAGTAAATGCTCACATAAGATGAAGAGTTGACTATGTACAAGGGTTATTAGTAAAAAACTATGAGTATTACTCTAAAAAAATGAGATATTTTGGGTATAATCATTCCATTTTGACACATATGTAAGGAAGGGGAGTCCCTTCAAGGAGATGCATACTTCACATGCTTGAATGAGTTTTAAACTCAAAAATAATGTGATATTTTTATCTCTCCTCTCTCTTGGATCAAACCGAATCAAAATCGAATAAAAAAGGAACCAAACTAGATCCAAATCTAGTCTAAATTCAACCAAACTGAAATCTAGGAAATTCTAAAAATTAGTTGGTCTTGGTTAGAGGCTCCCTCTCCTATAAATAGAACCTGACTCTTTGTAAAAAAATAGGAGAATTATACTATGCCAAAATTATGCTGAAATAATGCTAATTTTTACTATTCTCTAAAATTCTCTCCAAATTGAAGAAATTGGAGCTTTCCTCTATCTTCAATCTCCATTGGTGACTCCATCAGCACACCAAACCAATTGATTGGTTGGGGGCCTCTACCGTTAACAAAGAATCAAGCAATTTATAAGGTAAATGGTGAATTTTGATCTTTTCTATAAATTCTCAATGTTTCTCTCTTCTCAACCCCTCTCAAGCTTGAGAAGCTTAATTGGAATGGTTTTTGAATGCTATTGAAGTTAATTGATGAATGGTAGTAAAGAATTACATAAATTTCCATTTATGCTTAATTTTAATGATTTTTATGTAATTTCTCTCTCTCACTCAAAGAACGGTCATTCTCATGACCTATTCTCAATCCAAATGAAGCTTTTCATAAAGCTTTTCTTTAATCCAAGATTAATCTATGCTTGAGGCCAAATTAATGGCTTTTTTCTATGCTTTTAGTTTATGTATTTCGTGAATATTGATGATTCAATCCATTATGGGTTAATGATCCAACTAGGGATCATTCTAATCATTCCCTTAATGTTAAGCTTTATCCTTTAAAATAATTGAGATTTATCAGTCATAGCAGCGGAGCTATGGCAAAATTTCTGTAAAAATTACACATAAAATAATTTCATTCAAAGCATGAAAAGAGGACTTCCTACCATATTCTAGGAATTATCATCCTAGATTAATTGAAAGAATTTCATTGTAATCATGGAGAAATTGATTTTTATGTTATGCATAATTGATGAATTAAGAAAAGAGGATTTCTAGTAATTAAATTTTACGTTAAAAAGAGTATTCCCCATCGTATGAGTATTCTGAAAGGGTTATTTTCATTCTAGACATAGAAAAATATATACTAGAAATATTTATTTATAAAAGTGTGATTCTCATCATAATTGATTTTTGTGCATAAGTAGATGCATAAAAGAATTTTATTTAATATTAAAAGTGTGATTTTCATCATAAAGGATTTTATGCATAAATTAGATGCATAAACGAATTCTTTTATATTAAAAGAATGATTTTCATCATAAATGATTTGTATGCATAAACATATGCATAAAAGATTTTTTTATATTAAAAGTGAGATTTTTATCATAAATGGATTTTATGCACAAATTAGATGCATAAGAGAAATTCTTTTATTCTAAAAGTGTAATTCCTACTAAATTGGATTTATGCATGTAAAGATGCATAAAGAATTTTATTTTTAATTCAAAAGAGTTATTCTTATCAATGTTGATTTTATGCATAGATAGATGCATAAAAGATTTATTTTTATTCTAAAAGTGTTAATTTCATTAAGATGGAAATTTATGCATAGAAAGATGTATAAACGATTTATTTTTATTTCAAAAGTATTATTCTCATTAAATTAGAATTTATGCATAGTAAAATGCATAAAAGGATTATTATAAAAGTGTTATTCCTACAAGGATTACTAAAGTTGTCTTTATGCCTAATAAGATGCACATGAGATGTGCTAGGATGTGATAAGAGCTGTATGAGATGTGCTAGGATGTGATAAGAGGAGCATGAGATGTGTTAGGATATGATAAGATGTGCATGAGATGTGATAGGATGTGATAAGAGGTGTATGAGATGTGATAGGATGTGATAAGATGCGTATGAAAAGTGATAGGATGTGGTAAGATGTGTATGAGAAGTGATAGGATGTGGTAAGATGCATATGAGATGTGATAGGATGTGATAGGATGTGTATGAGATATGACAGGATGTGATAAGAGGTGTATGAGATGTGATAGGATGTGATAAGATGCATATGGGATGAGTTAGGATGTGATAGATGAGTTAGGATGTAGGATGTGATAAGATGTGTATGAGATGAGGTAAGAAGTGTATCTGATGGGATAAGATGTATATGGGTTGTGATAGGGCGAGAATGGATGTGATGTAAAAGAATAGATGTGAAGGTCTATGTGGTTATATGAATGAGAATGTAAAAATGGATGTATGGATGTGGATGTGCATATGGATGTATGAATATGGATGTGTATGTATGAATGCAGATGTGGATGTATGAATGTAGATATGGAATGTGGATGTGGATATGGATGTAAGAATGTAGATGTATGTGAATGTGGATATGGATGTGTGAATGTGGATATGGATGCATTGATGTGGATGTATGAATGTGAACGCCGATGTGAATGTATGATATAGATGTATGGATGTGGATATGGATGTGGATGTATGGATGTAGATGTGAATGTGGATGTAGATGTGAAAATGGATGTATGGATATAGATGTGGATGTGGATGTGGATGTGGATGTATGAATGTGGATGTAGATGTGAAAATGGATGTATGGATCTAGATGTGGATGTGGATGTGGATGTGGATGTATGAATATGAATGTGGAAATGGATGTATGGATGTGGATATGGATGTGTATGTATGAATATATATGTGAATGTGGATGTAAGAATGTGGATATAGATGTGAAAATGGATGTATGGATGTGGATGTGGATGTGGATGTGGATGTATGGATGTTTGTGGATGTGGATGTGGATGTGGATGTATGAATATGGATGTGGATGTATGAATATGGATGTGAAAATGGATGTATCCATGCGGATGTGAAAATGGATGTATGGATGTAGATGTGAATGTGGATGTATGAATCTGGATGTATGAATGGGGATGCATGGATGTGGATGTATGAATGTGAACGCGGATGTGAATGTATGATATAGATGTATGGATGTGGATGTATGGATGTAGATGTGAATGTGGATATAGATGTGAAAATGGATGTATGGATGTAGATGTGGATGTGGATGTATGAATGTATGGATGTGGATGTGGATGTGGATGTATGAATATGGATGTGAAAATGGATGTATCGATGTGGATGTATGAATGTGGATGTGAAAATGGATATATGGATGTAGATGTGGATGTGGATGTATGAATGTGGATGTGAAAATGGATGTATGGATTTTGATGTGAACGTGGATGTACGAATGTGGATGTGTATGTGGAATAATGAATGCAAAAATGTATGTGAATGGATATGAAGTCGATATGAGCGAATGGATGAGATGAGATGTCATGTGAATCAGAATGTGAAAGAATAATATAAGATGTGAACGAATGAGATGTAATGAGAAATGGCCCGTGATGAGACGTAATGTAAATTAAGAAAGATAGGAATGGATGTTATGTGAAGTGAATGAATCTGATGTGATGGGATGGAAAATGATGTATCTGGTCAAGAATGGATACACATATGATTTGGAATTAGGTTAAGTAATATGGATTGATGTGGAACAATCTGGAAAGACGTGAGTTCATTATAGAAACTATATTTGTGACCTGTTTGTAAATGACTGTTTTATGTCAAGAATGCTGGGGAAGCATTTTGACCGTCTTGTGATTAAGGTCGTGGAGACCTAACTGATAAAGTTGCAACTGCTGACAGAGAGTCAATGGAGGAAATCTCGTGTAGCAAGGTTGGCCGAGGTCTTGACCAGCCTCGGTTCAATTTAAATGGTGAGCTTCCGGTACGGTGGATGAGGGACCAAGGAAGCGGCCTATGAGTGAAGCGCTAGGTGACCTGCGAAGGATCCTAGAGGGTGCTGACCATACAGTGCTCAGGCTCTGGGTCGCCGAAGATACCCACACATGTGTCGTGGAAGATATTGAAACAAGGAGTAAGAGTTGTTTTCTAAAACCGAGTATGGACCTAGTTGATTGACCTTGCTGGTCCTCAACTGATGAGTCCATAGCTCTCTTATATGGATCTGTTGGTTGATCTTGCTGATCTTCAACGAGGATTCCATCTTGATTTTTATAAGTGATTATCTGCCGGGTACTATGAGCTAGGAACTATAGAAAAGGCCCCTGAGTGAACAGATGGTGAGCGTTCTGGATGCCAATGATGCCATAGATACTCCAATGAAGGAATGATTGGAAATTAAGATTCAACCGGATACTTGGAAGTTTATGATCAGTAACACTATGATTTCATTAAATGACTGAATTAAATACATTTGAATCTAGGAAAAAGGCAATTTCATATTGGGTGTGTAAGTGGTGTGACTGGAGTTAAATTTGCTTGAAAATCCGGCTAGGGGGCCTGGGAACTCTTTTCCCTAGTACCCGGGACAAAACCTAACCAAATTCCTAATTGGATCCCATCACTATAGTGGTTGGCGGTTGGCTAACCCATGGGACTGGATGCTGTTAGGCTGGACTGATGGATCTGTAAATCGAGACTCAATTTCTGTTTAGTTCGATAGATGAAGTTAATCCCGGACAAAATTGTTCTATGGAAAAGAATCAACGGCTATGCCTCTCAATGAGGAAAAAAGCGTTGATCTCTATGATCCAAGTATAATCTTTTTCCCTGATCTGACTATGGGACTTACGGGTTCGGTCAGATGAGCTCAGTTAGTTAAGGCTTTTGACTACGTTAGGGAAAAGTTATCCTAGTGGAATCGCCCGTGCTGCTTTCCGGGCAAGAGAAGTTTTTTCGAGTTCGGTTTGGAAGAATCGAGGAATTAGTCACCTGTCTGGATATCCATGGGCGAGGCCCCGAGTGTGGGACCCTACCCCACGCAAGATGTGCTACTTCCACTGCTAGCACCCTGAATCCATTGCGCGGTGGGGACAAGGATCTTACAGTTGGTATCAGAGTCAATTTGGCTAATGAGGATCAACCGAGAAGCCAAATATGTCAAAAATTTATCAAGAAGCACTAAAAGGTTGTAATTGTGTGATAAAATGCATACAATTTGATATTTAAACTGAAATTCGTAAATTGGTAATTGGGTCTTCAGATGGAAGTACCGCAATTATATGGAATCCCTGACTTGCTTGAGGCCTAGACATGATGGTATTTACCTTATAGTTCCAAGACCTGGCAGTATATACGAGTAAATCTAAGACTTGAAATTATAAGCATTAATGCTATCCAGATGATGAATTCGAATGTGGTTGATATGAATTTTAAATTCTGGTTGTGAACTGATGAGTTGATTTGGATTTTGATTGAAAAATGATGATTCTTAAAATTTGGTTGAAATGTAATAAGCTAAGCAAAACCACAATGAGGATGAATGGGACGAGTCCCTGTGATGATGTTCATAACTGGAATGACGTTAATAACTCCAGCAAATCACTATGAGATTAGTGGATTATGCTGGCAGATTGCTGCTGTTAACACTTGACCCAGTGGATCAAGTTAAAGGAGGTCAAATTAAGATCTGCATAAATGAAAAATTTCCATGGACTGTTCAGATAGAAATTTCGGTCTAATGGACCATTATTGTGATAAGGAATTGATTGTTATGATCTGAGTGAATTTTTATTTAATAATGAGTTTTATATAAGGGATCTTTATCCTAGGATTCTATTTGGGTTCACCAAAATATAAGGAACCCATAATCAGTTGGATCTTAAGAAAAAAAATTCTCCTCTAGTTTTGCAAGATGAGGATATCTCGTGTTTTTTAAGTGGGGTAGAATGTAAGATTCCTTCCCAACCTCTCAGGATGTCCAATATCTTCCCCTGTAGTCAAATCCCTCTTTAGAAATATCAAAGATCTTGTTTCTACCTGTTTTGGCCTAGAGAGAGAAAATATTCTAGAGAGAGATTATTTAGATTTTGAATATTTTTGGATAGAAAAATTTCTCATCCTATTAATATAAGCTCCCCTGAAACAGAAGTTCAAAAAGATTTCCAGGAGGTGCATTAGAAATCAAGTATAATTTGCTCAAGAGGCATTATCCTGAGGATCAAGATTTTTTTGAAATTTTAAATTAAGGTTCCTATGGGCCAATAAGATCAATCCATGTGTGGGGAGGAGATAAATCCAATTTGTAAAAGAAAATACCCAAAAATGAGTAAATGCTCACATAAGATGAAGAGTTGACTATGTACAAGGGTTATTAGTAAAAAACTATGAGTATTACTCTAAAAAAATGAGATATTTTGGGTATAATCATTCCATTTTGACACATATGTAAGGAAGGGGAGTCCCTTCAAGGAGGTGCATACTTCACATGCTTGAATGAGTTTTAAACTAAAAAATAATGTGATATTTTTATCTCTCCTCTCTCTTGGATCAAACCGAATCAAAACCGAATAAAAAAGGAACCAAACTAGGTCCAAATCTCGTCCAAATTCAACCAAACTGAAATATGGAAAATTCTAGAAATCAGTTGGTCTAGGTTAGAGCCTCCCTCTCCTATAAATAGAACCTGACTCTTTGTAAAAAAATAGGAGAATTATACTATGCCAAAATTATGCTGAAATAATGCTAATTTTTACTATTCTCTAAAATTCTCTCCAAATTGAAGAAATTGGAGCTTTCCTCTATCTTCAATCTCCATTGGTGACTCCATCAGCACACCAAACCAATTGATTGGTTGGGGGCCTCTACCGTTAACAAAGAATCAAGCAATTTATAAGGTAAATGGTGAATTTTGATCTTTTCTATAAATTCTCAATGTTTCTCTCTTCTCAACCCCTCTCAAGCTTGAGAAGCTTAATTGGAATGGTTTTTGAATGCTATTGAAGTTAATTGATGAATGGTAGTAAAGAATTACATAAATTTCCATTTATGCTTAATTTTAATGATTTTTATGTAATTTCTCTCTCTCACTCAAAGAACGGTCATTCTCATGACCTATTCTCAATCCAAATGAAGCTTTTCATAAAGCTTTTCTTTAATCCAAGATTAATCTATGCTTGAGGCCAAATTAATACCTTTTTTCTATGCTTTTAGTTAATGTATTTCAGGAATATTGATGATTCAATCCATTATGGGTTAATGATTCAATTAGGGATCATTCTAATCGTTCCCTTAATGTTAAGCTTTATCCTTTAAAATAATTGAGATTTATCAGTCATAGCAGCAGAGCTATGGCAAAATTTCTGTAAAAATTACACAAAAAATAATTTTATTCAAAGCATGAAAAGAGGACTTCCTACCATATTCTAGGAATTATCATCCTAGATTAATTGAAATAATTTCATTGTAATCATGGAGAAATTATATGAATGGATATGAAGTCGATATGAGCGAATGGATGAGATGAGATGTCATGTGAATCAGAATGTGAATGAATAATATAAGATGTGAACGAATGAGATGTAATGAGAAATGGATGTGATGAGACGTAATGTAAATTAAGAAAGATAGGAATGGATGTTATGTGAAGTGAATGAATCTGATGTGATGGGATGGAAAATGATGTATCTGGTCAAGAATGGATACACATATGATTTGGAATTAGGCTAAGTAATATGGATTGATGTGGAACAATTTGGAAAGACGTGAGTTCATTATAGAAACTGTATTTGTGACCTGTTTGTAAATGATTGTTTTATGTCAAGAATGCTGGGGAAGCATTTTGACCATCTTGTGATTAAGGTAGTGGAGACCTAACTGATAAAGTTGCAATTGCTGAGTGGAGGACGTCTCGCGTAGCAAGGTCGGCCGAGGTCTTGACCAGCCTCGGTTCAATTTAAATGGTGAGCTTCCGGTACGGTGGATGAGGGACTAGGAAGCGGCCTATGAGTGAAGTGCTAGGTGACCTACGAAGGATCCAAGAGGGTGCTGAGACTATACGGTGCTCCAAGCTCTGGGTCCTCGAAGATACCCACACGTGCATCGTGGAAGATATTGGAACAAGGAGTAAGAGTTGTTTTCTGAAACCGAGTATGGATCTAGTTGATTGACCTTGCTGGTCCTCAACTGATGAGTCCATAGCTCTCGTATATGGATCTGTTGGTTGATCTTGCTGATCTTCAAGGAGGATTCCATCTTGATTTTTATAAGTGATTATCTGCGGGGTATTATGAGCTAGGAACTATAGAAAAGGCCCCTGAGTGAACAGGTGGTAAGCGTTCTGGTTGCCAATGATGCCATAGATACTCCGATGAAGGAATGATTGGAAATTAAGATTCAACCAGATACTTGTTAGTTTATGATCAGTAACACTATGATTTCATTAAATGATTGAATTAAATACATTTGAATCTAGGAAAAAGGCAATTTCATATTGGGTGTGTAAGTGGTGTGACTGGAGTTAAATTTGCTTGAAAATCTGGCTAGGGGACTTGGGAACTCTTTTCCCTCGTACCCGGGACAAAACCTAACCAAATTCCTAATTGGATCCTATCACTATAGTGGTTGGACGGTTGGCTAACCCATGGGACTGGATGGGGTTAGGTTGGACTGATGGATCTGTAAATCGAGACTCAATTTCTGTTTAGTTTGATAGATGAAGTAAATCCCGGACGAAAATTGTTCTATGGAAAAGAATCAACGGCTGTGCCTCTCAATGAGGAAAAAAGCGTTGATCTCTATGATTCAAGTAGTACAGTCTTTTTCCCTGATCTGACTATGGGTTTTATGGGTTCGGTTAGATGAGCTCAGTTAGTTAAGGCTTTTGACTACGTTAGGGAAAAGTTATCCTGGTGGAATCACCCGTGCTTTTCGGGCAAGAGAAGTTTTTTCGAGTTCGGTTTGGAAGAATCGAGGAATTAGTCACCTGTCCGGATATCCGTATAGGCGAGGCCCCGAGTGTGGGACCCTGCCCCGCGCAAGATGTGCTACTTCCGCTGCCAGCACTCCGAATCCGTTGCACGGTGGGGACAAGGATCTTACAGTTGGTATCAGAGTCAATTTGGCTAATGAGGATCAACCGCTGAGAAGCCAAATATGTCAAAAATTTATCATCAAGAAGCACTAAAACGTTGTAATTGTGTGATAAAATGCATGCAATTTGATATTCAAACTGAAATTCGTAAATTGGTAATTGGGTCTTCAGATGGAAGTACCGCAATTATATGGAATCCGTGACTTGCTTGAGGCCTAGACATGATGGTATTTACCTTATAGTTCCAAGACCTGGCAGTATATACGAGTAAATCTAAGACTTGAAATTATAAGCATTAATGCTATCCAGATGATGAATTCGAATGTGGTTGATATGATTTTTAAATTTTGGTTGTGAACTGATGAGATGATTTGGATTCTGATTGAAAAATGATGATTCTTGAAATTTGGTTGAAATGTAATAAACTGAGCAAAACCACAATGAGGATGAATGGGACGAGTCCCTGTGATGATGTTCATAACTGGAATGACGTTAATAACTCCAGCAATTCACTATGAGATTAGTGGATTATGCTGGCAGATTGCTGCTGTTAACACTTGACCTAGTGGTTCAAGTTAAAGGAGGTCAAATTAAGATCTGCATAAATGAAAAATTTCCATGAAGGACTATTCAGATAGAAATTTCGGTCTAATGGACCATTATTGTGATAAGGAATTGATTGTTATGATCTGAGTGAAATTTTATTTAATAACGAGTTTTATATAAGGGATCTTTATCCTAGGAAAATTTGGGTTCACCAAAATATAAGGAACCCATAATCAGTTGGATCTTAAGAAAAAGAATTCTCCTCTAGTTTTGCGAGATGAGGACATCTCGCATTTTTTAAGTGGGGTAAAATGTAAGATTCCTCCCCAGCCTCTCAGGATGTCCAGTATCTTCCCCTGTAGTCAAATCCCTCTTCAGAAATATCAAAGATCTTGTTTCTACCTGTTTTGGCCTAGAGAGAGAAAATATTCTAGAGAGAGATTATTTAGATTTTGAATATTTTTGGATAGAAAAATTTCTCATCCTATTAATATAAGCTCCCCTGAAACAGAAGTTCAAAAAGATTTCCAGAAGGTGCATTAGAAATCAAGTATAATTTGCTCAAGAGGCATTATCCTGAGGATCAAGATTTTTTTGAAATTTTAAATTAAGGTTCCTATGGGCCAATAAGATCAATCCATGTGTGGGGAGGAGATAAATCCAATTTGTAAAAGAAAATATCCAAAAATGAGTAAATGCTCACATAAGATGAAGAGTTGACTATGTACAAGGGTTATTAGTAAAAAACTATGAGTATTACTGTAAAAAAATGAGATATTTTGGGTATAATCATTCCATTTTGACACATATGTAAGGAAGGGGAGTCCCTTCAAGGAGGTGCATACTTCACATGCTTGAATGAGTTTTAAACTCAAAAATAATGTGATATTTTTATCTCTCCTCTCTCTTGGATCAAACCGAATCAAAACCGAATAAAAAAGGAACCAAACTAGGTCCAAAAACTAGGTCCAAATCTCGTCCAAATTCAACCAAACTAAAATCTAGGAAATTCTAAAAATTAGTTGGTCTTGGTTAGAGCCTCCCTCTCCTATAAATAGAACCCGAGTCTTTGTAAAAAAATAGGAGAATTATACTATGCCAAAATTATGCTAAAATAATGATAATTTTTACTATTCTCTAAAATTCTCTCCAAATTGAAGAAATTGGAGCTTCCCTCTATCTTCAATCTCCATTGGTGACTCCATCAGCACACCAAACCAATTGATTGGTTGGGGGCCTCTATCGTGAACAAAGAATCAAGCAATTTGTAAGGTAAATGGTGCATTTTGATCTTTTCTATAAATTCTCAATGTTTCTCTCTTCTCAACCCCTCTCAAGCTTGAGAAGCTTAATTGGAATGGTTTTTGAATGCTATTGAAGTTAATTGATGAATGGTAGTAAAGAATTACATAAATTTCCATTTATGCTTAATTTTAATGGTTTTTATGTAATTTCTCTCTCTCACTCAAAGAACGGTCATTCTCATGACCTATTCTCAATCCAAATGAAGCTTTTCATAAAGCTTTTCTTTAATCCAAGATTAATCTATGCTTGAGGCCAAATTAATGGCTTTTTTCTATGCTTTTAGTCTATGTATTTCAGGAATATTGATGATTCAATCCATTATGGGTTAATGATCCAAATACGGATCATTCTAATCATTTCCTTAATGTTAAGCTTTATCCTTTAAAATAATTGAGATTTATCAGTCATAGCAGCAGCGGAGCTATGGCAAAATTTCTGTAAAAATTACACATAAAATAATTTCATTCAAAGCATGAAAAGAGGACTTCCTACCATATTCTAGGAATTATCATCCTAGATTAATTGAAAGAATTTCATTGTAATCATGGAGAAATTGATTTTTATGTTATGCATAATTGATGAATTAAGAAAAGAGGATTTCTAGTAATTAAATTTTACGTTAAAAAGAGTAATCTCCATCGTATGAGTATTCTTAAAGGGTTATTTTCATTCTAGACATAGAAAAATGTATACTAGAAATATTTATTTATAAAAGTGTGATTCTCATCATAATTGATTTTTGTGCATAAGTAGATGCATAAAAGAATTTTATTTAATATTAAAAGTGTGATTTTCATCATAAAGGATTTTATGCATAAATTAGATGCATAAACGAATTCTTTTATATTAAAAGAATGATTTTCATCATAAATGATTTGTATGCATAAACATATGCATAAAAGATTTTTTTATATTAAAAGTGACATTTTCATCATAAATGGATTTTATGCACAAATTAGATGCATAAGAGAAATTCTTTTATTCTAAAAGTGTAATTCCTACTAAATTGGATTTATGCATATAAAGATGCATAAAGAATTTTATTTTTAATTCAAAAGAGTTATTCTTATCAATTTTTATTTTATGCATAGATAGATGCATAAAAGATTTATTTTTATTCTAAAAGTGTTAATTTCATTAAGATGGAAATTTATGCATAGAAAGATGTATAAAAGATTTATTTTTATTTTGAAAGTATTATTCTTATTAAATTAGAATTTACGCATAAGTAAAATGCATAAAAAGATTATTATAAAAGTGTTATTCCTACTAAAGTTGTCTTTATGCCTAATAAGATGCGTATGAGATGTGCTAGGATGTGATAAGAGGTGTATGAGATGTGCTAGGATGTGATAAGAGGAGCATGAGATGTGCTAGGATATAATAAGATGTGCATGAGATGTGATAAGAGGTGTATGAGATATGACAGGATGTGATAAGATGCGTATGGAAAGTGATAGGATGTGGTAAGATGTGTATGAGAAGTGATAGGATGTGATAAGATGCGTATGAGATGTGATAGGATGTGATAGGATGTGTATGAGATGTAATAGGATGTGATAAGAGGTGTATGAGATGTGATAGGATGTGAGATAAGATGCATATGAGATGTGATAAGAGGTGTATGAGATGTGATAGGATGTGAGATAAGATGCATATGAGATGAGTTAGGATATGATAGATGAGTTAGGATGTGTATGAGATGTAATAGGATGTACTAAGAGGTGTATGAGATGTGATAGGATGTGAGATAAGATGCATATGAGATGTGATAAGAGGTGTATGAGATGTGATAGGATGTGAGATAAGATGCATATGAGATGAGTTAGGATGTAATAGGATGTGATAAGAGGTGTATGAGATGTGATAGGATGTGAGATAAGATGCATATGAGATGTGATAAGAGGTGTATGAGATGTGATAGGATGTGAGATAAGATGCATATGAGATGAGTTAGGATGTGATAGATGAGTTAAGATGTAGGATGTGATAAGATGTGTATGGGATGAGGTAAGAAGTGTATCTGATGGGATAAGATATATATGGGTTGTGATAGGGCGAGAATGGATGTGATGTAAAAGAATAGATGTGAAGGCGTATGTGGTTATATGAATGAGAATGTAAAAATGGATGTATGGATGTGGATGTGGATATAGATGTATGAATATGGATGTGTACGTATGGAAGTGGATGTATGAATGTAGATGTGGATGTATGAATGTAGATATGGAATGTGGATGTGGATATGGATGTAAGAATGTAGATGTATGTGAATGTGAATGTGGATATGGATGTGGATATGGATGCATTGATGTGGATGTATGAATGTGAACACGGATGTGAATATATGATATAGATGTATGGATGTGGATGTATGGATGTAGATGTGATTTGGATGTATGAATGTGGATGTAGATGTGAAAATGGATGTATGGATATGGATGTGGATGTATGAATGTGGATGTAGATGTGAAAATGGATGTATGGATGTAGATATGGATGTGGATGTGGATGTATGAATATGAATGTGGAAATGGATGTATGGATGTGGATGTATGGATGTGGATATGGATGTGTATGTATGAATGTAGATGTAAGAATGTGGATATAGATGTGAAAATGGATGTATGGATGTAGATGTGGATGTGGATGTATGGATGTGGATGTGGATGTGGATGTATGAATATGGATGTAAAAATGGATGTATCGATGTGGATGTGAAAATGGATGTATGGATGTAGATGCGAATATGGATGTATGAATGTGGATGTGAATGTGGATGTATGAATGGGGATGCATGGATGTGGATGTATGAATGTGAACGCGGATGTGAATGTATGATATAGATGTATGGATGTGGATGTGGATGTATGAATATGGATGTGAAAATGGATGTATCGATGTGGATGTATGTGGATGTGAAAATGTGGATGTATGAATATGGATGTGAAAATGGATGTATCGATGTGGATGTATGAATGTGGATGTGAAAATGGATATATGGATGTAGATGTGAATGTGGGTGTGGATGTGGATGTGGATGTATGAATGTGGATGTGAAAATGGATATATGGATTTCGATGTGAATGTGGATGTGTATGTGGAATAATGAATGCAAAAATGTATGTGAATGGATATGAAGTCGATATGAGTGAATGGATGAGATGAGATGTCATGTGAATCAGAATGTGAATGAATAATATAAGATGTGAACGAATGAGATGTAATGAGAAATGGAAAATATACATAAAAAAATAAAAAGCACATGGGAAGAAGCATGTAGGAACAGGTACTAAATTCTCCCCACGCAAAAGTCCTCAATGCGATCACAAGGATGCAATCACCATCAAGAAGGATGGAATTGGACCCATTCCTAGGGTTAACAAGAGCAACCGCCATTATCTTACATCAAGGATTCAAGGAAGATACACCAAAGGGTCAACATTCAAGATATGAAGCAATGGTGTCCAAAGCTACAACTTGGACGGGCACCCCTAATGGTGTGGCGGAGTATTTAGGCACTTCAAGAGCATGTGGTAGCATGTAGGATAAAGTCCCAAGTGATGGCCTCTTATGAGTCTAAAGTGCCCGGCCAATCACAGTTTAAGTGAGTGTGAACACTTATGGCCATGTATATAAGTGAATATCTCTCATAATAAAATACTCTCCCATTGTGCAATAGAGTCTTGCTCTTGCTAATCCTCTTGCTAATCTTTCTGTTTAATGCATACTAGTGATGAGTGTGTGTGAGTGATGTGAGGTGAGAGGAGGGATGAGTACCCATTGTGCAACATGGTGGTGTGACAACACTCACGGGAGGTGCGGTGGAATTGCTTCTCAAGGAGTTGTAGAGCTTGGAGACCTTAAGGGTTATGAGCTCAGCCATTGGAAAGATCCTCACGACAGTTGTTGCGGTTCACTGGTGGGTAATCTCTTGTTGGATGTGTTTCAAGGGGGGTAGGGTGAGCCATAACAGCTTGGTCCCCACATTTTCTCATGATCACATATGGTCCACAACATCTTGGAGAGATAACTTTTTATATTTTTCCAAAGACAAGGAACTCCTTTTGGGTCTAACTTGTAGAAACACCATGTCTCCTTCATTCCTTGATAGATCTCCTAGCATTTGCATATTGTTTTTGTCTATCTTGGGAAACCTTAATATTTTTCCTATATAGCTTGGATATGATGATCCATTTTGTCTAAAATTTACTTGGATACCTCTACCGCCGTGATCGATGGGTCAGACAAGCTAGGTAATGGTATGAGGCAATCCTACCTTTATCTTAATGGGTCAAACTGGCTAGTAGTGGTATGAGGCATTCCTACCCATAAAGAGCTTTGAAAGGGGCCATTCGGATGTTTTGATGATAGAAAATATTATATTCAAGACTCTACTCAATGCAAATACTTTATCCACTTGCAAACTGGCTAGTAGTGGTATGAGGCATTCCTACCCATAAAGAGCTTTGAAAGGGGCCATTCGGATGTTTTGATGATAGAAAATATTATACTTGCAAGATTCCCATCCATAGTAGGATTGAAGGAGATCCTCGATTACTTGATTTACTCTTTTACTCTAGCCATTAATCTCTCAGAGGTAAATAGTGCTAAGATCCAAGAGGTCCCTATTTCTTCAAAGAAGGTGGTCCAAAATCTATTCCTTCTTCAAGAAGATTTTTGCAACATCAAGTGCCATATGGATTTTCTTTCGGGGGATCGATGGGTAACCTTAGTCAATCTATCAAAACCACTACTAAAATAGAGTCATTTCTTGCATTCATTACATGGAGGTAAACTTGTACTGAAATTCATGCCTATGCATTCCCATTTCATTTGGAGAATGTCTAAAGGGGGTGTAATCTTCTAGGCCTCTTGACTTGTTTAGCCTTGAATCTTTGGCATAATAAATATTAGCATACAGGATGGGTTCTAACTAATCTATTATAGTAACTTGAACTTTGACTGGGTGGGTGTGATTATTTTGTGAGCTTTTTATCGTGAGCTTTTTTGGCACTTCCCCAATTTTTTGTGAGCTTTTTCAATTGAACCATATAAACTCATGGCATCTTTTCCACTCTCATCTTTGGCATATCCCCAAGCTCATCCTCCTCAAAATCAAGAATCTAGCCCTTGTGGATCTGGCCCATGCTACTAACAAGTATACACACTATTGCAAGCCCATTTTGAATGTCCAAAGCACCTTCTTTTGCATCATGAAAATAAACCAAGAAAAACCTACCAAATATACACTTGGAAACCCCATCCAATGGAAAACTCCATTCAATTAAATCTAGATCAAGTTTAGCCTTGAAACATGTTTGCAGAGGTGGCCAATTTAGGATTCCTTGTCCAATACCAGAATTGACCCTAGTCGCCCCTTGTTCAGTCAAACCCCCAAGTAACCATTCAAACCTCTCTTTAACAACCCTTGAACATGGACACCTTACCTCATCCCAAACTGAAAAGAATAAGGCCATCAAAAGCACTTAAGATCAAGTAGACCTCAAATAGTCCACAGTCCACACAATTCACAAATAGGCACATTGATTAGGTTCAAAAACACACTAATACAACTCTAATAATCCTTAATCTTGGCATATGGCTAGTGTGTCATATATCCTGTCCCATCAAAGTACGACACTTCAGTACTCTTCCCACACTCAGTAGCTTCTAAAAGCGCACTCAGTACCTTATTGGTAAGGATCAATAGTGTGTCTAGCATAATTAAGTAGTATTGATTGAATTTTTTGTGTGTAGCTCATGGATGTATTGATGCTTGTTAATATAGATCACATGTTTCACAAAAGAAATACTTTTGATGGAGTCTCAAAACATATAGGCATAACACCAAGAGTCACTTGTTCCATAGAATAAAAATCTATTAATTGAGTTTGAAAACATGTGGACATAACACCAATAAGTTACAAACTACTATTCATGTTTACTTGTCCATTTATGGTTTCTAAATATCTTCGAATCCCTCCATTGTCTATGTCTCTCTGCTGCCATTGAATTGTCCAAAGTTTGTCTTCGTCTTTGCTTTTGGGCTAGAATAAAAGCAAGCTTGACTTTGGAACTAGAAACTTTTCTTTTAGCATGCAGCCTCTGTGTAGAATGCCTCGGTAAAACCATTGGAAGACTTCCTTCAGACTATTTGCCTTTTGACTCCCTCCGTAGTGTTGTGTGTGTCTGAAAAATGCATTACGTGCCATGTAGTGAGACTTCTCCATGCCTTGGGTAGACCAAATTGCTAGGCATCCATAATTTTTGACAAAATAGGGAAGGTGGTTGTAGATGATATGCTGTTTTCACAGAGACATAAGAATGCATAGTAAGTTATAAAAAAAGAGAGAATCACACTTAAGTAAAAGAAGAAGACATAACTTTACCATGTAGTGAGTTATATTACAGGCTGTCCACGCGTCTTTCATTGACCCAAAATGTTTAATTGCCTCTTCAAAGTTCTTGTAATCACTCTTTGTCCATGTTACATTGTCACAAAACATGAAGAGTTGATCAAGAGACCTCCACACCTCTGCCTTCACATTTCATGCTTCCCCATCTGCCTCATGATCCTTCACGGCATTATGGACTTGCTTCCACAATCCATAATTAATCCTTGAAACTGTTCTACCTTGCCTTACTTGCTTACTACTGTGTTTGGGTCGAGACAAGATCTTCTTGCCTTAACACCACCAATAGAGAGCTTGATTGGTACCTCCTTGCCATTGGCAGACTTTTTAAAATCCTTTGTGATATGAACATCACCTCCATGCAAAACTATATCGGATAACACTTTTTCCAATGCTTGAAGAGCATCCTTTCTTTTTTTTTTTGAGACGGAGTTTCCAAGCAAATCCAATATACAAAAATACCAATTTCTCAATAATGCGACATAGAGCATGCAATGTGCATATGTGAACATTACATAGTGGAATGTCAAGAATGGCCTTGAAGTCAGGGTCAACTTTATCTCTATTAGGTGCTCTCTTCCACCATTTCGAATCCATTACTTGAGCTGATTCTTTGTAGTAAAGACAAGGAGACTTTGAGTTGTCTCCTTTACTAACGTTATACATGCACTTAAGTGTTTTAAGATCCCCCGCCATGTGCCACTCTACTTGAAAATCACCTTTTCTTGCAACATGGAGATTCTCTCGTTGCACTTGTCTTTTAATTATTCTTGGTATTTTCGTGTGGTGAAACACCCAATCTAGTGTTTCATGGTCTTCTATCTTCACCTGTGATTATAGAAAACAAAAGTCTTACTATAAAAGATTTGAAAACAATGACTAAAATCAAGTACGAAACAAAAAATAATCATACCTGGAACGAGCCTAACCACCATATGTGTTTCTCCGAATGCACTCTAAAATACTTCGAACTCGCTTCAGTCAATGATGTATCAAGTGCTCCATTCATCAATGTAATAGTAATCCTTTCCATTTTCTTTTCCTTTACAACCTCACACTCATCCAATTTGATAACAAATTTCAAAATGCCTTTGCACTCCTCAAATGTTATTCCATAAAACTCGACCATTCTTCTTTGAAGTTGTTGTAGATCTACAAATATACTGTTCCAAGGGTCATACACAATGGTTCCTTTACCACCATGAAATATTTCTTCAATATGGATATATTGTCCAATAAACTCATCTATACTTTCATTCAAATGACCTCTTATCCTCCACACGGTTGCTGGATTTGGCAGTAAAACTCATTTAATCCTTTGATCTCTCAAAGTTGAGGATATCGCATGGAAAATCGAACTATATCCCTTCCTGCTAGCTCCACTAACATCAAGAGCCTCTTGGGTGGATTGTAGTACCATCAACTTGATTATTGGATATAAAGTCCTCTACAACATTGCGTTTGATTGTTTTGTATTTTTTTCTTCAATCAAACCTTTTGCTACACCACAAGAAAGCAATCCTTTCATTTGTTTAACAGGAAGAAGGTTGGGATCCACATTTTCTTTTGCAGGCTCCAATAGTTTCCTATAGTAACAACACAATATGCCTATATTATTCAACACCTCCAATCTTGTTTTGCGTTAATAGACAAAATAGATATAGTCATTTGAGAGCCTTTTTGAGTATAAAAAATGAAAAATTTCAAACTAGCCTTGCTTTCTGAATTCTTCACTGGCATCCCAGCCTTCAAATTTGCAATGTTTTTAATCTTCCTGCTTCATTGTCTATCTCCAAGCACGGTTCTCTTCCTTCTTGCTCTTGTCAACTCTTTTTTACTCTTTGAATGCTCCTCAATTTCATTCTGCTCTGCTGCTCCAATTTTGCACGAATGGCTATCTCTTGCATCCTGGCCCCCTTTTCTTGTAGGTACATTGTTTTATATGTTTCTGCAAATGCAGACTATGCTGAAATATAACCAAGAAGTCCATTTTGTCCATCGCCCGCAAACCTCAGTAGTGTGGTTGGATTGACAAATGGAGGTGTAGAGTTTTTTATTAGACATTTTGGATATATGCTTCCATCGCACCATAAGTCAATATGTTGAAGCCCTTCTCTTCTCATATTTTCTCGTTGCTCAGCACCGTATCCTTTCGTCTTTTTTGTGCTGGAGCATATTGTTCTTCTAAGTTGATGTGAAGATGGTGTAATCGCTTCTTTTGAGATTGTGACTCACTAGTATCGGCCATTTTTTGTGCTTCTGATGTTGCAAAGTTTGCTTGTCAATCTCATAGTCTTTTTGTAACATGAATCATGGAAGTGTGGCGGTATCCATGCAATCATTAAGTTCAGTGAGTGATGGATTCTTTATGAGAGGCCTGCACACGTCGTCAAAAGAGATGCGGAATCTTCGGAAAACAAAAAAAAACTAAAGAGATATTTAATGCAAAATCGTGCTAGTTAGACAAAAGATTATCTTATTCCTTTCTGAAGAACTGACAGTTTGGTAGTCCTTACTAACAGTTCTGAGCCAAGTTTCCATATTTTGTTATTTTTGAGGTCTTTTAGGAGAGAAATAAATTGAAAAATAGTGAATTTCTTTACAGGGCCCCAAAATGAGCTCCCTTTTTCCCTAATGTAGCCCATACTCACCACCAGCATGACCTCTAACTTTAATACCAATCCCTCAAGACTGCCAAGGTTGCGGTAGCCCGAGCGCATGAAGCCCAAAGAGACCAACTCCTATATGAGCTTAAGCAAGCTAAAGCTGAAGTGGCCTAATCAGTCCATGTAACTAACCAATTTTCAAAGGAGTGTGATGTTGCTCCCTTGCCTGCAACACATGAGGCCACCAAAGCTCTCACTGAGTTCCATGAGGAGTACAATCATGCAATGAGCAAAGCGGCTGCTTGGCCTACCAAGATCTCCTCCTCCACAAATAAACCCTCATCACTGGATGCACATGTTGAAATTCATAAAATGGAGACATTTGCCTCTAATATGATAGCCCATTGGAAGGACATGACTAACGGAATCTCATGCTTCTCTTATTGGCTAGTCAACCTCAACACTTTGCCTACCGTGAATCAATCTCCCATGGATACCCTTACCCTCATCAACCAAACCTGAGCCCTTTCTTTGCTTT
Source organism: Cibotium barometz (assembly GCF_041138505.1). Taxonomy (NCBI): domain Eukaryota; kingdom Viridiplantae; phylum Streptophyta; class Polypodiopsida; order Cyatheales; family Cibotiaceae; genus Cibotium; species Cibotium barometz. The sequence goes on along the minus strand of NC_141107.1, from coordinate 24,881,339 downwards.
CAATTCAATATCTTTTTATCAAACCCCATTTCAGCCCCTATCTTCCACTCTTATCTTAGCCCTTGTAGAGCAACATCATGTGTCAATTCCCACCCTATTCTTCTTTGACCAAGCCATCCCATTCATGGTGGACACTACACTCTATTGAATCCCATCTACTTGTGTCAACCTAGCCACTTTTTATTCACGTGAATTCCACTCTTTACCAAAGGAAGATCATTTCCTTGACCTCACATCCCACCTGGCCTTAACTTCCCCATCCATGTAAAATCATTTCACTTGATAGCCTTGAAAACCCTTGTTAGTTGAGTAATGAGTCTTGTTTCTATGAGCTTTGTAACCTGCCCTACAAGCCATTGAGCATCCTATCATATAGTCTACTCTTACCTCAAACAAGCCCTCTCCACGAGCAAAGCCACCATTCAGATCATCTATATGGCTTACTTGATGCATGACATATTCATGGCCATAAGCCTGAAGATGAGGAGGGGATGACCTTGACGAGTTAAGAAGAACCTAGGAATCTAGCAAGCAGCTTGGGCAATAAAGCAAATCCCCTAGAGACAAACCAACCTACCTCTCTCCAACCAACCTACCTCTCTCCAACCAAACCCCACTCATAACCCTCCTGTCAAGATAGCCATAATGCCTCCTATGGGAGCCTTGACCTCATCCACTACTTAATCCAAAAGCCTCAACCTTCTAAATTAACTAAACCCCCTCATTAACTACATCCATGAGCCCCCCATCCTTAAATCATTCTATAAGGAGCTAGATCTCAATCCACCGTAAACTACTCATCACAAAAACTACAAAGGAAGACTACTCAAGAAGAACTCAGTGAAGATGACAAGAAGGACCTAGGGATTTCCTTACATGTCCATGAACAATAGCTCACATACCCATCAAGGGTGCAAGATCTCACATTTCAAGACTTCCATAGCCGCCTAGATACACCCTTTGACCTAGATGAAATCCATTTGGTGAACCAACACATGGATTCCTTATTTTAAAAGATCAACCACCCGTGACAAGAAAAGGAAGACTACTCAAGAAGAACTCAGTGAAGACAAGAAGGACCTAGGGATTTCCTTACCTGTCCATGAACAACAGCTCACATACCCATCAATGGTGCAAGATCTCAGATTTCAAGACTTCCATAGCCGCCTAGATACACCCTTTGACCTAGATGAAATCCATTTGGTGAACCAACACATGGATTCCTTATTTTAAAAGATCAACCACCCGTGACAAGAAAACCAGAGGAGGTTGGATCCTAGGGACTACCTAGTTGTAAAAGTCACATAGGATTCCAACTCGAGTGGTGCATGCCCTATCGGGCCTTGGTGATCACAAAATGTGGTGGGAATACAAGGCCTCATCCTAGAAAAATCCGCATTGATTCCAAGTTCATGCCAATCAAAAGGAGGTGGTCTTGTGCAAGTTCTTATGCATGCAAGGAAAAGGTAAAACTTACAACTTTCCCTACATTAATGTCCCCACACCCCTCACCACAATGGAGATACAAATCTGAATGAAGAACTTTAATAATCTCTACTACACCAAAGTTCTCGACCCTGCTATCCACATTCCGGTTCTTCTAGCACATCATCCTTATCTTAGAGGAGGTGCCCAACAAGCATAAGGCAACTATTGATCTGATGGATTTTCCACAAGCCCTCTGTCACATCTTTCTATGAGACCCATGATATCTTTGGTACATGCAAGTAGGTAGGTTAGTTATCTCACTCCACGTTGGGTATAGTCTACTACATATCCAATCCATTATGAGCCCACCTTCAATACAAAATCCTTGTCCAGGGGTACCACACACAAGCTACCAAAACAAAGTCAAAGAAAGCATAATAAAAAGTGAAGAAGTCAGTGTATTAAGGAAGCTTAATGAAAAGCGAAGAAAGCCATGCGTTAAGGTTTTCATCGAAAGAAGCTTCTACACCGGCCCAACTTTTACCCAATGCCCATGCACACCTATAAAACCCTTATCTAAGGGCACCATACACAAGCTACGAAAAAAAGAGTTTAAAAAAAAATGAAAAGTGTTGAAGGAAGCACTGTAAGAAGCTTCTACATGGACCCACCTTCTACATGGACCCACCTTTTCTCTAAGACTCATACATGCCACCTGAAATATATCCATGGGCTCTGTATGTAATAAACACATAGGCACTATTCTTTCATGAACCTACATTGAGACTCATCACCATCGACGACAGCTATCTAGATATATCTTTGTGGTGGATGGGGGACCATGGTAGGCATAAGCCTAGCCCATGTATGACTCATCGCGCCTAGACCTTCCTTAAATAATTAGGAACTTTTTGTGGCCTCGTCTTTGACCACACCAACCAATGATCCACACTACCTCTATCCTAAATGCTCACCCATGCCAAATGCATCGAGCCATAGAGGCCGCACCTAGATCTATTGTAATTGTGGGCATATCCAAGTGCAAAGCTCGTTGCCATGCATCAAACAATGTAATAATCTTCACTCCCCAAGAAAACATATGTTAAGTAAATTTTGAAGAAAGCAATAAAGAGAGTCAAAGAAAGTAGTTAAGTTGTATAAGTCTTTGTGTTGGAGAATTCCCCACATACGTGCACATCTTTTGCCCATTACCCATGCATATCACCTACATATTTCATTACAAGCATCATAATGATTTTCACTTCTCACATCTCACAGCACACACAAACACATGTACCGAAAAATAACTTCATCTATGCCAACCCTCTAGGTATATCTATAGATGGGGATATCATGGTATGTGTAAGCCCATGGTATGGCCCATCACCTAAAATACCCTCGACATTATAGAAACCTCTAAAAAGTTTTATTTCTTATAAGCTCTACTTCAACTCCACTTCATCACCCCCAACACAACCTTGCCTTGGCTGACATTTTTGCCACGAAGAAGGCATCACATTTTGAGCTCGAGGTATAATATCATGTCATGTTAAGAAGATCTGGGGCTACCATTGTAAGACCCCTCCTAGTTATTGCCAATATGTAAATGTAAAAATGATCAAAAAAGGATAATGTTTTAGAATTATGAGTAGAGAGATGGTATGTGTAAAGGATGTGTAGGTAGAAAGAGAGAATATACTAAGGAAATAAAATATTAGGAAAATATTATGGTGGACCAAAAAAATGAAGAGAAATGCCCAATTTGGAACCTTGGAAATTTTATTAGGACCTTTAGGGTATGTACCATGTGTGTGCACCCAACAAATCCTTAACTCTTAAAAAATGGGTTAGTAAGAGAAAGTTACATTATGGACTTTACAAAATAGAAAAATATGGATAATAAATAAAATACTAAATTTGGAGTGAGAAATAATAAGGGAGTATGTACAAAATGATAGCACATCTGTATAGATGCTCAAATCAAATAAATTGTGGAACCTTACATCTAAGGGTAACACATTTGAAATTGAAAGGTTAAATGGTTTAATTTCTTTAGACTAAGGGTTGGAAGGTTAAATATGGTATTTAAATAAAAAAGGAGTGGTTTATATAAAAAGAGATAAAATTATGTGGAGTCATGCATATTCATGCTAATTTATGAGAAAGGAATAAAAGCATATGGTGAAAGAAGTGCATGGTTTGTATGATTATGTAGAAACATTTGCCAAAAATTAAGGAGAAAAGGAATGGAGGTGGACTCACAACCTCATGCATGAACCATGGCCAAAGCACATGAGGGAGAGGGAAAAACAAGGTAACCAAACCCCAGTAGTCCCATAAAGCAAACATGACATCACGGGGATGCTAGGGATTTTGTTTTTGCCTTATTTTGCACTCTCTCTCATGTTCTTTGGCCATGGGTTGTGCATGACCTTGAATGCCATGAAATACATGCAACACTACATGCTAGGATATGCTCATATCCTAGCATGCAACACTACATGCTAGGATATGCTCATATCCTAACATGCAAACTACATGCTAGAATATGCTCATATCTTGACTTACATACCCAATATGATGTAGCATATAAGCTTTACAATCAATGTTATGCACATGCTTTGGATGGTTTACCTAACATAACATGCCAAAACCCTATACTTTGCCATACATTCATTTTCCTTGTAGGTTCTTGTGTGCTTCTTGCCTATTGGTTACTAATCATGTAATAGCCATTCATTTTCCTTGTAGGTTCTTGTGTGCTTCTTGTGTGCTTCTTGCCTATTGGTTACTAATCATGTAATAGCCATTATCCCATTGACATACTTGGCTTTAAGCTGAAAACTTATTACACAGGCATTGAGAAACACCTACATAGGGATTCATCCTTCTTGCACTTGACCTTTATCCAAGCACTGAGAAGATATGTGATCTTTGCTTCCACATTTGGAGCACATCTCTTCACACACATATTACTCCCTTTTCTCTAGTTTCAGCCATAGTTAGGCCTTCTATACACAATCTTTTTCTTTGGCTTAGTGGGATCACCATAGATTTTAGCCTTTGAGAGACTGTTGAACTCGGATTTAAATAGGGTGGCTTCTTGATTTGAAGCTCACCTTTCTTTCCCTACAACACATCCCCATTATGGATAAGAAAAGAGAGGGGTGATTCTTTGGGGTTTTAGGTCAAACCTCTCGTGTCATGGTTTCAAACGTATCATCAACCCATGCAACTCTACATGTAGGAATGTCACCTCTCACGTGCTCATGGCACTCAAGAAATTTAGTAGGCAAGCATCCAAATCTATGTGATAATTTTTAGGGGTGTATGTATTAGGAATATATCCTTATGGGCTTATTGGCCTTATGGCCCAACTTGGAGAAATTACATTTTGTTATGATGTTTGAAAACTTTGTTAGCTTCTTTGTGCTTTCAATATTAAATTTTGCATTAACTATTAATTCATGTGTGCTTGTAAATCACATACTTTATTTGTGCATTATATTTTGCTAGATGGATAAAGGAGGTGAGAGGTAGGCCATAAAAAATATAGTAGCATCAGCTACTACAAGAAGAAGAGGGGGGAGGAAAAAGGAACCTCCACCACTAAGCCAAGACTCTATGAGTGGAGGTGCCTTGGAGGAGACTGATGAAACTCTAGCCATTGAGGGACTCATCATGTTGATGAGTTGGTTGATGTGGGGCCAAGTTATTTGGTGCCCTTACAGCTTAATGTTAGGGGAAGTGAGGATGTGGAAGTAGGGAACATGAGGTTAGTGATCTTGACCTCCAATTGGCAAGTGGAGGTGATGTGATTAAAAAGTGCAAGCTTGTGGAGTTCAACCAGTGTCCTTGAGTTCCTTTATGTAGATTTATCACTTATGCCCATGTGAGAGGATTGAGAAACGATGCATTCGCCCTCAAGTCTGCATTTTAGCATGAGGGGTACATGGTGGAGAAGGGTGCATTTATTGCATCAGTTTGTACATGTAAGGGAGATGAGATTGTTATGGATGATGCTATGAGGGCCTATTGGTCTCATTTATGGTGAGAGGTTGAGGGTGAATTCGAGGCAAAATTAGTAAACAAGCAGGCCAGACCTTCACTTCTTATTGAATAGAATGTTGTATGAATGGGAAGGAAATCATAGGACACACAATGGCATGGATGTCCTTGATTGAGGAGATGTACACTAAAACAAAGTGGAGGCACATAAGTTTGGGGTACACAATCATTGATCCTAGGAAGACAACTGAGATTACTCTACTTGCAGGCTTATAAAGAATGAATGCATGAGTATACCTATTGCAACTAGAAATTTAGTATGTTATGGTTTATATGTCTAATATTTTGGTTTTTTATTTATAAACGCTTAATGAGCATGCATTATCAGCATAGCTTGAGAGATACACTCATAAATGCCAACAACATTTGTGAGTGTGATGCTAAGTATATGAGTACTCTCACTACAAAAGAGTGCAAGATTATTGAGCACATCAAGTCAAGGGAGCTAAAAAGTGTAAGACTTTGTTATCCTTTGACACGAGTATACTTGGCACAACTTGTGTTTCAGGTTGTTCAAAGCTTAGCAATGACTATTTTACAAATTGAAGATATAGTATTAATCTTTGGTCTAATATCCAAATTGTTTATGCTATGAAAATTTAGGTTTAAAATAGATTGAATATAATGCTAAAGTAAAGAGGATCATTGAAATAGTGAGAAGTGAAGTTCCAATCAAAGAAAGAGGTGCAACTGAGAACTGGAGTTGAAGAGAAGGTGTAAGTATCCTTTCTTACAAAGCATGATATTCCCTAGGCAATTCGGAGATGATATCCAGCCCCATGTTTTCAAAATATCTAGAATTGGACCTTATTTAAGGGTTGGTCTAGTTAATAGGATGCATCCACGAGGAAGCTCGGGAGAGCAATGGTGCATTTTGATCATGTGCATCATGTAAAAGGTTGGTCAACAATGGGAGCCCAAGTTTATGGTCCTTTCATTTAGGATTTTCTTATAATAATTACAACATTTGAATTTAAATGTGAGCATAAATAGGCACACAGGTGGAGTTTTGGAGAATGTTGAATACATAGGTGTGGAATAATGATTATCTAATACCAGAATTTAGAGGATTTATGGCCGAGAGGCTAATGCTAATTGGCTTATACTCAGAACTGTGTACAATGGTGACCCTAGGAAAAAATTGATTGACAAAGAGAGATCATGTGGTTTTCATTGGGAAATGAACATGGTGGATCATACAAAAAAATGCATCAAACCTAAGTTTCAAGAGGACTATAAAGTGCTTTGTAGAAAGTGGAAGAATGCATCTTCAGAAGCCTTTGCATAAATATATAAGTAGGATCTCAAAAAGTGGTGGAATAAAGAACATGTGAAGGAAGGTAAGTTGCTAGCCCTACAAACGTGGTTAGCTTGGTGGGATTCAAGAGTATCACATTGGGGAGGTATGTTCTTGCAACAAGTAGAGAATATAGGTTTTTATAAAAAGTAAAGAATATATGTTCTTGCAACAAGTAGAGAATATAGTTTTTTTTTTAAATGTAGAGAATGTAGGTTTGTTCCCTCGATGAACCTTTTTTAAAACAAGCACTCTAGCATGAGAGTAGCCCATGGTCATTTATAGTATATCTCATTGTATGAAGCATTAGCTTCATATATGGAAATGGTAGTCCTAAAAATGTCCACTACAATGATTTTGTGCAATGAACTAGCTATGATCACTCAAGGCATGAAGTGATGACATGGGTGTAGGAGCACCATCCATAAGCAAGGAGAAGGAAAAGATTGCCATGGAAGCTTATTGTAATTTTGATTAGTATGAGTTAATTGTGATTAGCTATTCACATTGGCCTATATTCCATGGCCCCCTTTTCACACATACTTATTAATGTCCACCCTACTTAGCCTTTGTCCCGTAAGCATATGTCCCCCACTTAAACTTGGCCCTTTGGCCCAATACAATTTATGCTTGGCCCTTGGCCTCATATGTACAACTTGTGTCCACACTTATGTGTCCACCGTTTCATTACAAACCATTCCCACCCAAATATGTTTCATCCTCAAAACATGCTCAAAGTAGAACCATAGTATGGATGGTTTGCATAAGCATCAACATGAATCACTTCACACTTGTTTGCGAAAGATATCCAAAAGAGCATGATTTAAGACTTTGAGACCTCCAAAAATTCATGAAATGCTTCCCAATTAATTACTAATCATGGCTAAGAAGTGTATATATCAATTACATCCATTTTAACCTCTTTTATGCCTCATAATAGTAAATTACAATAGCAAGCTATTTTTTACTGTTTTGACTCAAGAATGCACCTCGGATGCATAAAAAAGATATTCCATCCCCTCCAACATAGAGGCAAGCGCTACCATGTTACTTCATCTTGAGTGTAAGATTCCTCCCCAACCTCTCAGGATGCCCAGTATCTTCCCCTGTAATCAAATCCCTCTTCAGAAATATAAAAGATCTTGTTTCTACCAGTTTTGGCCTAGAGAGAGAATATCTTCTAGGAGTGGTAATTCAGTTTTTAAATATTTTTGGATGGAAAAATATCTCTTCTTATTAAAATAAGTTCCCTCAAAACAGAAGTTCAAAAAGATTTTCAGAAGGTGCATTAGAAATTAAGTATAATCTGTTAAACAGGCCTTATCCTAGGGGTCAAGATTTTTTTGAAGTTTTAAATTAAGGTTCCTATGGACCAATAAGATTCATCCAAATGTAGGGAGGAGATAAATGGAAGAATAAAAGTAAAATCCCCCAAAAATGAGTAAATACTCACATAAGATGAAGAGTTGACTAAGGACAAGGTTAATAGTTAAAAAAGGTTCTCTATGGTTTGCTAGGATTATATATCTTTACATATGTATAATGTGTCTTAAAAACTCTCTAAAAAGGGTATTTCAATTTGGGAAAACATATAGAACTTCAATGAACATAATTGGATGTCTTATGGGATGTTAAAGTAGAGGATGTTCATCTCCTCATGTAGAGGGTATCAATTTGGCACAATCATCATGCTCAATACATTCAGTACAAAGGGGTGTTTTTGCCTAAGACTTTTGTGTGGAAAAATTAGAACTTTTGCTACCTATTCCATGTTTTAGAGAATGTGATCGACAATTACACTCTAAACTAAACAAAAGATGGAACATAAGCTGGAACAGGCATCAATGGAAATTTCGCTTCATGAATATCTGGTCAAAATATGTCCCTCCTAAAATGTCCTCCCTGATGTGGCTTATTCTACACCAAGTCTTGTGGAACAATGATAGGGCAGCTTCAATAGGGATAGGTAATGTTCTTTGTTAGAGCTACAAAAACAAGAAAGGGAAACCATTCCTCATCTTTTTATGCAGTGTCAGAAAAACAAACCGGGACTCTTGTTTCTGCAACAATGCATTTTTCCCAAACACCCACATAAACTTAATTGGAAGGAGGTCTTATTAGGAGAATCAAATAGTTGTTCAACTAAATTGTGGAATATAATCAGATCAGCCTTTCTTTGGATTACATGGACCAATAGAAATTCTTTGCTGTTTCACATTGATGTAGTACAGGGATTGAAAACCTGCTTGATGATACAGATGCGGAGTGCTGTAAAGGACACCATGGAACTACTTTTGGCTAAGATAGAGGAGTTGAATATAACTTTGGTTGATAAAATGGACGATGTGGATGAAGACACGATGGATGTTATAAGGGATGTGGAGGCCTAGATAGTCTTCAAAAAGAGGGAAGTAATGGAAGTGACTACCAGGAAGATAAAGAACTGATGCACTTTATCATGGACCTCATTGAGGTCCAAGCTTCGCTTTGAAAATTCAAAAAAGAGTGTTAAGTTAAGCTTCTCCATTAAAAAACTTTTTGTAATAAGTATGATAGGGATGAAAAATTAGATGGTTTTATTAATACAACTTAAAGTTTTTCTTTAAAAAAAGAAACCTTTTTTTTAATAGACTTCACTTGAGAGAAGTCACCCACCCCAGCCACATTAATTTTGCATGAGATTGGGAATTGAAGCAAATTATTTTATGCATCATTTTATGCTAAAAATTCATTTTAATGAAAGTAACACTTTTATAATAAAAAAATATTCTTTTATGCATCTATTTATGCATAAATTCCATTTTGATGAAAGTAACACTTTTAGAATTAAAAAAATTAACCAATATGCATCTTTCTATGCATAGAACTTAAATCTAATGAAAATCACTCTTTTATTTAAAAAACAATAACCAATATGCATCTTTCTATGCATAGAATTTATATCTAATGAAAATCACTCTTTTATAATAAAAAAATAACCAATACGCATCTTTCTATGCATAGAATTTATATCTAATGAAAATCACTCTTTTATAATTTAAAAAAACCAATATGCATCTTTCTATGCATAGAATTTATATCTAAAGAAAATCACTCTTGTATTAAAAAAAAACCAATACGCATCTTTCTATGCATAGAATTTAAATCTAATGGAAATAACACTTTTAGAATAAATATATTTCTACTATGCATTTTTCTATGCATAGAATGAAAATGACACTTTTAGAATACACAAACAATAGGGATTATTCTTTTAGAATAATAACAGATGAAACTTATTTCACAAAATTTTAGAAAATTTTGCCATACCTCCTTTGTATGGCTGACCGTTTTTCAATTTTTTCTATGTTAATTTACTTAAAAATTAACCCCAATTGGTTTAAAGCATTCTAGACTAATCAATTTCACTTTTAAAAGAGAACAATATGAAAAGCTTAATTCCAACAATTAGATTACTTAACTAGGATAGAGAAGGGCTGATTTTAAGAATGAGAGAGGGGGAAAACCTTTCCAACAAGGCATAGCATCCATTTATCATTTCAAACAAAATAAAAATTAGAAAACCATTAAAAGAATAAAGAAAAATATAAGATTTCTAACTTACATGAATTCTGGGAGCTTTCCTTTGGCTTGATGGTTTGAGGGATCTACTCTTGTTTGCAACAAGAGTGGCCACCAAATCTTTAGAAGAGGGAATGGTCAAAAACTAGTGAATTATTAAGAAATTCACAGTTCTTGGCTCTTGGGAGGAGTAGAGTAACAGTGCATAAAACACTTTTAAGCTTCAACAAAGGGGGAGGCTTCTATTTATAGGAAAAAGTGAGCTCCTAGAATTTTCCAGTTCAGTTTGGCCAATATGTGGAGAGCGTTCTGGTTGCCAATGATGCCATAAGTACACCGATGAATGAATGATTGGAAATATAGATTCAACCAGAGATTTTGAGGATTGTGATTAGTAACATAATGGTTTCATTAAAGGATTGTTTTAAAGTTAGTTGATGCTAAGAAAAATGCAATTTCATATTGGGTGTGTAAGTGGTATGACTAGTTTTATGTTTGCATGAACTTCCGACTAGGGGACCTGGGAACTCTTTTCCCTGGTACCTGGGACAAAACCTAACCAAATTCTCAATTGAATCCCATCACTACAGTGGTTGGGCAGTTGGCTAACCCATGGGACTGGATGGGGTTAGGCTAGACTGATGGATCCGTAAATTGAGACTCAATTTCTATTATAGTACGCTAGATGAAGTAAATTCCGGATAGTAATTGTTCTATGGAAAAAGGAATCAATGGCTGTGCCTCTTGATGGGGAAAAAAGAGTTGATCTCTATGATCCAAGTGCAAGTTTCTTCCTTGATCTGACCAAGTGACTTTAGGTTTGGTTGGATCAGTTTGGTCAGTAATGACCCTGACTACGTTAGAGTAAAATTTTATCCTGGAGGAATTGCCTGTGCTTTCCGGGCAAGGAAAGTTTTTCTAAGTTTGGTTTTGGAAGAACCGAGGAATTAGTCACTTGTCCGGATATCCGTGGGCGAGGCCCCGAGTGTAGGACCCTGCCCCCGCACAAGATGTGCTACTTCCGCTGCTAGCCCAGAATCCATTGTGCGGTGGGGACGGGGATCTTACAGTAGGTATCAGAGCTAATTGGCTAATGAGGATCAACCGAGAAGCCAAATATGTCAAAAACTTATCAAGAAGCACAAAAAGGTTGTAATTGTGATATAAAATTCATACAATTTGATTAGGAGGAAAAATAAAAAATCTGCATAAATGAAAAATTTCCATGAAGGACTGTTCAGATAGAAATTTTAGTCTAATGGACCATTATTGTAATAAGGAATTGAATGTTATGATCTGAGTGAATTGTTATTCAATAATGAGTTTTATATAAGGGATCTTTATCCCAGGATTCTGTTTGGGTTCACCAAAATATAAGGAACCCATAATCAGTTGGATCTTAAGAAAAAGAATTCTCCTCTAGTTTTGCGAGATGAGGACATCTCGCGTTTTTTAAGTGGGGTAGAATGTAAGATTCCTCCCCAGCCTCTCAGGATGTCCAGTATCTTCCCTTGTAGTCAAATCCCTCCTCAGAAATATAAAAGATCTTGTTTCTACCAGTTTTGGCCTAGAGAGAGAAAATCTTCTAGAGAGTGGTAACTCAGTTTTTAAATATTTTTGGATGGAAAAATATATCTTCTTATTAAAATAAGTTCTCCCGAAATAGAAGTTCAAAAAGATTTTCAGAAGGTGCATTAGAAATCAAGTATAATCTGTTCAAGAGGCCTTATCTTGAGGGTCAAGATTTTTTCGAAATTTTAAATTAAGATTCCTATGGGCCAATAAGATCAATCCATGTGTGGGGAGGAGATAAATCCGATTTGTAAAAGAAAAATACCCAAAAATGAGTAAATGCTCACATAAGATGAAGAGTTGACTATGTACAAGGGTTATTAGTAAAAAACTATGAGTATTACTAAAAAATGAGATATTTTGGATATAATGATTCCATTTTGACACATGTGTAAGGAAGGGGAGTCCCTTCAAGGAGGCGCCTACTTCACATGCTTGAATGAGTTTTAAACTAAAAAATAATGTGATATTTTTATCTCTCCTCTCTCTTGGATCAAACCAAAACAAAAAGGAACCAAACTAAGTCCAAATCTAGTCCAAATTCAACCAAACTGAATCTGAAAAATTCTAGAAATCAGTTGGTCTTGGTTAGAGCCTCCCTCTTCTATAAATAGAACCTGAGTCCTTTGTAAAAAAATAGGAGAATTATACTATGCTAGAATTATGCTGAAATAATGATAATTTTTATATTTTCTCTAAAATTCTCTCCAAATTGAAGAAATTGGAGCTTCCCTCCTTCTTCAATCTCCATTGGTGGCTCCATCAACACACCAAACCAATTGATTGGTTGGGGGCCTCTACCGTGATCAAAGAATCAAGCAATTTGTAAGGTAAAGTGAGAATTTTGATCTTTTTCCATAATTTCTCAATGTTTCTCTCTTCTCAACCCCTCTCAAGCTTGAGAAGCTTAATTGGAATGTCTTTTTAATGCTATTGAAGTTAATTGATGAATGGTAGTAAGGAAATACATAAATTTCCATTTATGCTTAATTTTAAAGGTTTTTATGATTTTTGTCTTCTCTAAAATGAAAATGATGTTATGCCTCGCTTTGATGTTCGATCAACAATCCAAACTTCGAGTAATCATTCATCAAAACACAAAATAAAACAAGGTTAATCAACCTACTGATGGATTTGCACTCCAATCGGGCTCAATCAAAGACTCTAGCTAATAAATCGAGTAAAAGACCCTAAGCTAAATGCCTTCCCCGATAGTGACGCCAAAAATGTTAATGGATAACATACTACCTTACACACAAAGGATAAAGAAGAAGAGAAAGGTGCATACAAGAGTCCAATCCGATGAATGGCACTTAGCCAACCCTATGAGGGTTAACTCCTTGATTGTGAAGCCGCTAGGGGCTCACTCCACACTCTCCTTGTGTCACCCAAAGAGAGATCCAAGCTAGGTAGTGAGCAAGAGGGAAGGAGCTATGGAGAGCTCAACCTCTACCTGATGCCAATCGTATGCAAATGCGCATGGTAGATAGCAATGAGAAGGTAGAAGAGAAGAGAAGGGAGAGCACTACCTCATGCCAATCGTATGCAAATGGGCATGGTAGATAGCAATGAGAAGGTAGAAGAGAAGAGAAGGGAGAGCACTACCAATCCTACTCACATACACCAACAATCTAAGCAAGCAATCCACAACACAAGCAAGCTTGCAAATATAAACTCAAATGAGAGAGAGAGAGAGAGAGAGAGAGAGAGAGAGAGAGAGAGAGAGAGAGAGAAGGCAAAACTCAATTGAGACAAACGGGATTGCCCCTTTTCATATTTCATCAAATGTCTTATATACATGAGCTTATATTTACAATGTCCGGCCACCCAATTACAAGTGTGGGGACCTAAAACTAGTCTTCCTAGTTTTATTAGCTCTATGTACATCAAATATTATTAAATAACAATTCACTCAGATCATAACATTCAATTCCTTATCACAATAATGGTCCATTAGACCGTCGAAATTTCTATTTAAACAGTAATTCATGGAAATTTTTCATTTATGTAGATTTTTAATTTGTCCTCCTTTAACTTGATCCATTGGGTCAAGTGTTAACAGCAGCAATCTGCCAGCACAATCCACTAATCTCATAGGAGTCATTAACGTCATTCTAACTACGAACATTATCACAGGGACTTGTTCCATTCATCCTCATTGCGGTTTTGCTTAGTTATTACAATTCAGCAAAAATTCAAAAATCTTCATTTTTCAATCAGAATCAAAATCAACTCATTATTTCGATCAGAATTTAAAATCATATCAACCACATTCGAATTCATCATCTGGATAGCATTAATGCTTATAATTCCAAGTCTTAGATTTACTTGTATATACTGCAAGTAAAGAGCTGCAGTTATATCCTCGGTATATACGAGTAGTCATGGTTCTTGGAACAATAAGGTAAATACCATCATGTCTAGGCCTCAAGCAAGTCAAGGATTCCATACAATTGCGGTACTTCCATTTGAAGACCCAATTACTAATTTACAAATTTCAGTTTGAATATCAAATTGTATGAATTTAATCACACAATTACAACCTTTTTGTGCTTCTTGATAAGTTTTTGACATATTTGGCTTCTCGGTTGATCCTCATTAGCCAATTAGCTCTGATACCAACTGTAAGATCCCCGTCCCCACCGCGCAATGGATTCTGGGTGCTAGCAGCGGAAGTAGCACATCTTGCGCGGGGGCAGGGTCCTCCACTCGGGGCCTCACCCACGGATATCCGGACAGGTGACTAATTCCTCGGTTCTTCCAAAACCAAACTTAGAAAAACTTCCCTTGCCCGGAAAGCACAGGCGAATCCTCCAGGATAAAATTTTACTCTAACGTAGTCAGGGTCATTATTGACCAAACTGATCCAACCGAACCTAAAGTCACTTGGTCAGATCAAGGAAGAAACTTACACTTAGATCATAGAGATCAACGCTTTTTTCCCCATCGAGAGGTACAGTCGTTGATTCCTTTTTCCATAGAACAATTACTATCCGGAATTTACTTCATCTAGCATACTATAATAGAAATTGAGTCTCAATTTACGGATCCATCAGTCCAGCCTGTCCCATGGGTTAGCCAACAACCCAACCACTGTAGTGATGGGATCCAATTTAGAATTTGGTTAGGTTTTGTCCCGGGTACCAGGGAAAAGAGTTCCCAGGCCCGCTAGCCGGAAGTTCATGCAAACATAAAACTAGTAATACCACTTACACACCCAATATGAAATTGCCTTTTTCTCAACATCAACTAACTTTAAAACAATCCTTTAATGAAACCATTGTCACTGATCACAATCCTCAAAATATCTGGTTGAATCCATATTTCCAATCATTCATTCATCGGTGTACTTATGGCATCATTGGCAACCAGAACGCTCACCACCTGTTCACTCAGGGGCCTCTTCGATAGTTCCTAGCTCATAGTAACCGGCAATATATTCACATAATAAAATGGAGTCTCCGTGGAAGATCAGCAAGATCAGCCACCAATAGATCCATATGAGAGAGCCATGGACTCATTTGTTGAGGACCAGCAAGATCAATCAACCAGATCCATGCCCAGTTTCAGAAAATACCTCTTACTCCTTATTCCAATATCTTCCACGACGCACGTGTGGGTATCTTCAGCGACCCAGATCCCGAGCACCATATGGTCAGCACCCTCTAGGATCCTTCGTAGGTCACCTAGCGCTTCACTCATAGGCCGCTTCCTTGGTCCCTCATCCACCGTACCGGAAGCTCACCATTTAAATTGAACCGAGGCTGGTCAAGACCTCGGCCGCCTTGCTACGCGAGATGTCCTCCATTGACTCTCCGTCAGCAATGGCAACTTTATCAGTTAGGTCCGATCTTAATCACAAGACGGTCAAAATGCTTCCCCAGCATTCTTGACATAAAACAGTCATTTACAAACAGTTTACAAATACAGTTTCTATAATGAACTCGCATCTTTCCACATTATCTCTCATCAATCCACTTTACTTATTCCACATTCCATTCATATGTGTACTCATTCTTATCCAATCACATCATTTTCTATCTCATCACATCAAATTCATTCACATCACATATCATTTATTCACATGCCATCACATCTCATCCATTCACTCATATTGACGTCACATCATTTCACACACATTCGCATTCATTATTCCACATACACATCCACATTCGTACTTCCACATCCATACATCCACTTCCACATCCGCATTCATACATACATATCCATATCCACATCCATACATCCACTTCCACATGCATACATCCACATCCACATCCACATCCATACATCCATTTCCACATTCACATCCGCATCCATACATCCATTTCCACATCCACATCCACATTCATACATCCACACTTCCATTTCCACATCCACACATCCACATTCACATTCATACATGCACATCCACATCCACATTCACATTCATACATCCATTTCCACATCCGCATTCATACATCCACATCCATACATCTATATCCATACATCCACATTCACATCTATATCCATACATCCATTTCCACATCCACATTCATACATCCACATCCATACTTCCATTTTCACATCCACACATCCACATTCACATTCACATTCATACATCCACATTCACATTCATATATCCACATCCACATTCACATTCATACATCCATTTCCACATCCGCGTTCATACATTCGCGTCCACATCCACATCCATACGTCCATATCCACACATCCACATCCATACATCCATTTTCACATCCACATTCATACATCCACATCCACATCTACATCCACATTCATACATCCACATTCACATTCATACATCCACATCCACATTCACATTCATACATCCACATTTACATTCATACATCCACATTTACATTCATACATCCACACTTTCATTTTCGCATCCACACATCCACATTCACATTCATACATCCACATCCACATCCACATCCATACATCCACATCCACACATCCACATCCATACATCCACATTCACATGTACATCCATACATCCATTTTCACATCCACATTCATATATCCACATCCACATTCATACATCCATACTTCCATTTCCACATCCACACATCCACATTCACATTCATACATCCACATCCACATCCACATCCACATCCACATCCACATTCATACTTCCATTTCCACATCCGCATTCATACATCCACATCCACATCCACATCCATACATCCACATCTACATCCATACATCCACATCCATACATCCACATTCACATCTACATCCATACATCCATTTCCACATCCACATCCACATTCATACATCCACACTTCCATTTCCACATCCACACATCCACATTCACATTCATACATCCACATCCACATTCACATTCATACATCCATTTCCACATCCGCATTCATACATCCACATCCACATCCACATCCACATTCATATTCATACATCCACACTTCATTTCCACATCCACACATCCACATTCACATTCATACATTCACATCTGCATTCACATTCATACATCCATTTCCACATCCACATCCACATCCATACATCCACATCCACACATCCACATCCATATATCCACATTCACAAATCTACATCCATACATCCATTTCCACATCCACATTCATACATCCACATCCATACATCCACATCCACATCCATACATCCACATTCATATTCATACATCCACACTTCCATTTTCACATCCACACATCCACATTCACATTCATGCATCCACATCTGCATTCACATTCATACATCCATTTCCACATCCGCATTCATACATCCACATCCACATCCACATATATCTACATCCATTCTTTCACATACATATATCTACATCCATTCTTCGTTCATTTCCATCTATTTGATTCATTTCACATCCTCATATCTATTTATAGAATATAAGAGAATTCTTATTTTTGATATAAGATTTCTTTACGCATCTATTTATGCATAAATTCCATTTTAAGGAGAATAACACTTTCGAAATAAAAATCAATCTTTTATGTATCTTCCTATGCATAAATTCATTTTAAATGAGAATGACACTTTTGAATTAAAATTCAATCTTTTATGCATCTTCTCATGCATAAAATCGAAATTGATGAAAAAAACTCTTTTGAACTAAAAATAGATTTCTTTATGCATCTTTCTATGCATAACACTTTTGGGTTAAAATAAATTCTTTATGCATCTTTCCATGCATAAATCCAATTTAGTAGGAATTACACTTTTAGAATAAAAGAATTTCTCTTATGCATCTAATTTATGCATAAAATCATTTATGATGAAAATCACACTTTTAATATAAAAAAATATCTTTTATGCATATGTTTATGCATACAAATCATTTATGATAAAAATCACTCTTTTAATATAAAAGAATTTCTTTTATGCATCTTATTTATGCATAAAATCATTTAATTATAATTCCAAGTCTTAGATTTACTTGTATATACTGCAAGTAAAGAGCTGCAGTTATACCCTCGGTATATACGGTTAGTCATGGTTCTTGGAACAATAAGGTAAATACCATTATGTCTAGGCCTCAAGCAAGTCAGGGATTCCATACAATTGCGGTACTTCCATTTGAAGACCCAATTACTAATTTACAAATTTCAGTTTGAATATCAAATTGTATGAATTTTATCACACAATTACAACCTTTTTGTGCTTCTTGATAAGTTTTTGACATATTTGGCTTCTCGGTTGATCCTCATTAGCCAATTAGCTCTGATACCAACTGTAAGATCCCTGTCCCCACCGCGCAACAGATTCTGGGTGCTAGCAGAAGTAGCACATCTTGCGTGGGGGTAGGGTCCTACACTCCGGGCCTCACCCACGGATATCCGGACAGGTGACTAATTCCTCGGTTCTTCTAAAACCAAACTTAGAAAAACTTCCCTTGCCCGAAAAGCACAGGCGATTCCTCTAGGATAAAATTTTACTCTATCGTAGTCAGGGTCATTACTGACCAAACTGATCCAACCGAACCTAAAGTCACTTGGTCAGATCAAGGAAGAAACTTGCACTTGGATCATAGAGATCAACACTTTTTTCCCCATCGAGAGGCACAGCTGTTGATTCCTTTTTCCATAGAACAATTACTATCCGGAATTTACTTCATATAGCGTACTATAATAGAAATTAAGTCTCAATTTACGGATCCATTAGTTCAACCTAACCCCATCCAGTCCCATGGGTTAGCCAACTGCCAACGACTATAGTGATGGGATCCAATTTAGAATTTGGTTAGGTTTTGTCCCGGGTACCAGGGAAAAGAGTTCCCAGGCCCCCTGGCCAGAAGTTCATGCAAACATAAAACTAGTCATACCACTTACACACCCAATATGAAATTGCCTTTTTCTCAGCATCAACTAACTTTAAAACAATCCTTTAATGAAACCATTATGTCACTGATCACAATCCTCAAAATCTCTGGCTGAATCCATATTTCCAATCATTCATTCATCGGTGTTCTTATGGCATTATTGGCAACCAGAATTCTCACCACCTGTTCACTCAGGGGCCTTTTCGATAGTTCCTAGCTCATAGTAACCGGCAATATATTCACATAACAAAATGGAATCTCCGTGGAAGATTAGCAAGATCAGCCAACAGATCCATATAAAAGAGCCATGGACTCATCCGTTGAGGACCAGCAAGATCAATCATCTAGCTCCATGCCCGGTTTCAGAAAACAACTCTTACTCCTTATTCCAATATCTTCCACGACGCACGTGTGGGTATCTTCGGCAACCCAGAGCCCGAGCACCGTATGGTCAGCACTCTCTAGGATCCTTCGCACATCACCTAGCGCTGCACTCATAGGTCGCTTCCTTGGTCCCTCATCCACCGTACCGAAAGCTCACCATTTAAATCGAATCGAGGTTGGTCAAGACCTCGGCCGACCTTGCTACGCGAGACGTCCTCCATTGACTCTCTGTCCAGCAGTTGCAACTTTATCAGTTAGGTCTCCACGACCTTAATCACAAGACGGTCAAAATGCTTCCCCAGCATTCTTGACGTAAAACAGTCATTTACAAACAGTTTACAAATACAATTTCTATAATGAACTCGGATCTTTCCACATTATCTCTCCATCAATCCACTTTACTTATTCCACATTCCATTCATATGTGTACTCATTCTTATCCAATCACATCATTTTCCATCTCATCACATCAGATTCATTCACATCACATATCATTTATTGACATCCCAATTCACATGCCATCACATCTCATCCATTCACTCATATCGACGTCACATCATTTCACATACACATTCACATTATTTCACATACACATTCGCATTCATTATTTCACATACACATCCACATTATTTCACATACACATTCGCATTCATTATTTCACATACACATCCACATTCGTACTTCCACATCTATACATCCACTTCCACATCCGCATTCATACATACATATCCATATCCACATCCATACATCCACTTCCACATGCATACATCCACATCCACATCCACATCTATACATTCATTTTCATATTCACATCCACATCCATACATCCATTTTCACATCCACATTCATACATTCACACTTCTATTTCCACATCCACACATCCACATTCACATTCATACATCCACATCCACATCCACATTCACATTCATACATCCATTTTCACATCTGCATTCATACATCCACATTCACATCTACATCCATACATCCATTTCCACATCTTTATTCATACATCCACATCCACATTCATACATCCACACTTCCATTACCACACCCACACATCCACATTCACATTCATACATCCATTTCCACATCCGCATTCATACATCCACATCCATACATCCACATCTGCACATCCACATCCATAAATCCATTTTCACATCCACATTCATACATCCATATCCACATCTACATCCATATTCATACATTCACATTCACATTCATACATCCACATCCACATTCACATTCATACATCCACATCCACATCTACATTCTTACATCTGCATATCCACATTTAGATTCATACATCCACATCTACATTCATACATCCACACTTCCATTTCCACATCCACACATCCACATTCACATTCATATATCCACATCCACATTCACATTCATACATCCATTTTCACATCCGGATTCATACATCCACATCCACATCCACATCCACACATCCACACATCCACATCCATACATCCACATTCACATCTACATCCATACATCCATTTTCACATCCACATCCACATTCATACATCCACACTTCCATTTCCACATCCACACATCCACATTCACATTCATACATCCACATCCACATCCACATCCACATCCACATCCATACATCCACATCCACACATCCACATCCATACATCCACATTCACATCTACATCCATACATCCATTTCCACATCCACATCCACGTTCATACATCCACACTTCTATTTCCACATCCACACATCCACATTCACATTCATACATCCACTTTCATATTCATACATCCACATCCACATTCACATTCATACATCCATTTTCACATCCGCATTCATACATCCACATCCATATCCACATTCATATTCATACATCCACACTTCCATTTTCACATCCACACATCTACATTTACATTCATACATTCACATCCGCATTCACATTCATACATCCATTTCCACATCCTCATTCATACATCCACATCCACATCCATACATCCACATCCACACATCCAAATCCATACATCCACATTCACATCTACATCCATACATCCATTTCCACATCCACATTTTCACATCCACATCCACATCCACATCCATACATCCACATTCATATTCATACATCCACACTTCCATTTCCACATCCACACATCCACATTCACATTCATACATCCACATCCACATTTACATTCATACATCCATTTTCATATCCGCATTCATACATCCACATCCACATCCACATCCACATATATCTACATCCATTCTTTCACATACATATATCTACATCTATTCTTCGTTCATTTTCATCTATCTGATTCATTTCACATCCTCATATCTATTTATAAAATACAAGAGAATTCTTATTTTTGATATAAGATTTCTTTACGCATCTATTTATGCATAAATTCCATTTTAAGGAGAATAACACTTTCGAAATAAAAATCAATCTTTTATGCATCTTCTTATGCATAAATTCATTTAAAATGAGAATGACACTTTTGAATTAAAATTCAATCTTTTATGCATCTTCTCATGCATAAAATCAAAATTGATGAAAATAACTCGTTTGAACTAAAAATAGATTTCTTTATGCATCTTTCCATGCATAAAATCAAAATTGATGAGAATAACACTTTTGGGTTAAAATAAATTCTTTATGCATCTTTCCATGCATAAATCCAATTTAGTAGGAATTACACTTTTAGAATAAAAGAATATCTCTTATGCATCTAATTTATGCATAAAATCATTTATGATGAAAATCACAGTTTTAATATAAAAAAATATATTTTATGCATATGTTTATGCATACAAATCATTTATGATGAAAATCACTCTTTTAATATAAAAGAATTTCTTTTATGCATCTAATTTATGCATAAAATCATTTATGATGAAAATCACACTTTTAATATAAAAAAAATATCTTTTATGCATATGTTTATGCATACAAATCATTTATGATGAAAATCACTCTTTTAATATAAAAGAATTTCTTTTATGCATCTAATTTATGCATAGAATCATTTATGATGAAAATCACACTTTTAATATAAAAAAATATCTTTTATGCATATGTTTATGCATACAAATCATTTATGATGAAAATCACTCTTTTAATATAAGAGAATTTCTTTTATGCACCTAATTTATGCATAAAATCATTCATGATGAAAATCACTCTTTTGAATTAAAAATAAAATTCTTTATGCATCTTTCTATGGATAAAATAAAAATTGATGAAAATAACACTTTTTGGATTAATTTAAATTCTTCATGCATCTATCCATGCATAAATCCAATTTAGTAGGAATTACACTTTTAGAATAAAAAAGTAAAACTTATTTTTACACAATTTTAGAAAATTTTGCCATAACCTCCTTTGTATGGCTGACCATTTTTTAATTTTTAACTTTCTAAAATCAACTAGAATTTCACCAAGAGTATTTAATTCATTCTAATGTAAGCAATTTCTACTTTTTTAAGAGAAACATTATGAAAAAGTAGATTTTATCCATTAATCATTCATCTAGGATAAAGAATGGTTGGATTTACTAAAGAAGAGAGGGGAATGCCTTTTTTAAATGAGGCATAACATCATTTTCATTTTAGAGAAGACAAAAATCATAAAAACCTTTAAAATTAAGCATAAATGGGAATTTATGTATTTCCTTACTACCATTCATCAATTAACTTCAATAGCATTAAAAAGCCATTCCAATTAAGCTTCTCAAGCTTGAGAGGGGTTGAGAAGAGAGAAACATTGAGAAATTATGAAAAAAGATCAAAATTCTCACTTTACCTTACAAATTGCTTGATTCTTTGATCACGGTAGAGGCCCCCAACCAATCAATTGGTTTGGTGTGTTGATGGAGCCACCAATGGAGATTGAAGAAGGAGGGAAGCTCCAATTTCTTCAATTTGGAGAGAATTTTAGAGAATAGTAAAAATTATCATTATTTCATCATAGTATAATTCTCCTATTTTTTTACAAAGGACTCAGGTTCTATTTATAGGAGAGGGAGGCTCTAACCAAGACCAACTGACTTCTAGAATTTTCCAGATTCAGCTTGGTTGAATTTGGACTAGATTTGGACCTAGTTTGGTTCCTTTTTGTTTCGGTTTTTATTCGGTTTGATCCAAGAGAGAGGAGAGATAAAAATATCACATTATTTTTGAGTTTAAAACTCATTCAAGCATGTGAAGTAGGCGCCTCCTTGAAGGGACTCCCCTTCCTTACACGTGTCAAAATGGGAATCATTATACCCAAAATATCTCATTTTTTTAGTAATACTCATAGTTTTTTACTAATAACCCTTGTACATAGTCAACTCTTCATCTTATCTCCTCCCCACACATGGATTGATCTTATTGGCCCATAGGAACCTTAATTTAAAATTTTGAAAAAATCTTGACCCTCAGGAAGAATCTAACCTTCTCTTTCTAGAAATATACAAAATTATTACCTTATAATTAAACATGATTATGGTCTTGATAGTTATACTTAGTAAGTATTTGGTTGTTCACGACTCTAATTATTGTTTATGCATGCAAACTAGGAAATGAAGTATATTCTCTCTAGAAATTAGATATCATCCTTATCTTCTCTCTCTAAAAAGTCTTCCCAAGAACTTAGCTACATTAAAGATAATCATAATTTAGGGCCCTATATCTTTCTATGATCAATTTATGCGATACCTAAAGTAATCTCATGCATAATTATATTTTCTCTCTCTAAAGTTTTAATTATTAGATTTTAGCTACATTAAAGATGATCATAATTTAGCCCCCTATACCTTTTTATGATCAATTTATGTGATACCTAAAGTAATATCATGCATAATTATATTTTCTCTCTCTAAAATCTAAATATTTAATATTATATTTTATTATTAAAAAAATATTGAGGTTTTCCTAAATTCAAGAATTAGTCCTATTCATAAGGAAAAAATAATTCTTCAAAGTTAAATTGGAAGGGTAGACTAATTAGCTATGGATGAACTAAGCTCTAATTTCAATCTATGTTCTTAAAATGTGTGTAAAGGCATAAATTTAAATAATAAAAAATAAAAGGTTCGAAAGAACCCATTCAAATTCAAATTTTAATCAAATAGGTTGAAACATGTGTCAAATTTTAATGTAAGCTACAACTTGGACCGGCGCCCGTAATGGTGTGATGGAGTATTTATGGCAATTCCCGCTTCAAGAGCACGTGGTAGCAAGTTAGGATGAAGTCCTAAGTGATGTACTTCATGGATATATTATGAGAGTAGTCATTGTAATAGCATTAGGCCTCTTATGAGCCTAAAGTGCCCGGTCGGCCATTGTTTAAGTGAGTGTGAACACTTATGGCCATGTATATAAGTGAATTTCTCTCATAATACAACATACTCTCCCATTATGTAATTGAGTCTTGCTCTTGCTAATCTCTCTCCCTATTGCATGCTAGTGAGTGTG
Organism: Cibotium barometz; assembly: GCF_041138505.1. Classification (NCBI taxonomy): domain Eukaryota; kingdom Viridiplantae; phylum Streptophyta; class Polypodiopsida; order Cyatheales; family Cibotiaceae; genus Cibotium; species Cibotium barometz. The sequence continues at coordinate 24,856,286 of NC_141107.1, read as the reverse complement.
GGAGATGTATAAGGAGTTAATGTAGAGAACTATAGGCCTCCATCCCTCCTCAAACGCCCACACCTAGAAGAAGCCCTTCCCAAGGTATAGAAGTACTGAGAGTAGTCCACAAGAGCAAGGAAAAATGCTTGTATAAGCCTAGGGATGTGTATCGGGTCTTTATGTACAAGGTACGACACAGAAAATAATGCAAAAGTTGATTTCTCTTTGCTCAAAAAGCAAGAATGGGATTAGATCTCCCCTTTTCTTACTTAGCTTGGAAAGTGATGGTTTGAGAGCTCATAATACCCTTTCATTCATAATAATCCACCTCCATTCCTTTTCTCCTTAATTTTTGGCAAATGTTTCTACATAATCATACAAACCATGCACTCCTTTCACCATATGCTTTTATTCCTTTCTCATAAATTAGCTTGAATATGCATGACTCCACATATTTTTATCTCTTTTTATATAAACCACTCCTTTTTTTATTTAAAGACCATATTTAACCTTCCAACCCTTAGTCTAAAGCAATTAAACCATTTAACCTTTCAATTTCAAATGTGTTACCCTTAGATGTAAGGTTCCACAATTTATTTGATTTGAGCATCTATACAGATGTGCTATCATTTTGTACATACTCCCTTATTATTTTTCACTCCAAATTTAGTATTTTATTTATTATTCATATTTTTCTATTTTGTAAAGTCCATAATGTAACTTTCTCTTACTAACACATTTTTTAAGAGTTAAGGATTTGTTGGGTGCACACACATGGTACATACCCTAAAGATCCTAATAAATTTTCCAAGGTTCCAAATTGCGCATTTCTCTTCATTTTTTTGGTCTGCCATAATATTTTCCTAATATTTTATTTCCTTAGTATATTCTCTCTTTCTACCTACACATCCTTTACACATACTATCTCTCTACTCATAATTCTAAAACGTTATCCTTTTATTGATCATTTTTGGATTTACATATTGGCAATAACTAGGAGGGGTCTTACAATGGTAGTCCCAGATCTTCTTAACATGACATGATATTATACCTCGAGCTCAAAATGTGATGCCTAGAGATAAGGCTTCTTCGTGGCAAAAATGTCAGCCAAGGCAAGGTTGTGTTGGTGATGAAGTGGAGTTGAAGTAGAGCTTATAAGAAATAAAGCTTTTTGGAGGTTCCTATAATGTCGAGGGTTTTCTAGGTGATGGGCCATACCATGGGCTTACACCTACCATGATCTCCCCATCTATAGATATACCTAGAGGGTTGGCATAGATGAAGTTATTTTTCGGTACATGTGTTTGTGTGCGCCGTCTGAGATGTGAGAAGTGAAAATCATTATGATGCTTGTAATGAAATATGTAGGTGATATGCATGGGTAATGGGCAAAAGATGTGCATGTATGTGGGAAATTCTCCAACACAAAGACTTATACAACTTAACTACTTTCTTTGACTCTCTTTGTTGCTTTCTTCAAAATTTACTTAACATCTATTTTCTTGGGGAGTGAAGATTATTACATTTTTTGATGCATGGCAATGAACTTTGCACTTGGTTATGCCCACAATTACAATAGATCTAGGTGCGGCCTCTATGGCTCGATGCATTTGGCATGGGTGAGCTTTTAGGATAGAGGCAGTGTGGATCATTGGGTGGTGTGGTCAAAGACGAGGCCACAAAAGGTTCCTAATTATTTAAGGAAGGTCCAGGCGTGATGAGTCATACATGGGCTAGGCTTATGCCTACCATGGTCCCCCCATCCACAAAGATATATCTAGATAGCTGTCGGTGGTGTGATGAGTCTCAATGTAGGTTCATGAAAGAATAGTGCCTATGTGTTTATTACATGCAAAGCCCATGGATATATTGTAGGTGGCATGTATGAGTCTGAGAGAAAAGGTGGGTCCATGTAGAAGCTTCTTACAGTGCTTCCTTTAACACTTTTCATTTTTTTAAAACTCTTTTTTTCATAGCTTGTGTATGGTGCCCTCAGATAAGGGTTTTATAGGTGTGCATGGGCATTGGGTAAAAGTTGGGCCGGTGTAGAAGCTTCTTTCGATGAAAACCTTAATGCATTGCTTTCTTTGCTTTTCATTAAGCTTCCTTAATACACTAATTTCTTCACCTTTTATTATGCTTTCTTTGACTTTGTTTTGGTAGCTTGTGTGTGGTACCCCTGGACAAGGATTTTGTTTCAAAGGTGGGCTCATAATGGATTGGATATGTAGTAGACTATACCCAGCGTGGAGTGAGATAACTAACCTACCAACTTGCATGGTACCAAAGATATCATGGGTCTCATAGAAAGATGTGACAAAGGTCTTGTGGAAAATCCATCACCGGCGGACCAATGCATGATCTCAAGGGCTTCCAAAACCCAATATCCGAAGTGACCACTTTGTGGCCATAGAAGTACTTGACCATGCTATAGAGGTCTATCTCCTAGTGAAAGTTAAGGCCTTCATTGAAATCAAAGACGAGCCACTCTTTGTTTGTCCATGGAAGTATTTAACCCTGCCATAGAGTTCTATGTTTTGGTGAAATTTGGGACCTTCATTGATATCAATAGTTACTCTATGCTCGTTGGGCACCTCCTCTATGATAAGGATGATGTTGGGCACCTTCTATTAAGATCAATAGTTGCTTTATGCTTGTTGGGCACCTCCTCTAGGATAAGGGTGATGTGATAGAAGAACCGAAATGTGGATAGCAGGGTCGAGAACTTTGGTGTAGTAGAGATCATTAAAGTTCTTCATTTGGATTTGTATCTCCATTGTGGTGAGGGGTGTGGGGACATTAATGTAGGGAAAGTTGTAAGTTTTACCTTTTCCTTGCATGCATAAGAACTTGCACAAGACCACCTCCTTTTGATTGGCATGAACTTGGAATCAGTGCGGATTTCTCGGGATGAGGCCTTGTATTGCCACCACATTTTGTGATCACCAAGGCCCGATAGGGCATGCACCACTCAAGTTGGAATCCTATGTGACTTTTACGACTGGGGTAGTCCCTAGGATCAGCAAAGTGCTAGCCTCCTCTGGTTTTCCTGTCACACGGGAGGTTGATCTTTTAAAATAAGGAATCCATGTGTTGGTTCACTAAATGGATTTCATGTAGGTCAAAGGGTGTATGTAGGCAGCTATGGAAGTCTTGAAATGCGAGATCTTGCACCATTGATGGGTATGTGAGCTATTGTTCATGGAGAGGTAAGGAAATCCCTAGGTCCTTCTTGTCATCTTCACTGAGTTCTTCTTGAGTAGTCCTCCTTAGTAGTTTTTGTGTGATGAGTAGTTTACGGTGGATTGAGATCTAGCTCCTTATAGAATGATTTAAGGATGGGGGGCTCATGGATGTAGTTAATGAGGGGGTTTAGTTAATTTAGAAGGTTGAGGCTTTTAGATTAAGTAGTGCATGAGGTCAAGGCTCCCATAGAAGGCATTATGGTTATCTTGAGTGAGACAGGAGGGTTATGAGTGGGGGTTGGAGTAACTCGTCAAGGTCATCCCCTCCTCATCTTCAGATTATGGCCATGAATATGTCGTGCATCAAGTAAGCCATATAGATGATCTGAATGGTGGCTTTGCTCGTGGAGAGGGCTTGCTTGAGGTAAGAGTAGACTATATGATAGGATGCTCAATAGCTTGTACTACTAATTATTGGGCATGTTACAAAGCTCATAGAAACAAGACTCATTACTCAACTAACAAGGGTTTTCAAGGCTATCAAGTGAAATGATTTTACATGGATGGGGAAGTTAAGGCTAGGTGGGATGTGAGGTCAAGGAAATGATCTTCCTTGGTAAAGAGTGGAATTCACGTGAATAACAAGTGGCTAGGTTGACACAAGTAGATGGGATTCAATAGAGTGTAGTGTCCATGAATGGGATGGCTTGATCAAAGAAGAATAGGGTGGGACTTGACACATGATGTTGCTCTACAAGGGCTAAGATAGAGTGGAAGATAGGGGCTGAAATGGGGTTTGATAAAAAGATATTGAATTGAAGCAAACAAAGGGCTCAGGTTTGGTTGATGAGGGTAAGGGTATCGATGGGAGATTGATTCACGGTAGGCAAAGTGTTGAGGTCGATTAGCCAATAAGAGAAGCATGAGATTCTATTAGTCATGCCCTTCCAATGGGCTATCATATTAGAGGCAAATGTCTCCATTTTATGAATTTCAGCATGTGCATCCACAGTGATGAGGGTTTCTTTGTGGAGGAGGAGATCTTGGTAGGCCAGGTAGCCGCTTTGCTCACTGCATGATTGTACTCCTCATGGAACTCAGTGAGAGCTTTGGTGGCCTCATGTGTTGCAAGCAAGGGAGCAGCATCACACTCCTTTGAAAATTGGTGAGTTGCATGGACTGATTAGGCCACTTCAGCTTTAGCTTGCTTAAGCTCATATAGGAGTTGGTCTCTTTGGGCTTCATGCGCTCGGGCTACCACAACCTTGGCAGTCTTGAGGGATTGGTATTAAAGTTAGAGGTCATGCTGGTGAGTGTGGGCTAGATCCTCTTGCTTGGGTGGATTTTGCTATGACAAGCTCATTCTAAAACCTATGGATTTCATGTGTTTCTTGAGCTCAACTTTGAGCTTGGCATTATTCTCATAGACATTCTGAAGCAATTTTTAGTACTGGCTAAGCTTCTGGCCCTCTTCCTGGATTTATACATCCCGGCCATTGAGCTCTTGTTATTGTCGGGGTAGATATGACATTTGGAGGTTTTGGTGACATCCATGGCTAATACGTTCAACCCACAAATGAGTGTTGATGTCAAGTACTGGGGGGAGCTTATAAAATCATGGACCAGTTCTAGTGAAAAGATATGGTCTATGAGAGAGACCAATCTCTAGCATCCTTGAGGGTGTATAGAGGTGGGTATGGGATGCCTCCAAGGGAAAAAGGGGTATGGGATGCCTCGAAGGGAAAAAGGTGTTAATGAGTGTTAATGTCAAGTACTGGGGGGAGCTTATAAAATCATGGACCAGTTCTAGTGAAAAGATATGGTCTATGAGAGAGACCAATCTCTAGCATCCTTGAGGGTGTACAGAGGTGGGTATGGGATGCCTCCAAGGGAAAAAGGCCAACTAAAGAAAAATTAGTGGAGGTTGGGAGGAAGTAGTATTTGGTTATAGATTTTGGGAGGGTGTTAGGAGCCATCCCATGGCTCACTTGGTGACTCTCTTGATGAGCATCTTTTGCTTGGGCTCCACACGCCTCTCCTGAATGTAGGTCAAAGGCAAAGAATTCATGAGGCTCAAACATATCACTAGAGGAGCCAGAGGAGATTATCCTTGAGTGGATTGGGGAATGTGGATGGTGATGCCAAGAGGTTTAGGTCATGGTTGGGCTATTGAAGGTTCCTATGGGGTCCTTGCCCCCTCCGTGGTGCCCATGCCGGTGGCGGAAGTGGCATCGGCCTCCCATACGGGGCAGGGATCCACACTCGAGGCCTCGCCCACGGATGTCTGGGACGAGAGGCTAGGCCGAGCGGTCCCTCCGAGACCGGGCCCGGAAGACTCCCCTTGCCCAAAAGGCACGGGCGATTCTGCCATGGGAAAAATCTTCTAATGGGGAATTACTCTAACGAGTCAAAGTCTTAACTAGTTAAACTGATCTGACCAAACTTGAAGTCACGTAGTCAGATCAAGAAGAGACTTGCACTTGGTCCATGGAATCACTACTTTTTTCCTCATTTACGAGGCACAGCTGTCGCTGATCCCCTCCCACACAGAACAAGGTCTTCTCAAGATTTAATCTAATTAACGTAACTAATCGTATCTAGTTGTTTCTCAAGAATCCTCCGATCTAGCCTAGGCCCATGGGCTAGCCAACCACCGACCACTGTATTGGTGGGATTCCTTTATAAAGATTTGGTTGTGTTTTTGCCCGGGTACCGAGGAAAAGAGTTCCCAGGCCCCCTAGCCTACGATTCATGTAAAAATTAAGGTAGGCATACCACGTACACACCCATTTTTCAATATGAAATTACCACTTATAACAGATTCGACTGGCTTTAAAACTATTCTTTAATAGAAATCATAATATTTCTAATCATCATTTTCCAAAATTTCGAGTCCATTATATTACAATAATATCCTCTGGACTCTCCATTGAAGACCAGCTGGCCAACCACAACGAGATCTAGTATCAAAATTTGGTTCCCAAATATCTTTCCTTTTTGTCCATCCAAAATCTTCCTCGACGTACGCATGGGTGTCCTAGCAACCGCGAGCCCGTGCAGCATGGCCTGGTTAGAACCCTCTAGGAGGTTTACGATGCGTCCCTTTGGTAGTCTAACCAAATTCATTCGGTTTAGTTCTACAAGGATTCCTTTTCAATAAACATCTAGTTTTGGGTAAATATCCATTTAGTGATTTTACCAATTAAAATATCCAAAGATATTCCTTCTATCACATAATTTCTTAATTCATTAGGTAGAATTATGGTGGAAATTTCATCTTTTGACACTAAAATTTAATTCAAATCAATCTTTTCTTAATTATCATAAAAATTCTTCTTTTTAACTAAATATCATACCTATTTTTTTTTGTGAATAAACTTGAAATCCCTCTTTTTCTCATTTAAATATTTGAATTCCAATATGGTGGGAATTCCTCTTTCATCATTTAAACTTATCTATGGAAAAAGATAAATTTAACTAAAATTTTCCCTTAAAATTTAAATAAAAATCTCCATTAATTCCTTTACAATAGGAATTACACTTTCCTCATTTAAATATTTGAATTCCAATATGGTGGGAATTCCTCTTTCATCATTTAAACTTATCTATGCAAAAAGATAAATTTAACTAAATGTTCTCTTAAAATTTAAATAAAAATCTCCATTAATTCCTTTACAATAGGAATTACACTTTCCTCATTTAAATATTTGAATTCCAATATGGTGGGAATTCCTCTTTCATCATTTAAACTTATCTATGCAAAAAGATAAATTTAACTAAATTTTCTCTTAAAATTTAAATAAAAATATCTATTAATTCCTTTACACTAGGAATTACACTTTCCTCATTTAAATATTTGAATTCCAATATGGTGGGAATTCCTCTTTCATCATTTAAACTTATCTATGCAAAAAGATAAATTTAACTAAAATCCTTCTTTAATTTTTAAATAAAATATACATTATTTTAGCATCCCAAATTTTCTCTTACTTCATTGGAATACATGGATTTCCATTGTCATGTGAGGATTACTCTTTTATAAAAATGGATTACTAGAAATTTCTCTTTTTCCTAATTAACTATTTATGCATAAACATAAAAATCAAAATTTTCATGATTATAATGAGAATCATTCGGATGATTAATCCTAAAATATGGTAGGAAGTCCTCTTTTCATATTATGAATGAAAATAATTTATGTGTTAATTTTTCAAAAATTTTACCACAGCTCCGTTGTTATTACTGATAATTCTCAATAATTTTAAAAACATAAAGTTTAGTAATATCATATGATAGAATAACCATTAATTGGATCAATATCCAATTATGGACTTGTTTCCTAAATTTTCCATGAATTAAATAGCATAAAAGCATTAAAAAGCCACTTATTTGCCCTTAGTTTAACAAGCATAGAAATTACTTTTAGATTAGAGAATTGCTTCATTTGAATATAGAATAGGTCATAGGAATGACCATTCTTTGGGGGAGAGAGAGAGAAATGCTTAAAAAAATATTATAATTTAAGCATAAATGAAAATTTATGTGTTTTATCAATACAATTCATTAAAGAACTTCAATTGTATTAAAAAGCCATTAAATTGAATGCTTCTCAAGCTTGAGAGGGGTTGAGAAGAGAGAAACATTTGGAGATTTACAAAAAAAAGACCATAAACCACACTTTACCTCCTAGATTGCTTGATTCTTTAATCAAAGTAGAGTCCCCCAACCAATCAATTGGTTTGGTATGTTGATGAAGACTCCAAGGAAGATTGAAGAGAGAGAGAAGCTCCAATCTCTTAAATTTGTAGAGGATTTTTAGAGAATAATAGAAAATAAGCTTATCTTAGAGTAATACCGGCATAGTTTAGTTCACAGATGAGAATACAAAAGAATGAGGATCTATTTATAGGTGAGGGAGGACACTAATTGAGTCCAACTGAGTTCTCGAATTTTCCTGCTTAAGTTTGGCTGAATTTGGACAAGATTTGGACCAAGTTGGCTCCCTTTTTGATTGATCGAGAGGAGAGAGGAGAGATAAAAATATCCTATTATTTTTGAGTTTAAAACTCATCCACACATGTGAAATAGGCGCCTCCGTGAAGGGCCCCTCCTTCTCCTTATTACTAATGTGTCAAAAATGAATGATTACTCTAAAATATCTCATTTTTTTATTAATACTTCATATTTTTAACTAATAAATCTAGTACTCAGTCAACTCTTCATCTTGTATGGGCATTTACTCATTTTTGGGTATTTTCTTTTATTCTTTGGATTTATCTTATCCCAATACTTGGATTAATCTTATTGGTTCATAGGAACCTTAATCCAAAATTTTTAAAAAATCTTGACCCTTAGGCTAAGGTCTTCTAGATCATTTTTAATTAATTCCAATTGCACCTTGGAAAATCTATTTTGATTTTCTATTTTAGGAAAATATTTTTTTTTATATTTGTAAAATTTATTTATCCAAAAATATCCCAATATTGATTTACCACTCTCTAGAAATTTTTATCTCACTAGGCCAAACAAGGAAAAATAATATTTTCTTGTATTCAGAAACCTAGAACGATTATAAGGGATTGAAGTAGAGGCTTATTTGTTATTCAGGCTGAGGAGGAATCTTACATCCTCTCCCACTTGAAAAACGCGAGATGTCCTCATCTCTCAAAGTGGGGGTAATCCTTCTCCAACTCTTCTTCTTTGTGCCAGGTGGTGTCTTCTAGAGGGAAGAACTTCCACTTTACTAAGAATTCTCTGAGGACTCTGCTCCTGAGAATCTTCTCCCGAACGTCAAGGATTTCCTCAGGTTGGAGTACCATCTAGCCTTGAGTTGGATAGATCAATCGTTCATCATCAAGCATGTGACTCGGGCTAGGTACATTCTTCTTAAGCAAACTGACATGGAATACATCATGTATCTTGAGATGGGGAGGTAGAAGAAGTTTGTAGGTTAGATCACCCACTTTCTTTATGACAGCATACAACCCACATTTATTATATCTGGGAGAGAGCTTCTTGTACTTCCCTAAGGATAAGGAACTTCTTTTTCGTCATACTCGAATGAAGACCATATCTGACTCTTCAAACGTGAATGATGTAAATGGCTACCCATGTGCATGATATGGACTCCCCTCAATGTGGATGAAGATCCTTTTCCATCATCATTTCCAAACCAATGTGACATGGAACTCATGCATATTTTTCAAGAAAGGTACTATAGATGAAGCCCATGATCATCATGAAGAAGCTCCCAAAGTTGCAAAACAATGGGTGATGTAGTGTCTTGAAGCACATACATGATGTCGAAGGTCCCACAAGTCATGCATGTGAAGGTTTTAGTAGACTGATATGAACATGATATTTGATGCCGCCTTGGTCCATGTATTTGCATAAGAGGAGTAGATATATTATGTGTATAGAAGGTATATGAAGGGGCAGCTAGCGTGGCAGTAACAAAAAGAGAAATCCGAAATAAATGTAAAAAAGAAAGGGTGGCGCAAGTGTCTTTGGAAACATCGGGAAACACGAGAATGCAGCTGCAAAAGGTGGGTGCGCCCGATTTCCTTGCGGGGAAAAAAGAAGAAATAACCAGAAATCAGCGCAGAGGAGGAGGGGGAATATGCAGAAACGAAGGGAAAGAAAAACCAGTGTTTGGAATATTGCAGAATACCTTGTTTTGTGAGAACAACTTCTGTTCAAGCCTTGTAGGAGTTCAAATTATAGAGGAAATTAAGCTGCGTCTAATGATACGCTTCCAAAAACTTTCGAAAAATGAAGAGAACTACTGCAGAATTCATGCGAAGGTCGTCTGGCTGGACTCTCTAGTGATATGGTACTTGTGAGTGGAGCAGTAGTGGTCATCTACAAGCGCAAAGCAGAGGCTGGCTGTCGTGGGTTTGTGTGAAGTAAGTCGAGCTACTGCTGGCGGCTTCAACTAAGATGACAAGCACAGAAGTCGCTGGGAGTTTTTTTTAATGTGAATTCTTTGTATTTGTGGCGGCCATTTCACAGAGGTTGGTGATGCCAGAAGGAGTGTGATGGGGTTTTTTTTTTGTTGAGGATGCCGCCTCTGAGGCCAGTGTGACTGTGTGTATATTGTGATGGTTACCGCCTTTGGCATAGAGTGGTGAGTTGCTTTGTTAGCTGCTTGCAGAGCTAGCAAAGCTCGTGTGTTTCATTTTAGTTGTTGTGCCGCCGTTCTTCTAGGCTGGCGAAGCCAGAGTGAGTGTGTGTTTTTCTTTGCTGCTGCCGGCTCTCAGAGCCTGAGGACTCCATTTTATGTACATTGTTCATGGGTTGCTGCATCAGCAGGGAGTGTGTGTATGCTTCATTAGGTTACTACCGCTGAAAAATTTATGGTGCTAATTTGGCTTGCTCATTCATAACCGGTGGAGCTTGTGTTGTGAATGAAGATTATGCTATGCCTACATGTGTTATGTATGAGGCACTTGGATAAAGGGACAGGTGATCTATGATTTGAGTTAATCAAGCTCTTGGTTCGTGACTTGTGTGCAATCGTCAAGCTGAATTTGGAAATGTTTTGAAGTGAATTGGGACATGTACATGTCAACAAAAATGGTGATGTCTTATGCTCCTTGAAGAATTATATGTTTTGTTCTATTTCCTTGCTGGAATTTTGGAAGCTACTCTCACAACCAGAAGTCTCACACTTCCCCAGCGAACACCGCCCATGTCACGACAACGTCTCTCATGGAAAATCCTAACAAGGTCTTGATCAGCCTCGCTATATGGTTAAAAATGGTGCGCTTCTAGTACGATGGGCGAGGGCCAACGAAGCGGTCCCTGCTGAGAGTGAGGTGCTAGGACACCTAAGGAGGATCCTAGAGGGTTCTGACCAGGTGATGCATGGGCTCGCGGTTGCTAGGACACCTAAGGAGGATCATAGAGGGTTCTGACCAGGTGATGCATGGGCTCGCGGTTGCTAGGACACCCATGTGTATGTCGAGGAAGATATTCAACGCGAGGAATTATTTAAGTGACCTGAAAAACTATGAAATTAGATCTCGTTGGTTGACTAGCTGGTCTTCAATGGAGAGTCCGGATGAGACTTGTTTGTAAAACAATGGAACTAGAATATTGAGGATTATGATGGAAACACTATGGTCTTATTCTAATTCTATCTTGAAGATAGTCGAATCTGAGAAAAAGGCAATTTCATATTGGGTGTGTGGTGTGTCTGTTTAATATAATTACATGAGTGCTGGCTAGGGGGCCTGGGAACTCTTTTCCCCAGTACCCCCAGGACAAACACAACCAAATTTTTATAAAAAGGGATCCCACCAATACAGTGGTTGGGCGATTGGCTAACCCATGGGCCGGTTGGGATTAGGTTGGATCAGTGGATTTCTATAACAAAATTCAAATAGGTTTAAGTTACGATAGTTAAAGTAATTCACAGGGAGATTCTTGTTCTATGGGAAAGAATCAACTGCTCTGTCTCGCTCGAGGGAAAAAAAGCAATGATCTCTATGAACCAAGTGCAAGTCCCTTCCTTGATTCGGCCATGTGACCTATGGGTTTGGTCGGAATAGATAGGATAGTTAAGACCATTGATCCCGTTAGATAAATTTTCGTTAGAAGATTTTTCCTGGAGGAATCGCCTATGCTTTCTGGGCAAGGAAAGTTTTTCAGGTCTCAGTTTTGGGAGAACCGCCGAACTAGTCCCTTTCCCCGGACATCCGTGGGCGAGGTCCTGAGTGGGAAACTCTACCCTGCATGACAGGTTGCTACTTCCACTGCTAGCACTCATGAGATCGGTGCACAGAGGGGGCAGGGGTCTCACAATCCAAATCTAGATCTAGAGAATGTCCAATAAGAAAATGAGTGTCCAGATCCAAATCCAGATCTGGAGAATGTCCAACAAGAAGAAGCGTTTAGTCAGGATCTGGAAGATGCCCAACAAGAAGATTCCGAGTCCACTCAAGAAATCACGACAAAATTTTGGAGAGAATAAAAATAGAAGAGAAAAAAATACAAAATTAGGACGTACATATGGTTACAGTGTGCACAAAAATCGAAGAGCCAGATGCTTCTTCTACTACTCTGGCAATAGCGTGGAGGTGGTAGGAAAATTGAGGTTGCCACCCCAGAAAAGGGTGCATGGATAGAAAGGAAAATGTGTCGCATTGCCATCACCTATTCCCAACCAGTCATGTAAGATTCCTCCCCCAACCCCTTTTTGATGTCTAGTATCTTCCCCTGTAATCAATGCCTCTTCAGAAATATAAAGACCTTGTTTCTAACTGTTTTAGCCTAGAGAGAGAAAATTATTCTAGAGAGAGAATATTCAAATTATGAATATTTTTGGATAGAAAAATAACTCATCTTATTAAAATAAGTTCCCCTGAAACAGAAATTCAAAAATAATTTTCCAATGTGCAATTGGAATTAATTGGAAATGGGTATAAAGGACCTTAGTCTAAGAGTCTAGATTTTCAGAAATTTTTGGATTATGGTCCAATTAAGGTTCCTATGGGCCAATAGCATCAATCCATGTGTAGGGAGGAGATAAATCCAAATTGTAAAAGAAGATACCCAAAAATGAGTAAATACTCACATAAGATGAAGAGTTGAAAATGTACAAGGTTTATTAGTAAAAAACTATGAGCAATAAAATTTTGACACATATGTAAGGAAGGAGAGTTCTTTAAAGAAGGTGCATATTTCACATAAGATGAAGAGTTGAAAATGTACAAGGTTTATTAGTAAAAAACTATGAGCAATAAAATTTTGACACATATGTAAGGAAGGAGAGTTCTTTAAAGAAGGTGCATATTTCACATAAGATGAAGAGTTGAAAATGTACAAGGTTTATTAGTAAAAAACTATGAGCAATAAGATTTTGACACATATGTAAGGAAGGGGAGTTCTTTAAAGAAGTGCATATTTCACATAAGATGAAGAGTTGAAAATGTACAAGGTTTATTAGTAAAAAAACTATGAGCAATGATTCAATCCATTATGGATTGATGATCCAATTAGAGACCATTCTAATTATTTCTTTAATGATGAGCCTTATCCCTTAGAAAAAATTGAGATTTATCAGTCATAGTAGCGGAGCTATGGCAAAATTTTTATAGAAATTACGTATAAAATAATTTCATTCAAAGCTCAAAAAGAGGACTTCCTACCATATTCTAGGAACTATCATCCTAGATTAATTAAAAGAATATTATTATGCATGGAGATATGGATGTTTGCATGTAGATGTAGAGGTATGGATGTGAGTGTGAATGTGGAGGTGGATGTATGCATGGAGATGTGGATGTATGCATGTAGAAATAGATGTGTAGATGAGGATGTAAATGGAGATGTGGATGGATGCATGTAGATGTAGATGTATAGATGTAGATGTGGATGTGGATGTGGAGGTGGATGGATGCATGTAGATGCAGATGTATAGATGTAGATGTATAGATGTAGATGTGGATGTGGATGGAGATGTGGATGGAGATGTTGATGTATGCATGTAGATGTAGATGTATAGATGTAGATGTGGATGTGGAGGTGGATGTATGCATGGAGATGTGGATGTATGCATGTAGAAATAGATGTGTAGATGAGGATGTAAATGGAGATGTGGATGGATGCATGTAGATGTAGATGTATAGATGTAGATGTGAATGGAGATGTGGGTGTATGCATGTGGATGTAGATGTATAGATGTAGATGTGGATGTGGAGGTGGATGGATGCATGTAGATGTAGATGTATAGATGTAGATGTGAATGGAGATGTGGATGTATGCATGTGGATGTAGATGTATAGATGTAGATGTGGATGGATGCATGTAGATGTAGATGTATAGATGTAGATGTGAATGGAGATGTGGATGTATGCATGTAGATATAGATGTATAGAAGTAGATGTGGATGTGGAGGTGGATGTATGCATGTAGATGTAGATGTGGATGTAGATGTGGAGGTGGATGTATGCATGTAGATGTGGATGTAGATGTGGAGTTGGATGTATGCATGTAGATGTAGATGTATAGATGTATAGATGTAGATGTATAGATGTGGATGTGAATGTGGAGGTGGATGTATGCATGTAGATATAAATGTATGGATGTGAATGTGAATGTGGATGTGGATGTATGCATGGAGTTGTGGATGTATGCGTGTAGATATGAATGTATGCATGTAGATGGGGATGTTTGGATGAGAATGTGGATATGGAATGTGGAATAAGTAAGGTGGGTTGATGAGGGATAATGTGGAAAAATGAGGGATAATATAGAAATTGTATTTGTAAACTGTTTGTAAATGTTGTTTGTAAATGATTGTTTTATGTCAAGAATCTTGTGATTAAGGTCGTGATGATAAAGTTGCAACTACTGATGGAGAGTCAATGAAGGACGTCTCGCGTAGCAAGGTCGGCCAAGGTCTTGACCAGCCTCGGTGCGATTAAAATGGTGAGCTTCCGGTACGGTGGATGAGGGGCCAAGGAAGCGGCCTATGAGTGAAGCGCTAGGTCACCTGCGAAGGATCGTAGAGGGTGCTGACCATACGGTGCTCGGGCTCTGGGTCGCCTAGGATACCCACGCGTGCGTCGAGGAAGATATTGGAACAAGAGTAGGAGTTGTTTTCTGAAATCGGGCATGGATCTGGTTGATTGACCTTGCTGGTCTTCAATGGATGAGTCCATGGCTCTTTATATGGATCTGTTGGTTGATCTTGCTGATCTTCAACGAGAGTCCATCTTGATAAGTGATTATATTGCCGAGTATTAAGGGCTAGGAACTATCGAAACGGCCCCTGAGCGTTCTAGTTACCAATGATGCCATAGATACTCTGATGAAGGAATGATGGGAAAATTAAGAATCAACTGGATAAATTGGAAGATGGTGATCAGTGATACTATGGTTTTATTAAAGGATTGTTTTAAATTGGTTGAATCTGTGAAAAGGCAATTTCATATTGGGTGTGTGAGTGGTGTGACTAGTTTTATTTTTGCATGAACATCCGGCTAGGGGGCCTTGGAACTCTTTTCCTTGGTACCCGGGACAAAACCTAACCAAATTCTTAATTGGATCCCATCACTACAGTGGTTGGGCGGTTGGCTAACCCATGGGAGTGGATGGGGTTAGGCTGGACTGATGGATCCGTAAATCGAGACTCAAACTTTTGTTTTTATGATAGATAAAATAAATCCCGGACAGTAACTGTTCTATGGATAGGAGTCAACGGCGGCTGTGTCTCTTGTTGAATGGGGAAAAAAGCGTTGATCCCAATGATCCAAGTGCAAGTTTCTTCCTTAATCTGACCAAGTATCTTATAGATGCAATTGGATCAGCTCGATCAGAAATGATCTTGACTACGTTAGAGTAAAAAGTTATCCTGGTGGAATTGCCCGTGCTTTTCGGTAAAGGAAGTTTTTCCGGGTTCGGTTTTGGAACAATCGACGGATTAGTCTCTTATCCGGATATCCGTGGGTGAGGCCCCGAATGTGGGACCCCTGTCCCGCGCGAGAAGTGCTACTTCCGCTGCTAGTATCTCGAATCTGTTGCTCGGTGGGAACAGGGATCTTACAGTTGGTATCAGAGCATTTGGTTAATAAAGATCAACCAGGAAGATAAATATGTCAAAAATTTATCAAGAAACACAAAAAAGTTATAATTGTGTGAGATAATTCATACAATTTGATATTCAAACTGAAATTCGTAATTTGGTAATTGGTTCTTCAGATGGAAGTACCGCAATTATATAGAATCCCTGACTTGCTTGAGGCCTAGACATGATAGTATTTACCTTATAATTCCAAGAGCCGTGACTACCTGTATATACCGAGAGTATACTGCAGCTCTTTACTGACAGTATATACGAGTAAATCTAAGACTTGAAATTATAAGCATTAATGCTATCTAGATGATTATTTCGAATGTGATTGATATGATTTTTAATTCTGTTTGAGAATTGATGAATTGATTTGGATTCTGATTGAAAATGCTGATTGAAAAATGTTGATTTTTAAAAATTAGTTGAAATATAATGAAACCACAATGAGGGGGAACGGGACGAGTCCCTGTGATGATATTCATAACTAGAATGATGATAATGAATTCAGCAAATCACTATGAGGTTAGTGGGTTGTGCTGTTAGATTGCTACTGTTAATACTTGACCGGTAGATCAAGTTAAGGGATGTCAAATTGAGAACTTGCTTGACTGAAGTTTCCGTGGAGGAATGTTCCGAAGGAAACTTTTGGGTCTAATGGACCATTATCATGTTAAAGATATGAATGACATGATCTGAATGAATTGTTATTTAATGATGAGTTCTATATAAGGGATATTTATCCCAGTGTTCTGTTGGGTTGACCAGAATATAAGGAACCCCAGAATAAAATTGGATCTTAAGAAAAAGAGCTGTCCTCTACCTTGCGAGATGAGGACATCTTGCACTTTTTAAGTGGGGTAGAATGTAAGATTCCTCCCCAACCTTCGAGGTATACTGGAGTAAGAATCTTCCTTTCTGATCTTATAATTATTCCCTCTCTAAAATAAAAGAAAGTTTCTGTTTAAAAAAGGAAGATCCTTTTCCCTAGAATACTTCTCAGGAGTCCCACCTGTTTTAAAGATTTAGAACAATGAGTTCAAAAGTGAGAATCGGTGTTTTGGATACCAAGGTTTTGGTTTTCATTCGAGTACGGCCCAAAAGAAGTTCTTTATCTCTTGGGGAGTATAAGAAGTTATCCCCCAGATATTGTGACCCTTATATCTAAATTCAATGAAAGTAGGTGACTTAGCCTACAAGCTTCTTTTATCTCCTCATCTCAAAATTCTTAATACCTTCTACAGAAAAATGTATCAAACTCAAATCATGGAAAGACGGTAAAACTTCAGTGGCAAGTTACCGTTGGCTTCTAGGTTACGCTAGCTCCTTCCTTTATATAAGTCGTAACTTTTACTTGTCGCTCACAGTAATCTTACTCCCATCAATCTCCTTTCTTTCTTAATCTCCTTCATGGCTTGGCAACAAGAACTAGTTTTATCCATGATGATTTCTCACCTTCAAGACGCAAGAGAGTCTGTGAAGAAAGACTTTATAGAACAGTATGAGCGCTCACTTTTTCCTCACCTAGGAACTTCTGTAGCGCAGACCAAATGGCGGACCTATCAAAACATAACTAGGGTAACACCCTGGGGTCAGCAGCACTTTCGTAACAATGTCTGCTTGGCCATGGTTATTGAAGCTTTGGGTTTGGGTCCCCGATACTACTGCGTCATGAGATCAAGGCATCTTGGGTTTTCTGAGCGAGTCTTCTTACTGGCGTGTTTTCTTCCTCATGAGAAGATATGCCTTTATCCCGTTTTTGGCTTGCCTCTCAGAGGTCCTTTGGTTAGATCACCTCATACCACTTAGATAGGTGCGGCAATAACCAGCAGAATCATTCCCATAGATGAGTTACCCTATACTTGTGCAGCTTGTGAGTGCTGCTTTTGTGACCATATGATGGACGGGCTTATGCAAGTGTAAAGAGTTCTTCTATCTTTACTGTATAAGTTTCGAGAATGAATAAAGTTTAAATCTTGTTCTTATCTTGCTTTCTTTAAGACTTTTCTTGGTGGTTAATCTTGATTAAAATTTTTCTCTAAGTCTCATATTCGTGCATCTTGCGAAATTATCCCAGTTGCGAGATGAGGACATCTCGCATTTTTTAAGTGGGATAGAATGTAAGATTCCTCCCCCAACCCCTTTTTGATGTCTAGTATCTTCCCCTGTAATCAATCCCTCTTCAGAAATATAAAGACCTTGTTTCTAACTGTTTTAGCCTAGAGAGAGAAAATTATTCTAGAGAGAGAATATTCAAATTATGAATATTTTTGGATAGAAAAATAACTCATCTTATTAAAATAAGTTCCCTTGAAACAGAAATTCAAAAATAAATTTTCAATGTGCAATTGGAATTAATTGGAAATGGGTATAAAGGACCTTAGTCTAAGAGTCTAGATTTTCAGAAATTTTTGGATTATGGTCCAATTAAGGTTCCTATGGGCCAATAGCATCAATCCATGTGTAGGGAGGAGATAAATCCAAATTGTAAAAGAAGATACCCAAAAATGAGTAAATACTCACATAAGATGAAGAGTTGAAAATGTACAAGGTTTATTAGTAAAAAACTATGAGCAATAAAATTTTGACACATATGTAAGGAAGGAGAGTTCTTTAAAGAAGGTGCATATTTCACATAAGATGAAGAGTTGAAAATGTACAAGGTTTATTAGTAAAAAACTATGAGCAATAAAATTTTGACACATATGTAAGGAAGGAGAGTTCTTTAAAGAAGGTGCATATTTCACATAAGATGAAGAGTTGAAAATGTACAAGGTTTATTAGTAAAAAACTATGAGCAATAAAATTTTGACACATATGTAAGGAAGGAGAGTTCTTTAAAGAAGGTGCATATTTCACATAAGATGAAGAGTTGAAAATGTACAAGGTTTATTAGTAAAAAACTATGAGCAATAAGATTTTGACACATATGTAAGCAAGGGGAGTTCTTTAAAGAAGTGCATATTTCACATAAGATGAAGAGTTGAAAATGTACAAGGTTTATTAGTAAAAAAACTATGAGCAATGATTCAATCCATTATGGATTGATGATCCAATTAGAGACCATTCTAATTATTTCTTTAATGATGAGCCTTATCCCTTAGAAAAAATTGAGATTTATCAGTCATAGTAGCGGAGCTATGGCAAAATTTTTATAGAAATTACGTATAAAATAATTTCATTCAAAGCTCAAAAAGAGGACTTCCTACCATATTCTAGGAACTATCATCCTAGATTAATTAAAAGAATAATATTATGCATGGAGATATGGATGTTTGCATGTAGATGTAGAGGTATGGATGTGAGTGTGAATGTGGAGGTGGATGTATGCATGGAGATGTGGATGTATGCATGTAGAAATAGATGTGTAGATGAGGATGTAAATGGAGATGCGGATGGATGCATGTAGATGTAGATGTATAGATGTAGATGTGGACGTGGAGGTGGATGGATGCATGTAGATGTAGATGTATAGATGTAGATATGGATGGAGATGTGGATGTATGCATGTAGATGTAGATGTATAGATGTAGATGTGGATGTGGAGGTGGATGTATGCATGGAGATGTGGATGTATGCATGTAGAAATAGATGTGTA
The DNA here is from genome assembly GCF_041138505.1 of Cibotium barometz. Classification (NCBI taxonomy): domain Eukaryota; kingdom Viridiplantae; phylum Streptophyta; class Polypodiopsida; order Cyatheales; family Cibotiaceae; genus Cibotium; species Cibotium barometz. Next base: position 24,836,947 of record NC_141107.1, on the reverse strand, counting down.
GATGAGGATGTAAATGGAGATGTGGATGGATGCATGTAGATGTAGATGTATAGATGTAGATGTGAATGGAGATGTAGGTGTATGCATGTGGATGTAGATGTATAGATGTAGATGTGGATGTGGAGGTGGATGGATGCATGTAGATGTCTCTGACCTCTTTTTATTCCATGTCATCAAGCATTTGTCTAGACATTTCGACTCTGATCAATGGGACAGACCAAGTCAAGGGTGTAAGGCAATCTTGTCCATACAAAGCTTTGAAAGGACTCATCCCAATGCTCCGATGATAAGAAGCATTGTAAGCAAATTCGATCAGGTGCAGATGACTTAACCACTTAGACTTGGGTTCCCTGTCACTCGCAGCATGACTGAAGGATAGCTTCTGTTACCTGATTCACCCTTTTCGTCTGGCCATCTGTTTTGGGGTGATAGGCTGTGCTGAGATCCAAGAAAGTTCCTACTACTTCAAAGAACGTAGTCTAGAATTTCAATGTGAATTTGGGATCTCTGTCACTTACTATCCTCCTGGGTAAACCATGCAATCTGAAGATCTCCTTAAGGAAAACTCTGGCAACATCCACTGCAGAGTATGTTTCTTTCACTGGAATCAGATGGGCAACTTTGGTTAGCCTGTCAACTACCACAAAAATGGAGTTGTAACAAGCTGATTGCACTGAAGGTAATCCAGTGACAAAGTCCATACTGATGCATTCCCACTTCATCTATGGAATGTCTAGAGGATGCAGCTTCCCTGGCATCTTGACTCTCTCTGCCTTGACTCTCTCTGCCTTGACTCTTTGGCACATCAAGCATTTTTGCACATGATCAAGTACATCCTTTTTGAGTCCTGGCCAGAAGAAGCTTTTCTTCACGGACATATAGGTTTTTATAAACCCTGGATGTCCAGCTATCAGGATATCATGGGCTTCTCTAAGAATTCTTCCCTTTATTCCCTCATCATTGGGGATACATAGCCGATCATTATAATACATGCATCCTTCATCCAGTTTGTATCATCCAAGAACTCGACTCATTTCTTGATGAGGAGTCTTGCTTTCCTGCATCAGAAGGGTAGCAATAGGGGCAAATAATTTATCCTGCAAGATTTTCTCCTTTGCTTCATTGATCAATGGATTTGACACCACTGTTATTGCAAGCAAGGAGGTTTTTCTGTTGAGCGCATCTGCAACCACATTTTCTTTGCCCGACCGATACTTTATTTCAAAATCAAATTCCTGCAGGGTTTGCCGTCTCCTTTGACACATGTTGAGATCCCTTTGGGTGAAGATCCACTTCAGACTTTGATGATCTGTCTCATCAAGGTGAACCTTTGTCCCAAAAGATAATGTCTCCTTAACTTCAGAGCATACACTACTGAGAGTAACTCCAAGTCATGGACAACATAATTCCTCTCATGTGTTCTGAGTTTTTTGGATTCATAGGCCACTGCATGACCTTCTTGCATCAGAGCATCGCCTAAGGCAAACCCACTGGCATCAGTAACTACCTCAAAGGGCTAGGTAAAACCTGGCAGTTTAAGGACAGGGTTGATTACTAAGGTTGTCTTTAGCTTGTCAAAGGCACTCTGACACATTGCAGTCCACTGAAAAAGTGTACTCTTCTTGAGAAGGTTAGTTAAGGGGGATGCTATCTGAGCATACCTAGGTATAAAGATCCTATACCATCTGGTTAACCCTAGGAATCCTTTGACTTCCTTTACTGACTTGGGTTCTGGCCATTCTATGAGACTGCTTGGACCTTTGCGGGGTCAGTAGGAAATCCCATCCTTTGACACTATGAATCCCAAGTATTCCACCTGGTCAACAGAGAAAGAACATTTGCTCTTCTTTGCAAAGAGTTGGTGTTTCCTTAGGGTTTCTAGGACCTTGCGCACATGATCTTCATGGTCTGCAGCATTCTGTGAGTATACCAAGATATCATCAAAGAAGACAAGAACAAAATCATCCAAGTATTCTCTGAGAATATCTTGCATAAGACAATTGAATGTCATCGGGGGGACTATGAACTCATAATACCCATAGCAAGTATTGAATGCTATCTTTGGGATGTCCTGCTCCTTGATTCTGATCTGGTAGTACTCGGATTTGAGATCTATCTTTGTGAACATTTGGGTCCCACTTAACCAATACAGAAGTTTGTCAATCCTAGGAATAGGATACTTATTCTTAATTGTTAATTGATTCAGTCCTCTGTAGTCAATAGAGAGTCTTAACGTTCCATCTTTCTTCTTTTGAAAGAGAACGGGCACACCCCAAGGTGAGACACTGGGTCTGACAAATCCCTGTTCTAACAGTTGTCTTAACTATTCCTTAAGTTCTATGGCTTCAGGGACTTGCATTTTGTATGCATGCTGGGCTAGTGGCCGAGCTCCAGGGGTTAATTCGATCTTATGATCTACTTCACGAGATGGAGGCATCTCAGTCAGCTCTTCAGGAAACACATCTGCATCACTTAACCACTCTGGTCCTTTAGCCTTGCATTTTATGTCTACTGGATTCATTTTAACGACATACATAGCTTGCTTCTTTTTGAGCCCTTTTAATAATTTGGAAGCCTTGACTAATTGTAGCACTGGGGATCCGGAAATTTCAATTCCTTGAACTTTATTCTCGTGAAGGTCAAGGAAAGAGATGGTTCCTTTGTGTGACAATGAATGTCAGCCTGATTCTTTTGGAGCCAATCCATTCCAAGGATTCCAAGGATTCTATCATATATTCCCAAGGGTAGGACTCTGAACTGGCACTCTGTTACGTTCCCATCTAGGCTAAACTAAATAAGGTCAGTCTCAAGGTGAGTGAAAAGAATCTTCCCACTGGCTAATTCCACTTGCATAGGTTTCCTTGATTTTTGATTTAGGACTAATTTACGCAGACATCCTGGGGAAATAAAAGAATGAGTACTGCCTGAATCAATCAAAAGCTTGAATTGCTTACCTTGGTACTTTGCTAGAGTCTGGAGGACTGAGAATTGACGGTTATTCCCCTGATGCTCTATGGTTGCGTAGATCTGTCCTTTCTCTTCCTCTACTTCCTCAGCTATGGTGACTGCTCTGGCTGCTGCAGTATGAGGTGGAACTCTCTCTCTTTGGTTATTCCAATTCTGGGAGGGAGTTCCGAGACTGCTTTGCATGGAGGCTGCAAGCTGGCTTCACTTAGGGACTGCTTTGTCGGTCCTCGCCCATTGTACCGAAAGCGCACCATTTTAACCGTACCAAGGCTGGTCAAGACCTCGGCAGGCTTTGCCGTGAGAGATGTCCCTTGACAAATCCCCGCCAGCTATTCCAACGAACCTCCTCTTAGAAAAACATAAGCCAAATGCTTCCTCCAGCATTCTGGCATAAAATAGTCCTTTGAATAAAAAAAACAGAGGTTCCAATAATGCAAGTAAAATTCCAATTTGAGATTGGTTCCAAAAACCCTTTTTTCATGATTCCCAGTTTCATAATGAGGATCCTTGATCTCTCATCAGGGTAATCTACCCATCATTCAGTCTGATTGTCCAACTAGATTCTTGGTGAGTTTGGTCAGGAAAACTAGTTTAGTTCTGGTAGTCTATTCTTTGATTAGAAACTGGAATTGGTCTCACGAAGTTTTTACTTGATTCAAATCGAGAGATGGACAAGTAAGTTTACTGTCCGTCCCTCTCGTAGTCTAACCAAATTCATTTGGTCTAGTTCTACAAGGATTCCCTTCAGATAAACATCTAGTTTTGGGTAAACATCCATTTAGTGATTTTACCAATTAAAATATCCAAAGATATTCCTTCTATCACATAATTTCTTAATTCATTAGGTAGAATTATGGTGGAAATTTCATCTTTTGACAATAAAATTTAATTCAAATCCATCTTTTCTTAATTATCATAAAAATTCTTCTTTTTAACTAAATATTATACCCTTTTTTTAAAAATAAACTTGAAATCCCTCTTTTTCTCATTTAAATATTTGAATTCCAATATGGTGGGAATTCCTCTTTCATCATTTAAACTTATCTATGCAAAAAGATAAATTTAACTAAATTTTCTCTTAAAATTTAAATAAAAATCTTCATTAATTCCTTTACCCTAGGAATTACACTTTCCTCATTTAAATATTTGAATTCCAATATGGTGGGAATTCCTCTTTCATCATTTAAACTTATCTATGCAAAAAGATAAATTTAACTAAAATCCTTCTTTAATTTTAAATAAAATATACATTATTTTAGCATCCCAAATTTTCTCTTACTTCATTGGAATACATGGATTTCCATTGTCATGGGGATTACTCTTTTATAAAAAAAAATTACTAGAAATTCCTCTTTTTCCTAATTTTTCTTGGTTTGAAGAGGTTAGGATTTCATCATCAAGTACATGATTTGGGCTTGGCACATATTTCTTTAGAAGGCTTACATGAAATACATTATGAACTTTGAGATGAGGAGGCGGAAGAAGCTCGTAGGCTAAGTCACCTACTTTCTTTGTAATAAGATATGGCCCACAATATCTGGGGGATAACTTCTTGTACTTCCCAAGAGACAGAGAACTTCTTTTGGGCCGTACTCTAATGAAGACCATATCTGCTTCTTCAAACTTTATGTCTGTCCTTTTCTTATTTGAATACTGCTTCTGTCGATCTTGGGCAGCTTTAATATCTTTACGAATTGACTGCACCTGCTACTCCATGTCGTCAAGCATCTGTCTGGACATCTCGACCCTGATCAATGGGTCGAACCAAGTTAATGGAGTTAAGAAATCTTATCCATACAGAGCTTTAAAAGGGCTCATCTCGATACTTCGGTGATAAGAAGCATTGTAGGCGAACTCGACTAGGTGCAGATAGCTTAGCCACATCTTGGGTTCTCTGCCAACCATAGCATGACCGAAGTATATCTTTGATTACTTGATTTACCCTTTCAGTTTGGCCATCGGTCTCAGGATGATAAGTTGTGCTGAGATCCAAGAAAGTTCCCACTGGTTCGAAAAATGCAGTCCAGAACCTTGAAGTAAAGTTGGGATCTCGATCACTTACTATTCTCCTGGGTAGGCCATGCAATTTGAAGATTTCTTTGAGGAATACTCTGGCCACATCCACTGCAGTGTAGGTTTCTTTTACTGGAATCAGATGGGCAACTTTGGTTAGTCTGTCAACTACCACGAAAATGGAGTTGTAACATGATTGCACTAAAGGTAATCCAGTAATAAAGTCCATACTACCACGAAAATGGAGTTATAACCTGATTGCACTAAAGGTAATCCAGTAATAAAGTCCATACTGATACATTCCCACTTCATATGGGGGATGTCCATGGGGGATGTCCAATGGATGTAACTTCCCAGGCATTTTTACTCTTTCAGCTTTGACTTTCTGGCATGTCAGACATTGACGTACATGATTCAACACATATTTTTTCAGACAAGGCCAAAAGAAGCTTTTCTTTATAGACATGTAGGTTTTGAGGAAACTTGGATGTCCTGCTATAAGGCTATCATGGGCTTCATTCAGAATTTGATCCTTGGTTCCCTCATCATTGGGGGAATGCATAGCCTGCGATTATAATACATAATGCCATCATCCAGGCTGTACCCTTGAACTCTGTTCAACTCTTGAGGAGTTTTGCTTTCCTGCATAAGTAGGGTAGCAATAGGGCTAAAGAATCTATCATGCATGATCCTCTCTCTTGCTTCAATAATCAAAGGATTTGATACTACAGTAATTGCAAGCAAGGAGGCTTTTCTACTGAGGGCATCTACTACCATATTTTCTTTGCCTGGGTGGTACTTGATTTTAAAATCAAACTCCTGTAAGGTCTGCATCCACCTTCTTTGGCGCATGTTGAGGTCCTTCTGAGTAAAGATCCACTTTAACCTCTGATGATCTGTCATCAAATTAAATCTTTTTCCTAGTAGGTAATGTCTCCACAACTTTAAGGCATAGACTACAGAAAGTAATTCCAGGTCGTGTACAGCATAATTCCTCTCATGCGTTCTGAGCTTTCGGGATTCATAGGCCACTGCATGACCTTCCTGCATGAGTGCACCTCCCATGACAAAACCACTTGCATTAGTTACTACCTCAAAGGGTAGAGAGAAATCTGGCAGCTTCAGAACGGGACTCGTTTACCAAGGCAGTCTTCAGCTTATCAAAAGCACTCTGGCACCTGGTAGACCACACTGAAATGGGGTATTCTTTTTGAGAAGGTTAGTCAGGGGGGAAGCTATGAGAGCATACTTTGGTATAAAAATTCTATACCAACCAGTCAATCCCAAGAATCTCTGACTTCTTTCACTGTCTTTGGTTCAGGCCAATCTATGACTGCTTGGACTTTTGCAGAATCTGGAGAAATTCCATCTTTGGATACCAGAAAGCCCAAGTATTCAACGTGGGCGGCAGAGAAAGTGCATTTTCTCTTTTTGGCAAAGAGTTGGTGCTTCCTTAGAATCTCAAGAACTTTTCGGACATGAGTCTCATGGTCAGCTGCATTCTTTGAGTAAATCAGAATGTCATCAAAGAAAACTAGAACAAAATCATCCAAGTATTCTCTGAGGATGTCCTGCATAAGGCGATTGAATGTAGCTGGGGCATTAGTTAATCCGAATGGCATGACAGTAAATTCATAATGCCCATAGCGAGTATTGATGGGGCTATTTTTGATATATCTTGATCATTGATCCTGATCTGGTAATACTCAAATTTGAGATCTATCTTTGTGAAGATCTGGGCTCCACTTAGCAAAGGCTTTTGGCCATTCATCTCTGGCACTAAGGTTATTGATCGAGCAAAGGCTAAAGATATTGAAGATGATGAGAGGGCACAAGCCATCATTATGCTTCATCTTGATGAGGCTCTCATTCACCATGTGGACCAGCTTCCGACTGCAAAGGAGAAATGGGATGAGCTTGATAAGCTCTATGGAGCTCATGGTAAGAATTCCAAGATCTCACTTAAAATTGAATTTTTCAGCTTGGAACTCAAAGAGGGAGATGGAATTGGAGCCTTCATCTCTCACTTGAAGGGCCTTATGGCTCAACTTGCATCAGTGAATGCGAGAATGGATGAAGATGATGCAGTGGCTGTTTTGCTAAAAGCAGTCAAGAAGGTGTACCCCACCTTGGTCATCACCCTGAAGAACATACCGAATCCCACCCTCGAAGGAGTCATTCAATCTTGTCTTGATGAAGAAAAGAGGCCAAAGGGAGGAGCTGAATCTTCAAATGCAACCACTTCATCGACTATCGAACAAGCTTTGTCACATCAAGTGGTCAAAGTAAGATGTGCCCATTGCAAAAAGGTGGGTCATTTGGCAAATAATTGTTGGATCAAATATCCCAACAAAATGAAATGTAATAAGTGTAAACAAACGGGACATATCACTTCTAAATGTCCTAACAAAGAGTCAGAGGAAAACTTTGTATCAGCCTCTACCTCTGCTGAGAAATTGTTTTAAATCTCAATGTAATCACACCTATATTCCAAACCTTGTACGCCTAATGTTATAAAGGCATCCTATGTCCAATACCACCTACATTCTTTCATAGTTGTTATTGAGGGGGGGTATTAAGAGACTAAGGTTATGTAGAAGGGGAAGAGAAGGGTGTGAGTGTGATTGGACTTAAGGTCCACTAGCTCATCTATTTAAAAGTGGAGCTAGGAGGCATTTTGTATTGAGCAAGGCCAAGTTGTATTCATAATACGCAAGATAGTTTTCTTGTATTTTGTGAGTTCTTTTCCTCCACACACTTGATCTAGCATGAGCACCACGTTTTCTCATTAGGGCCTTGGGTCTACATGCAGCCAAGCTCTAAGGGACCACATCGAGTGGGCCAACTGGGGAATATGCTACATCATTGGAAGGGGCGGCTACAAGGCTTCAAGCATACTAAAAAGGAAGGACTGGTTGCCATAGTGCAACATGTGTATACCCTTGGAGACCTGTACATTCAAGGCCAATGACCAAGGTTTCCTTCAAATTGTCAGTGTAACATAAACATAGCTTTAACAACATGCTAATATTGGATTTTTTGTTCTAATTTTCTTATGATTCTCCATTTTCTTATGTCTCTCTATAGATATATTCCCCTCTAATTATGTTGAGGAACAACTACTCCAAAGCCTCACTGGAGTTTTCTATGCTATGCATTGGAGAGGCAATGTTTGTATCTCAAAGCCCAAGTGATCGTGTACAGAACAATATCTTTTTCTTTTCTCTCTCATATTTTGTAGATAAAAAACCAGGTTTATTTGGCAAGCTAGAAGAGATCCCCAACCCCCCTCTTAACAATCCCGAATGGCCCAAACCTGATGCTTGGACCATCTTATGCTTAAAGTTTCAGATGGTAAGTGATATCAAGACATCACTCAAGTTTTCAAAGGCATCTAGGTCAGTAGGGCTAAATTGGTTTTGTCCTTTACATGTTTTTGTGCACATGTTCAATTCCATGCCAATGCACCAAACAAAAAGAATGTATATTTGTAAGGAGGTACGGTCTGACACGACCTCATTCTTACTAGGGGAGGGTTGGGAGGTTAATGAGGGGTCACATCAAGGTGATGTGTACAAGTGCAATGTAGTAGATTCTACAGTGTCTTTCAGGTTCTTGAAGGCATGCTCTATTTTGTACATGCGTCTGCACTACCAAAGATGGATGCAAAAGCATGGGACATGGATCCCACTTCAAGCCTCAGAAGAAGAAATTATGCCTATTGAGGTAGCTGTGATGATGCAAAATGGATGGATTGAGCGAGTGGCATAGCAAGCAAGCATTAGAGCCTAGCAGACCTGTGTCAACACTTTAGCATCATGGGCTTTGATAATGTGGAAGAGTCAAGTTTCAAGTTGATGAGAAGAAAGGTATATCTGATTCCACTACATGTCTAGAATTAACCCTTACACTTTTTGGTTATTGTGCCACTTTCTATATTTTTACAGATTGGGAAGTGTAAGGAGGGGACAACCATGGTCTTAGAGATGGCTTCAAGAACTGTCATTTTGCACGTGCGCTTGCACGTGTGCAGGGCTACTGGCTGAGCTCCGGGGTCAATTCAATCACATGATCTACTTCCCGGATTGAAGGCATTTCAGTTAGCTCTGTTGGGAATAAATAGATCATCAAAATCATTTAACCATTCTAGTTCTTTAGCCTTAAGCTTTGAGTCTACTGGGTTCATTTTGACAACATAAATTTGCTGCTTCTTCCTAAGTACTTTCAGCAACCTGGAAGCTTTTACTAACTGAAGGTCTGGGGATCCGAAAACTCCAGTTCCTTGAACTTTGTTCCCGTGAAGGTCATGGAAGGAAATGGTTCCATTGTGACAGTGTATGTCAGCTTGATTTTTGTGGAGCCAATACATTCCAAGGATCCTGTAAAAAAACTCCCAGAGGTAAGAATTTGAACTAACAGTCGGTTACATTACCATCTAGATTGAACTGGATAAGATCTGTCTCATGGGGTGAGTGAAAAGAGTCTTCCCACTAGCCAATTCAACTTGCATAGGTTTCCCCGATTTCTATTCCTGGGGCTGATGGTGTCGGGAGGCTGGGAAAAGAAGAAATGCCTCTATAGCTACCTACCCAGCAGCCTTGGAAGACACAACAAACACAAGGGGCACCACCAGCACAATGCTGGAAACAGAAATTTCTCAAAACATACCACAGAGATACCTCAAAAACCTTGTATTCCACAAGATAATCAAAACCCGCACACTTATCCACAAACAATGCAAAAAAAAGATCCCTCTTTCACAATTCAGCTGGCTCCACTCGGCTTTCTTTCATTCCCTTCACCTAGTAGTCTCCTTTTGCATCTTGAAGGTGATCACCCTCACACCAGCTTCTTCTCTGTATGCATGCTACCGGCCTCTACACTTCAAGCCCGTCGATGTTGCCACCTTATCTTCAGCAGCATCCAGTTGTAAAGACTGCCACACCACCTCAAAAGTGGCAGTCCCTCTCTTTGGCGGCTTCCCTGTCCTCCTTCTCTTTCGCTGCAGTCAGCACTCCACGCCTTCTTGCTGTGGGTACCCCCCCCACCTCTCAGCTCTCTTTCCTTGGATTTCCAGCCGTCACCACTTATCCTTCCGTATCCCTCAAGCTATTAGCTCCCGTCAGCGCTAAAACCTCCTGGGCCCTTGTTTCCCTTGAATTCCCGGCCTACAGGTTGACGTCCCCCAGCTGTCGTCACCGTCCCCCACCTGCAGCCAACCTAGCCAACCTCAACAAAGCACAAAGCGAAATCCTCTGCAAAACAAACTGCGTGCTCACCAACCTGCTCTGCCGGCTCTCCTCCTAGTTAGCACCAGCCACCCTTTGCCACTTCCAAAACATAGACCCAGCTCTCCCTCTCTTAGACGGCAGCCACCTCAGGTCGGCCCAAGCAAAAAAAACCGAAGCTACTCCTCAGACTCCTGTGCAAGTCGCCAGTCACACAGCCCTCTCCTTTGTGCCTGTCAGCAGAAAACACCCACGGCCACTTCATCATTGGCTCTCCTCGCCGTTTTGCTGTTGCTCAGCCACCCTTCGCCTCTCTCTCACAAGGCCTGCGCCTCACCTTGGTCCCCCCGTCTGTAGAATCCCCAGCCCTATACAAGGCAGCCACACCTTCACTCTGCGTTGCTCTGCCCCACTGCTCCAATCACCGGCTGGACCTGTATGTCGGCGTCTCCAATCGCCCACAGCCGCCAGCCTTGTCTTGCCTTTAGTCGCTCCCGTCATCAGCCGCAGCACCTCTCACTTGTCGAAAGCTGCCCGTCTCCAAGGCCATCCTTTGCGCTGTCGACCGTCTTGCGCACTCACCAGCTCGTCGCCTTTCAGCACCTCTCTCTGCTCACACCTGCGACGGCTGCTCCCTTCTGTGATACAGCCGACTATGCCCCCCTCTACAAGGCAGCCACACCTTCACTGTACTTGCTCCGTCCTTCCTAGAGAAGCCTTCTTGCTGCGCCCAGCCACACACCTCCAATGTTTCACTTGCCTACTTGCGTCTGCACACGCCCTTCTCACCTACGAGGCGACCTTCTTTTGTATCTTCGCCTCAGCATCTAGTGCTTCACACACGCTAAACCCACAGCCAACTCCTTCGCCTTTGGTCCCTGCACGATTCCCAGCAAGCGGTCTCTTTACACAGGGCCGCCCCTCACTGTCTTCTCTCTCTATGTCCAGGGCTTCTTCCACGCCAACCTATAACACCAGCCCGTCGGCCCACTGTCAGCTCCAAAGGGCGGCTCCGGATCAACCTTGCACTCTACACACAGAAACTCCTGGCTAGCTCTCCCCTCCAAGTCCTTTTTTTGGCTCCAGGCGGCCACAACTTGCTCTCCAAAGAGGTCTCTCCCTCTGCAGTATCACTGGGCCATGCCTTCTAGCTACCCTCTCAGCACAGACGACCATCACCTTAAGAGCCGCCAGCAGCACCTATCCTTCCTCTACGTCCACTTCGTTCCTCTTCATAAGGAAGGCCCCGACTGTGTGTACCTGCAGCTGCACCTGAAAAGCCCAAACAAACAAGGAAGCCCTTCACCTTTTCAGTCCTCGCCACCTTCTAGATTTCGCACGCTGGCATCTATGCTGGCTGCAAAGCAAACAGCCAAGTGGCGATTCTCAAATTGGCCACGTTAATATCATTTTTTTTTATTTTTTAAAAGATGGCCACCAATTATATTTCTTTTCACACCAATTCTCAAGGCTACTTGGTCCTCTTTCAACTTTAATTGCCCATGTCTCCACATACTTCTCAATTGCAGCCTCGAGTGCCCATGGATACTTGGGACGCCGACACATTCAGAGCTGCCAAACAGCTGACATCATCCCGAGCCGACCACATTCCGGACAAGCCTGTACATGCTCACAGCAAAACCGTCCACCCTGTACATCTGCCAAGGCATCCCCGGGCAAAACTCTCCACACGCCACGCATTCCATATGTACACAGACCCAAAACACCTTTCAGAAAAATGCCTAACATACTTTGCCAACCACCTAGCCTGCAGGACATTCATGTCCTAGCAGTCAGTATCCATAAACTGTCAGCCTCCAGGGTCAAAAGGCCATTGTTGCATGTCTCTTCCAATTATACACACCTGCCCATCTAGTTCATCTAGGTGATATACCAATTGGGAGTCCCTTTCATTCAAAACTAATGGCATCACACCATTCTCACTATCCTCTTCATGCACACTCTTAGCAACATCACCAAAAACTGGGTCTGCATAACCCTCATCCACATCTTCTTCTCCTTGGGTCAATCCCAAACATACTTGGGCCTCACTTGCCCACTGCACAGCCACAGTTAAAAGCATATGCATTAACATTTTGCAACCAAAATCCTTGGGCCTTTGATTACCTGGCTCATAATTATTCACTGTTGTGGAAACATTTCCATCTTTTTCCAGCATAGCATTCCCAGACCTCATAACCTCAAATTCACCTGACTCTGGCTCCCACATGCCGGGTTGCTCAAGCATTAGTTCTTCTTCAACCGGTTCAATAAGAAAATTCCCAGAATCCAGCAGATAAGCATTGCTCTCACTCATCGGATCATCCGTGATCAGCTTTCCACTTCCACTGTCCTCTTCGGAAGAGACTCATTTCCGAAGGTAATTCAAGCATCATCTTGTCCTCTACTTCCTCATTGCCAACCACCTTTGGTTCTTCTTCAGGCTCAAGATTCTCCCTTGTCTCACCCCTCATGTCAAATCCTGCTAGATCCTGCATTTGCAGTCCATCTCCTTCAATCTCTTCATCTACTTGCTCTTCCACTCCATCCTCTTCTTGTAGACCATCTTCTGTCTCTCCCTTCCTCCCCTTAGGTTCCTGAACAGGCTCTTTAAGCCAAGAGAAGCATCTATCGACATCTAAATCCCTGCCTATGAGACTGGCAAAACCTTATTCTCTCCAAGAATTTTCTCTGCTTGAACTTTAGAAGCATAAATAACATCACTTAACACACCCTGACTAGTGGAAACATTACCAGAAATCTGGTAATTCGCATAACCATAAGTTGGCATAACATCCACTGCTATAGACTTCACAGTGCTTTCATTAAACTACCCAAAATCTTTGGCGACTGCCTTAGGATTTACCTGGTACATTCCCCTGCCAATTTGTTGGTACATAGTAGGTGTTTGTTGCACAAAATCAACCTGGACCATATTCACATCAAGACAACCATTCTTGACCACTTCGTCTTCCTTAATCATCCCATAATCCGCCATTTTCTTCAGCTTCCATTCTTTCTCTTCCGCAATCCTCACCGCCTCTTCATAAGTAGAAGGTTGCTTCAAGTCCACTTTTACCAACAAACTTTGCTTCAAACCTGCTATGAATTGCTTCTTCTTCACAAACATGGGGGGAACTTCTGTTTCAAGAGCTAAACACCATCTTGTCCATAGCTCACTGAAAATTGTAACATAACTTGCCACACTCTGGCTTTCACCTTGCTTCAGCTGGCTGGAGCTCCTGCCAAACGTCATTGGGATCTTCTCTTCTCTGAAGCTCCTTTGTAAGGGCTTCTCTCAGGTTTTCCACCATCGTCATTCGAGATGGGCTACCAATCATTCTTTTTGCTTCAAACCCTCGAAGCCATGTACCTGCTGTGCCCTTCAAAAAGATCTGGAAGAGCCTTAAAATTTGATCCGGATTATCCACATGGTTGGTAATACATGCTACCTCTATTTGCTCCAAGAAATCCTCTACATCCTCATTCTTATCACCGTGAAATTCAGGATAAGTAAACGCCATGGTTGCAAGCTGTAAACTGAAGGGACCTGAAGAAAGATCCTCAGTGGGGGCACCAAAAAACTGGCGGGAGGCTGGAAAAAGAAGAAATGCCTCTATAGCCAGCAGCCTTGGAAGACACAAAAACACAAGGGGCACCACCAGCACAATGCTGGAAACAGAAATTTCTCAAAACACACCATAGAGATACCTCAAAAACCCTGTATTCCACAAGATAATCAAAACCCGCACACTTATCCACAAATAATGCAAAAAAAGATCCCTCTTTCACAATTTAGCTGGCTCCACTCGGCTTTCTTTCATTCCCTTCGCCTAGTAGTCTCCTTTTGCATCTTGAAGGTGATCACCCTCACACCAGCTTCTTCTCTGTATGCATGCTACTGGCCTCTACACTTCAAGCCCGTCGACGTTGCCACCTTATCTTCAGCAGCATCCAGTTGTAAAGACTGCCACACCACCTCAAAAGTGGCAGCCCCTCTCTTTGGCGGCTTCCCTGTCCTCCTCCTTCTTTGCTGCAGTCAGCCCTCCACGCCTTCTTGCTGTGGGTACCCCCCCACCTCTCAGCTCTCTTTCCTTGGATTTCTAGCCGTCACCACTTATCCTTCCGTATCCCTCAAGCTATCAGCTCCCGTCACAGCGCTAAAACCTCCTGGGCCCTTATTTCCCTTGAATTCCCGGCTTGCAGCAGTTGACGTCCCCCAGCTGTCGTCACCGTCCCCCCACCTCTAGCCAACCTCAACAAAGCACAAAGCAAAATCCTCTGACTGCGTGCTCACCAACCTGCTCTGCCGGCTCTCCTCCTAGCACCAGCCACCCTTCGCCACTTCCAAAACAGAGACCCAGCTCTCCCTCTCTTAGACGGCAGCCACCTCAGGTCGGCCCAAGCAAAAAAAACCGAAGCTACTCCTATGACTCCTCTGCAAGTCACCAGTCACACAGCCCTCTCCTTTGCGCCTGTCAGCAGAAAACACCCATGGCCACTTCATCATTGGCTATCCTCGCCGTTTGCTGCTGCTCAGCCACCCTTCGCCTCTCTCTCACAAGGCTTGCACCTCACCTTGGTCCCCCCGTCTGCAGAATCCCCAGCCCTCTACAAGGCGGCCACACCTTCACTCTACATTGGTGTGAGGTAAAAAAAAGAAAGAAAACCCTGCCTCTATAGCCCTTCCACCTCGCAAACTTGGAAACACACACACGAACGGGGGCACCACCAGCCACACCGGCTGGAACTCTTCTCACACTTCACCACCCAATCCACGCCAGACAGACAGCATAAAACAGGGGCACCATAGACAAAGCAAACACCCAGCAATATATTTCCAGTTAAAACAACACTTCATACAAGCTTCTCTCAACACAGAAGCCTTACTCACACAATTTACAAACACTCACTCAGGCCTGTCTCACTGCCGAGGATACACCACATCCCCAATCACCACGAACCACTCGCCTGCCTGCTGTACCAACCACACCGGAAAGAACCCGGCCACTCTCACTTCAAAAGGCGCCCACACCAGCTAACCTTCAACTCTCTGCAGCCCATCTACTCTGCATGTGTCGTCAGCAGCAGCTACACAAACACCTCTCTCTCTCACTCTATGTGCTGATCCTCTGCCAGCCTCTTCAAACCCTTCCTCTTGCAGCTTATCTGCCCTGCTACCGGCCCACCACCAAGCAGCAACACTTTATCTCTCTCTGCTTCACTCGGCACCCACTCTGTCTTCTGTCGGCTTCACCAAAACGGCCCACACCAGCCCTCTGTCACCTGCAGCTTATCTGCTCCCCTTGGCAACTCCTCTGTAGTCGTGAGCTCTCCAAAACCCAAAACAAATACCAGCCCATGCTCAGCTTCTCTCACGCCTGAACCTGCAACTCTGGCATCCCTCTGTTCACTCACAAGAGTGCTTCACAAGCCTTCTCTGTCACTAGCACTCCTCGCCAGCAGCTCGCCTCTCCCTCATACGCGACGGCTGCTCCAGTCAGCTTTAACGGCTGTCCTCATCAAGGCGGCTCTTCACTCTTGACGTCTGCCTTGCGCCAAGCCTCTTCACGACTGCACTTCACAAGGAAGGGCCCCCCACGATTACGCGATAGTCCTATCTGCCTTAGCTTACGCGATAGTCCTATCTGCCTCAGCTGCAGCAGCTGGCTACGCCTGAGAGCCCACTCTACACGCCTTGTTGCCAGCCCAAACGGCTTCTTCAGCAGGGAGGCTCCCCGTTGGCCTCTTCCAGCCACACAACAACAAACCCAAGCCTGTCAGCTTTCGCCACAACGGCGTCTCCTCACTGCGTACCTGCAGCTTCCACACTGCGCTCCTCAGCTGCGCTAGAGAGCCCCCCGTCTGCTAACAGTGACGGCCTTCTTTTTTTATTTCCAGCTGCGCACGTCTCCAACCTTCGCCAGCTTCTCGAGTGTACCCGTTGTTGGCGGCCACAAAAATCCCCACGTGGCCATGCCTTTTATGGCCTCCTTTTATTATTTTTATCTCTTCTAAGGCCTAAGAGAATGGCCACACTCACATTTCCATTTCACACCATATCTCAAGCGACCTTGGCCCCTCTTTCCTATTAATTGCCCTTCATGCCATACCTCTTCAAGATGCAGCATACGAGTGCCCGCTCATTTCTTTGGGGACGCGTACACATTGAGACGGCCATCAAGCAGCTAAAGTCACCCCTACTGACCTTACTCCAGACGGGCCTGCACGAGCCTTAAAACAAATCCATCCACACTAAATGCCTGGCAACGCATTCCCAAACAAATCCTTTATTCACACCATGCACACGCATGTACACAAGCTCAGAATACCTCTCAGAAAAATGCCTGACATACTTTGCCAACCCCCCCATCTGCTAGAGCATTCATGCTCAGCAGAGCAAAAAGCATCTACACTCATACACAATATATACAACCTTATGTACAAAACTCCAAATTGCCATCAAAAAACTCAGCCACCTGGATCAAAAGGAAACTGCTTCAATCCATCATCCACCTTCATAACATTCTTCCAAAAAAGTGGCATCAAAGCACACCACACGTCAACCACATGTGCTCCAAAATCACTTTCATCCATCTCTTCATAAGCGTCCATAATCTCTCTCCATACATCGTCATCCATAGGCGCCTGCTCTCGAGACAGACCTTGATATAGCATTGCTCCTACAATATACATTTTAGTTCTCAACACTTGCGGCATCACAACAACTAACATCCAATTCAACAACATTTGAGAGGCCCAAGTCTCAACCTTTACATTTTCACACACAAGCATATCATCATTCTCCACCACCGGAGCATCCATGCCTCGGTGCTCTCCAAGACAGGCATCACAACATCATCCTCCAATTCAATCTTTTCAGCATCTTTTTCAACCATGGCCTTCGTCTTCAACATCTCAGCCACATGCATAGAAGTCTTTGATACACTCACAACCATGTCTGCATCCATACAGGGAATTCCAAGCTCGCAAGCTAATTGCTCCACAGTTTCATCAACCTTCAAACTGCCAGAACACCCACTCACTTGCTTAGCTTCCAATTTCCCCAAGCATACCAGGTCTTGGAGTACACCATCTAGGACAGCATCGAGCTTCGCATCATCATTGATCGAACTCTCATCTTCACGCTCTTCTAGCTGATAGCCTTCTACGACATTGCCAACCCCCCAGGTGTCACTGCTGTCCAAAGACTCCTCTTCACATGAAGCATCCCATGACAGAACATCCACCTTTTCCATCACAGGTACTGGATCATCATCCAATTGCCCAAGAAAATCGATGATAACAAGGTCGTCCTCCCTGTTTTGAACATCCATATCACCAACATTCTCAATGATAATCTCACTAGCAATCTCTACCCCATCCTCCTCCCTGCTAGAGTTATCTTCAGAACTTTTTATGTTCGGCTCATCTTCCCGCTCATCATCTGCAAATTCCAAAGTATCATCCAAGTCTTCACTTTCATGTACCTGCATACTATCACTCTCAACACTTGAAGGATCGTCAACCAAGATTTCCACATCGCTACCTTTCATAGCCATGACATCCATTACCAAAGGAGAGTCCCTTAACAGCTCTTCACCTGCAAAAGACTCAGCCTGTGATCCTAAATCTTCATTCGGCTTCCCAACATGCATATCTTTCCTTTCAATAAACCTATCAACATGCGAAACCTGGACTACATCCACATCATGCCCCAAGCATACGTTCTCACTTGGCTTTTCAACTGGCTTCTCATCCACCTGCACATGCTTTAAAGACTTTGGAAAAAAGTCAGAAGGCACATAAAACATCCCCCTTTGCACTTGTATCGGCCTTTGAGGTTCCGGTCTAATCCAACTTTGCATTGGACTCTTATCCACCTCAACCAAATTAACCTGCATATCCCTTGCAGACACAACACCTTCATACGGATATATACCCATCTCCATCTGCTTCAAAACCTTGCCTTCCTTTTCCCTAGCAACCCTAACAGCATCATCAAATGACTTGGAATTCTTTAACTCAACCTTAATCTTTAAATGGGGTAGCAAACCATCAATAAACAAGCTCTTCTTCAGAAACATAGGAGGAACTTCCTGCTTTAATGTCATGCACCACTTATTCCACAAACATATAAATACCTGCACAAAATCATCCAGCGATTGCCCATGAACCTGCTTCAAGACGCTCAACTCCTGCCAAAGCACACTAGCATCCTCCGCTTGCTGAAAATGCTCCAAAAGACCTTCTTTCAACCTGTCTAAGGTCAAGACACCAGCATCCTGTGCTTCAAAACCCTTAAGCCAACTTCGGGCATCTCCCTTCAAGAAAATCCTTATCAGCTTCAAAACCTGCTCTTCATCCGTCATCACATGATTGCTAATGCATGCCAACTCCATTTGCTCCAAAAAGTCACACACATCTTCACCCTTTCTGCCATGAAACTCCGGATAAGACCACATCATGACAGCCTGTACCAATCCCTGAGCTCTCCTCAGCGGAACATACGCCCCTCTAGGCAAAGAACAACGCCTGAGTTATCCTCAGTGGGGGCACCAGAAGGATGTGAGGTGAAAAAAAGAAAGAAAACCCTACCTCTATAGCCCTTCCACCTCGCAAACTTGGAAACACACACACGAACGGGCACCACCAGCCACACCGGCTGGAACTCTTCTCACACTTCACCACCCAACCCACGCCAGACAGACAGCATAAAACAGGGGCACCATAGACAAAGCAAACACCCAACAATATATTTCCAGTTAAAACAACACTTCATACAAGCTTCTCTCAACACAGAAGCCTTACTCACACAATTTACAAACACTCACTCAGGCCTGTCTCACTGCCGAGGATACACCACATCCCCAATCACCATGAACCACTCGTCTGCCTGCTGTACCAACCACACCAGAAAGAACCCGGCCACTCTCACTTCAAAAGGCGCCCACACCAGCTAACCTTCAACTCTCTGCAGCCCATCTACTCTGCATGTGTCGTCAGCAGCAGCTACACAAACACCTCTCTCTCTCACTCTCTGTGCTGATCCTCTGCCAGCCTCTTCAAACCCTTCCTCTTGCAGCTTATCTGCCCTGCTACCAGCCCACCACCAAGCAGCAACACTTTATCTCTCTCTGCTTCACTCGGCACCCACTCTGTCTTCTGTCGGCTTCACCAAAACGGCCCACACCAGCCCTCTGTCACCTGCGCTGCAGCTTATCTGCTCCCCTTGGCAGCTCCTCTGTAGTCGTGAGCTCTCCAAAACCCAAAACAAATACCAGCCCACGCTCAGCTTCTCTCACGCCTGAACCTGCAACTCTGGCATCCCTCTGTTCACTCACAAGAGTGCTTCACAAGCCTTCTCTGTCACCAGCACTCCTCGCTAGCAGCTCGCCTCTCCCTCATATGCAACGGCTGCTCCAGTCAGCTTTAACGGCTGTCCTCATCAAGGCGGCTCTTCATTCTTGATGTCTGCCTTGCGCCAACCAGCCTCTTCACGACTGCACTTCACAAGGAAGGGCCCCCCACGATTACGCGATAGTCCTATCTGCCTCAGCTGCAGCAGCTGGCTACGCCTGAGAGCCCACTCTACACGCCTTGTTGCCAGCCCAAACGGCTTCTTCAGCAGGGAGGCTCCCCGTTGGCCTCTTCCAGCCACACAACAACAAACCCAAGCCTGTTAGCTTTCGCCACAATGGCGTCTCCTCATTGCGTACCTGCAGCTTCCACACTGCGCTCCTCAGCTACGCTAGAGAGCCCCCCGTCTGCTACACATCGACGGCCTTCTTTTTTTCTTTCCAGCTGCGCACGTCTCCAACCTTCGCCAGCTTCTCGAGTGTACCCATTGGCGGCCACAAAAATCCCCACGTGGCCATGCCTTTTATGGCCACCTTTTATTATTTTTATCTCTTCTAAGGCCTAAGAGAATGGCCACACTCACATTTCCATTTCACACCATATCTCAAGAGAATGGCCACACTCACATTTCCATTTCACACCATATCTCAAGCGACCTTGGCCCCTCTTTCCTATTAATTTCCCTTCATGCCATACCTCTTCAAGATGCAGCATACGAGTGCCCGCTCATTTCTTTGGGGACGCGTACACACTGAGACGGCCATCAAGCAGCTAAAGTCACCCCTACTGACCTTACTCCAGACGGGCCTGCACGAGCCTTAAAACAAATCCATCCACACTAAACGCCTGGCAACACATTCCCAAACAAATCCTTTATTCACACCATGCACACGCATGTACACAAGCTCAGAATACCTCTCAGAAAAATGCCTGACAGTTGGCTCTGCCCCACTGCTCCAATCACCGGCTGGACCTTATGTCGGTGTCTCCAATCGCCAGCAGCAGCCGCCGCCAGCCTTGTCTTGCCTTTAGTCGCTCCAGTCACCAGCCGCCGCAGCACCTCTCACTTGTCGAAAGCTGCCCGTCTCTCTCCAAGGCCATCCTTTGCGCTGTCGACCGTCTTGCGCACTTACCAGCTCATCGCCTTTCAGCACCTCTCTCTGCTCACACCTGCGGCGGCGGCTGCTCCCTTCTGTGATACAGTCGACTACGCCGCCCTCTACAAGGCGGCCACACCTTCACTATACTTGCTCTGTCCTTCCCAGAGAAGCCTTCCTGCTGCGTCCAGCCACACACCTCCAATGTTTCACTTGCCTGCTTGCGTCTGCACACGCCCTTCTCACCTACGAGGCGACCTTCTTTTGTATCTTCACCTTAGCACCTAGTGCTTCACACACGCTAAACCCACAACCAACTCCTTCGCCTCTGGTCCCTGCACGATTCCCAGCAAGCGGTCTCTTTACACAGGGCCGCCCCTCACTGTCTTCTCTCTCTATGTCCAGGGCTTCTTCCACGCCAACCTGTAACGCCAGCCCGTCGGCCCACTGTCAGCTCCAAGGGCGGCTCCGGATCAACCTTGCACTCTACACAAAGAAACTCCTGGCTAGCTCTCCCCTCCAAGTCCTTTTTTTGGCTCCAGGCGGCCACAACTTGCTCCCCAAAGAGGTCTCTCTCTCTGCAGTATCACTGGCCACGCCTTCTAGCTACCCTCTCAGCAGACGGCCATCACCTCAAGAGCCGCCAGCAGCACCTATCCTTCCTCTATGTCCACTTCGTTCCTCTTCATAAGGAAGGCCCCGGCTGTGTGTACCTGCAGAGCTGCACCTGAAAAGCCCAAACAAACAAGGCAGCCCTTCACCTTTTCAGTCCTCGCCACCTTCTAGATTTCGCACGCTGGCATCTACGCTGGCTGCAAAGCAAACAGCCAAGTGGCGATTCTCAAATTGGGCACGTTAATATCATTTTTTTAATTTTTTAAAAGATGGCCACCAATTATATTTCTTTTCACACCAATTCTCAAGGCTACCTGGTCCTCTTTCAACTTTAATTGCCCATGTCTCCACATACTTCTCAATTGCAACCGCGAGTGCCCATGGATACTTGGGACGCCCACACATTCAAAGCTGCCAAACAGCTGACATCATCCCCAGCCGACCACATTCCGGATAAGCCTGTACATGCTCATAGCAAAACCGTCCACCCTGTACATCTGCCAAGGCATCCCCGGGCAAAACTCTCCACACGCCACGCATTCCATATGTACACAGACCCAAAACACCTTTCAGAAAAATGCCTAACAATGGCCATGGTTTCCTCGTCTCATGATTTTGTCAAAAAATTATATATTATTAATTTTTTTTTGATATCATCCACGAGATCCTACAAACAATAGAGTTCTACCCAAACCCTAAGACTTGTTGGATCCCTAGAAGCCAAGGGCTTCTACAAAGGGAGTTCGTTTGTTTGGGCCCTAAGAACCTCACCACCTGCACAACCCCTAAAGCTAAAAATATATATGTGATGACCTTGTAAGAAAGTGCTTATAGACCATCTATATTAATGGGGGTAAAGCCATGGGTTTGGGGGGGTTTCCCAAATATGGGGGACATTAAAATAAGTGGTAATGTGTAAAGGTAGGAGTTATAAATGCCAAATATGGGCACAAACCAAGGGGATAATCACTTTTACTAATTGAATCAAGCTTGAAGCTTCTTGGCTATGGTGGTGTCCTCTCCCATATGAGAGAGCTAGAGTATACTCCCCTTGAGCATAAACTATATATACTCTGGTTAATAAGTGATTTACTCTTCTTTTCATTAGGTTTTATTCCTTTCGTTGGTGTCAGAGCTTGATCTTTGATCTTGGTCTCTAGATTTAGGGTTTTTGTGAGTAAGTTCTTGATCTTGGCTATGGTTAGGGTTAGCTGTGTTTTTCTCTAGGAGAATTAGCTTCTCTACTACTATCAAGTGGAGGATTTATCAAGAGAAAAGTACTCTTTGATCTTTGATCTTTGATCTTTGATCTTGGTCTCTAGATTTAGGGTTTTTGTGAGTAAGTTCTTGATCTTGGCTATGGTTAAGGTTAGCTATGTTTTTCTCTAGGAGAATTAGTTTCTCTGCTACTATCATGTGGAGGAGTTACTAGGATAAAAGTACTCTTCTATGATCTTAGATCATGAATTGATATCCAAGATTATTGATGATATTAGCATCACAAGTGACTTCTAGCATTCCAACACTCATATTAGCTTTCATTCCAATGCTCAAATTGGCTTTCAAATTGCAGATGTAGACAATCCAATGGTCTTTCTAGGGTTTTAGACTACAGAAGCAGGTATTTTACCTTCTTCTTTCCCTTATATTTTAAAAGAAAAAGCAAGTCCTGTTCCTTCTCATTTTCCTCATATTGCAAAAGTAGAAGTAGGTCATATACATTCTCCCCCAATTTTAGGCTTTGGGTGGATGAGAGGTACTCAAATTCCACCAGTTTTTAGGCTTTGGGTGTGCTAGGGTTGAGCAACAAAAGGCATGGGTGAAAGCTAAGTTTAGAGATAGAGTAGCTTAGAGCACACAGAAGCAAGAAATTTTTACATAGTTATTTTTGAATTAGACTTTCGATGGAGAGGTACGGCCATAACTGCTAACGTCTCCATGATTTCCCCAAATACCTTTCATAATCTGATCACTCACGAGTGCTTGTTATGATGCAAGACTTCCCTGGGTACGGCCATAACTGCTAACGTCTCCATGATTTCCCCAAATCCCTTTCACAATTTGATCACGAGTGCTTGTTGCACCATTTGTGAGGTCATTAATGACTTATAAGATCCCTGTTCCCACCGACCAACAGATTCGGGATACTAGCAGCGGAAGTAGCACTTCTCGCACGGGACAGGGGTCTCACATTCGGGGCCTCACCCACGGATATCCGGATAAGAGACTAATCCGTCGATTGTTCCAAATCCGAACTCGAAAAAACTTCCTTTACCGGAAAGCACGGGCGATTCCACCAGGATAACTTTTTACTCTAACGTAGTCAAGATCATTTCTGATTGAGCTGATCCAATTGCATCTATAAGATACTTGGTCAGATTAAGGAAGAAACTTGCACTTAGATCATTGGGATCACCGCTTTTTTCCCCATTCAACAAGAGGCACAACCGTTGACTCCTATCCATAGAACAGTTACTGTCCGGGATTTATTTTATCTATCGTAAAAATAAAAGTTTGAGTCTCGATTTACGGATCCATCAGTCCAGCCTAACCCCATCCAGTCCCATGGGTTAGCCAACCACCCAACCACTGTAGTGATGGGATCCAATTAAGAATTTGGTTAGGTTTTGTCCCGAGTACCAAGGAAAAGAGTTCCAAGGCCCCCTAGCCGGATGTTCATGCAAAAATAAAACTAGTCACACCACTCACACACCCAATATGAAATTGCCTTTTCACAGATTCAACCAATTTAAAACAATCCTTTAATAAAACCATAGTATCACTGATCACCATCTTCCAATTTATCCAGTTGATTCTTAATTTTCCCATCATTCCTTCATTAGAGTATCTATGGCATCATTGGCAACTAGAACGCTCAGGGGCCGTTTCGATAGTTCCTAGCCCTTAATACTCGGCAATATAATCACTTATCAAGATGGACTCTCATTGAAGATCAGCAAGATCAACCAACAGATCCATATAAAGAGCCATGGACTCATCCATTGAAGACCAGCAAGGTCAATCAACCAGATCCATGCCCGATTTCAGAAAACAACTCCTACTCTTGTTCCAATATCTTCCTGGACGCATGCGTGGGTATCCTAGGCGACCCAGAGCCCGAGCACCGTATGGTCAGCACCCTCTAGGATCCTTCGCTGGTGACCTAGCGCTTCACTCATAGGCCGCTTCCTTGGCCCCTCATCCACCGTACCGGAAGCTCACCATTTTAATCGCACCGAGGCTGGTCAAGACCTCGGCAGACCTTGCTACGCGAGACGTCCTTCATTGACTCTTCGTCAGCAGTTGTAACTTTATCATCACGACCTTAATCACAAGATGGTCAAAATGCTCCCCCCAGCATTCTTGACATAAAACAATCATTTACAAACAGCATTTACAAACAGTTTACAAATACAATTTCTATATTATCCCTCATTTTTCCACATTATCCCTCATCAACCCACCTTACTTATTCCACATTCCATATCCACATTCACATCCAAACATCCCCATCTACATGCATACATTCATATCTACACGCATACATCCACAACTCCATGCATACATCCACATCCACATTCACATTCACATCCATACATTTATATCTACATGCATACATCCACCTCCACATTCACATCCACATCTATACATCTACATCTATA
Source organism: Cibotium barometz (assembly GCF_041138505.1). Classification (NCBI taxonomy): domain Eukaryota; kingdom Viridiplantae; phylum Streptophyta; class Polypodiopsida; order Cyatheales; family Cibotiaceae; genus Cibotium; species Cibotium barometz. The sequence goes on along the minus strand of NC_141107.1, from coordinate 24,812,005 downwards.
CATCTATACATCTACATCTACATCTACATGCATACATCCAACTCCACATCTACATCCACATCTACATGCATACATCCACCTCCACATCTACATCCACATCTACATCTACATGCATACATCCACCTCCACATCCACATCTACTTCTATACATCTACATCTACATGCATACATCCACATCTCCATTCACATCTACATCTATACATCTACATCTACATGCATCCATCCACCTCCACATCCACATCTACATCTATACATCTACATCCACATGCATACACCCACATCTCCATTCACATCTACATCTATACATCTACATCTACATGCATCCATCCACATCTCCATTTACATCCTCATCTACACATCTATTTCTACATGCATACATCCACATCTCCATGCATACATCCACCTCCACATCCACATCTACATTTATACATCTACATCTACATGCATACATCCACATCTCCATCCACATCTACATCTATACATCTACATCTACATGCATCCATCCACCTCCACATCCACATCTACATCTATACATCTACATCTACATGCATCCATCCACATCTCCATTTACATCCTCATCTACACATCTATTTCTACATGCATACATCCACATCTCCATGCATACATCCACCTCCACATTCACACTCACATCCATACCTCTACATCTACATGCATACATCCACCTCCACATTCACACTCACATCCATACCTCTACATCTACATGCAAACATCCATATCTCCATGCATAATAATATTCTTTTAATTAATTTAGGATGATAGTTCCTAGAACATGGTAGGAAGTCCTCTTTTTGAGCTTTGAATGAAATTATTTTATACGTAATTTCTATAAAAATTTTACCATAGCTCCGCTACTATGACTGATAAATCTCAATTTTTTCTAAGGGATAAGGCTCATCATTAAAGAAATAATTAGAATGGTCTCTAATTGGATCATCAATCCATAATGGATTGAATCATTGCTCAGATTTTTTACTAATAAACCTTGTACATTTTCAACTCTTCATCTTATGTGAAATATGCACTTCTTTAAAGAACTCCCCTTCCTTACATATGTGTCAAAATCTTATTGCTCATAGTTTTTTACTAATAAACCTTGTACATTTTCAACTCTTCATCTTATGTGAAATATGCACCTTCTTTAAAGAACTCTCCTTCCTTACATATGTGTCTAAATTTTATTGCTCATAGTTTTTTACTAATAAACCTTGTACATTTTCAACTCTTCATCTTATGTGAAATATGCACCTTCTTTAAAGAACTCTCCTTCCTTACATATGTGTCTAAATTTTATTTCTTCATAGTTTTTTACTAATAAACCTTGTACATTTTCAACTCTTCATCTTATGTGAAATATGCACCTTCTTCAAAGAACTCTCCTTCCTTACATATGTGTCAAAATTTTATTGCTCATAGTTTTTTACTAATAAACCTTGTACATTTTCAACTCTTCATCTTATGTGAGTATTTACTCATTTTTGGGTATCTTATTTTATAATTTGGATTTATCTCCTCCCTACACATGGATTGATGCTATTGGCCCATAGGAACCTTAATTGGACCATAATCCAAAAATTTCTGAAAATCTAGACTCTTAGACTAAGGTCCTTTATACCCATTTCCAATTAATTCCAATTGCACATTGGAAAATTATTTTTGAATTTCTGTTTTAGGGGAACTTATTTTAATAAGATGAGTTATTTTTCTATCCAAAAATATTCATAATTTGAATATTCTCTCTCTAGGCTAAAACAGTTAGAAACAAGGTCTTTATATTTTTGAAGAGGGATTGATTACAGGGGAAGATACTGGGGGAGGAATCTTACATTCTACCCCACTTAAAAAATGCGAGATGTCCTCATCTCGCAACTGGGATAATTTCGCAAGATGCACGAATATGAGACTTAGAGAAAAATTTTAATCAAGATTAACCACCAAGAAAAGTCTTAAAGAAAGCAAGATAAGAACAAGATTTAAACTTTATTCATTCTCGAAACTTATACAGTAAAGATAGAAGAACTCTTTACACTTCCATAAGCCCGTCCATCATATGGTCACAAAAGCAGCACTCACAAGCTGCACAAGTATAGGGTAACTCATCTATGGGAATGATTCTGCTGGTTATTGCCGCACCTATCTCAATGGTATGAGGTGATCTAACAAAAGGACCTCTGAGAGGCAAGCCAAAAACGGGATAAAGGCATATCTTCTCATGAGGAAGAAAACACGCCAGTAAGAAGACCCGCTCAGAAAACCCAAGATGCCTTGATCTCATGACGCAATAGTATCGGGGACCCAAACCCAAAGCTTCAATAACCATGGCCAAGCGGACATTGTTACGAAAGTGCTGCTGACCCCAAGGTGTTACCCTAGTTATGTTTTGATAGGTCCGCCATTTGGTCTGCGCTACAGAAGTTCCTAGGTGAGGAAAGAGTGAGCGCTCATACTGTTCTATAAAGTACCTACTTTCATTGAATTTAGATATAAGGGTCACAATATCTGGGGGATAACTTCTTATACTCCCCAAGAGATAAAGAACTTCTTTTGGGCCGTACTCGAATGAAAACCAAAACCTTGGTATCCAAAACACCGATTCTCACTTTTGAACTCATTGTTCAAAATCTTTAAAACAGGTGGGACTCCTGAGAAGTATTCTAGGAAAAAGGGTCTTCCTTTTTTAAACAGAAACTTTCTTTTATTTTAGAGAGGGAATAATTATAAGATCAGAAAGGAAGATTCTTACTCCAGTATACCTCGAAGGTTGGGGAGGAATCTTACATTACTCCCCTTCCTTACATATGTGTCAAAATTTTATTGCTCATAGTTTTTTACTAATAAACCTTGTACATTTTCAACTCTTCATCTTATGTGAAATATGCACCTTCTAAATTTTGACACATATGTAAGGAAGGGGAGTTCTTTAAAGAAGGTGCATATTTCACATAAGATGAAGAGTTGAAAATGTACAAGGTTTATTAGAAAAAAAACTATGAGCAATAAAATTTTGACACATATGTAAGGAAGGGGAATTCTTTAAAGGAGGTGCATATTTCACATGCTTGAATGAGTTTTAAACTAAAAAATAATGTGATATTTTTATCTCTCATCTCTCTTAAACCAAACCAAATCAAAATGAAACCAAACCAAATCAAAAAGTAACCAAACTAGGTCCAAATCTAGTCCAAATTCAACCAAACTGACTTGGAAAATTCTAGAATCAGTTGTTTGGTTAGGAGCTCAATTTTTCCTATAAATAGAAGCCTCCCCTTGTTGAAAAAAATATAGTATCTTATGCATTGTTACTCTACTCCACCTAAGCCAAGAACTGTGAATTCTTTAATTCACTAGTTTTTGATACTTCTCTCTTTCTTCAATCCCCATTGGTGGCTCCATCAACATACTAAACCAATTGATTGGTTGGGGGCCTCGAGCGTGAACAAAGAATCAAGCAAATTATAAGATAAGTATAGTGAATTTTGATCTTTCTATAATTTCTCAATGATTCTCTCTTCTCAACCCCTCTCAAGCTTGAGAAGCTTAATTGGTATGGTTTTTGAAATCCTATTGAAGTTAATTAAGTAATGATAGTAAAGAATTACATAAAATTCTATTTATATTTAATTCTAATGGTTTTTCTCTCTCTCTCACTTAAGAAATGGTCATACTCATGACCCTTTTCAATCCAAATGAAGCTTTTCATAAGGCTTTTCCTTAATCCAAGATTAAGCTATGCTTGAGGCCAAATTAATGGCTTTTTTCTATGCTTTTAGTTTATGTATATTGATGATTCAATCCATTATGGATTGATGATCCAATTAGAGACCATTCCAATTATTTCCTTAATGATAAGCTTTATCCCTTAGAAAAAATTGAGATTTATCAGTCATAGTAGCGGAGCTATGGCAAAATTTTTATAGAAATTACGCATAAAATAATTTCATTCAAAGCATAAAAAGAGGACTTCCTACCATATTCTAGGAACTATCATCCTAGATTAATTAAAAGAATTTTTTTATGCATGGAGATGTGGATGTTTGCATGTAGATGTAGATGTATGGATGTGAGTGTGAATGTGGAGGTGGATGTATGCATGGAGATGTGGATGTATGCATGTAGAAGTAGATGTATAGATGAGGATGTAAATGGAGATGTGGATGGATGCATGTAGATGTAGATGTATAGATGTAGATGGGAATGGAGATATGGATGTATGCATGTAGATGTAGATGTATAGATGTAGATGTGAATGGAGATGTGGATGTATACATGTAGATGTAGATGTATAGATGTAGATGTGGATGTGGAGGTGGATGGATGCATGTAGATGTAGATGTATAGATGTAGATGGGAATGGAGATATGGATGTATGCATGTAGATGTAGATGTATAGATGTAGATGTGGATGTGGAGGTGGATGGATGCATGTAGATGTAGATGTATAGATGTAGATGTGAATGGAGATGTGGATGTATGCATGTAGATATAGGTGTATAGATGTAGATGTGGATGTAGAGGTGGATGTATGCATGTAGATGTAGATGTATAGATGTGGGTGTGAATGTGGAGGTGGATGTATGCATGTAGATGTAGATGTATGGAGGTGAATGTGAATGTGGATGTGGATGTATGCATAGAGATGTAGATGTATGCATGTAGATGTGAATGTACGCATATAGATGTGGATGTATGGATGTGAATATACGATATGTGATGTGAGGGAATCTGAAGTGATGAGATGGAAATGATGTGATGGGATGAGTATACATATAAATGGAATATGGAATAAGTAATGTAGATTGATGAGGGATAATGTGGAAAAATGAAAGTTAAAATAGAAATTGTATTGTAAACTATTTGTAAATGCTGTTTGTAAATGATTGTTTTATGTCAAGAATGCTGGGGGGAGCATTTTGACCGTCTTGTGATTAAGGTCGTGATGATAAAGTTGCAACTATTGACGGGGAGTCAATGAAGGACGTCTCGCGTAGCAAGGTCGGCCGAGGTCTTGACCAGCCTCGGTGCGATTAAAATGGTGAGCTTCCGGTACGGTGGATGAGGGGCCAAGGAAGCGGCCTATGAGTGAAGCGCTAGGTCACCTGCGAAGGATCCTAGAGGGTGCTGACCATACGGTGCTCGGGCTCTGGGTCGCCTAGGATACCCACGCGTGCGTCCAGGAAGATATTGGAACAAGAGTAGGAGTTGTTTTCTGAAATCGAGCATGGATCAGGTTGATTGACCTTGCTGGTCTTCAATGGATGAGTCCATGGCTCTTTATATGGATCTGTTGGTTGATCTTGCTGATCTTCAACGAGAGTCCATCTTGATCATTAGGAACTCAATGGAGTCTTTTTGGGCCCTTTAATTTGCCATGAGATTATGGAAACGTTTAACTTTTTGACAAATAGGAGCCTGCCATGTAAGCAAAAACCATGGGTTTGTAAGAGAGGTGTAAGAGTGGTCAAAGGGTGCACTTTTTCCCCCAAAAAGGGAGGGGGCAATTTTACAATTTTCGGACCTCCATAACTTCTACATACAAGCTCCAATTTGAGCGGAGATTACAGACCCGTGATCTACGCATCAAGAGCTTTCCATAGATATGTTACATGATATGGTTTTATCCGCTAGATTTTAAATTCCATTTTTTTCCCAAAATTCAAATTCGAATAAAGTAGCCGTTTTGAAGCTTCAAATTAGAAAACGTTTCTTCTTAAGAGAAAAGGTTTGACTCCCTTAAACTGCCAAATAAAAGGGCCCAAGAAGACTCCATTGAGTTCCTAATGTAAGTGATTATATTGCCGAGTATTATGGGCTAGGGATTAGGAAACGGCCCCTGAGTGGACAGGTGGTGAGTATCCTAGTTGCCAATGATGCCATAGATACTCTGATGAAGGAATGATGGAAAAATTAAGAATCAACTGGATAAATTGGAAGATGGTGATCAGTGATACTATGCTTTTATTAAAGGATTGTTTTAAACTGGTTGAATCTGTGAAAAGGCAATTTCATATTGGGTGTGTGAGTGGTGTGACTAGTTTTATTTTTGCATGAACATCCGGCTACTAGGGGGCCTTGGATACCAACTGTAAGATCCCTGTTCCCACCGAGCAACAGATTCGGGATACTAGCAGCGGAAGTAGCACTTCTCGCGCGGGACAGGGGTCCCACATTCGGGGCCTCACCCACGGATATCCGGATAAGAGACTAATCCGTCGATTGTTCCAAAACCGAACCCGAAAAAACTTCCTTTACCGGAAAGCATGGGCGATTCCACCAGGATAACTTTTTACTCTAACGTAGTCAAGATTATTTCTGATCGAGCTGATCCAATTGCATCTATAAGATACTTGGTCAGATCAAGGTAGAAACTTGCACTTGGATCATTGGGATCAACGCTTTTTTCCCCATTCAAGAGGCACAGCCGTTGATTCCTATCCATAGAACAGTTACTGTCCGGGATTTATTTTATCTATCGTAAAAACAAAAGTTTGAGTCTCGATTTACGGATCCATCAGTCTAGCCTAACCCCATCCACCAGTCCCATGGGTTAGCCAACCGCCCAACCACTGTAGTGATGGGATCCAATTAAGAATTTGGTTAGGTTTTGTCCCGGGTACCAAGGAAAAGAGTTCCAAGGCCCCCTAGCCGGATGTTCATGCAAAAATAAAACTAGTCACACCACTCACACAAGGAAAAGAGTTCCAAGGCCCCCTAGCCGGATGTTCATGCAAAAATAAAACTAGTCACACCAATATGAAATTGCCTTTTCATAGATTCAACCAATTTAAAACAATCCTTTAATAAAACCATAGTATCACTGATCACCATCTTCCAATTTATCCAGTTGATTCTTAATTTTCCCATCATTCCTTCATCAGAGTATCTATGGCATCATTGGCAACTAGAACGCTCAGGGGCCGTTTCAATAGTTCCTAGCCCTTAATACTCGGAAATATAATCACTTATCAAGATGGACTCTCGTTGAAGATCAGCAATATCAACCAACAGATCCATATAAAGAGCCATGGACTCATCCATTGAAGACCAGCAAGGTCAATCAACCAGATCCATGCCCGATTTCAGAAAACAACTCCTACTCTTGTTCCAATATCTTCCTCGACGCACGCGTGGGTATCCTAGGCGACCCAGAGCCCGAGCACCATATGGTCAGCACCCTCTAGGATCCTTCGCAGGTGACCTAGCGCTTCACTCATAGGCTGCTTCCTTGGCCCCTCATCCACCGTACCGGAAGCTCACCATTTTAATCGCACCGAGGCTGGTGGTCAAGACCTCGGCCGACCTTGCTACGCGAGACGTCCTTCATTGACTCTCCGTCAACAGTTGCAACTTTATCATCACGACCTTAATCACAAGACGGTCAAAATGCTCCCCCCAGCATTCTTGACATAAAACAATCATTTACAAACAGCATTTACAAACAGTTTACAAATACAATTTCTATATTATCCCTCATTTTTCCACATTATCCCTCATCAACCCACCTTACTTATTCCACATTCCATATCCACATTCACATCCAAACATTCCCATCTACATGCATACATTCATATCTACACGCATACATCCACAACTCCATGCATACATCCACATCCACATTCACATTCACATCCATACATTTATATCTACATGCATACATCCACCTCCACATTCACATCCACATCTATACATCTACATCTATACATCTATACATCTACATCTACATGCATACATCCAACTCCACATCTACATCCACATCTACATGCATACATCCACCTCCACATCTACATCTACATGCATACATCCACCTCCACATCCACATCTACTTTTATACATCTACATCTACATGCATACATCCACATCTCCATTCACATCTACATCTATACATCTACATCTACATGCATCCATCCACCTCCACATCCACATCCACATCTACATCTATACATCTACATCCACATCTCCATTCACATCTACATCTATACATATCATTTACATAGCCACATAGGCCAAGTATGTAACTGAGTGTTTTCTACTACAAGGTCTACCATAAGCATAAGGCTCCATAATTCACACCACACTCATGTACAAAGCTTCAAGACCAAACTCAGCCTCGGCTCGTCTTATTGAACCTCATTTACAATATGAACATATGTACATGGTCATCATATAATGTCTCGTCATAGCACTTATTCCCATGCATCTAGATTTGCATTTGATAGTCTCATATGCATGGTTTCACACCATAGACGTGCCGTGGCATGACATCCACCCCCTCTCAACCTGCACATCCTTCGGTATGTGCCACAGAGGTCCTGGAATTCAGTGTCCATGCAATATTTGCACACCAACATTGGTATATGTACAAGCATCCAACTAGGCGTCTTAAACCCTGTCAAACCTGACCCAGTTGGTATCACCCTAGTAAACATGAAACAGTAGAGGAATATACATAGTGCCACTCACAAGGGGTTATCCTTTGTTGAAACATAGCATGACATCTTAACCTACCCCCCTAGCCTGCAAGATATTTATATCTTAGCAATCACATCTGAATGGTTCTGCTTTCCCACTTGGATCAAATACCAACCGCTTTTGGCATATGTGCCATATCCTTTGCTCATATGAAGCCCTATCCTCACTTAGATTCCCTGCATATGCATAATTACCCTCATCATTCAAAGTGGGATGCTCTTCAAAATAATTTCCTTCAAAATTTTCCTCAGGCCATGTTTGAAGCCTTTGCACCACATATTGTACAAATACAAAGAATTCACATAAAAAAAAACTCCCAGCGACTTCTGTGCTTGTCACCTTAGTTGAAGCCGCCAGCAGTAGCTCGACTTACTTCACACAAACCCACGACAGCTAGCCTCTGCTTTGCGCTTGTAGACGACCACTACTACTCCACTCACAAGTACCATATCACTAGAGAGTCCAGCCAGACGACCTTCGCATGAATTCTACAGTAGTTCTCTTCATTTTTCGAAAGTTTTTGGAAGCGTATCATTAGACGCAGCTTAATTTCCTCTATAATTTGAACTCCTACAAGGCTTGAACAGAAGTTGTTCTCACAAAACAAGGTATTTCTGCAATATTCCAAACACTGGTTTTTCTTCCCCTTCGTTTCTGCATATTCCCCCTCCTCCTCTGCGCTAATTTCTGGTTATTTCTTCTTTTTTCCCCGCAAGGAAATCGGGCGCACCCACCTTTTGCAGCTGAATTCTCATGTTTCCCGATGTTTCCAAAGACACTTGCGCCACCCTTTCTTTTTTACATTAATTTCGGATTTCTCTTTTTGTTACTGCCACGCTAGCTGCCCCTTCATATACCTTCTATACACATAATATATCTACTCCTCTTATGCAAATACATGGACCAAGGCGGCGGCATCCAAATATCATGTTCATATCAGTCTACTAAAACCTTCACATGAATGGCTTGTGGGACCTTCGACATCATGTATGTGCTTCAAGACACTACATCACCCATTGTTTTGCAACTTTGGGAGCTTCTTCATGATGATCATGGGCTTCATCTATAGTACCTTTCTTGAAAAATATGCATGAGTTCCATGTTACATTGGTTTGGAAATGATGATGGAAAAGGATCTTCATCCACATTGAGGGGAGTCCATATCATGCACATGGGTAGCCATTTACATCATTCACATAGCCCTTTTACAAGCCACCCATACCATCATTTACATAGCCACACAGGCCAAGTATGTAACTGAGTGTTTCCTACTGCAAGGTCTACCATAAGCATAAGGCTCCATAATTCACACCACACTCATGTACAAAGCTTCAAGACCAAACTCAGCCTCGGCTCGTCTTATTGAACCTCATTTACAATATAAACATATGTACATGGGCATCATATAATGTCTCGTCATAGCACTTATTCCCATGCATCTAGATTTGCATTTGATAGTCTCATATGCATGGTTTCACACCATAGACGTGCCGTGGCACGACAACGTCCTTCGATGACTCCCCAGAGGTTGCAACATAACTCTCCTTAGATTAAACAATAAGCCAAATGCTTCCTCCAGCATTCTGGCGTAAGATAGTCCTTTACAAAAACAGAGTTTTTATGTAAGTAAGAATTTACCAATTGAGTTTAATTTCACAGGACTCTTTTTTTCAAAACCCAGACTTTCTCAATGGAAATCACGAATCTGGTATCTCGGTGATCCATCCATCAATTACAAAGAATTTCTAACTTATTTGTAGACGATTTCAGGTCTTAGGGAAAACTTCTCTAAATCAGCTAGTTATCCATTCTTTGTACTGAAGAAATGGGAATGGTCACAAGTCTTGATGCAAGAGATGGGCAGGCATCTTATTGACCCACCTTTCTCACGTGGTCATGGTCTAGCACCGAATTACTTGAATTTATTCCTAAAGATATTTCCTAAAGATAATTCTCCATTTATCTGATAAAATAACTGTGATTTCTAATCGTACGGGTAAATATCCAAAATTATGAAAATTCATTCTTCCTTGGACATAATATAAATAATTCTATTCATAATAATGGAAATTAACAAGGATATTTCTTTTTCCAATGATCCTTTAATGAATATGCATACATCATTTTATTAGAATATTCACATAAAAATATGCTTAAATATTATTTTCTCCCTTTGGACCTAGGCATCAACATGCCTGAATATGGTGAAAAATTCTTTTTTTGATACCAAATTTGATTTATGCATTTTTCCTATTTAAAGATACGATGGAAATTCCTCTTTTGATAAATAAATAAGTAAAAATACCCATGTATATTCATACCATGAATATACCTATTTTAAAATATGACAAAAATGATTTTTTTAAACCTTTAGACATTTATGCATACATACTATAAATGTATATTAAAAAATGTGAGAAAAATCCTTCTTTTTTAGCATTAAAATGTTTATTCATAGAATATGATGAAAATTTCTTCTTTTGCATTATTAAAATTATGCATAAACATAGTTACATAAAAATATGGTGAGACTTCCTCTTTTGATATAAAAATTCTTCATGCATAAATCTAAGCATAATTACATTTAAGCATCTTGTTTGTTAAGAAAAAATACTCAAATATGACTTCCATATGAAAATAATTATAATAATGTTAGCATAAGCTGACTTTCATTTTAAAATGAATAATTATGAATTTTATTAACATCAAAACAAGCATAAATGAATTAATCCTCATATTAATTAAATTAAAAATCATAAAAATACTCAATCTCCATCTCTAGGTTTTTGGGCCTAGAGTTTTGGGTAAGAAAATGAGATTAGGACTAAGATCTATCCTTCCAAGAAGGATTAATCCATAAAGGTGAGTATTCTTACAAAAATAGAGATTTACAAATCAAAAACATTACATTTAAGCATAAAAGATTAACATTAATCCATTTAAACAATCTAAATCAACAAAAGCATGGTTTTAAGAAGAAACCATGGATTAAAATGCTTCCCAAGCATTAGAGAGGTTGGGAGGAAGATTACCATTGAAGAAGAGAGTAAAACACCATTGTTTTAAGCTTACCCTTGGTTTTTGGCTTGATTCTTTAGAGAGAAGTGAAGCCCACAAGAAGAAGCTTGGCCACCAAGAAGTAGAGGGTAATCTCCAAGAGAAGATGAGGATTAGTGAAACTCCAAAGCTTCACAATAGAGAGGCAAGGTAGAGGGATAATAGAAATACACTAAACTAAAAATTACTTTAGCATGTAAATTACTTTAGCATGTAAATACACTAGCATACACTAAATTGAAAATTACACTAGCATGTAAATACACTAGTATGTAAATACACTAAACTGAAAATTACACTAGCATGTAAACATACTAAACTGAAAATTACACTAGCATGTAAATACACTAAGATGAAAATACAAAGGAATGGGGATCTATTTATAGGAGAGGGAAGCCACCAACCAAGTCCAATTGGGATCTAGAGGCTTCCATTGATCCAATTTGGACAAGTTTTGGACCAGTTTGGCTGACTTTTTTGATCCAGTTTGAAAGAGGAGAGATGAAATATCTCATTTTTTTGAATTAAAAATTGAAAGTAATGATGAGATTCTAGGCGCCTCCTTCATGAGCTCCTGAGGTGTCAAAATTCCAATTTGTTACTAATAAATCCTCATTTTTTAACTATTAAGTACTTGTACTAGTCAACTCTTCATCTTATGTGAGAATTTACTCCTTTTTGGGGGATTTTCTTTTATTCTTGCATTTTCTCATCCCAACACTTGGATTAACCCCATTGGCCCTTTAGAACAATCTTTGGACCTTAATCCATAATTTTGTGAAAATGTGGACCCTTAGGCTAAGGTGTCTAATGCACATATTCAATTAATTTCTAATGCATATTAGAAAACTCTTTTTAAACTTCTGTTTTAGGATAATTCATCTTAAATAGAAGGGATAACTTTATATCCAAAAGTATCTCAAAACTGGATTATCTCTCTCTAGACCAAAAATAATGTTTTCTTGCATTCTGAAATAGGGGATGATTAAAGGGGATTGAGAGGAGAACTTAGACATCTTTTAGGGGCTGAGGAGGAACCTTACATGGATCTTGACACACTTTTCCTTCAGGACATACTTCTTGCTAGTTCTGGCATTTTTCCATAATAAGGCTTCAGCCGGTATCCATTCACCAGTTTCCTTAGACTTTATCTGTTCAGACTTGCTAGTTCAAATGTTCTTGTCCCCATTTCTCTAAAAAATTTGAATGGGCCCGCCATCCATCTCATTTTCATTTTTTTTTGGGTGGGGTCCCATTCTTGATGAGAACATCAAGACTGCTTCTCCTTCTTCGAAGATCTTGAATTTCGTGTTCTTGTCCACCTATAACTTTCTGCTTTTCTGCACAATCTTGGATGTCCATGCATTGTGCAGTCTCCTTTCATCCAACTTAAGGAGTTTCTCAATCATGTGCACCTCTGATTCTTTTGGAGAGAGCCTTTCTGCTATAGCTACCTGAGGCTCTGTGTGTTAGGAACTCCATGGACACTACTGACTCTAATCCATACACCATGCTAAAAGGTGTAAGTCCTTTTGCATTCTTATATGCTATTCGGAATGCCCATAATGATAAGAGCTTTATGTCCCAATCAATCCTATTCTCATTCACTATCTTGACCAGTATTCTCTTTAGGATTTCACTGGTGGATTCTGCTTGCCCATTTGCCTACGAGTAGTAGACTCTTGACTTCTTATGTTTTATCATGTGCTGCTCTGTCAGTTTCCTAATCACTTCATTAAGGAAGTGGACCCCTTGGTCACTAGCTATCTCTATTGGGCGTCCAAACTTTGTCTCATAATATTTTCATAAAGAAACATTGCTACTAATGATGCCTTACAGTCTTTCACGGCCTTGGCCTCTACCCATTTTACGTAGTAATCCATAGTCATTAGAATTTATTTGTTTCATGTTTTGTTGATTTGTAGGCTTGAATGGGCCAATAAATTCCAAAACCCACTTCTGGAATGGGTCTGGGGGCAATATTGGGGTGTGCGGTATCCTATCTACATTGTTTGGTTGCCCTAGCCTCTGGCACGTATCTCACTCCTTTGAAAACTTATGCATGTCTCTTAATGCAGATGGGCCACCACAATCCTCCTTCGAACACTTTTCACCTCGTGACGTCTTTGAAAATGTTCTCTCCACTTATTCCTTGGTGTGCTTTTGCCAGCACAACCTATTTCTCATGTTTAGGGATGCATCTTCTTAGTATCTGATCGATGCCCATCTTATAGAGCTGTCCAACTACCACGATGAATGACTTGCTCCAACGAGTTATCTTCTTTCTCTGATCTCTAGACATGTACTCCAAAAAGGACAAGTCAGATAGCAATTGCAACATCTCATCATACCATCTGGGTTTTTCTATGTCTATAAGGAAGTCAGATAGGAGTTGCAGCATCTCATCGTACCATTTGGGTTTTTCTCCGTCTATGAGGAAGAGATGCACATCCTAGAAATCATCTTTCACCCCCTCTAGATCTTTTCCTGACTCTAGCCTTGACATTAAGTCTGCTACTGTGTGCTTATTTTTGGGAGTAAGAGTTATGTTGAACTCAAACCCTTAACAAAAGCATCCATATGGCCAATTTTCCTACCAAGTCTAATTGGTTTTTTAGGTACAACAGTGATATGTAATCTACACAAAATTCAACCATTTTCCCCAAAAGATAGTGCTTGAACTTCTTGATGGAGTAGATCATTCCTAGTGATTCCTTTTCTACAGTGGAGTAGTTCTTTTCCTAGTGACTCCTTTTTTATAGTGGAGTAGTTCTTCTCCGGTTTGGATAGCCTCTTGCTTTGCATAGTAAATTGGTATGTACCAGCCTTCTTGTGCTTCCTACATCAGAGCACTACTAATGGCAAAGTCAAAGGCATCAGTAAATACATGAAATAACAAATCATAGTTCAGTTGCTGGAGAATGGGTGCCGCTCGCGATAGTATTTGCTTGAGATTCTAGAATGCCTCCTAACAGGATCCAAACTAGACATATTCTACATCTTTCATCGTCAGACTGTACACGGGCACTGCCACATTCACTCAAGAACCTCATGAATCTAATATGCCACTTGATTAGCCCTAGTAATCTTGCAAGCTCTTTGGCATTATTGGATGGCTGCAACTTTACAATGATTGCGACCTAGGTCAGATCCATAGCTAGTCCTTCTGCAGATACTATGTGCCCTAAGAGGGATCCACTTATTACAGTAAAGGTGAACTTGGCTGGATTAAGGCTGAGTCTGGCCTTCTTACACTTCTCCAGGCACATTGCGAGGTGTGTTATGTGGTCTTCTTTCTTTGCAAATACACTAAAATCATCCACAAACACCCTCATAAAGGTGGTAGAATATTCAGAGAATATTTCCTGAACCATCCTTTGGAATGTGGCTAGAGCATTTTTCAAGCCAAAAGTCATTACATTGGAGGCAAAAGCCCCCCCCATTCTATCACGAAGGTTGTTTTTTCCTTATTGTCCAGGGCCATGAGTACTTGGTTGTACCCACTAAATCCATCCACGAAGGAGTATGTCTCATGCTCGACTATACTGCATCCAGCAAGGAATTTATGAATGGCAACGCGAATGGATCCAATATGGTGGAGGCATTCAGCTTACGGTAGTCGATGCAACCCTCAGATTCCCATTCTTCTTTGGGATGATGACTATTGGTTAAATCCATTCCGCCTTGTCCACCACCACTGGATAGATGAACCCCCCTCTTAGCAACTCGTCAATCTCCACCTTCACTTGTTTGGCATAGTTGGGCTTCATTCTATATCTGCTATAGCGGATAGGAGTTGAATCCTCTTTTAAGTTGATCTTGTGTTTATAGAAGCTAGGATAAATCCCGTTCATGTTTGAGTAATTCCAACGAACACGTCTTTGCAGGACTTTAGCAAATCCAAGAGCCTTCCTCTAAATTTGTGATTTAGCTGGGGCACTGATTTTGACTGTTTTTTGGCTCCTGGTCATCCCCTAGGTTCACTTCTTCCAATTCATCTTCTTGGACTCTAATGTTCCGCTTCCTAAGTTGGGCTTCTTCTTGCTTGAGAGCCATCATGGAATTTTCCTACTCATCCTGTAGTTTTGCCACACTCTCCTAAGTGTCATCCTCCTCCTCCTCTGCATTTTCTTCATTTAATACCACTTTAGGGTGGACCACTAGGACTTCTAGATTGTATCTTTGTACAATACTTTCTATATCCATCTCAAATAGTACAAATATGGATTTTCCTTCATGATTTTCTCTTCTTCATCATCTTCTACCCCTTCCAGGTAGTTTAGTGTTCGATCCCTGCCCTCTCTGCACATCGAATTCTGGGGTGTTAGCAGTGGAAGTAGCAACCTCGCGTGCAGGGCAGAGCTTCCCACTTGGGGCCTCGCCCACGAATGTCCGGACAAGAGACTAATCCCTCGATTCTTCCAAAACCGAACCTGAAAAAAACTTCCCTCACCCAAAAAGCATAGGCGATTCCTCTAGGGAAAATCTTCTAACGTAGTCAAGGGCCTTAACTGACCTTTGTATTCCGATTAAACCCACGGTCACATGGCCGAATCAAAGGAGGAACTTGCACTTGGTTCATAGAGACCAACATTTTTTCCCCCATCAAAGAGGCACAGTCCCGTTGATTCTTTTTCCATAGAACAAGGATTATCCTGTGATGACTCGCTTCAACTATCATAACTTGAATAGAATTGAATTTTAATTATAGGGATCCATCAGTCCAGCCTAACCCCATCATAAAATTTTGGTTATGTTTTGTCTCGGGTACCAAGGAAAAGAGTTCCCAGGTCCCCTAGCTATCGGCTCTCATGTAAAACTTAAATAGACACACCACTTACATGCCCAATCATGAATTTGCCTTTTCTTAGGCTCAACTATCTTCCAAACAGAATTGCAATAAAACCACAGTGTTTCCATCATAAACCTCAGTATTCCAATTCCAAGTCCAATTTCCAATCATTCTTTCCTCGGCGTACCTATGGCATCATTGGCAACCAAAACGCTCACCACCTACTCACTCAGGGACCTTTTGAATAGTTCCTAGCCCATAGAGGAATATAATCAAGTATTCCATTCATTCCTTCCTCAGCGTACCTATGGCATCATTGGCAACCAGAACGCTCACCACCTGCTCAGGGGCCTTTTTAATAGTTCCTAGCCCATAGTACCTAGGAATATAATCACACAAAATCCATATGGACTCTCAGTTGAAGATCATCAAGATCAACCAACAAGATCCATGTAAAAGAGCCATGAACTCATCCGTTGAAGACCAAAAAGGCCAATCAACCAGATCCATGCTCGTGTTTAGAAAACAAACTCCAACTCATTTTTCTTCCTCGACGCATGCGTGGGTATCCTGGGCGACCCAGAGCCCGAGCACCATATGGTCAGCACCCTCTAGGTTCCTTCGTAGGTCACCTAGCCCTTCACTCATCACAGGCCGCTTCCTTGGTCCCTTATCCACCGTACCAGAAGCTTACCATTTTTAATCGAACCGAGGTTGGTCAAGACCTCGACCAACCATGCCATGAAAAAATGTCCTTCTTTGACTCTCCGTCAGCTATTGCAATATTTCCACTTAGGTTCCCAACGACCTTATTCCATAAGATAGTCAAAATGCTTCCCCCAGCATACTTGACGTTAAACAATCTTTAGAAAATAGTTTTCACATACAAATACAATTTCCAAACAAAATTCCCATCTTTTCTCATCATTACACATTCTTTCACATCATTTCTCATCATCCCATATCATTTCTCATCATTCCATATCATTTCTCATTATCCCACATCAATTTATATCCAATCACATCACTCCCACATCAACTCATATCCAATCACATCATTCCCACATCAATTCACATCCAATCACATCATCTCACATCAATTCACATCCAATCACATCATTCCCACATCAATTCACATCCAATCACATCATCTCATATCAATTCACATCCAATCACATCATCTCACATCAATTCACATCCAATCACATCATTTCCACATCAATCCACATCTAATCACATCATTCCCACATCAATCCACATCTAATCACATCATTCCCACATCAATTCATATCTAATCACATCATCTCACATCAATTCACATCCAATCACATCATTCCCACATCAATTCACATCCAATCACATCATCTCACATCAATTCACATCCAATCACATAATTTTCACATCAATTCACATCTAATCACATCATCTCACATCAATTCACATCTAATCACATCATTCCCACATCAATCCACATCCAATCACATCATCTCACATCAATTCACATCCAATCACATTATTCCCACATCAATCCACATCTAATCACATCATTCCCACATCAATCCACATCTATTCAAATCTTCCGACATCAATCCACATCTAATCACATCATTCCCACATCAATCCACATATAATCACATCATTTCACATCCATTCACATCATTTCACATCCATTCGCATCATTTCACATCCATTCACATCATTTCACATCCATTCACATCCATTCACATCATTTCACATCCATTCATATCATTTTACATCATTTCACATCCATTCTTATCTAAGTGAATTATATTTATAATCATTTCCATAATTCATCTAGAAAATTTGTGCATAACCTTCTTTATTTTTCAAGCAAATGAATAATGCTAAAAACTCCACTTTTAGCATAAAATTAATTTTGCATAAATTTATTTTTTTAATAATAAAAGTTTTGCCATAGTTTCTCTACATTTTCTACAAAATGAAAATGCCCAAAAGTTCACTGTTAATATTAAAGTTTATTTATGCAAATCCTTCATTTTCTAATGATAAAATTTGGCCATAGTTTCCCCGCATTTTCTACGAAATGAGAATGCCCAAAAGTTCACTTTTAATATAAAAATTTGTTTATGCAAATCCTTCATTTTTCAATGATAAAATTTTGCCATAGTTTCACCACATTTTCTACGAAATGATAATACTCAAAGTTCCTCTTTTAGAATAAAATTATTTATGCATAAAGCTTCATTTTCTAATTAGAAAATTTTGCCATAACTTCCCCGCATTTACTATGAAATGATAATGCTAAAAATTCCACTTTTGATATAAGGCGATGAGCCCTTCTCCCCATTTTGAGATGTCAAAAATTCTAATTTTTTACTAAAAAATCCTATTTTTTTAATTAATAAACCATGTACTAGTCAACTCTTCATCTTATGTGAGAATTTACTCATTTTTGGGGGATTTTCTTATATTCTTTGCCTTTTTCTCATCCCAATAGTTGGTTTAACCTTATTGGCCCTTCTTGACACTCTTTGGACCTTAATAAGATTTTTTTTGAAATTTTATACCCCTAGGCCAAGATGTCCAATTCACATATTCAATTAACTTCTAATGCACATTGGAAAACTCTTTTTAAGATTATGTTTTAGAGGATCTCTTCATATTTATTGGGAGAAAATTATTATCCATAAATATTTCAAAATTGTATTACCTCTCTCTAGAATATTTTCTCTCTCTAGACCAAAACAGGGTAAAACAATGTTTTCTTGCATTCAAAATTAGGGGATGATTATAGAGACTGAAGGGGAGTTCTTACACCTTTACATCTCAAAAGCTAGAGGGAGGAATCTTACATTTAGGCCCTCTGCATGCATCAGTGTCGGCTAGCCAGATTCAGCTTTTCTTTTCCTTGTGACACAGACATTATTTTTTCCTCTCCTGATTGTGATCTTGTCCATATCCCAGTTGTTCTTTATCCTTCCACTTCTGAGCCACTGTCTTCCCAAGAGTATGGGATATGCACCTGCTATCTCACTCATTTTAAGGACTATGAACACAACAGTGAACATGCATCCTACCACTTCTATTTGTTCTCCCTGAATTATCCCAACTGGTCGGACTCTTCCCTGGTCAGCCATGTAGATCTAGAATGGAGCTGGCTGCATGTTAGTAATTCCTAGCTTTTTAGCCAGACTATGTGATATTATGTTCACTCTTGATCATCCATCCATAATGACCCTTGTTGCTGTCTATCCTTTGATCTTGATGGTCACTTCTGAATGGACATGTCACAGTCCTGGACTGTTTCCACATTCTTGCATTCCGCTACCAGGTTTTTTGGTTTCTATCGCCAAGGACGTCTGCACCAATTTCTCATTTGGCACTATGGCGTGCAGAAGCTTTTGCCTATAATTGGAAACCAGATTCAACATTTGGTCCAATGTGATGTTCAGTTTCATCTTGCTAAGATCCTCGCGTAGGTCGTATTCCTTCACAAAGTTGTTGCTAGAGTGGGCATGCCTTGGCCTCTGTACATTCCTCCTTCTTCCTCTTTTTCTTCCCTTTCCTTTTCCTATCTTTCCCTTATCAGTTTTCCTATCTAGATTCCTTCTAGATTTCCCTCTGTTTCCTTCCTTGAGACGCTTTTGCTACTCTGGGATGTAATTGGCTCTAGTTGGCACTTCGACATCTTTTCTTTGGTTGCTCTACCATTGCACACTAGCTTCTTTCTTGCTCCAATTTCTTCTCTTTTCTTGATTAGGCTTGTCCTATCCAGATCTTCCTCAAAATGTTCTCCCAGGGGAGGGATTTCCTACATTGTCTTCACCATCCCTTGTGCGCTCTACACCAACTTGGTGATTTGTTCATAGACTCTATGCTGCCATGCCCACTGTTCAGGCTTCTAATTTTGTTTCGGCTCAGCATTCCTTCTTGTCAGCATCTTGACAAGTCCTTGTGATCTTGTTTATAGCCATCACCTATGGTGGCTTTTCTTGTTCTTTTCCTGCCCCATGGTCCACTTTTACCATGTTTACAACTGCATCAGCTCCTGTTGGGTTCGCCTCCCTTTGTGGCCTTGCCTCTTGTAGTTCCTACTGATGATGCTAAAATATGGGGTAGTCATTTTGTCTATGTCCTAGACCATTTTGTCTATGTCCTAGACCATTGT
Organism: Cibotium barometz; assembly: GCF_041138505.1. Taxonomy (NCBI): domain Eukaryota; kingdom Viridiplantae; phylum Streptophyta; class Polypodiopsida; order Cyatheales; family Cibotiaceae; genus Cibotium; species Cibotium barometz. The sequence continues at coordinate 24,791,522 of NC_141107.1, read as the reverse complement.
AGTAGAATCAAGCTCCCCTTGATCCAAATCTACCACCTGTTGATGTTTGTATGGTCCTATGGTGGCGACTTGGTTAATAGCCTACTAACTTTCCATCACCCTCGGATTCCAGTTCCGAGTATTGTAGAAACACGTTTCTGCGGTATGATTGTTCCTCCCACCGCATAGATAGTGCATATCTGCTGAGTTTTCCTTAACTTGCACTCCTCCTTCATGTGACCTTGATTGTTACACCTTGTGCACCAGACGTCTGGTCTGAGTCCAGATCCTGCATGTCCTCTAGCAATCTTGGCTAGGGTGGCCTTTAGATTGCCTCCTGCCTTTCTTTTTCTAGGGATTTTTCTCTTTGGTGCCCAGCTCTCCTGACTGGACTCTGATTTTATGGTGTCTTCTTCGGAATCCAATTTAGAAGTTCTTTCTTCTTCTTCTTCCTTTTGTCCTGCCGACGAGCCGGCGAGCTCTGCCGTGCCGATAGAGACGCGACTGGGCCGACGGATCATGGATGGAAGGCAAGTCCCGCCGAGTCTAGGCTGTGGAGCTGGGCCGAGCACATGAAGGCAAGTGATGGGTGAGACCCCACAAGGTAAACACGTGATGACGTGCTTGACAGGCCGGTGGAGCCGAGTCATGTAGTTGGGTTGGTGGAAAGGCCACCTCACAGCTAGATGTCTGAGTGGCGATCCTATATATAAATATATATATATATATATATATATTACTACGGGGGTTATTTCACACCTTGAAATAGTAGAGTTTCATGCCGCGAACCCTTAACCCGTGAAACATTGATTTTATTTTTTTGGCTGCTGGGGTTGTTTCACATTTTGCAACAACATAGTTTCACACCGTGAACCCTTAACCCGTGAAATGTTTTTTTTTTTGGAGTCTAGTGGGAAATTCGAATTTCCTTGTGTAGAGGGAATATTTTTTTGAATTTTAAAATGAGGAGATATGGGCATTTTCCCAAAAAGGCAAGTGGGAATAAAAAAAGTCAACCTTTTTATGACACCCCCTTACACCCTTCATAAATGACCCCCAAAATGGACAATTTGACAATTCATTGGCATCTTTTCATTCAATGCTCATTAGCCTTAATGAGTTATGGAGAAAGGTGCCTAAGAACTAATCCTTCCACTAATCTTTATCCCCTTTGGACTAACTAAGGGCTCTAATTAACCTCCACTAATCACTAATTAATTCACACCATTGAGCACATCATTGGATAGGGAATGCATTGCTAAGCTATGTGTATCAAATAATGTGTAAATTAATCTATAATTAGAGATTAATTAAATTCTTAATTTTTATCTCTTCTCTTTATGCAAATTAAGCAAAAAAGAGAAAAATTCCTCCATAATTGATCATGGAATTGATGTAATTAGGTGTTTTGATGCATCTAGATGCTCTCAAAACACTAAAATACACTAATTTTGACCTCTTAGATAATCAATTTTGACCCCAAAAAATACATTTTCAAGTCTTTTTGCCTCTTGAACTGGATTAATCACCCTTAATGACAAAAACTAGTCAACTAAGGAAGATTAGTCAATTTCAAGGGTTTTTAAGAGTTTTTATGAAAATTTTGCAAGGATTAAGCTACTCCTAATACTTGCCAACACTCTAATGCATACAAATCAAACATAAACACACAAATCAAACAAAAGTTAATGATTTTAGCTCTATGTTTAACTCCTCTAAAGAGAGCTAAAAATGTAAGATCCCTGTCCCCACCACGTAATGAATTCAAGGGTGCTAGCAGAGCGGAAGTAGCACTTCTTGCACATGGGGTAGGGTTCAACACACTCGGGGCCTCGCCCACGGATATGCAGATAAGAGACTAATCCATCAGTTCTTCCAAAACCGAACCCGAAAAAACTTCCCTTGCTCGAAAAGCACGGGCGATTCCTCCAGGATAACTTTTCTCTAACGTAGTCAAAAGTCTTAACTAACTCAATTGATCTGATCGAACCTGTAGGTCCCATAGTCAGATCAGGGAAAAGATTGTACTTGGATCATAGAGACGAACGCTTTTTTCCTCATTGAGAGGCACAGCCGTTGATTCTTTTCCATAGAACAATTTTTGTTTGGGATTTATTTCATCTATCGTACCATAATAGAATTGAGTCTCAATTTAGGGATCCATCAGTCCAGCCTAACCCCATCCAGTCCCATAGGTTAGCCAACCGCCCAACCACTGTAGTGATGGGATCCAATTAGTTAAGTTTTGCCCTGGGTACCAGGGAAAAGAGTTCCCAGGCCCCTGAAAAGATGCAGGGGGGAAGAGAGCTTGAGCTCTTGCAAGCACACACACACACTCACAAAACCCTAATAGAGAACACACAAGGTGAGAGGCTGAAAATCTTCTTCTTCTCTACTCAACACTCAACACCATATACAAAGATAAGAGTACACAATAATATGGAAGGTACTTAACCAATACATACACGGGTTCTCTATAGTGTGAACCCGACTAAATGAGCTGGCGCTATAACTATGCCAGTCTCTAGAATGGCTGTCACACAGCCTGTCATCCCACTGGCCGCATATCTCCCAAGATCTCACCAACCATGCCAGTGGTGTAAGTGTGGGGCCTATCCCCCAGGCGGGTCATCAGTGTCCACCGCCTCACTAGACGAGCTCGATATCTCAACACTCCCCCTCGAGCTCAACTCCATCTCATGTACACCAAGCGAAGCCCTGAATCTGCGGAGCTTCTCTGTACCCAATGCTTTAGTGAAGATGTCAGCTACCTGATCCTGTGTGCTGACATAAACAAGGTCAAGGTCTCCTGCCAAGACCTTCTCTCTGAGGAAGTGGTAATGGACCTCTATGTGCTTCGTACGAGCATGAAAGACTGGGTTCCTGGCCAACTATATACTACTAATGTTGTCACAGAAAATGACAACTTGTCTATCCACTGATAGACCCAAATCTGCAAGTAGCTTTCTCAACCAAGCTACCTCACATGCTGCCATAGCAGCTCCTCTGTACTCGGCCTCCGTACTCGATAGAGCAACCGTAGGCTGCTTCTTGCTGCTCCAAGTCACAGCAGCACTCCCCAAAGAAAACATGAATCCACTGGTAGATCTTCTGTCTGAGATACTACCAGCCCAATCAGCATCTGTGTACCCATGTACACATATCTCTGTCCCAGTCTCATAGAATAGTCCACAATGCAAAGTAGACCTCACATACCTCAGTATGCGTCTCACAGCATCCAAATGCGGTTTCCGTGGAACCTGCATAAACTGACTCACCAACCCAACATCATAGCTCAAATCTGGTCTGGTGATCGTCATGTAGATCAAACGTCCTACTATGCTCCTGTACATAGTAGGATCCTCCAAGATCTCTCCTGAATCTGCACTCAACTTGCCATTCTGATCCAATGGCACAGAAATAGGCTTACAGCCTGTCATACCATACTTGGACAACATGTCCAAGCCATACTGTCTCTGCAGTAATCCTATACCATGTGGTGACCTAATCACCTCAATGCCCAAGAAATATCTGAGCTCCCCCAGATCCTTCATCTCGAACTTCTGTCTAAGCAAGATCTTTACATCAAAGATCTCTGCATCATGGTCCCCCGTAATGATCAAGTCATCTACATAGATGACAACAAGCACAACCCCTCTATCACCATGTCTCACGTACAATGAGAAATCTGCATTGGCTACATGAAAGCCAATAGTGACAAGATATTCAGAAATCTTGTCAGACCATGCTCTTGGTGCTTGCTTTAAGCCATACAAGGCTTTCTTCAACCTGCAAACATGCTCGGGGTGACCCACATCCTCATATCCTGGTGGCTGCAACATATACACCTCTTCTTGCAAATCCCCATGCAAGAATGCATTCTTTACATCCATCTGATGTAAAGACCATTTCTTTGACGCAGCCACTGCTATCACAACTCTCACCGTTGCCATCTTGGCAACTGGGCTGAAAGTTTCCTCATAATCAATCCCATATGTCTGCGCATATCCTTTGGCTACCAATCTAGCCTTGTACCTGTTTATGCTTCCATCACTGTTATGTTTAACTTTGTACACCCACTTGCATCCAATGGCTTTCTTGCCTTCAGGCAATTGCACTAAATCCCAAGTTTCATTTCCATATAGTGCATCCATCTCCTCATCCATAGCTTTCTCCCAATGCACATTTCCAATAGCCTCATCAATGCATGTGGGCTCAACAACCTGCACAACCTTTGCCATATATGCATAGTGATGTGCCACATAACCATCATATGTAAATCTCTGCACAGGGTTCTTCACTCTCCCTGATCTTCGCAGCTTTTCATTCATGGCTTCCATAGCCTTCTTTACACCAGGTGTTCTCATAGCTGGGATCCCAAGCTCCTCATCAAGACTCATATCTGAGCCACTAGACTCTCCATCAACATGAGAATGCCCTGCAGAAATGTCAGGCATACCAAGGGGCTCAACCACTTTCTCTTTTCCTTTACGTGATGTACTAATCACATTTGCAGGGCTGGTATTATGACGCAGCCTGCCACTCCATGGTCTATCAACAGACCCACTAGATGAGGACTCTCCTGGTCCACTCAAAGACTGTGATTGCTGACCTGCATTCTGTGCAACCACACTTCCACTCAAATCAGCCCCAATAGCTTCTTTTTCAGCAGCATACCAGCTGCTCATCTCATCAAAGACAACATCCCTGCTTACCCTCAACTCACGTGTAGCAGGGTTATAACACCTGTATCCCTTTTGCTCAAGGGAATATCCAATAAACACACATTTTTCAGCTTTCGGATCCAGCTTAGTTCTCAGCTCATCTGGCACATGCACATATGCAATGCATCCAAAGACTTTCAGATGAGACAAATCTGGTTTTCTGCCAGTAAACCTCTCCTCTGGAGTTACATCATGTATGGCTGCAGTTGGAGTCCTGTTCATGATGTATACTGCTGTAGAAACAGCCTCAGCCCAATAGCAATGCGGCATATTCTTCTCTTCCATCAATGCTCGCGCAATCTCAGCAATGTGCCTGTTTTTCCGCTCAGCAACTCCATTTTGCTGCGGAGTGTATCTGCATGTGAACTGTCTCCGAATACCATTCTTCTTCAAGAATTCAGAGAACTCATTGGAGAAGTACTCTCCCCCTCCATCTGACCTTAGGCACTTTACATATTTTCCTGTTTGCTTTTCAACCAAAACTCTGAAATTCTGAAAGTGAGTGAAAACCTCACTCTTCTCCTTCATGAAATATACCCACACTTTCCTTGTGTGGTCATCAATGAAAGTGACATAGTACCTGCAGCCTCCCATAGACACGGTCTTCGTAGGACCCCATACATCTGAATGCACAACATCTAGTGCATTTCTGCTCACATATCTGTTACGTGGAAACACATGCTTTGTTTGCTTCCCAAATTGGCATGCTTCACATATTTTCTGCATACCTTCCACTTTAAATTTTGGCAGCCCTGTCACAATTCCTTTTGTCTGCATAGACTTCAATCTCTGCACATTTACATGTCCAATTCTTTTATGCCATATGTCTGTGTCTGCAACAACTCCTGAACCATTTGCAAACATCGCAGCACTCATTTCAGGCATGTCTACATCCAACGTAAACATTCTGCCCACTCTGTTGCCTTTTGCAACCAACCTGCACTTGTCTTTAAAGTCTTCGACATAACACCCATCAGGGTTGAACCTAACCTGCAAACCCTGCTCAATCATCTGGCCAACTGAAACCAGATTCTTTGTTATGTTCGGTACATGAAGTACATCTGCAAGGTACTTCACTTTGCCATCCTGCATAGATAATGGCACATCTCCAATGTGGGCAATTGGATGAGCAGTGTCATCCCCTGTTTCCACAAAACCTGGTCTTTCCGGGTTCTTCATCTCCTTGAACCACTCCCCATGACTCGTCATGTGGTTCGAAGCGCCTGAATCTACATACCATACATTATCTTTCTGTGCTGCATCAACATTTTCAGACATGGCATTCACGACATGCTGCATGACAAACAACCTTTCATTATCCTCATTATTTCTGCTTGAGGATGCATAGTTGTTTTGCTGCACTTTCCCATTTTGCATGTCACGTAGGCTGTAATGCCTGTGACCGACGGCAGACCGGATGGCCATGTCCGGGGTTCAGTGGGAGAGGACGCCCGTGCGGAGTCATGGGCGGCCAGGCTAGTGTGGACGGTAGGTCACACACTATATAGCCTGGGGGATGAGGGGCAATCCTCATTCTTCCTCTATGGCTGGGTGGTGAGCCAGAGGCCGTCCCCTCTTGTGGTAATGCCCGTAGCGGCGTTACGGGAATGTAACATTGGTATCGAGACAGACAAACCCGACATAAAGTGTACCAGAAGGTACTTGTTAAATGGACAGATAGGGATGAGGAGGTAGCAACCTGTGAACGCCGTAGTGCAATTTCCAAAAGGTTTCCCCAGTTTGTTTTCGAGGACGAAAACTCTTCTTAAGGGGGGGGTAATGTCACGTAGGCTGTAATGCCTGTGACCGACGGCAGACCGGATGGCCATGTCCGGGGTTCAGTGGGAGAGGACGCCCGTGCGGAGTCATGGGCGGCCAGGCTAGTGTGGACGGCAGGTCACACACTATATAGCCTGGGGGATGAGGGGCAATCCTCATTCTTCCTCTATGGCTGGGTGGTGAGCCAGAGGCCGTCCCCTCTTGTGGTAATGCCCGTAGCGGCGTTACGGGAATGTAACATTCTGACTGCACATGTCCAGTCTTACCACAATAATAGCATTCACGTGCATCATTATATTGCCTTTGCCAATTTCCACGGCCTCTTTGACTCCCCCTGCCTCTGAATCTGCCTCTTCCACCTGCGTGTTGTTGTTGTTGTTGATTCTGGGACTGTTGTTGTTGCTGCTGCTCTGCTGGCCATAATTCTGATTACCTGTTCGGCCACCTCCTTGACCGCGTCCACGGCCTCCTCTACCTTGTCCTCTTCCTGAACTCGTGTAGAAGGCCTGTTGCTCTGAACTGTTTTTACTTTGTGAAGACTGTTGGTCTTCACCCAAGCTCTTCTCTTCGATAATCAGCATAGACACCAAATCTGTAAAGTTGGGAATGTTTTCCCGAGTCTGAATAGACGTCTTGAACGCCTTGTATTGTGGCTCGAGACCACGTAGACAGACTTCCACCTTGTCATCATCATCTACTGACACACCAATAGATGCAAGGGATTCCACAATACCCTTTATCTTCAACGCATAGTCATTCATAGACATGCTCTTTTTCTCCACAGTATGAAGTTCATTCTTCAACTGTATCTTACGTGCCTTGGTATTTGTTTCATAAAGCTTTACCAAGGTGTCCCACGCCTCCTTGGGGGACTTGGCATCCTGAATGTGCCCAATCATGGTGTCCTGTATACTAATGGAAAGCCAATACATAACCTTCCTGGCTCCTTGGTTCCAATCTTTAAACTCTTTCACATCTGCAGCAGCAGTCGGATTTATATCCGGTATCTCCGGTGCCTCTTCATGCTCACCTTCTATGTAGTCCCAATAGCCTTTTCCCATTAGGAAATTAGTCAACCTGAACCTCCAAGCATGGAAGTTATTCTTGTCGAGCTTCTCAGCCACAATCTGTGTTATGCCATCATTAGACATCTTGCCAAACACACAATTTTACCAGAAACTGCACTCTGGTTTTTCTGCACAAATGCTGTATTTTCTGCACAGCGGTACTGCAGTCCACTCAAATGTCACAACCAGTGACTTCAATGTGCATACATACACCCAATGGCAACTGTAGACCTCTTTGCAGCACCCACAGTGTCTGCACAGTCAATCTGTCTTCCTGCAGTTCTTAAAACAGAGTTCTGCAGAGAATCGATGACTTACCCGCAGTGCTCGAAATCGCCTGCTTTCTGAAAAACGGAGGTCCAGACGCGCCCGAAACGCGTTTTCGGCCCGAAAATTATATTCACGTAGGACTCCGTAGGACTGTATAGTTGCCCTATAGCTTTACTCCCGCGAAGAAAGCTCCTCAATCAGAGATCGTTGCCGGTGCCTCCCGTAGAGCTCCCGACAAGGGTGTAGTCACCAACACAATAGGGAAGAGTAGTTGAAGCTCTTACCCTCGTACCGCTTCCTGTGGTTCTCTTGCTTGCAGCTCAGCCCTTAGCACGAACCAGGCTCTGATACCATGAAAAGATGCAGGGGGGAAGAGAGCTTGAGCTCTTGCAAGCACACACACACACTCACAAAACCCTAATAGAGAACACACAAGGTGAGAGGCTGAAAATCTTCTTCTTCTCTACTCAACACTCAACACCATATACAAAGATAAGAGTACACAATAATATGGAAGGTACTCAACCAATACATACACGGGTTCTCTATAGTGTGAACCCGACTAAATGAGCTGGCGCTATAACTATGCCAGTCTCTAGAATGGCTGTCACACAGCCTGTCATCCCACTGGCCGCATATCTCCCAAGATCTCACCAACCATGCCAGTGGTGTAAGTGTGGGGCCTATCCCCCAGGCGGGTCATCAGTGTCCACCGCCTCACTAGACGAGCTCGATATCTCAACAGCCCCCTAGCCGGGTATTCATGCAAACTTAAAATTAGTCACACCACTTACACACCCAACATGAAATTGCCTTTTTCACAGAATCAGCTGTCTTTAAAACAATCATTTAATGAAATCATAGTCATTGATCATAAACCTCAAAATTTCTGGTTGAATCCTTAATTCCAATCATTCCTTCATCAGTGTACCTATGGCATCATTGGCAACCAGAACGCTCACTACTTGTCCACTCAGAGGCCTTTTCGCTCATAGTAACCGGAAATATATTCACATATCAAAAATGGATTCTCCGTTGAAGATTAGCAAGATCAACCAATGGATCCATATAAAAGAGCCATGGACTCATCCGTTGAGGACTAGCAAGGTCAATCAACCAAATCCATGCCCGAATTCAGAAAACAACTCTTACTCCATGTTCCAATATCTTCCCCGATGTATGTGTGGGTATCTTCGGCAACTCAGAGCCCGAGCACCGTATGGTAAGCACCCTCTAGGATCCTTTGCAGGTCACCTAGCGCTTCATTCATAGGCCCCTTCCTTGGTCCCTCATCCACCATACACCGGAAGCTCACCATTTAAATTGAACCGAGGTTGGTCAAGACCTTGGCCAACCTTGCTACGCGCGAGGTCCTCCGTTGACGTCAGCTGTTGCAACTCTATCAGTTAGGTCTCTTGCTACGTGAGATGTCCTCCGTTGACTCTCCGTCAGCTGTTATAATCTATCAGCTAGATCTCCACGACCTCATCACAAGACGATCAAAATGCTTCCCCAGCATTCTTGACATACAACAGTCATTTAAAAACAAGTTATAAATACAATTTCTATAACGAACTTTTGTCTTTCCACATCAATCTACATTACTTAATCCACATTCATTTCATATGCATTCCCATTCTCATCCAATCACATCATTTTTCATCTCAACACTTCTTTCCTCAATTAACCTCATTAGATCACGTCCACTCGCATTTACCCATACATCTCTTCACATCACATACATTAACATCTATCCAGTTTACATCGCATCTGAGTAATTTAAAGAAATTACAATATAGTCAATTATAGTGCATCAAACCACACCTCAAGCCCACCAAACCCATAGTCCTAGCAAAAGACTAGTGTTGGCAGTTGGCCACTACACTGAACAGTCGTATTAGCACTGCTGCTCAGCCGTTGAACCAAAGAGCGAAACTGCCAGATGGTAGAAGCGACACACATTAGTTAATAGGTCATTAGTTTGTAAATCCACCGTGTTCAGAACACAACAATATCTCTGTACTGCACTATGACTACTACGAGTGAGTAGTATAAAACGATGTAAGCCGAACATTGGAAAGGTTGTTGTTAATAAGGCTATTGTAAGATTATTATTTTTGTATATTCTTGTCTCTTTGAAATAAAGGAAGATCACTTTTGTATCATCTCTGTGCATCTCTCAAGTCAGTCTGAATGTTTGTTTAATTATCTTGTTTATTATCCTTTCTAGCAATTTTATTTGTTAAGTCTTTCAGTATTTTTATGCAATGATCAGGACTATCCGCACGAGTCAATTAGTCTTAGTACTTGGTTCCATTGCATAGTCACCTGTAGAGCTGATAGGTTCTATCTGCTCGTCTTGTTCCCGACACGTATCTGACTGGTGTATGTTGCGCACATAACTAGAGCCACTCAGTAGGTTGCTCGGGACAGTGGTTAGTCCCTCGACAACACTTTGGTGACCACGATTCATCTTGCTGCCTCTTTCTTGTGCTATTTTTCTTGCTACTTGATTGTTTTTGTGTTTGAATCAATTTTCCTTGTGTTTGAATCAATCCTTTGTTGTTGAAATATACAAGTGAATAGGGTGTGTGCGGGAACAAGCCCTTGGCAAGAGGCTGTAAAAGAGAATTTGTAAATGTGAGAGAACCTGTGAAAAGGTGAGAAGAATCTACTGGGAGAGAATAAAGGGTAACATGAGAAGATTTAGGAGGTGTGGAGATATTCTGGGAGAGGTGGAGAGAATTAAGCAAAAGAGGTGGAGTGAATCAAGGAGAAATTAGTGGGATTAGATGCTTGGATGTAAACTCTATGAATTGAGGCATTGGCCTAATGAGAATTTGCTGGTTTTTTATTATCCATGCCTACATTAAGCTATTAGTTAATTACTCACTAGTCACGTCTTAATTATCATCTAATCACTTTATTAATGATGTTGATTCTAGTATTTGATCCACCATAGCTCATCACATTGCTGTAATTTTAACATGGTATCAGAGCAAGCCTAGAATCCATCAAGTTTATGAGCCCATTATCTAGTTAATTATGATTAGTAGATAATTAAAAAATAATCAAAATTTTAGTTATTTTTCAACTAACCTCTGTACCCCCAGCTAGTGGAGGAGCTCTATCTCCTTGCACACATCAAATTAGCCCCATTGCTTCTAGCCACATATAGCTATGATCCCCACACACCAGCCCATGTGCTCAGATCGTCAAACCGCCCGGGTGCTGCTGAAATTCATGTTTTATCAAGCGCCTGTTTCTGGGAGAAAAACTGAGATCTTCTCTTCCACAGATCAAATGGGTCTAATTCCTCTTAGCCCCAGGTGTTTTCAAGCATGCTCTACAAGCTGGTGAAGTCAGAATTTGATTTGAACAAGTCTACAGTGAGATCCAAGCTCTTCATCAAATCTGCAGAGGTGACTTTGGTAAAACAGAGATTAAGCTTTTTGGTCAAATCTTGTGTTTCTTGGCTTAATACTCTACTAGAGTAATTGCTATTGATGGACTTGAAAGGATTTGATCTCATTTGAACTCTAAGGCCCCAGATCTGGGCTCCCCGCATACTCTGTTTTTTGCACACACAAAATAGAGGATTAATTTTCTAATCAGTGATTAATCAATGCTAATCACTATATTTTGGTGCAATTGAGGGTTCAAATTAACCATTAGGTATCTTATACAGATCCCTATAACTTCAGATTGCGATTCGGAGTTGGTTTGATACTCTAATCATTCCGTACAAATTGGTTACCCTTGATTTAATGTAATTTCTGGTAAAACTATGCTGATAAATTTGTGATAATCATCATTTTGCATTTAACCCTTGGTTAATGCCTACAAATCACACTAAAATTCAAGATTATTCATAGTCAGAGTTGCATTTGGGAATGTGCATAAGAATGAATGCTATATGCATTATTAATTAGGCACATTACATCTGCGTAAAAATGGGATCAGACACTGCCCTTGTCCAGAATAAGGCAAGAGGTAAGACCTCCCGCATAGATTTGGGTTTGCATTGCATAATGACACAAGATAAACACCAAAAGCCCAAAAGAACTGTCAACAAAACATTTAAACATGTTGCTCACATGGAGCAAGAAGAATTGACGGACAAGCTCATGGCCCCAGCCATGAAAAAAGAAGAACATCTCTTTCCAAGAGGAAGATCCACACCGAGAAGAAGATCTAAAGGAAGCATTGAAGGAAGCCATGGACACGAGAAGAGAAGCTGCCACAACAAGAAGACTGAAAGAAGAGGAAGACATGGACGCATGAAGAGAAGCTGCCACGACAAGAAGACTCCGTAGGACTGTATAGTTGCCCTATAGCTTTACTCCCGCGAAGAAAGCTCCTCAATCAGAGATCGTTGCCGGTGCCTCCCGTAGAGCTCCCGACAAGGGTGTAGTCACCAACACAATAGGGAAGAGTAGTTGAAGCTCTTACCCTCGTACCGCTTCCTGTGGTTCTCTTGCTTGCAGCTCAGCCCTTAGCACGAACCAGGCTCTGATACCATGAAAAGATGCAGGGGGGAAGAGAGCTTGAGCTCTTGCAAGCACACACACACACTCACAAAACGCTAATAGAGAACACACAAGGTGAGAGGCTGAAAATCTTCTTCTTCTCTACTCAACACTCAACACCATATACAAAGATAAGAGTACACAATAATATGGAAGGTACTCAACCAATACATACACGGGTTCTCTATAGTGTGAACCCGACTAAATGAGCTGGCGCTATAACTATGCCAGTCTCTAGAATGGCTGTCACACAGCCTGTCATCCCACTGGCCGCATATCTCCCAAGATCTCACCAACCATGCCAGTGGTGTAAGTGTGGGGCCTATCCCCCAGGCGGGTCATCAGTGTCCACCGCCTCACTAGACGAGCTCGATATCTCAACAGCCCCCTAGCCGGGTATTCATGCAAACTTAAAATTAGTCACACCACTTACACACCCAACATGAAATTGCCTTTTTCACAGAATCAGCTGTCTTTAAAACAATCATTTAATGAAATCATAGTCATTGATCATAAACCTCAAAATTTCTGGTTGAATCCTTAATTCCAATCATTCCTTCATCAGTGTACCTATGGCATCATTGGCAACCAGAACGCTCACTACTTGTCCACTCAGAGGCCTTTTCGCTCATAGTAACCGGAAATATATTCACATATCAAAAATGGATTCTCCGTTGAAGATTAGCAAGATCAACCAATGGATCCATATAAAAGAGCCATGGACTCATCCGTTGAGGACTAGCAAGGTCAATCAACCAAATCCATGCCCGAATTCAGAAAACAACTCTTACTCCATGTTCCAATATCTTCCCCGATGTATGTGTGGGTATCTTCGGCAACTCAGAGCCCGAGCACCGTATGGTAAGCACCCTCTAGGATCCTTTGCAGGTCACCTAGCGCTTCATTCATAGGCCCCTTCCTTGGTCCCTCATCCACCATACACCGGAAGCTCACCATTTAAATTGAACCGAGGTTGGTCAAGACCTTGGCCAACCTTGCTACGCGCGAGGTCCTCCGTTGACGTCAGCTGTTGCAACTCTATCAGTTAGGTCTCTTGCTACGTGAGATGTCCTCCGTTGACTCTCCGTCAGCTGTTATAATCTATCAGCTAGATCTCCACGACCTCATCACAAGACGATCAAAATGCTTCCCCAGCATTCTTGACATACAACAGTCATTTAAAAACAAGTTATAAATACAATTTCTATAACGAACTTTTGTCTTTCCACATCAATCTACATTACTTAATCCACATTCATTTCATATGCATTCCCATTCTCATCCAATCACATCATTTTTCATCTCAACACTTCTTTCCTCAATTAACCTCATTAGATCACGTCCACTCGCATTTACCCATACATCTCTTCACATCACATACATTAACATCTATCCAGTTTACATCGCATCTGAGTAATTTAAAGAAATTACAATATAGTCAATTATAGTGCATCAAACCACACCTCAAGCCCACCAAACCCATAGTCCTAGCAAAAGACTAGTGTTGGCAGTTGGCCACTACACTGAACAGTCGTATTAGCACTGCTGCTCAGCCGTTGAACCAAAGAGCGAAACTGCCAGATGGTAGAAGCGACACACATTAGTTAATAGGTCATTAGTTTGTAAATCCACCGTGTTCAGAACACAACAATATCTCTGTACTGCACTATGACTACTACGAGTGAGTAGTATAAAACGATGTAAGCCGAACATTGGAAAGGTTGTTGTTAATAAGGCTATTGTAAGATTATTATTTTTGTATATTCTTGTCTCTTTGAAATAAAGGAAGATCACTTTTGTATCATCTCTGTGCATCTCTCAAGTCAGTCTGAATGTTTGTTTAATTATCTTGTTTATTATCCTTTCTAGCAATTTTATTTGTTAAGTCTTTCAGTATTTTTATGCAATGATCAGGACTATCCGCACGAGTCAATTAGTCTTAGTACTTGGTTCCATTGCATAGTCACCTGTAGAGCTGATAGGTTCTATCTGCTCGTCTTGTTCCCGACACGTATCTGACTGGTGTATGTTGCGCACATAACTAGAGCCACTCAGTAGGTTGCTCGGGACAGTGGTTAGTCCCTCGACAACACTTTGGTGACCACGATTCATCTTGCTGCCTCTTTCTTGTGCTATTTTTCTTGCTACTTGATTGTTTTTGTGTTTGAATCAATTTTCCTTGTGTTTGAATCAATCCTTTGTTGTTGAAATATACAAGTGAATAGGGTGTGTGCGGGAACAAGCCCTTGGCAAGAGGCTGTAAAAGAGAATTTGTAAATGTGAGAGACCCTGTGAAAAGGTGAGAAGAATCTACTGGGAGAGAATAAAGGGTAACATGAGAAGATTTAGGAGGTGTGGAGATATTCTGGGAGAGGTGGAGAGAATTAAGCAAAAGAGGTGGAGTGAATCAAGGAGAAATTAGTGGGATTAGATGCTTGGATGTAAACTCTATGAATTGAGGCATTGGCCTAATGAGAATTTGCTGGTTTTTTATTATCCATGCCTACATTAAGCTATTAGTTAATTACTCACTAGTCACGTCTTAATTATCATCTAATCACTTTATTAATGATGTTGATTCTAGTATTTGATCCACCATAGCTCATCACATTGCTGTAATTTTAACATGGTATCAGAGCAAGCCTAGAATCCATCAAGTTTATGAGCCCATTATCTAGTTAATTATGATTAGTAGATAATTAAAAAATAATCAAAATTTTAGTTATTTTTCAACTAACCTCTGTACCCCCAGCTAGTGGAGGAGCTCTATCTCCTTGCACACATCAAATTAGCCCCATTGCTTCTAGCCACATATAGCTATGATCCCCACACACCAGCCCATGTGCTCAGATCGTCAAACCGCCCGGGTGCTGCTGAAATTCATGTTTTATCAAGCGCCTGTTTCTGGGAGAAAAACTGAGATCTTCTCTTCCACAGATCAAATGGGTCTAATTCCTCTTAGCCCCAGGTGTTTTCAAGCATGCTCTACAAGCAGGTGAAGTCAGAATTTGATTTGAACAAGTCTACAGTGAGATCCAAGCTCTTCATCAAATCTGCAGAGGTGACTTTGGTAAAACAGAGATTAAGCTTTTTGGTCAAATCTTGTGTTTCTTGGCTTAATACTCTACTAGAGTAATTGCTATTGATGGACTTGAAAGGATTTGATCTCATTTGAACTCTAAGGCCCCAGATCTGGGCTCCCCGCATACTCTGTTTTTTGCACACACAAAATAGAGGATTAATTTGCTAATCAGTGATTAATCAATGCTAATCACTATATTTTGGTGCAATTGAGGGTTCAAATTAACCATTAGGTATCTTATACAGATCCCTATAACTTCAGATTGCGATTCGGAGTTGGTTTGATACTCTAATCATTCCGTACAAATTGGTTACCCTTGATTTAATGTAATTTCTGGTAAAACTATGCTGATAAATTTGTGATAATCATCATTTTGCATTTAACCCTTGGTTAATGCCTACAAATCACACTAAAATTCAAGATTATTCATAGTCAGAGTTGCATTTGGGAATGTGCATAAGAATGAATGCTATATGCATTATTAATTAGGCACATTACATCTGCGTAAAAATGGGATCAGACACTGCCCTTGTCCAGAATAAGGCAAGAGGTAAGACCTCCCGCATAGATTTGGGTTTGCATTGCATAATGACACAAGATAAACACCAAAAGCCCAAAAGAACTGTCAACAAAACATTTAAACATGTTGCTCACATGGAGCAAGAAGAATTGACGGACAAGCTCATGGCCCCAGCCATGAAAAAAGAAGAACATCTCTTTCCAAGAGGAAGATCCACACCGAGAAGAAGATCTAAAGGAAGCATTGAAGGAAGCCATGGACACGAGAAGAGAAGCTGCCACAACAAGAAGACTGAAAGAAGAGGAAGACATGGACGCATGAAGAGAAGCTGCCACGACAAGAAGACTGAAGACCAAGAGAAGATGTGAGGCTCCAAAAAGTGAGGAGCCATGTGAAAATCTCTGAGAGAGAGAGAGGGACAGAGAGAAACCCCACAACCCAATGTAACCTGCCCCAACAAAGTAAAACCAACTCTGAGCCACCGATGATGTAGGCCACGTGGTAGATGTATGTGTGAGCACTTTAGTCAAGGTCACGGGCACTTGTAGTAAGCCTTGGACACATAGAGAGAGAGAGTTTGGGGACTTGAGGCACTTGTCGCTGGCTATCAAGTAAGAGAGAAACTTGGTATAGGGTCTAGGTGTGCTAAGTTCACTTGAGGGGAGGTGTGCTAGACATTGGTCGTCGCGGACTATCAAGTAAGAGGGAAACTTGGTATAGGGTCCACGTGTGCTAGGAGTATTCACGTGAGGGGAGGTGTTGAAATATACAAGTGAATAGGGTGTGTGCGGGAACAAGCCCTTGGCAAGAGGCTGTAAAAGAGAATCTGTAAATGTGAGAGAACCTATGAAAAGGTGAGAAGAATATACTGGGAGAGAATAAAGGGTAGCATGAGAAGATTTAGGAGGTGGAGATATTCTGGGAGAGGTGGAGAGAATCAAGCAAAAGAGGTGGAGTGAATCAAGGAGAAATCAGTGGGATTAGATGCTTGGATGTAAACTCTATAAATTGAGGCATTGGCCCAATGAGAATTTGTTGGTTTTTGATTATCCATACCTACATTAAGCTATTAGAAAATTATCATCTAATCACTTTGTTAATGATGTTGATTCTAGTATTTGATCCACCATAGCTCATCACATTGCTGTAATTTTAACATCCTTCATGTCTGCATGTGAACTGTGATACTTGGCATGGCTTGAAGCTCAGGAACTCCAATTCGCCACACTCGAAGAAGCCCCCACAACACCTGAACCAAAAGAATCTAAATCTGAATCCGACGAAGAACCAATAATCCCACCCACTGTTCAACCCCACCCCCACCCCTATTCATACCCCCACTACCACCTCCACCACCCCAACCCCACCTTTTGAACATGCTTCCATGACTAGTTGTCATGCCAAGTTCTCCGAGAAATCCTCAGAGGATGCGGATGTCCACATCCTTCTTTTTGACAGTGCTTGGTGCGTGAGTAGGATCCGTTCAAGAGCAAGGGTAAGACCAAGGGCAAGAGGAAGTCCAAAAGGTTTGCTTCTGAGTCTTTCAAAAAGGAGGATGATTCTAATAACTCATTAGCAGTGATGAGGAATCGGAGGAGGAGGAGGAAGATCACAAGGCACGGTCCAAGAGCAATAAGGCAAGAAAGATAGCCAAAGAACTGGCTATAACCATGGCTTAGTTGTGTGTGGCAGTTCTATAGATGGCACACCAAAGCTCTTTCATGTCGGACTCTTCGGCTCCATGTCCATGATTGCAACACCTTGCACACCAACCGGACCTTGGGAGGGGATTTTGTGCTTTTGAGAAGTCACCACCGAATCCTGCAGAAGAGCAGGTAGATACAATGGGAGGAGAGCACCACCTCAGCCAGTCATCCAAGCCTCCATGGTGGCAGCCGCATCCAACTCGCCTTGTCAATGACTCTGTTCGATACGTAACCATAGACCACAATTCCATCCTCTATGGGAATTTTCCTCCTAGAGGGATGTGCCTCGGCCTGTTTTCACGTGTTTTTATTGCCAATCCCCAAGCCACCGCAAGTTGAAATGGACATTTAGAGGAAGCACAGGGTTAAAGTGGAAGGCACCCAGGCTTCAACATCAGCACCACCGGTAGTGAATGCCGTAGAAATCCAAGCTCTAAAAGAGCCAGAAGTAGTCCAACCAACCACAAAGGTGGCCGAGTCATTAGCCATGACAGTGACACAATCCATATAACCCCAGTCTCTAGAGGTGGTGAAAGACCCCACCTCAGATAAGAGGGGAAGCAGAAACTCCGTTAAATTTTAGTTATTTTTAATTGAAATGCGGTAAACTTCATACCTTAATAAATGCATGACCAATGGCGTGCAACCACTCAATAGTGGTGCTCCAAATGGAGGACATTAAAGGTGCCTACCTAATGTTACTAGGCAGGTCATGGCTCCGACAGGCCATCAAAGGTGCCTACCCAATGTTACTAGGCAGGTCGTGGCTCCGCCGACAGGCCATGATTAAGCAAGACTGAGATACGGATGAATTAGGATGTAAATGAATGATATGGGATGTGAGTGGATGTATGTGAAAGAATGGATGTGAATGTGTATGTGAAGAATGGATGTGGATGTATGTGAAAGAATAGATGTGAATGTGTATGTGAAGAATGGATGTGGATATGTATGTGAAAGAATGGATGTGGATGTATGTGAAAGAATGGATGTGGATGTGTATGTGAAAGAATGTGATGTGGATATGTATGTGAAAGAATGTGATGTGATGAAAAGATATGTGATGTGACATGAATATATGTGGATGTGAAGTGATAGATATGAATGTATGAATAGATGTGGGTAGTCGTACAGGTGAACGATTGGATGGATGTGGATGAATGAGATGAGATGTGTATGAATGAGATATGATGTGGATAGAAGTGATGTGATATAATGTGGATAGAATGTATGTGATGGGATGGTTATGAGAATGTATGTGGTGGATATGAATGAATGAATGTGATGGTTATGAATGAATGTGATGTGATGGATGTAAATGGATGTGATGTAAATGAATGTGATGGACGTGAATAGATGTGATGGATGTAAATGGATGTGATGTAAATGAATGTGATGGGCGTGAATAGATGTGATGTGATGTGAATTGGGATCTGAATGAATGAGATGTGATGTCATGTGAATCAAGATGTGAATGAATGAGATGTGATGTTATGTGAATCGGGATGTGAATGAATGAGATGTGATGTAAATTGGGATAGACGTGGTATGTGATGTGAATGATTATGATGTGATGAGAATGGGAATACAGATGAAATAAATGAGAATTGATGTGGAACAATGTGGAAAGACCAGAGTTCGCTATAGAAACTGTATTTATGACCTGTTTTTAAAATGATTGTTTTATGTCAAGAATGCTGGGGAAGCATTTTGACCGTCTTGTGAATGAGGTTGTGGAGACCGAATCTGATAAAGTTGCAACAGCTAATGGAGAGTCAATGGAGGACGTCTCGCGTAGCAAGGTCAGCCGAGGTCTTGACTAGCCTCGATTCGATTTAAATGGTGAGCTTCCAGTACGGTGGACGAGGGACCAAGGAAGTGGCCTATGAGTGAAGTGCTAGGTGACCTGCGAAGGATCCTAGAGGGTGGTGCTGACCATACGGTGTGTTGGAAAATAGGTAGAGGGAGAGGAGACACACACACAGGAGCAAACCCTAATGTATATTGCAAACCCTAACCATAGAGGGAAGCCATCTCCCTTCTCACACAATGCATCAAGCCATAATCCATAATACACACAACACACTATGAGTTGTGTCCACACATATCTAACCCTAGCTAATGTCCACACACTATGACCAGCTGGACGCGGTCATTTATGTCTCACACATGTTCCTACCTAACATGCCAGCACATAGCATAGCTGGCTCACACTGACATTGAGCTTGAATCTCAACAGCCCCTCTCAAGCTCATGATGTACTGCCATAGATGAAGATGTAGATGAGCTTGGGATATCAAGACTCTCAACACTCCCCCTCAAGCTCATCCCATGTACTCCCAACATAGTACGGAAGTACTCAAACTTCACCCTGCTAAGTGGCTTTGTAAAGATGTATGCCACCTGCTCATCAGTCTTTACATACTGTAGATCAACTATACCATCCAGCACCTTTTCTCTGACAAAGTGATAATGGACCTCTATGTGTTTGGACCATGCATGAAATATTGGATTCTTGGCCAATTGTATACTGCTCATGTTGTCACAATGAATGACAACTTTGCCATCAATAGGCTCACCCAAATCTGCCAAGAGACTCTTTAACCATATACCTTCACAAGTAGCAATGGCTGCACCCCTGTATTCAGCCTCTGTACTGGATAAAGCAACTGTAGGTTGCTTCTTGCTACTCCAACTCACCACGGCACTTCCAAGTGTAAAAGCATAACCACTCTCTCTCTCTCTCAATGTGTCCAAGGCTATTATAAGTGTCCGCAACCTTGACTAAAGTGCTCACACATACATCTACCACGTGGCCTACATCATCGGTGGCTCAGAGGTGGTTTTACTTTGTTGGGGCAGGTTACATTGGGTTGTGGGGTCTCTCTCTCTCTCTCTCAGAAAAGATGATCCGACTCCACTTCCTTTGGAGCCTCCATGAAGTTTGCCGATGTCGTTCCTTCTTCACTGGGTTTGCTGTAGCAGTCTCTCGCCATGTGTCCTGGCTTTCCACATTTGTGGCAAGTGAAGGTCCTCCCTCCTACTCTTCCTCTTCCTCGTCCTCGTCCTCGAGAGAATCCTCCTCGGGAGAATAATGCTTTTTCCTCTCCTGCTGTTGAGTCGAGCCCTTTCTTCTCTTTGCCTCTGCTCTCTTGCTCCAGTAGAGCTGCCTCTATCTCGTGTATCTTCAATTCAGGTACATTCTTTAGTGTTGTTACAATGTTTTCATAATCTCCTTTGTCCACACTCTTCAGAAGTACAGCTAATGCTTCATCATCTTCTACCTTTTTGCCAATAGCTGCCAGCTGTTGCTTAATGCTTTTATATTTGTTCAAGTGTGTGATTAAAGGTTCACTTTCCTTCATGTCCAATTTGTAGAATTGCATTAACAGATTTATCTTTGAATTTTTTGCTTGTGTACCAAATAATTTATTGAGTTCATCCCATGCATCTTTTGCCCACTGTATCCCTGTGATGTGATGAATGATTTCATCATTTAAACTGAGTGCAATGAGTCCCAATGCTTTTTCATTCCTGCTCTTCCACTCATTTTTCCCTCTCTCTGGGCATTCATCTCTCCCTTCAACTAATCCCCACAGATTTTTCCTCATCAGCAAATACATGGTTTTTGTCATTGTTCCCCATTAAATTTGGCTATTTCCTGTGCTGAACTCATGGTGATGTGAAGGGGGTCTTACCTCTTGATCCAATTTCAAGATTCAAGGGCAGTGTCTACCCTTTTACAACTCAATCTGGTGTTTAATAGATGATTACAATAATTTTATCAGCATAAAATCACCAAAAATTACATTAAATTAAGGGTAACCAATTTGTACGGGATGGTTGGAGTATCAAACCAACTCTGATTTTCAATCTGAAGCTTTAGGGATCTGTATCAGATACCTAATGGTTAATTTGAACCCTCAATTGTACCAAAATACAGTGATTAGCACTGATTAATCATTGATTAGCAAATTAATGCTCTATTTTGTGTACAAAAAACAGAGTATGCGGGGAGTCCAGATCTGGTGTCTTACACTTCAAATGAGCTCAAATGCTTTCAAAGGCATCAATAGCAATGAGTCTAGTATAGGATTAAGCCAAGAAACACAAGATTTGACCAAATATTGAAAGCTTAATCTCTGTTTTACCAAAGTCACCTGCAGATTTGATGAAGAGCTTGGATCTCACTGTAGACTTGATGAAACTCAATTCTATCTTCACCAGCTTGTAGAGCATACTTGATTACACTTTGGGCTAGGAGGAATTGAAACAATAATTTGAGCAAGGAGAAATCTGCAGTTTACTCAGAAAAAAATGCGCCGGCCAAAACGTCGATTTCTCCCGAGTTTCTTCACGGTTTGCTGCGCCGTCTAGATGAGCATGTAGCCAAGGATGTTGGCTAGCTTGTGTTAGAAGCTTGTGCCCTAATTTAGAGTGTGCAAGGTGCTAGAGATCCTCCCCACTGGCTGGGGGTGAAGGGGAGAAGTGAAAACTCACTAAAAGTTTGATTATTTGCTAATTGACCTGTTCTGCCATCCACGACCATTACCATGGCCACGTGATGCGAATCTCCCCCTGCCTCTAAAACCTCTTTGCGAATAGAAAGCCTGATTATTGCCATTATCATCATGGCTAGTAGATGCATCCAGAAAGGAATCACTAAGTTTGATTTCCTCAACAAGCAAGAGTGAAACCAACTCATCAAAGTCTCGTAAACCTATACTCCAAACCAACTCATCAAAGTCTCGTAAACCTATACTCCAAACCAAGATAGATGTATCAAATGATTTATACTCCTTGCCAAGACCACGCAAGGTAATGTCCACCAAATCATCATCAGGCATGGGGGCATTTATTGTTGCCAATGCATCTACAAACTTCTTTATTTCTTGCACATAATCATGGATGCTCCTTCTATTCTGCTTCACATTATGTATCTGTTGTTCGCAATTGAGATTTGCGAGCACTCGTGTCTGTATCAAACAACTTCACCAATGTATCCCATGCATCCTTGGGATTCTCAGCATCATGTATGTGTATGAGCATAGCATCCGAAATACATATAGATAGATAATGCAACACTTTGAATGCTCTTTCTGACCATTGCTTATGAGCGATAACCTGCTGCTGTGTAGGTTGTCGGGGTAGTAGTTCAGGCTCTGGCTCAGCACCTATAATGAGATTCCAAAAACCTTTTCCCTTCAGAAAACTTTTGATCCTGTACTTCCATGCCTGGAAGTTCTTCCTATCCAGCTTTTCACCAACAATTTGTACTGGATTATCCGACATATTGCTCAATGTAATAACACCTTGCGTACACTTCCAAATCTATAAACAAGCCTTCCTCAGCTCAACCACACTCCAATGAGTGTTTCAGATACTCCACACTATTCCACAAACTTCAATTTTGATGTAAAAAATCAACCTGTATGCATCCAAAATGAACTGGCTCATGCAGTCCAAGATACCCTGATTTGATGCACTTTCCAAGGCTCCAAATTACAATGTAGTGGTTCAATCAAGTATGGGAAACTTGCATTGACACCTAAACAACCTCAATGTTGAATATCAACACCATCTGACATGTGTACAGATCAATTTTGTAAAACCCCTTTCTCTGTTTTGGAAAAAACTAGAAAAACCAGAAAAACCACTAGTAATTTTGCTCTAATCTCTTCAATCCTTGTCCAAATTGAGCAACCAAGCATTCATTATCTTAGCAATGATTTCCACTAACTCCATGTAAAAGGAATTAGTCCAATTGTTTAAGACCAGTGAGTAATTGATCGATTAAAATCACTCTATTTCTCTGCAACCAGTGGACAACCTATTTAATCAGCTCATTCCCAGCTCAATTGATGATCATTGATCAATCCAATCATATAGCATCCTTCTCACTAGTTTGTACCATAAATTTGCTAAGCCAATTGTGGGATTTATCAGTCACAATACTTGATTTTGAGCCTCCACCTATCAAAAAATATGAAAAAAAATCTCTGTTTCTCTGTATGTGCTGCGCCGCCTACTGTAGAGAGGATTTGAGCTAATTTAATTGTCAATTGATCATAAGTATGAGTGCCTAACATGTTGAGATATCGATCTCGACTAGTGAGGCGGTGGACACTGATGACCTGCCTGGGGGATAGGCCCCACACTTACACCACTGGCATGGTTGGTGAGATCTTGGGTGATATGCGGCCAGTGGGATGACAGGCTGTGTGACAGCCATTCTAGATGCTGGCATAGTTATAGCGCCAGTTCATTTAGTCGGGTTTACACTATAGAGAACCCGTGTATGTATTTGGTTGAGTACCTTTCATATTATTGAGTACTCTTATCTTGTATATGGTGTGTTGAGTGTTGAGTAGAGAAGAAGAAGATTTTCAGCCTCTCACTTTGTGTGTTCTCTATTAGGGTTTTGTGAGTGTGTGTGTGTGCTTGCAAGAGCTCAAGCTCTCTTCCCCCCTGCATCTTTTCATGGTATCAGAGCATGGTTCGTGCTAAGGGCTGAGCTGCAAGCAAGAGAACCACAGGAAGCAGTACGAGGGTAAGAGCTTCAACTACTCTTCCCTATTGTGTTGGTGACTACACCCTTGTCGGGAGCTCTACGGGAGGCACCGACAAACGGTCTTTGATTGAGGAGCTTTCTTCACGGGAGTAAAGCTATAGGGCAACTATACAGTCCTATCAGACTGAGTCCTATCAGACTGAGATTTTCGGGCCGAAAACGCGTTTCGGGCGCGTCTGGACCTCCGTTTTTCAGAAAGCAAGCAATTTCGAGCACTGCGGGTAAGTCATCGATTCTCTGCAGAACTCTATTTTAAGAACTGCAGGAAGACAGATTAACTGTGCAGACACTGTGGGTGCTGCAAAGAGGTCTACAGTTGCCATTGGGTGTATGTATGCACATTGAAGTCACTGGTTGTGACATTTGAGAGTACTACAGTACCACTGTGCAGAAAATACAGCAGTTTGTGCAAAAAAACCAGAGTGCAGTTTCTGGTAAAATTGTGTGTTTGGCAAGATGTCTAATGATGGCATAACACAGATTGTGGCTGAGAAGCTGGACAAGAATAACTTCCATGCTTGGAGGTTCAGGTTGACGAATTTCCTGATGGGAAAAGGCTATTGGGACTACATAGAAGGTGAGCATGAAGAGGCACCGGAGATACCGAATATAAATCCGACTGCTCTGCAGATGTGAAAGAGTTTAAAGACTGGAACCAAGGAGCCAGGAAGGTTATGTATTGGCTATCCATTAGTATACAGGACACCATGATTGGGCACATTCAGGATGCCAAGTCCCCCAAGGAGGCGTGGGACACCTTGGTAAAGCTTTATGAAACAAATACCAAGGCACGTAAGATACAGTTGAAGAATGAACTTCATACTGTGGAGAAAAAGAGCATGTCTGTGAATGACTATGCGTTGAAGATAAAGGGTATTGTGGAATCCCTTGCATCTATTGGTGTGTCAGTAGATGATGATGACAAGGTGGAAGTCTGTCTACGCGGTCTCGGGCCACAATACAAGGTGTTTAAGACGTCTATTCAGACTCGGGAAAACATTCCCAACTTTACAGATTTGGTGTCTATGCTGATTATCGAAGAGAAGAGTTTGGGTGAAGACCAACAGTCTTCACAAAGCAAAAACAGTTCAGAGCAACAGGCCTTCTATACGAGTTCAGGAAGAGGACGAGGTAGAGGAGGCCGTGGACGCGGTCAAGGAGGTGGCCGAACAGGTAATCAAAATTATGGCGAGCAGCAGCAGCAGCAGCAACAACAGTCCCAGAATCAACAACAACAACAACAACACGCAGGTGGAAGAGGCAAATTCAGAGGCATGGGGAGTCAAAGAGGCCGTGGAAATTGGCAAAGGCAATATAATGATGCACGTGAATGCTATTATTGTGGTAAGCCTGGACATGTGCAGTCAGAATGTTATAAGAAGCAGGCTGACATGCAAAATGGGAAAGTGCAGCAAAACAACTATGCATCCTCAAGCAGAAATAATGAGGATAATGAAAGGTTGTTTGTTATGCAGCATGTCGTGAATGCCATGTCTGAAAATGTTGATGCAGCACAAAAAGATAATGTATGGTATGTGGATTCAGGCGCTTCAAACCACATGACGAGTCATGGGGAGTGGTTCAAGGAGATGAAAAACCCGGAAAGACCAGGTTTTGTGGAAACAAGGGATGACACTGTTCATCCAATTGCCCACGTTGGAGATGTGCCATTGTCTATGCAGGATGGCAAAGTGAAGTACCTTGTAGATGTACTTCATGTACCGAACATAACAAAGAATCTAGTTTCAGAGTTGGCCAGATGATTGAGCAGGGTTTGTAGGTTCGGTTTAACCCTGATGGGTGTTATGTCGAAGACTTCAAAGACAAGTGCAGGTTGGTTGCAAAAGGCAACAGAGTGGGCAGAATGTTTGCATTAAATGTAGACATGCCTGAAATGAGTGCTGCGATGTTTGCAAATGGTTCAGGAATTGTTGCAGACACAGACATTTGGCATAAAAGGATTGGACATGTAAATGTGCAGAGATTGAAGTCTATGCAGACAAAAGGAATTGTGACAGGGCTGCCAAAATTTAAAGTGGAAGGTATGCAGAAAATATGTGAAGCATGCCAATTTGGGAAGCAAACAAAGCATGTGTTTCCACGTAACAGATATGTGAGCAGAAATGCACTAGATGTTGTGCATTCAGATGTATGGGGTCCTACGAAGACCATATCTATGGGAGACTGCAGATATTATGTGACCTTCATTGATGACCACACAAGGAAAGTGTGGGTATATTTCATGAAGGAGAAGAGTGAGGTGTTCACTCACTTTCAGAATTTTAGAGTTTTGGTTGAAAAGCAAACAGGGAAATATGTAAAGTGCCTAAGGTCAGATGGAGGGGGAGAGTACTTCTCCAATGAGTTCTCTGAATTTTTGAAGAAGAATGGTATTCGGAGACAGTTCACATGTAGATACACTCCGCAGCAAAATGGAGTTGCTGAGTGGAAAAACAGGCACATTGCTGAGATTGCGCGAGCATTGATGGAAGAGAAGAATATGCCGCATTGCTATTGGGCTGAGGCTGTTTCTACAGCAGTATACATCATGAACAGGACTCCAACTGCAGCCATACATGATGTAACTCCAGAGGAGAGGTTTACTGGCAGAAAACCAGATTTGTCTCATCTGCTGAAAGTCTTTGGATGCATTGCATATGTGCATGTACCAGATGAGCTGAGAACTAAGCTGGATCCGAAAGCTGAAAAATGTGTGTTTATTGGTTATTCCCTTGAGCAAAAGGGATACAGGTGTTATAACCCTGCTACACGTGAGCTGAGGGTAAGCAGGGATGTTGTCTTTGATGAGATGAGCAGCTGGTATGCTGCTAAAAAAGAAGCTGTTGGGGCTGATGTGAGTGGAAGTGTGGTTGCACAGAATGCAGGTCAACAATCATAGTCTTTGAGTGGACCAGGAGAGTCCTCATCTAGTGGGTCTGTTGATAGACCATGGAGTGGCAGGCTGCATCATAATACCAGTCCTGCAAATGTGATTACTACATCACATAAAGGAAAAGAGAAAGTGGTTGAGCCCCTTGGTATGCCTGACATTTCTGTAGGGCATTCTCATGTTGATGGAGAGTCTAGTGGCTCAGATATGAGCCTTGATGAGGAGCTTGGGATCCCAGCTATGAGAACACCTGGTGTAAAGAAGGCTATGGAAGCCATGAATGAAAAGCTGTGAAGATCAGGGAGAGTGAAGAACCCTGTGCAGAGATTTACATATGATGGTTATGTGGCACATCACTATGCATATATGGCAAAGGTTGTGCAGGTTGTAGAGCCCACATGCATTGATGAGGCTGTTGGAAATGTGTGTTGGGAGAAAGCTATGGATGAGGAGATGGATGCACTATATGGAAATGAAACTTGGGATTTAGTGCAATTGCCTGAAGGCAAGAAAGCCATTGGATGCAAGTGGGTGTACAAAGTTAAACATAACAGTGAGTGATGGAAGCATAAACAGGTACAAGGCTAGATTGGTAGCCAAAGGATATGCGCAGACATATGGGATTGATTATGAGGAAACTTTTAGCCCAGTTGCCAAGATGGCAACGGTGAGAGTTGTGATAGCAGTGGCTGCGTCAAAGCAATGGTCTTTACATCAGGATGGATGTAAAGAATGCATTCTTGCATGGGGATTTGCAAGAAGAGGTGTATATGTTGCAGCCACCTGGTTTTGAGGATGTGGGTCACCCCGAGCATGTTTGCAGGTTGAAGAAAGCCTTGTATGGCTTAAAGCAAGCACCAAGAGCATGGTCTGACAAGATTTCTGAATATCTTATCACTATTGGCTTTCATGTAGCCAATGCAGATTTCTCATTGTATGTGAGACATGGTGATAGCGGAGTTGTGCTTGTTGTCATCTATGTAGATGACTTGATCATTACGGGGGACCATGATGCAGAGATCTTTGATGTAAAGATCTTGCTAAGATAGAAGTTTGAGATGAAGGATCTGGGGGAGCTCAGATATTTCTTGGGCATTGAGGTAATTAGGTCACCACATGGTATTGGATTACTGCAGAGACAGTATGGCTTGGACATGTTGTCCAAGTATGGTATGACAGGCTGTAAGCCTATTTCTATGCCATTGGATCAAAATGGCAAATTGAGTGCAGATTCAGGAGAGATCTTGGAGGATCCTACTATGTATAGGCGCATAGTAGGAAGTTTGATCTACATGACGATCACCAGACCAGATTTGAGCTATGCTGTTGGGTTGGTGAGTCAGTTTATGCAGGTTCCACAGAAACTGCATTTGGATGCAGTGAGACGCATACTGAGGTATGTGAAGTCTACTTTGCATTGTGGACTATTCTATGAGACTGGGACAGAGATATGTGTACATGGGTACACAGATGCTGATTGGGCTGGTAGTATCTCAGATAGAAGATCTACCAGTGGATTCATGTTTTCTTTGGGGAGTGCTGCTGTGACTTGGAGCAGCAAGAAGCAGCCTACGGTTGCTCTATCGAGTACAGAGGCCGAGTACAGAGGAGCTGCTATGGCAGCATGTGAGGTAGCTTGGTTGAGAAAGCTACTTGCAGAATTGGGGCTATCAGTGGATAGACAAGTTGTCATTTTCTGTGACAACATTAGCAGTATACAGTTGGCCAGGAATCCAGTCTTTCATGCTCGTACGAAGCACATAGAGGTCCACTACCACTTCGTCAGAGAGAAGGTCTTAGCAGGAGACCTTGACCTTGTTTATGTCAGCACAGAGGATCAGGTAGCTGACATCTTCACCAAAGCATTGGGTACAGAGAAGCTCCGCAGATTCAGGGCTTCGCTTGGTGTACATGAGATGGAGTTGAGCTCGAGGGGGAGTGTTGAGATATCGAGCTCGACTAGTGAGGCGGTCGACACTGATGACCCGTCTAGGGGATAGGCCCCACACTTACACCACTGGCATGGTTGGTGAGATCTTGGGTGATATGCAGCCAGTGGGATGATAGGCTGTGTGACAGCCATTCTAGAGACTGGCATAGTTATAGGGCCAGCTCATTTAGTCGGGTTCACACTATAGAGAACCCGTGTATGTATTTGGTTGAGTACCTTTCATATTATTGAGTACTCTTATCTTGTATATGGTGTGTTGAGTGTTGAGTAGAGAAGAAGAAGATTTTCAGCCTCTCACCTTGTGTGTTCTCTATTAGGGTTTTGTGAGTGTGTGTGTGTGCTTGCAAGAGCTCAAGCTCTCTTTCCCCCTGCATCTTTTCATAACACACCAAGGCAAGTGGGTAACCCATCAATGCTTTGATTTTTGCCAAAAACATGCTCCAAATGCATCAAATTTTGACTTCCTTGTCTCTGTTTTGTGAGAGCTCAAAAACCAGAAATTTTCACACATTCAAATGCATCCAAATTGCTCCAAAATCAGTGTAGGGCTTGTACATAAGTTGCCAATACATTCCTCCTTGTCAGATACATGTGTCTTTACCAGATTTGCATCTATTTCCACCATACATCACTGCTTCCAAGCTTTAATAGAAAGCTTCCAAAAAACCAAAAATTTCCTTTGCTTTGGGTTGCCCTAATTTTCTTTGTTTTTTCCTAAATCACCTGCAATCCGCTCAAGGATGTTTAGAAGACCTTACCCGGTAGGCCAAGCTCTCAGATCTGATAGTAATCGGTGTGCTCCATCACAACATCAATGGCAAGCTTCACAGCTTTTCTTCACAGCTTCTTCTCCCTCTTCTCTCACTCACTCATAAACCCTAATAGACAGCACAAGGCTCTGATACCATGTTGGAAAATAGGTAGAGGGAGAGGAGACACACACACAGGAGCAAACCCTAATGTATATTACAAACCCTAACCATAGAGGGAAGCCATCTCCCTTCTCACACAATGCATCAAGCCATAATCCATAATACACACAACACACTATGAGTTGTGTCCACACATATCTAACCCTAGCTAATGTCCACACACCATGATCAGCTGGACGCGGTCATTTATGTCTCACACATGTTCCTACCTAACATGCCAGCACATAGCATAGCTGGCTCACACTGACATCGAGCTTGAATCTCAACAGCCCCTCTCAAGCTCATGATGTACTGCCATAGATGAAGATGTAGATGAGCTTGGGATATCAAGACTCTCAACACGGTGCTCGGGCTCAGGGTTGCCAAAGATACCCACACGTGCGTCGTCGGGGAAGATATTGGAACAAGGAGTAAGAGTTATTTTCTGAATTCGAGTATGGATCTGGTTGATTAACCTTGCTGGTCCTCAATGGATGAGTCCATGGCTCTTTTATATGGATCTGTTGGTTGATCTTGCTGATCTTCAACGGAGATTCCATTTTGATTTTTATAAGTGAAAATATTACCGGTTACTATGAGCTAGGAACTATCAAAAAGGCCCCTAAGTGGACACATTAGGACCTCAATGGAAGGCTTCTTGGGCCCTTTTATTTGGCAGTTTAAGGGAGTCAAACCTTTTCTCTTAAGAAGAAACGTTTTCTAATTAGAAGCTTCAAAACGGCTACTTTATTTGAATTTGAATTTTGGGGGGAAAATGGAATTTAAAATCTAGCGGATAAAACCATATCATGTAACATATCTATGGAAAGCTCTTGATGCGTAGATCACGGATCTGTAATCTCCGCTCAAATCGGAGCTTGTATGTAGAAGTTATGGAGGTTCGAAAATTGTAAAATTGTCCCCCCCCCCTCTTTTCGGGGAAAAAGTGCACCCTTTGACCACTCTTACACCTCTTAAAAACCCAACATTTCAGTCCACATGGCAACCCCCCATTTGGCTATTCCTTAATCACCTTAATTAGGCTTGGGCAAATTAAAGGGCCCAAGAAGACCCCATTCAGGTCCTAATGAAGTGGTGAGTGTTCTGGTTGCCAATGATGCCATAGGTACACGGATGAAGAAAAACTTGGAAATTAGGATTCAACTGGATATTTTGGAGGATTATGATCAGTGACACTATGGGTTCAAATTAATGATTATTTTAAAGATAGCTGATTCTGTGAAAAAGGCAATTTCATATTGGGGTGTGACTAGTTTTAAGTTTGCATGAATATCTGGCTAGGGGGCCTGGGAACTCTTTTCCTTGGTACCCAGGACAAAACCTAACCAAATTCTTAAATGGATCCCATCACTATAGTGGATCCCTAAACCTAACCCACGGGACTGGATGGGATTAGGTTGGACTGATGGATCCCTAAAATGAGACTCAATTATGTTATGGTACGATAGACGAAGTAAATCCCGGATAAAAATTTTTCTATGGAAAAGAATCAACGGCTATGCCTCTCAATGAGGAAAAAGTGATCCAAGTGCAATCTTTTCCTTGATCTGACTATGGGACTTATGGGTTCGGTCAGATCAGTTCAGCTAGTTAAGGCTTTTGACTACGTTAGAGTAAAATTATTTTGGAGGAATCGCCCGTGCTTTTCGAGCGAGGGAAGTTTTTTCAGGTTGGGTTTTGGAAGAACTGATGGATTAGTCTCTTGTGCAGATATCCGTGGGTGCGAGCCCTGAGTGAGGGACCCTGCCCCGCGCAAGAAGTGCTACTTCCACTACTAGCATCCCTGAATTCATTGCGCGGTGGGGGGACATGGATCTTTCATGAGTGATAGCTTCTGCATCTACACCACTGGCATGGTTGGTGAGATTATGGGTGTTATGCGGCCAGTGGGATGACAGGCTGTGTGACAGCCATTTTGGATTACTAGAGACTAGCGTAGTTATAGCACCAGCTCATTTAGTCAGGTTCACATTATGGATCGACCCTTGTGATGAAAAACAGGTAGAGGGAGAGGAGACACACACACAAGAGAAAACCCTAATGTATATTGCAAACCCTAACCATAGAGGGAAGCCATCTCCCTTCTGCCATGCTTTCTCAAGAAATTCTCAAAAGCATGTGAGGTGTATTCACCACCTCCATCTATTCTCAAACATTTTATCCAAGAGCCATATTGCTTCTCTACAAAAGCTTTGAAGTCCATAAACTTTCCCAACACTTCACTTTTCTCTCAGAGAAAGTAAATCCAAGTCATTCTACTGAAATCATCAATGAATGTCACATAATACAAGCTGCCTTTAATGGATGGGTTTTGTGCAGGACCCCATACATCGTTATGAACTATTTCAAGTGGCCTGTTACTCATGTTGCCTTCTCTAGGAAATGGCAACCTCGCCTGCTTTCCAAACTGACAGGCATCACAAACATGCATATTCCCATCATACTTGAATCTAGGCAGCCCACTAACAATGGCTCTTGCCTGCATGTTCTTTAACCTTTGTATGTTCACATGTGCAATCCTTTTATGCCACATGTCAATGTCCTGTACCACATTTTGGCTTTTAGAGAACATGGCTGATTTCAACTCAAGAATCCCAGCATCCAACTTAAATAACCTACCCTCTTTCTTGCCTTTGGCAATGACTCTACATCCATTTTTGAAATCCTCAACAAAGCAACCATGCTCGTTGAAATGAACCTGTAAACCCTGTTCCACCATTTGACCAACTGAGGCTAAACTTTTTGTAATAGAAGGCACATATAAGACATCTGCCATAGATTTTGTTTCACCATTGTGCATAACCAGTGGTACACTTCCAACATGTGTAATGGCATGTTGGGTATCATCTCCTATCTCCACATAGCCTTTCACATCCATAGGCTTCATATGCTCAAACCATTCGCCATGACAAGTCATATGGTTTGATGCTCTAAAGTCCATATACCAAGTGTCATCACTTTCACCATTCGACATCATAGATCCCACAACATGTTTCATGGCAAACAAGTGATTTGCACTGCCATCATTACTGCTTGATGCATAATTTCCACCACTTGCATAATTTCCACCATGTTGTGCTCTACCCCCTCTCAAATCATTTTGTTTGTGGAAACAATCACGTGCCATATGACCAAATTTCCCACAGTAATGGCATTCCACATTTTGCATAGATATTTGTTGGCCTTGCCAACGTCCTCTACCACGAGGATTACCTCTGCCTCTTTGAGGTGTATATCCACGACCACCTCTAGCACCATATGTAGGCTGAAAATTCTGTTGTGGTGACCTGTCCTACCATCCACGACCATTACCACAGCCACGTGATGCAAATCTCCCCTTGCCTCTAATCTAAATCCGCTTTGTGAATAGAAAGCCTGATTTCTACCATTATCATCATGGCTAGTAGATGCATCATGAAAGGAGTCATTGAGTTTGATTTCCTCAACAAGCAAGAGTGAAACCAACTCATCAAAGTCTGGTAAACCTGTACTCCAAACCGAGATGGATGTATCAAAAGACTTATACTCCTTGCCAAGACCATGCAAGGTAATGTCTACCAAATCATCATCAGCATGGGGGCATTGATTGTTGCCAATGCATGTGCATACTTCTTTATCTCTTGTACATAATCATGGATGCTCCTTCCTTTCCATTCCACATTATGAATCTGTTGTCACAATTGAGACTTACGAGCACTAGTGTCTATCAAACAGCTTTACCAATGTTTCCCATGCATCCTTGGGACTCTCAGCATCATGTATATGTATGAGTATAGCATCCGAGATACATATAGACAGATAATGCCAAACTTTGTATGCTCTTTCTGACCATTGCTTATGAGCCAGATTTTTAGAAATTTTTGAATTATGCTTCAATTAAGGTTCCTATGGACCAATAAGATTAATCCAAATGTAGGGAGGAGATAAATTGAAGAATAAAAGAAAATCCCCCAAAAATGAGTAAATGCTCACATAAGATGAAGAGTTGACTATAAGGACAAGGTTTATTAGTTAAAAAAGAAGAGATATTTAGAGGAAATGATGCATTTTTGACACCTCAGTGTGGGGATCTCCCCTCATGAAGAAGGTACCTCTTTCACATGTGTGGAGGAGTTTCAAACCCAAAAATAATGAGATATTTTCATCTCTCCTCTATCCTGTTTCAACTAGATCCAAAAAGTAAGCTAAACTGACCCAAAAATGGTCAAAAATTGACCAAACTGATCTGGAAAATTCTAGAATCAGTTTGCTTGGTTAGAGGCTCACTTTTTCCTATAAATAGAAGCCTCCCCCTTTGTAAAAGGTTAATGGTGTTTATGCACCGTTACTCTGCTCCTGACGTCCTGAGCCATTTACATTGAATTTTTTTAATAGTTCAATTGTTTTTGGCCTAATCCTCTCCAAAGTGAATTGGTGGCCACTCTTGCTTCAAACAAGAGTAGAACCCTCAATCCCTCAAGCCAAAGGAAAGCTTACAACTCCATGTAAGCTAAATTTTTTCTTACTTTTTAATTTCAAATCTATGGTTTTCTTGATTTTCTTGTTTTATAGTTGATTAAAGTAAATTCTAATGCTATGCCTTCATGAAAAGGCCACCCCCTTCTCTTCTTTACATTCTAGCCTTTCTTATCCTAGAATGATTAATAAAAAGATTAATTAAACTTTTCTTTTTGTTTATTCTCTTGGAAATTGAAAATTGTGTAGATTAGAGTCTTATATATCTAATTGGGGTTAATTTAAGTTAATATAATGATAAAAATGAGAAATGGTCAGCCATACAAAGGAGGTTATGGCAAAATTTTCTAGAATTTTGTGGAAAAGAAAGTTTATTTTTATGTTATTCTAAAAGAGTAATTCCCACCGTTTGTGCATTCTAAAAGAAATATTGTAATTTACTCCATGTACATACTCACCGATGAATATGTATGGATATCACTGATATTAATTATTAAAATTGATTTCTATGCATAGAAAGATACATAATGGAAATTTTTTTATTATAAAAGTGTTATTTTCATTGAATTCAATTTCTATGCATAGAAAGATGCATAAAGGATTTATTTATTTCAAGTGCTATTCTCATTAAAATTGATTTTATGCATAGAAAGATGCATAAAGGATTTATTTTTATTTCAAAAGTGTTATTCTCATTAAAATTCATTTTATGCATAGAAAGATGCATAAAGGATTTATTTTTATTTCAAAAGTGTTATTATCAAATAAAGTTATTTTTTATGCATAAATAGATGCATATAAAAGGATTTTTATAAAAGTGTTATTCCCACTAAAGTTGATTTTTATGCATAAATAGATGCGTAAAGAATCTTTATATCAAAATTAGAATTCTCTTAAATTATATGTTTAAATTCTATGAATGGATGTGATGTGAATAGAGGTAATGAGATGTGAGGTGAACAGATGTGATGAGATGTGATGTGAATCAGATGGATGTGAATTATTGGATGGATGGTTGTGATGTGAATAGGGGTAATGAGATGTGAAGTGAATCAAATAGATGTGAATGAATGGATGGATATATGTGATGTGAATAGAGGTGATGAGATGTGAATGAATGAATGGATGGATATATGTGATGTGAATAGAGGTGATGAGATGTGAGGTGAATAGATGTGATGTGAATCAGATGGATGTGAATGAATGGATGTGATGTGAATAGAGGTGATGAGATGTGAGGTGAATAGATGTAATGAGATGTGATTAGAATCAGATAGGTGTGAATGGATGGATGGATGGATGTGATGTGAATAGAGGTGATGAGATGCGAGGTGAATAGATGCGATGAGATGTGATGTGAATCAGATGGATGTGAATGAATGGATGGATGGATGTGATGTAAATAGAGGTAATGAGATTTGAGGTGAATAGATGTAATCAGATGATGTGATGAGAATCAGATAGGTGTGAATGAATGGATGGGTGGATGTGATGTGAATAGAGGTGATGAGATGTGAGGTGAATAGAGGTGATGAGATGTGAGGTGAATAGATGTGATGAGATGTGATGTGAATCAGATAGATGTGATGTCATGTGAATCAGGATGTAAATGAATGATATGGGATAGATGTGATGTGAATAAAGGTGATGAGATGTCAGGTGAATAGATGTGATGTGAATCAAATAGATGTGAATGAAGGATAAAATAGAAGAAATGTCCTTTTTTCGAAACTCAATCCCCTGGAATTCAACTTCAAAAATTCCGCCCTTGAACAAGGGAGGGAAATGCTATAACCGTCAAGGATTTGGACATCACAGTATGGATTGCCCAACACCTTTTGGATCAAGGTTTTTGGGACAGGGAAATCAGGGATCAAGATTCCAGACTCCAGCTCCTTCCTTCCAGAGTAATCAGGTTTCTTTCCGCCAAAATCAAGAAAATCCCCGAGGTAGACCTTCTAACCAACCTGCAGTCTCTCAATCCAAAGTAACGCAAGACCTTCGCCTCAGAATAGGGGAAGGAAAAGAGAGATATTTCCAAATCAGTCATCCACTTCCAAGGCAGTAACGCTGGAAGTAATTGAAGAAGAAGAAGAAGATGAAAGAGATCATACTCCACCTGCGTGCATGAGATGAGGACATCTCGCGTTTTTCAAGTGGGAGAGAATGTAAGATTTCTCCCCAACTCCTCAAGATGTCCAATTTCTTCCCCTGTAATCAATCCCCTTTTCAGAATAATAAAAGATCTTGTTCCTACTTGTTTTGGCCCAGAGAGAGAAAATATTCTAGAGAGAGATAACTCAGTTTTTAGATATCTTTGGATGGAAAAATATCCTTTCTTATTAAACTAAATTCCCTTGAAACAGAAGTTTAAAAAGAATTCCCTAAGGTGCATTAGAAATAAATTATAATTTGTACAAAAAGGCCTTAGCTTAAGGATCCAAATTTTTTGAAAATTTTGGATTAAGGTTCTGAGGGACCAATTAGATTAATCCAAACGTAGGGAGGAGATAAATTAAAAACTGATTTTTGACACCTCAAAATGGGGATTCCCCCTCATGAAGGAGGTGCCTTTTTCTCATCGTTGCTTTCCATTTTAAATAAATAAAATGAGATATTTCATCTCTCCTCTCTCCTAATTCAAGTCTAGTTCCAAAAAGTAAGCTGAACTGACCCAAAATAGTCAAAAATTGACCAAACTGATCTGGAAAATTCTAGAATCAATTTGCTTGGTTTGAGGCTCACTTTTTCCTATAAATAGAAGTCTCCCCCTTTGTAAAAGCTTAATAGTGTTTATGCATTGTTACTCTACTCCTCCCTAGAGCCACTTGATAATTCATTTGTTTTTGACTAATTCCTCTACAAAGAATTAATGGCCACTCTTGATCCAAACAAGAGTAGAACCCTCAATCCCTCAAGCCAAAGGAAAGCTCACAAAACTCCATGTAAGTTATTAATTCTACTTTTTTTAAATTCTAATCTATGGTTTTTTGAACTCTTTGCTTTTTAATGTTATTATGGATTATAAGCCTTGATGAAAAGGCTTCCCCCTTCTCTTCATTAAGAAATTCAACCTTTCTTTATCCTAAAATGAGTAACAATTAAATTGAGTTAAACTTTTCCTATTGATTACTCTTTAGAACTTACGGGTTTGGTCAGATTAGTTTAGTTAGTTAAAACTTTTTGACTACGTTAGAGAAAAATTATCCTGGAGGAATTGCCCGTGCTTTTCGGGCAAGGGAAGTTTTATTCGGGTTTGGTTTTGGAAGAACCGATGGATTATTCTCTTGTCCAGATATCCATGGGCGAGGCCCCGAGTGAGGGACCTTGGCCCGCACCAGAAGTGCTGTTTTCGCTACTAGAGGCCTTGAATTCGTTGCACAGTGGGGACAGGACCTTACAGCTGGTATCAAAGTAAATTTGGCTAAAGTGGATCAACTGAGAAGCCAAAAATGTCAAAAATTGATGAAGTAGCATAAAAAGGTTGAAATTGTGTGATAAATTCATACAAATTATTATTCAGACTGAAATTCATAAATTGGTAATTGGGTCTTCAGATGGAAGTACCACAATTATATGGAATCCCTGACTTGCTTGAGGCCTAGACATGATGGTATTTACCTTATAATTCCAAGGACCGTGACTACTCGTATATACCGAGGGTATAACTGTAGCTCTTTAGTGGCAGTATATACAAGTAAATCTAAGATCTTGAAATTATAAGTAAAAATGCTATCCAGATGATGAGTTCGAATGTGATTTTAAAATTCTGGTTGAGAACTGATGAGTTGATTTCTGATTGAAAAATGATGATTCCTGAATTTTGGTTGAAATGTAATCAGGTGAACAAAACCACAATGAGGATGAATGGGACGAGTCCCTATAATGATGTTCATAATTAGAATGATGATAATGACTTTAGCAAATCACTATGAGATTAGTGGATTGTGCTAACAAATTGCTATTGTTAACACTTGACCCAGTGGATCAAGTTAAGGGATGACAAATCAAAAATTTGTATGATTGAAATCCCCAAATTGAAATCCCCATGGAGGACTATTCAGATGAAAATTTTGGTCTAATGGATGATTATTTTGTTAAAGATAAATGTGATGTTCTGAATGAGTTGTTATCCGATAATGAGTTTTATATGAATTGTTACCCGATAATGAGTTCTATATGAATATCTTTATCCCATGATTCTGTGAGGAATTGACCAATCTAAAGAACCCCAGAATCAGTTGAATCTAAAGAACCCCAGAATCAGTTGAATCTAAAATCAGATTTGAATCATAAATAAAGGGACTTAAGAGTTTTCATATTGATAGGAGCATGGATTGAGGTCATCGTCGTGGTAGAAATGATAACCCCCAACTCAACGAGGAAGAGCTTGACTTGAATGTTTGTAAAACTCTTCATAGATCCCAGCCTGGACCTTTCAAGGGTGAAGGGAAAATCTTGGGTGAGGCTGTGGAAAAGTGGATCGGAGAAATGGAAGAGTACTTCGATGTCACCGAGTACAATGAGAAGAGAAAAACGACTCTTGCTGTAAGATCCCTGACCCCACTGTGCAACGAAATTGGGGGTGCTAGCAACCGAAGTAGCACTTCTTGCACGGGGCAGGGTCCCACACTTGGGGCCTCACCCACAGATATCCAGACAAGAGACTAATCCATCGGTTCTTCTAAAACCAAACTCGAAAAAACTTCCCTTGCTGGAAAGCACGGGCAATTCCTCCAAGATAACTTTTCTCTAACGTAGTCAAAAGCCTGAACTAACTGAACTGATCTGACCGAACCCACAAGTCCCATAATCAGATCAGGGAAAAGATTGTACTTGGATCATAGGGACCAACGCTTACCTCATCTATCATACTATGCAGAAATTGAGTCTCGATTTACGGGGATCCATAAGTCCAGCAGCCTACTAACCCCAGTCCCATGGGTTAGCCAACCGCCTAGCCTGTAAGATTCCTCCCCAGCCTCTCAAGATGTCCAACATCTTCCTGTGTAATCAAATCCCTCTTCAGAAATATAAAAGATCTTGTTTCTACCTACTAGAGAGAGAAAATATTCTAGAGAGAGAATATTCAGTTTCTAAATATTTTAGGATAGAAAAAATTCTCATCTTACTAAAATAAGTTCCCCTAAAACAGAAGTTCAAAAAGATTTCCACAAGGTGCATTAGAAATTAAGTGTAATCTGTTCAAGAGACATTATCCCGAGGGTGAAGATTTTTTTGAAATTTTAAATTAAGGTTCCTATGGACCAGTAAGATTCATCCAAATGTAGGAAGGAGATAAATAGAATAATAAAAGGAAAATCTCCCAAAAATGAGTAAATACTCACATAAGATGAAGAGTTGAATAAGGACAAGGTTAATAGTTAAAAAGAGAGATATTTGGAAGTATGATGCATTTTTGACACCTTTGCATGGGAGAATTCTCCTCATGAATGAGGCGCCTACTTCACATGTGCAATTAACTTTTAAATCTTCAAAAATTGAGATATTTCATCTCTCCTCTCTCCTAATTCAAGTCTAGTTCTAAAAAGTTAGCTTAATTGACCTAAAAATGGTCAAAAAGTGACCAAACTTAGTTGGAAAATTCTAGAATTCAGTTTGTTTGGTTAGGAGCTCAATTTTTCCTATAAATAGAAGCCCTCCCCTTTGTTGAAAACTCAATAGTGTTTATGCACTGTTACTCTACTCCTCCCAAGCCAAGAACTGTGATTTCATTAATACTTCACTAGTTTTTGACATTTTCCTCTTCCAAAGATTGGTGGCCACTCTTGTTACAAACAAGAGTTGAACCCTCAAACCTTCAAGCCAAAGGAAAGCTCCAAGAAACTATGTAAAGAGAGGTTCTTGTAATTTTCTTTATTAATTTTATGTTTTTCTAATGTTTATGATAGTTTGAAGTAATAAATGGAATCTATGCCTTGATCGAAAGGCTTTTCCCCTCTCTCTTCTTAGAATCAACCCTTCTTTATCCTAGTTGAAGTGATAATTATTGGAATCAATTTTTTTATAATGTTTTCTCTTTTATAAGTGAATTTTTATTAGTCTAGATTACTTTAAATCAATTAAGAGTTAATTTTTAAGACAAATTAAGTAGAAAAATTTGAAAAATGGTCAACCATACAAAGGAGGTTCTCGCATTTTTTTGAAATAAGTATTACCTTTTATTATGCTAAAAGAGTAATTCCTATCAAATCTACACTCTAAAAGTGTCATTTTCATGCATAGAAGATGCATATTGATTATTATTTTTTTTACATAAAGAAATAATTTTATTATTATGAAAGTGTTACTTTCATCAAAATAGATTTTTATGCATAAAGGAATAAATTTTTTTATTATGAAAGTATTACTTTCATCAAAATAGATTTTTATGCATAAAGGAATAATTTTTTATTATTATGAAAGTGTTACTTTCATCAAAATAGATTTTTATGCA
The DNA here is from genome assembly GCF_041138505.1 of Cibotium barometz. Lineage (NCBI taxonomy): Eukaryota > Viridiplantae > Streptophyta > Polypodiopsida > Cyatheales > Cibotiaceae > Cibotium > Cibotium barometz. Next base: position 24,750,610 of record NC_141107.1, on the reverse strand, counting down.
TAAAGAAATATTTTTTTTAATTATGAAAGGGTTACTTTCATCAAAATAGATTTTTATGCATAAAGGAATAAATTTTTTATTATGAAAGTGTTACTTTCATCAAAATAAATTTTTATGCATAAAGGAATAAATTTTTTATTATGAAAGTGTTACTTTCATAAAAAATAGATTTTTATGCATAAAGAAATAATTTTTTTAATATGAAAGTGTTACTTTCATCAAAATAGATTTTTATGCATAAAGGAATAATTTTTTTATTATGAAAGTGTTACTTTCATCAAAATAGATTTTTATGAATAAAGAAATAAGTTTTTTATTATGAAAGTGTTACTTTCATCAAAATAGATTTTTATGCATAAAGGAATAATTTTTTTTATTATGAAAGTGTTACTTTCATCAAAATAGATTTTTATGCATAAAGGAATAATTTTTTTATTATGAAAGTGTTACTTTTATCAAAATAGATTTTAATGCATAAAGGAATAATTTTTTTTATTATGAAAGTGTTACTTTCATCAAAATAGATTTTTATGCATAAAGGAATAAATTTTTTATTATGAAAGTGTTATTTTCTTTAAAATAGATTTTTATGCATAAAGGAATAATTTTCTTTTATTATGAAAGTGTTACTTTCATCAAAATAGATTTTTATGCATAAAGAAATAATTTTTTTATTATGAAAGTGTTACTTTCATCAAAATATATTTTTGTGCATAAAAGAATATTTTATTATTGTAAAAGTGTTATCATTATTGATTTTATGCATAAAAAGTATGCATGAAAGAATACTTTTATATTAAGATAAGAATTCTCTTAATTTTATGACTAATTCCCATGAATATTGGTAAATGATTAGCTTTAAATTTAGTAAAGTAGTAATTGAAATATTACCATTTGATAAAGATAGTTCAAGAAGAACCATTCCAGACTCAAAAACCTGAATCAGACTTTGACCAAGATGTAATTCCTTTGTTAGTTTCAAGAAATGATGATGCGACTAGTTCCTAAGTTTATACTCTAATCACCCACCGAATCCGAAACTAAGTTGAGACCTTTGATTTTGATCTAAGGTTAAGAATTCAGAATTCGAGAAATTCTGCTTGAGAATCGAGTCCTGTGATCTAGAAATCTTGGATACGGAATTATTCAAAAAGAAAATCAAAACTGAAAACTTGCATAGAAACCCTGTTTTCTTAAAAGACTGTCTTACGCCAGAATGCTGGAGGGAGCATTTGGTATATATGTTTATCTAAGGGAAGTTTGGTTGCAACAGCTGGCGGGGAGTGTTCAAGGGACAGCTCACGTGGCAAAGCCTGCCCAGGTCTTGACCAGCCTCGGTATGGTTAAAATGGTGAGCTTCCGGTACGATGGATGAGGGCCGACGAAGCGGTCCTTGAGTGAAGTGCCAGGACACCTAAGGAGGATCCTGGAGGGTTCTGACTAGGAGATGCACGGGCTCGCAGTGCCGAGGACATCCGTGCGTATGCCGAGGAAGATATTATATGATGGACCTATGTTTATTGTAATCTATCACTGGATCTCGTTGCTGACTCGCTGGTCTCAATGGAGAGTGCAGAATGATATTGTTTTGTGAGAAACAAAGACTCAATGGAAATTTTGAAGTACGACATGTGTAACCAATAAATTGTCAATGGATTGTTTTATAGATTAAAGTTAAAGAGGAGTGTGTGCGTATCTGTTTTCTAAAGCTAAAGTTAAGAAAGGCATTTCAATTATGGGTGGGTGAGTACTTGTTGGTTCCACCGATTCCAGTGGTAGGGTGGTGGTGGCTAACCCATGGGCCGGATGGGGTTAGGCTGGAATGAGTGGAGTTTTAATATCAAATTGAAAAATCTTAGGATTACGCTAGGATTCGAGTAGCTAATCAATTCCTTGATAAATTTCTCAAATGAGTGGATCAACGGCTATGCCTGATCTTGATCAGGAAAAAAGCGTTGAATTTACTAAAATGATCAAATTATATCAGTGATAGTTTTCCTTCTATCTGGTTTTATCAGATGAAGGTTAGTTTAGTACCTTGACCTCGTTTAGAAAAATTTGTTAAATAAAATAAAAATGGTGGAATCATCCCCGCTTTTCGGGCATGGGAAATTTTCCCGGTTTCGGTTTTCGGAGTGACCACCAGCCTAGTCTCGTGCCCGGACATTCGAGGGCGAGGCCCCGAGTGAGAAACCCTGCCCCGCGCATGAGGAGGCTGCTTGCGCTGTCAACTACCGGGAATCCGTGTGCGGAGGGGGCAGAGGGATCTCACAGTTGGTATCAGAGCCCTGTTGTAAAATTTACGTAACAATAGTAGAAATTGCTTAAAAATTTGAGAAATAATGCTTTTCGCTTGTTAATATTATGTTAAATAAACTTTCAAAAAAATAAAAAAATAAAAAAATAATTAAAACTTATAAATCGAATTGGAAATTATAGATGGAAGTTTCGTACTTATCCGGTATTCCCGACCTCACCCAGTCACAAGATATGACTGCGTTCGCCTTCGAGCATCTCATCTCTTCCGCTTCAACTCGAGCAAGCCGAGCAAGACTCACAAGCCATTTTGAGGAATTATATTTTCCTGACCCAGCGGAGAGACGACATCATAAGTGGTTTGCAAGGCAGTATGTCCACGCCTCTTGTGACCGACGTGCAATGATAAGACAGAATCTCTCATTGGCAATGGTTCTGTTGAAGCTAAAAATGGTGCGTGGTGTCATTCTATATCATTCGACACCTCGAAATTTCAGACTTTTATGTCAAATCTACAGACTCTTTAGTTGCTTCATTCCTAAGTGGAAGATAATAGCTCCCTTGTCAGTAAGTGGTGGACGTGTGTATCAGGGCATGGCTATGGCCCAGTACCGTCGTCATATGCATCTTCCGAGGAGATTTTGAATTCTGGAGCCGAGTTGCTCTATGTACATATTGCAACTTATATATAAATAAAGAAATGTTTTCTAGCGAAAAATTTCCTATTGTATAAGTGATTGTTTATAGACGATCTGAAAAAGAAAAATCTGTTATCGGACATATGTCATAGATCTCCAATAAGATCATTGTCTTGTTTAAGAAATTGTTTTTCGAACCTCTTAAGTCTTAGGATCTCGTGGATGATATCAAAATAAAAATTTAATAATATATAATTTTTGGCAGAATCATGAGACGAGGAAATCGTGGCCGTCAGCCAGACCCTCTCTCTGAAGATGATGAGCTTGACCCTGATGTTCGCAAGGCTCTTCATAGGACTCAGCTAGGACCCTTCAAAAGAGAAGGGGAGAACCTAGGCGAGGCTGTGGAGAAATGGGTGGAAGACAAGGAAGAATATTTTGATGCCACAGGCTACAACGAGCGGAGCAAAATGGCTCTTGCCAGGCTGAAAATAGTGGAAACAGCCCGGGTAGCATGGAGGAACCACTGTGACACCAACCGTCTGGACAAAAATACTCAATCCTGGACCGACCTAAAAACCTATTTGAGAAAGAGATTTTGTCCCCCTGGATTTTTGGAAACCAAAATGAACGAATTCTTAGAGCTAAAGCAGGGGAGCAAAACCATCGAGGAATATCACCAGGCCTTCGCTCTTCTACTCAAATATTCACCACCTCTAGATGAATAGCAACTCATGGCAAGAAGATTCTTTTCACTCACCTTGAGACAGATCGTATTCATATCCATCTAGATGGGAATTTAACTGACTGTCAGTTCAGAGTTATATCTTTGGGAATTTTTGATGGGATCCTTGGAATGGATTGGCTCCACAAAAATCAAGCTGACATTCATTGTCATAATGGAACCATTTCCTTCCGTGACCTTCACGGAAACAAAGTTCAAGCCTAACCAGAATTTCAGGATCCCCAAGTCTGCAGTTAGTAAAGGCTTCTAAGTTACTAAAAGGACTTAGAAAAAAGCAGCGCATTTATCTTGTCAAAATGAATCCAGTAGACTCAAAGTTAAAAGCTAAAGAACCTGATTGGTTAAGTGAATATGATGATTTATTCCCAGCAGAGCTAACAGAGATGCCTCCAATATGGGAAGTAGATCATGTGATAGAATTGACCCCAAGAGCTCAGCCAGTAGCCCTGCGCACACGTACAAATGCGCACGTACAAAATGCCAGTTCTTGAAGCCATCAAACTCAAGGAACAATTTAGATAGCTGTTGGAACAAGGGTTTGTAAGACCCAGTGTTTCCACTTGTTGGGGTGCGCCAGTTCTCTTTCAGAAAAAGAAAGATGGAACGCTAAGACTCTGTGTAGACTACAGAGGTCTAAATCAACTGACAGTTAAGAATAAGTATCCTATCCCCAAAATTGATGAGCTTCTGGACAGGCTAAGTGGAGTCCAGATCTTCACAAAGATAGATCTTAAATCAGGGTATTATCAGATCAGGATTAATGAGCAAGATATCTCGAAGACAGCCATCAATACTCGATATGAGCATTATGAATTCACTGTCATGCCGTTTGGATTGACAAATGCCCTAGCTACATTCAATCGCTTAATGCAAGACATTCTCAGAGAATACTTGGATGATTTTGTTCTTGTTTTCTTTGATGATATTCTGATTTACTCAAAGAATGCAGCTGACCATGAAGCTCATGTCAGAAAAGTTCTTGAGATTCTAACTTTCGTCTATTACACAGGATAATGAGAGAGGATGGCCTGGGTGGAGCTGCCAGAAGATCTGCCTTGCTCTATAGAGGTCGAGCTTGAGAGTAGCCACCTGTTATTATTGTCTCTAGTACAAGACAGTACATGGAACTGAGAGGTGGTATGCAAGCTAATGCCTTTAACTTCTCTTACTCTCTACTGTGTGTGCAGTTTTTGCTGACTATCAACCTCATGATTGCACATAAGAGATGCTGATGATTGAGTAGCCATTGATGCTTGCAGTGAGCTAGTTAGCTCTCTCTCTAGGCTTGCACATCTTATCTTCTCCACAACTTTTTTCAATCATTCCAGAGTGTTCCTAACCTTTTACAAGTCAGTACTCAAAACAACCTTAGAGCATACAACCATATAAAGAACCACGAGTATGCCCCAAAAGAAGTTCTCTATCTCTTGGGAAGTACAAGAAGTTATCCCCCAGATATTATGGGCCATATCTGATTACAAAGAAAGTAGGTGACTTAGCCTACGAGCTTCTTCTACCTCCTCATCTCAAAGTACATAATGTATTTCATGTCAACCTTCTTAAAAAGTATATACCAAGCCCGAATCATGTGCTTGATGATGAAATCTTAACTTCTTCAACCCAAGGGCAGATGGAACTCCTACCTGAAGAAATCCTTGATGTTCGAGAAAAGATTCTCAGGAACAGAATTCTGAAAGAATTATTGGTCAAATGGAAGTTCTATCCTTTTGAAGATGCCACCTGGGAGAAAGAAACTGATCTGTTTGCAAGATTACCCCCAGTTTGCGAGATGAGGACATCTCGTGTTTTTCAAGTGGGAGAGAATGTAAGATTACTCCCCAGCCTCTCAAGATGTCCAACATCTTCCTGTGTAATCAAATCCCTCTTCAGAAATATAAAAGATCTTGTTTCTACCTGCCTAGAGAGAGAAAATATTCTAGAGAGAGAATATTCAGTTTCTAAATATTTTAGGATAGAAAAAATTCTCATCTTATTAAAATAAGTTCCCATGAAACAAAAGTTCAAAAAGATTTCCAGAAGGTGCATTAGAAATTAAGTGTAATCTGTTCAAGAGACATTATCCCGAGGGTGAAGATTTTTTCGAAATTTTAAATTAAGGTTCCTATGGACCAATAAGATTCATCCAAATGTAGGAAGGAGATAAATAGAAGAATAAAAGGAAAATCCCCCAAAAATGAGTAAATACTCACATAAGATGAAGAGTTGAATAAGGACAAGGTTAATAGTTAAAAAAGAGAGATATTTGGAAGTAATGATGCATTTTTGACGCCTTTGCATGGGGGAATTCTCCTCATGAATGAGGCGCCTACTTCACATGTGCAATTAACTTTTAAATCTTCAAAAATTGAGATATTTCATCTCTCCTCTCTCCTAATTCAAGTCTAGTTCCAAAAAGTTAGCTTAACTGACCTAAAAATGGTCAAAAAGTGACCAAACTCAGTTGGAAAATTCTAGAATTCAGTTTGTTTGGTTAGGAGCTCAATTTTTCCTATAAATAGAAGCCCTCCCGTTTGTTGAAAACTCAATAGTGTTTATGCACTGTTACTCTACTCCTCCCAAGCCAAGAACTGTGATTTCATTAATACTTCACTAGTTTTTGACATTTTCCTCTTCCAAAGATTGGTGGCCACTCTTGTTACAAACAAGAGTTGAACCCTCAAACCTTCAAGCCAAAGGAATGTTGGAATTAGGGTTGCAGGAAAGCACACAAAGCTTGGAGAAGAAGAAGCAAGAATGCACACAACATACAATGTATTAGATTGTGTCAATGTACAAAAGATAAGTTAGCCCTAGAAGGATGGGCGTATATACAAGCCGGGGGAAAAAACCTCCTAAAGAGGGAAAAAATGCCCCGGCGGTCCTAAGTGTGTTCACACACATCACTGCCTATATATATATGGCAACAAATCCCCCCTGAGTGATGGTGTGAACGAGAGCTGGCACTCATGTATAGGGGAGTGCCATGCCCGAAGTAGATCAGTCCACAAAGGGGAGCAAGCCCAAAGCTTTGCGGAAAGCTTTGAACTTCTCACGAGGAAGCGCCTTTGTGAAAAGATCGGCGAGGTTGTCCTGTGTTGGCACATAGGCCAAGTTGATCTCTCCTGCAGAGAGTCTCTCCCTGACATAGTGATAATGCACCTCAATGTGCTTTGTGCGAGCATGAAAAACTGGGTTTCTCGCAACTGCCAATGCACTCTGACTGTCAGTGAAGATAGAGATGGCAGACTCCTGTCCAACACCCAAGTCAGCCATAAGCCGTCTGAGCCACACACACTCAACCGTAGCTGTGAAAGCTACCCTGTACTCAGCTTCACAACTAGAAGAGGCCACAGTAGGTTGCTTCTTGCTCAACCAAGATATGCATGAGCTACCGAGCATGAAACAAAAACCACTTTTGTGGACACTCTTGTGTCATAGCAACCAGCCCAATCTGAGTCCGAAAAAGCATGTAAATCTGGCGGCAACGATCCCCCCTTGGGATAAAACAACCCAAGATGTATGGTGCCACTCAAGTAGCGAAAGATGCGTTTAACTGCCTTCCAATGTTGAGACCCTGGGCTATGCATAAACCTGCTCACCTGTGAGACTGCAAACTGAATGTCTGGCCTCATAATGCATACATAAATGAGGCAACCAATAGCTGTCTGATAGAGTGTGACATCAAAGTGATCTCCAGTATCATGAAGACTCAACTTCAAACCTGTCTCCATTGGAGTAGCAATAGGCTTGCAGTCTTCAAGGCCAAATCTCCGCAACAATGTCTCAATATACTTTGTCTGACACAAAGCAATACCTCCATCACACTGCTTAAATTGTATCCCCAAATAATGATGCAAATGCCCCAAATCTGACATCTCAAAAGAAGCATTCAAATCAGCCTTAAAATCAGCAATATGACTCTCATTTGGTCCTGTGAGCAGCATGTCATCGACATAGAGAGCAATGATTAGATGTACACCATCCACACGTTTAACATACAAAGTGCTTTCTGTTGGACTATTCTGAAACCCATGTGCAGTCAAATATGCATGTATCTTTTCATACCAAGCTCGTGGAGCTTGCTTTAAACCATATAAAGCCCTTTTCAACCTACACACTTTGTTTTCCTGTCCTTTTTGAGCAAAACCACGAGGCTGTGATACATACACCTCCTCACGCAAATCTCCATTCAAGAATGCAGTCTTTATGTCCAACTGATGTACATTCCAACCATTATGAGCTGCCAATGCACAAATGCTACGAATGGTAGTCATACGACAAGTGGGAGCAAAGGTCTCATCAAAATCAATGCCCTTTTCTTGAGCATAACCCTTTGCAAACAAGTCTAGCCTTATAGCGATCAACACTGCCATCTGGCTTTCGTTTCAACTTAAAAACCCACTTACAATGGCCTTTTTACCAATAGGCAAATCACACAAAGACCATGTACCATTCTTCATTATAGCATCATATTCACTTTGCATTGCAGCCAACCAATTTTCTGATTTTTGTGCCTCATCAAATGAAAGAGGTTCTTTCTCTTCACACATACTAGACACAGCCAAAGCATAACAATCTGATGCATAAGAGGCATGCTGAAAACCTGAACGAGTACGACTAGATATAGGTGCATCAATTTTACTATCACGCAAGGTTTGCACCAGCCATTTAGGCATACCTCTAGCCTGCTCATTTTCAGCCCTATCCTCAGAAATTACATCCTGTAAATCTGCATCAGAAATAGGCTGATCTATGATGTCGTTTGAAATCTGCATAGGCTGAATATTTGCCTCATTAGGACTTACATTTGAATTCCCACCTGTAAATAGAGGCAACAACGTATCAAATACATCCCGTGACCTCACACCTGTCTCTTTGGTACATGATAACAAAGGCTGCACAGCATCTTCCACAAAAACAACATCTCAACTAATCAAGATACGCTTTGACTGTGGATGATACAATCTGTAACCCTTGCTCTCAGCACTGTAACCAACAAAAATGCATTTGACTGCCTTATCATCCAATTTTCTGCGTTGTTGCACAGGCACTAAAGCATAGGCCAAGCAACCAAAGACACGCAAGTGACCAATAGAAGGCTTCCTACCATGCCAAGCTTTGTATGGAGTAATAGACTGCAAGGCCTTAGTGGGACACCTGTTGAGTACATATGCAGCACACATGACAGCCTCAAGCCAAAACGCAAGTGGAAAAGCTTGGCTCTTGACCATACATCGTGCCATCTCCATAAGTGACCTGTTCTTCCTCTCAGCAACACCATTTGCTGAGGGGTATACGGCACTGTACATTGGTGTTTTATCCCACGACTAGCCAGAAATGCATCAAACTCTTTAGACATGTACTCCCCCCCTCGATCAGGACGGAGGGTGCCCACAGTACAATTGGATACATTTTCAACCATAAGCATAAACTGTTTGAAGCACAAAAACACTTCGGACTTTGCCTTCAGTGGATATACCCATGCATGCCTTGAGTAATCATCAATGAAAGTCACGAAGTACAAGTGTTTACCAAATGACGGAGTTTGCATAGGCCCACATACATCACTATTTACAAGCTGCAATTTGCGAGTGGCCCGCACAGAACCATCCTTTGGAAACGTAGAACGCTGCATTTTGCCAAAATACAGCCTTCACAAACATGTTTCAATGGTGCCTCAAGAGGGGGCAATGAAGCAACCATATCAAATTTCTGCAAACGTAGCAAACTAGCAAAGTTTAGAGGACCAAAACGAGCATGCCATAGTTTTGCATTTGAAACTGCCTTTTCATCAGAAACTGCATTTGCTGAATCTTCCACACACTTGTCATAAGAATTGAGCCTATACAGCCCACGAAACAAGGTGCCAGATACAATAATCGTATCACCAGAAGTCAAATCATGAACAGTACATCTGTCATCCACAAATTTGACTTCAAATCCAAGTCTAGCAAGCGCAGAGACAGACAATAGATTCTTCTTTATCCCTGGCACATACAAAGCATCTGAAAGTGTGAAATCACTGCCATCTGCAGCAGTAAGCATAATTTTACCAATGCCCTTCACTAGGTAAGAAGCATTATTGGCACATGTGACAGTATTCCCATTAGGGATAGCCTCAAGAGAAGTGAACATATCACGATGCGAGGTAATGTGCTTTGTAGCACCACTGTCAAAATACCATATATGAGAGTCAACAGAAACTGCCAAACATGCATCATGTACAGATGGGTCATACTGGAAATACACGCTAAACGCCCATTCTGTATCCTGCACAACATTTGCAGAATCTGCATTTGTAGAAGCATCCGCTATTATGGCTGCATTTGACTCTTTCTTCTTTGCCTCTTTAGCCTTTAGCTTAGGGCAATTCTTAATGACATGATCATTTGCCTTACAATAGTTGCACCTGGTCTTTTTCTTTCCTTTATCAAGAGCCTTCTCAGACTTATTGTTGCTACCTGTTGAAGGAGAAGGAGTTGTAGACCTACTAATAGGAGAAGAAACAGTGGAAGGGGCTGCCTTACCACTTCTTCTCTGCTGCTGGGCAGCAATAAATGCTTGATCAACTGCACGCTGCCTAGCCCTGTTTTGCGTGGACTACGCTTCTTGCAAGAGCTTGTTGACTAAAGTATCATACTTGACAGCATCAGGTCTGTCCTCATTAAGAAGTCTCCATGTGGAAGCAAAAGTCTGATATGTCTCAGGTAAAGCATTAAGAATAGTCTGCACAAGAGAATGATCAGGAATAATCTCACCTGCAGAAATCAACTGTTCTTTGAGATCTTTAATCTCAGCAAGAAAAACATTCATGTCATCATCTTCTTGCATAATCTTCAATTCTAGCTCTTTACGCAGGTAAGCGATTTTTGCCTCATTACAACCTGCATACAAACCAGCTAGAATATCCCAAGCCTGTTTTGTTGTTTTAGCTGAATGAATATGTGGGGTGATGTTACGTTTGACAGAAAGTGCAATCAAGGCATGAGCCTGTGCATCTTTACCATCCCAACGAGCTTGTTCAGGAGTGGGTAAAACAACCAGCAACAGTAGAGTTGCTAGAACCTGCAACATCCTCAACAGATCCTACATCCACAGAACCTGGACGTACATCCGTACCTTGCACAATGTTCCATACTCCTTTTGCAACCAAAACATGCTGCATCATGTATGCCCAAAGTGGGTAGTTGCTGTCTCCATCTAGTTTGTCTTCAGCAGACAACATGCGAAATACATCATTGCTGTTATCAGCCATGGCCACTGATTGAAACTGATGCAAAAGCTACCTGTAATGAAGCAAAGACTGAACAGAAGACAACTTGTGCTATGTAGCACGGTCCACAATAGAACACGTATGCCTGTTTTGCAGAAAACTACACTGTCGAAATTTTTGCAGAAAATGACGAAAACACCTGTGCAGAACTTGAAATGCAAAAACGGAGCCCGAAACGACCTCGGATGCAAATTCTGAGAACACACAGCCCTATGGGTTGATTTGTAGAGTATAGGGACCTACAAGCGCTCGTGAAAACTCACCTCAATCCGAGAACGTGAGTCGGAGGTGCTGGCGGCGTAGCCCTGGGAGCCGATGCCTGCTCTGATACCAATTGTTGGAATTAGGGTTGCAGGAAAGCACACAAAGCTTGGAGAAGAAGAAGCAAGAATGCACACAACACACAATGTATTAGATTGTGTCAATGTACAAAAGATAAGTTAGCCCTAGAAGGATGGGCGTATATACAAGCCGGGGGAAAAAACCTCCTAAAGAGGAAAAAAATGCCCCGGCGGTCCTAAGTGTGTTCACACACATCACTGCCTATATATATATGGCAACAAGGAAACCTCTAAGAAACTATGTAAGTAGAGGTTCTTGTAATTTTCTTTGTTAATTTTATGTTTTTCTAATGTTTATGATAGTTTGAAGTAATAAATGGAAGCTATGCCTTGATCGAAAGGCTTTTCCCCTCTCTCTTCTTAGAATCAACCCTTCTTTATCCTAGTTAAAGTGATAATTATTGGAATCAAATTTTTTATAATATTTTCTCTTTTATAAGTGAATTTTGATTAGTCTAGATTACTTTAAATCAATTAAGAGTTAATTTTTAAGACAAATTAAGTAGAAAAATTTGAAAAATGGTCAGAAATACAAAGGAGGTTCTCGCGATTTTTTTTTTGGAAATAAGTATTACCTTTTATTATGCTAAAAGAGTAATTCCTATCAAATCTACACTCTAAAAGTGTCATTTTCATGCATAGAAGATGCATATTGATTATTATTATTTTTTGCATAAAGGAATAATTTTTTTATTATGAAAGTGTTACTTTCATCAAAATAGATTTTTATGCATAAAGGAATAAATTCTTTTATTATGAAAGTGTTACTTTCATCAAAATAGATTTTTATGCATAAAGGAATAATTTTTTATTATTATGAAAGTGTTACTTTCATTAAAATAGATTTTTATGCATAAAGGAATAAATTTTTTTAATGAAATACATGAAGGAATAATTTTTTATTATGAAAGTGTTACTTTCATCAAAATATATTTTTATGCATAAAGGAATAATTTTTTTATTATGAAAGTGTTACTTTCATCAAAATATATTTTTATGCATAAAGGAATAATTTTTTTTATTATGAAAGTGTTACTTTCATCAAAATAGATTCTTATGCATAAAGGAATAATTTTTTATTATAAAAGTGTTACTTTCATCAAAATAGATTTTTATGCATAAAGGAATAATTTGTTTATTATGAAAGTGTTGCTTTCATCAAAAATAGATTTTTATGCATAAAGGAATAGTTTTTTTATTATGAAAGTGTTACTTTCATCAAAATAGATTTTTATGCATAAAGGAATAATTTTTTTATTATGAAAGTGTTACTTTCATCAAAATAGATTTTTATGCATAAAGGAATAATTTTTTTTATTAAGAAAGTGTTACTTTCATCAAAATAGATTTTTATGCATTAAGGAATAATTTTTTTATTATGAAAGTGTTACTTTCATCAAAATATATTTTTATGCATAAAGGAATAATTTTCTTTTATTATGAAAGTGTTACTTTCATTAAAATAGATTTTTATGCATAAAGGAATAATTTTTTTATTATGAAAGTGTTACTTTCATCAAATTAGATTTTTGTGCATAAAAGAATATTTTATTATTATAAAAGTGTTATTTTTGTTATTATTGATTTTATGCATAAAAAGTATGCATGAAAGAATATTTTTATATTAAGATAAGAATTCTCTTAATCATATGACTAATTCCCATGAATATTGGTAAATGATTAGTTTTAAATTTAGTAAAGTAGTAATTGAAATATTACCATTTGATAAAGATAGTTCAAGAAGAACCATTCCAGACTCAAAAACCTGAATCAGACTTTGACCAAGATGTAATTTCTTCGTTAGTTTCAAGAAATGTTGGTGCGACTAGTTCTTGAATTTATACTCAAATCACCCACCGAATCCGAAACTAAGTTGAGACCTTTGATTTTGATCTAAGGTTAAGAATTCAGAATTCGAGAAATTCTGCTTGAGAATCCAGTCCTGTGATCTAGAAATCTTGGATACGGAATTAAGATATACTCATTGTATTAAAAAAGAAAATCAAAACTGAAAACTTGCATAGAAACCCTGTTTTCTTAAAAGACTGTCTTACACCAGAATGCTGGAGGGAGCATTTGGTATATATGTTTATCTAAGGGAAGTTCGGTTGCAACAGCTGGCCGGGGAGTGTTCAAGGGACAGCTCACGCGGCAAAGCCTGCCCAGGTCTTGACCAGCCTCGGTATGGTTAAAATGGTGAGCTTCCGGTACGATGGACGAGGGCCGATGAAGCGGTCCCTGAGTGAAGTGCCAGGACACCTAAGGAGGATCCTGGGTGGAGGGTTCTGACCAGGAGATGCACGGGCTCGCGGTGCGGAGGACATCCATGCGTATGTCGAGGAAGATATTATATGATGGACCTATGTTTATTGTAATCTATCACTGGATCTCGTTGTTGACTCGCTGGTCTCAACGGAGAGTCCAGAATGATACTGTTTTGTGAGAAACAAAGACTTAATGGAAATTTTGAAGTACGACATGTGTAACCAGTAAATTGTCAATGGATTGTTTTATAGATTAAAGTTTAAGAGGAGTGTGTGCGTATCTGTTTTCTAAAGCTAAAGTTAAGAAAGGCATTTCAATTATGGGTGGGTGAGTACTTGTTGGTTCCACCGATTCCAGTGGGGTAGGATGGTGGTGGCTAACCCATGGGCCGGATGGGGTTAGGTTGGAATCAGTGGAGTTTTAATAATCAAACTGAAAAATCTTAGGATTACGCTAGGATTCGAGTAGCTAGTCAATTCCCTGACAAATTTCTCAAATGAGTGGATCAACGGCTGTGCCTAATCTTGATCAGGAAAAAAGCGTTGAATTTACTAAAATGATCAAATTTTATCAGTGATAGTTTTCCTTCTATCTGGTTTTATCAGATGAAGGTTAGTTTAGTGCCTTGACCTCGTTTAGAAAAATTCATTAAATAAAATAAAAATGGTGGAATCGTCCCCGCTTTTCGGGCATGGGGCGTGGTTTTGGTTTTCGGAGTGAGCACCAGCCTAGTCTCATGCCCGGACATTCGAGGGCGAGGCCCCGAGTGAGAAACCCTACCCCGCGCATGAGGAGGCTGCTTCCGCTGTCAACTACCGGGAATCCGGTGTGCGGAGGGGGCAGAGGGATCTCACACAGCCACTGTAGTGATGGGATCCAACTAGGAATTTGGTTAGGTTTTGTCCCGGGTATCAGGGAAAAGAATTCCCAGGCCCCCTAGCCGGATATTCATGCAAACATAAAACTAGTCACACCACTTACACACCCAATATGAACTTGCCTTTTTCACAGATTCAAGAATCATTTATTGAAACCATAGTGTTACTGATCGTAATCCTCTAATTATCCAGTTGAATCCTAATTTCCAATTCCTTCCTTCATCGGTGTACCTATGGCATCATTTTGGCAACTAGAACACTCAGCACCTGTTCACTCAGGGGCCTTTTCAATAGTTCCTAGCTCATAGTACCCGACAATATAATCACATACAAATATCCAGATGGAATCTCTGTTGAAGATCAGCAAGATCAACCAATAGATCTATATAAAAGAGCCATGGACTCATCCGCCGTTGACGACCAGCAAGGTCAATCAACTAGATCCATGCCTGAATTCAGAAAACAACTCTTACTCCTTGTTCCAATATTTTCCCCGACGTACTCGTGGGTATCTTCGGCGACCCAGAGCCCGAGCATCGTATGGTCAGCACCCTCTAGGATCCTTCACAGGTCACCTAGCGCTTCACTCATAGGTTGCTTTCTTGGTCCCTCATCCACTGTACCGGGGAAGCTCACCATTTAATCAAACCGAGGGTGGTCAAGACCTCGGCTGACCTTGCTACGCGAGACATCCTCCAATGACTCTCTGTTCAGCAGTTGTAACTTTAACAGATAGGTCTCCACGACCTCATTCCCAAGTCAGTCAAAATGCTTCCCCAACATTCTTGACATAAAACAGTCATTTAAAAACAGATTTCACAAACAAAAACAGTTCCAACAATATTTCCATCTTTTCTCATTACTCCGCATCCTTTCACATTAGACCCCATCTTTTTTTCATCTTACCACAATTTTATTTTCATCATCGATCCCTATCACATCACATCATTCCTACATCAAATCACATCTAATCGCATCATCCACACATCAATCCACATCATCCATACATCCATCCACATCAATCCACACTTCAATCCACATCATTCAAACATCCATGCACATCCATCCACATCAATCCACACGTCAATCCACATCATTCAAACATCCATGCACATCAATCCACATTATCCACACATCAATCCACCTCATCCATACATCCATCCAACACACACCAATCCACATCATCCACATCAATCCACATTATCCTCACATCCATCCATATCTTCCATACATCTGTAAGATCCCTGTTCCCACCGCGCAACAAATTCAGGGGTGCTAGCAGCAGAAGTAGCACTTCTTGCGCGGGGCATGGTCCCACACTCGGGGCCTCACCCCACGGATATCCGGACAAGAGACTAATCCATTGGTTTTTCCAAAACCGAACCCAAAAAAAACTTCCTTTGTCTGGAAAGCACCAGGATAGCTTTTTCCTAACGTAATCAAAAGCCTTAACTAACTGAGCTCATCTGACCAAACCCGTAAGTCCCATAGTCAGATCAGGGAAAAAGACTGTACTTGGATCATAGAGACCAATGCTTTTTTCCTCATTGAGGCACAGCCCGTTGATTGTTTTCCATAGAACAATTTTTGTTCGGAATTTACTTCATCTATCGAACTAAACAAAAATTGAGTCTCGATTTATGGATCCATCAGTCCAGCCTAACCCCATCCCAGTCCCATGGGTTAGCCAACTGCCCAACCACTGTAGTGATAGGGTCCAATTAGGAATTTGGTTAGGTTTTGTCTTGGGTACCAGGGAAAAGAGTTCCCAGGCCCCCTAGCTGGAAGTTCATGCAAACATAAAACTAGTCACACCACTTACACACCCAATATGAAATTGCCTTTTTTTTTTCTCAGCATCAGCTATCTTTAAAACAATCCCTTAATGAAACCATTGGATCACTGATCACAATCCTCAAAATCTTTGGTTGAGTCCTTATTTCCAATCATTCCTTCATCGGTGTACTTGTGGCATCATTTTGGCAACCAGAACGCTCACCACCTATTCACTCAGGGGCCTTTTCGATAGTTCCTAGCTCATAGTAACCGGCAATATATTCACATAAAAAAATGGAATCTCCGTGGAAGATCAGCTAGATCAACCAACAGATCCATATAAAAGAGTCATGGACTCATCCATTGAGGACCAGCAAGGTCAATCAACCAGATCCACACCCGAATTCAGAAAATAACTCTTACTCCTTGTTCCAATATCTTCTCCGACGTACTTGCGGGTATCTTCGACGACCCAGAGCCTGAGCATCGTATGGTCAGCACCCTCTAGGATCCTTCGCAGGTCACCTAGCGCTTCACTCATAGGCCGCTTTCTTGTTCCCTCATCCACTGTATCGGAAGCTCACCATTTTAATCAAACAGAGGCTGGTCAAGACCTCGGCCGACCTTGCTACGCGAGACGTCCTCCATTGACTCTCCGTCTCAGCAGTTGCAACTTTAATAGATAGATCTCCACGACCTCATTCACAACAAGACAGTCAAAATGCTACCCCAGCATTCTTGACATAAAACAGTCATTTAAAAACAGATTTTACATACAATTACAATCCCAATAGTATTTCCATCTTTTCTCAATCACTCCACATCCTTACATATTAGTCCCCATCTTTTCTCATCTTACCACAATTTTACTTCATCGATCCCTATCACATCACATCATTCCCACATCAATTCACATCCAATCACATCATCCACATGTCAATCCACATCATCCACACATCAGTCTACATCATCCATACATTCATTCACATCAATCCACATCATCCATACATCCATCCACATCAACCCACATCATCCATACATCCATCCACATCAAACCACATCATCCATACATCCATCCATATCAAACCACATTATTCATACCTTCATCTACATCAATCCACATTATTCATACATTCATCTACATCAATCCACATTCATTTCATAAGCATTCCCCATTTTTATCTAATCATATCTTTTTCTATTTCATAACTTATTTCTTCATTTCATAAGCATTCCCCATTTTTATCTAATCATATCTTTTTCTATTTCATAACTTATTTGTTCATTTATCCTCATCAGATCTAATCCACTTGCATCTACCCATACATCTCATCACTTCTCATACATTAACATATATTCAGTTTACATTGCATCTTATCACATCCACTTCATTTCACATTTCATTTATTCACATCTCGATTCACATGCTAACACATTCATTCACATTCCTTATCGTTCATTCACATTCCGATTCACATCACATCACATCCATTCACATCCCTTATCATTCATTCACATTCTGATTCATTCATATCTATCCAATTTACATCACATCTCATCGCCTCTATTCTCGTTCGTATCTATCACATTCACATCCACATATATTCTTCCACATACATCAACATCCATACTTATCACATACACATACATCTTTCCTTTCACATACATCCTTCATATACATCTGCATCCATTCTTCACATGCATCCACATCCATCCTTCACATGCATACATCTACATCCATTCTTTCACATACATATATCTACATCCATTCTTTCACATACATACATCTCCATCCATTCTTCATTCATTTTCATCTATCTGATTCATTTCACATCATCATATCTATTCATAGAATACAAGAGAATTCTTATTTTTGATATAAGATTTCTTTACGCATCTATTTATGCATAAATTCTATTTTAAGGAGAATAACACTTTCAAAATAAAAATCAATCTTTTATGCATCTTCCTATGCATAAATTCATTTTAAATGAGAATGACACTTTTGAATTAAAAATCAATCTTTTATGCATCCTCCTATGCATAAAATCAAAATTGATGAAAATAAGTCTTTTGAACTAAAAATAGATTTCTTTATGCATCATTCTATGCATAAAATCAAAATTGATGAAAATAACTCTTTTGAAATAAAAATAAATTTCTTTATGCATCTTTCTATGCATAAAATCAAAATTGATGAGAATAACACTTTTTGGATTAAATTAAATTCTTTATGCATCTTTCCATGCATAAAATCCAATTTAGTAGGAATTACACTTTTAGAAATAAAAGAATTTCTCTTATGCATCTAATTTATGCATAAAATCCATTTATGATAAAAATCACACTTTTAATATATAAAAAATCTTTTATGCATATGTTTATGCATACAAATCATTTATGATGAAAATCACTCTTTTAATATAAAAGAATTTCTTTTATGCATCCATTTATGCATAAAAATCATTTATGATGAAAATAACACTTTTATAATCAAAATAACAATTTCAATATGCTTCCTTCAATGCATAGAATTTAATTCTAAAGAAAGGAATACTTTTTTAATAAAATATTTTTAGTATGCATTTTTCTATACCTAGGATGAAAAATAACACTTTAAGAATACATATACGATGGGAATTACTCTTTTTGAATAAAAAAAGTAAAACTTATTTTACACAATTTTAGAAAATTTTGCCAGAACCTCCTTTGTATGTCTGATCATTTTTCATTTTTTAACTCTCTAAAATTAATTAGAATTTCACCAAGAGTATTTAAATCATTCTAATGTAAACATTTTCTACTTATTTAAGAGAAACATTATGAAAAACTTGATTTTATCCATTAATCATTCATCTAGGATAAAGAATGGTTGGATTTACTAAAGAAGAGAGGGGAATGCCTTTTTTCAATGAGGCATAACATCATATTCATTTTAGAGAAGACAAAAATCATAAAAACCATAAAATGAACAGAAAAAAGAGAGAATTTCCAACTTACGAAGGAATTTGAGAGCTTTCCTTTGGCTTGATGGTTTGAGGGATCTACTCTTGTTTGAAACAAGAGTGGCCATCAATCTTTAGAGGAGGGAAGGTCAAAAACTAATGAATTATGAGTAAATTCATAGTTTTTGGCTCTTGAGAGAAGCAAGGTAATAGTGCAAAAAACACTATTAAGCTTCAACAAAGGGGGAGGCTTCTATTTATAGGAAAGACTGAGCATCTAACCAAGCAAACTGATTCTAGAATTTTCTAGATCAGTTTGGTCAATTTTTGATCATTTTTAGGTCAGTTTAGCTTACTTTTTGGAACTAGACTTGAATTTGGAGAGAGGAGAGATGAAATATCTCAATTTTTGATAATTTTAAACTCCACCACACATGTGAAGTGGGCGCCTCCTTCATGAGGGGAATCCCCCCACACTGAGGTGTCAAAAATGCATCATTTCACTAAATATCTCTTCTTTTTTAACTAATATCCTTGTCCTTAGTCAACTCTTCATCTTATGTGAGTATTTACTCATTTTTGGGGGGATTTTCTTTATTTCTTCCATTTATCTCCTCCACACATTTGGATGAATTTGATTGGCCCCTCAAAACCTTAATTTAAAATTTTCAGAAAATTTGGACCCCCAGGATAAGGTCTTTTGAACAGATTATAATTTATTTCAAATGCACCTTCTGAAAATCTTTTTGAACTTCTGTTTTGGGGGAACTTATTTAAATATGAAGAGATATTTTTCCATCCAAAATCTGAATAACCTCTCTCTCTCTAGGCCAAAACAGACAACAAGATCTTTTATATTTCTGAAGAGGGATTTGACTACAGGGGAAGATACTAGACATCCTGAGAGGCTGCGGAGGAATCTTACAACATCCATCCACATCCATCCACACGTCAATCCACATCATCCAAACATCCATGCACATCAATCCACATTATCCACACATCAATCCACCTCATTTCATAAGTATTCCCATTCTCATCTAATCACATCTTTTTCTATCTCATCACTTATTTCCTCATTTATCCTCATTAGATCTCACCCAATTGCATCTACCCATATATCTCATCACTTCACATACATTAACATCTATCCAGTTTACATCGCATCTTATCACATCACATCTCATTCATTCACATCCTGATTCACATGCTAACACATTCATTCACATCCTGATTCACATCACATCACATCCATTCACATCCCTTATCATTCATTCACATCCTATATCATTCATTCACATCCTGATTCACATCACATCACATCCATTCACATCCCTTATCATTCATTCACATCACATCACATCCACTCACATCCCTTATCATTCATTTACATTACGATTCACATCACATCACATCCATTCACATCCCTTATCATTCATTCATATCCTATATCATTCATATCTATCCAATTTACATCACATCTCATCGCTTCAATTCTCATTCATATCCATCACATTTACATCCACATATATTCTCCCACATACATCCATATCCATACTTATCACATACACATCCACATCTATCCTTTCAAATACATCCACATCCATACTTATCACATACACATCCACATCTATCCTTTCACATACATCCACATCCATACTTATCACATACACATCCACATCTATCCTTTCACATACACTCATCCACATCCATTCTTTAACATACATTCACTTCTATTCTTCACATACATCCACATCCATCCATCCCCTCATTCCCATCTATCTGATTCGCATCCCATATCATCACATCTATTTACCTCTCATTCGCATCACATCTATTCTCATCACATCTATCCATCCATTCATTCTCATCTATTTGATTCACATCACATCTCATCACATCTATTCTTAGAATGCAAGAGAATCCTTATTTTTTATATAAAGATTCTTTACACATCTATTTATGCATAATTTTAATTTTAAGGAGAATAAATCTTTTGAATTAAAAATAAATTTCTTTATGCATCTTTCTATGCATAAAATGAAAATTGATGAGAATAACTCTTTTGGAATAAAAATAAATTCTTTATGCATCTATTTATGCATAAAATAAAAATTGATGAGAAAAACTCTTTTGGAATAAAAATAAATTTCTTTATGCATCTTCCTATGCATAAAATGAAAATTGATGAGAAAAACTCTTTTGGAATAAAAATAAATTTTTTTATGCATTTTCCTATGCATAAAATGAAAATTGATGAGTACAACTCTTTTGGAATAAAAATAAATTTCTTTATGCATCTTCCTATGCATAAAATAAAAATTGATGAGAATAACTCTCTCTCTAAGCCAGAACAGGTAGAAACAAGGTCTTTTATATTTTTGAAGAGGGATTTGATTACAGGGGAAGATACTGGACATCCTGAGAGGCTAGGGAGGAATCTTACACTTGCAAGAAGGAAGATAGTAGAAACAGTCAGAGTGGCATGGAGAAACCACTGCGAGACAAACCGTTTGGATCGGAATACCTAGACATGGAATGATCTCAAAAATTACCTAAGGACGAGGTTCTGTCCTCCGGCTTTTTGGAAACAAAGATGAACGAATTCTTAGAGTTAACCCAGGGGAGAAGAACTATTGAATTACATCACCAAGCGTTCGCTCTCCTCTTTAAATTCTTGCCCACCGCTATGAAGAACAACTGATGGCCAGGTTCATTCGGGGACTAAATGAACCTTTGAATATCCTGGTGAAGAATGCCAAGCCAATTTCCATGGCTGAAGCAGTGTGGATGGAGAAGGATTTCACCAAGGCCTTTGATGTCAAAGTCCCGCCGTCATCACCTTTCAAAAGGTTTTTAATTCCAGAAGGTGATTCCAACCTTCCGCCACCTAAAAGATATCAGGGTCAAGCCCAGGATATGGAAAGTTCCAAAATAGAAGAAATGTCCTTTTTCCGAAACTCAATCCCCTGGAATTCAACTTCAGAAGTTCCACCCTTGAACAAGGGAGTGAAATGCTATAACTGTCAAGGATTTGGACATCACAGTATGGATTGCCCAACACCTTTTGGATCAAGGTTTTCGAAAGGCAGGGAAATCAAGGATCAAGATTCCAGACTCCAGCTCCTTCCTTCCAGAGTAATCAGGTTTCTTTTTCCGCCAAAATCAAGAAAATCCCAGAGGTAGACCCTCTAACCAACCTACAGTCTCAATCCAAAGTAATGCAAGACCTCTGCCTCAGAAAAGGAGAAGGCAAAGAGAGATATTTCCAAATCAGCCGTCCACTTCCAAGGCAGTAATGCTGGAAGTAATTGAAGAAGAAGAAGAAGATGAAAGAGATCATACTCCACCTGCGAGATGAGGATATCTCGCGTTTTTCAAGTGGAAGAGAATGTAAGATTCCTCCCCAGCCCCTCAAGATGTCCAGTTTCTTCCCCTGTAAATCAATCCCCTTTTTCAAATAATAAAAGATCTTGTTCCTACCTGTTTTGGCCTAGAGAGAGAAAATATTCTAGAGAGATATAACTCAGTTTTTAGATATCTTTGGATGGAAAAATATCCTTTCTTATTAAACTAAACTCCCTCGAAACAGAAGTTTAAAAAGAATTTCCTAAGGTGCATTAGAAATAAATTATAATCTGCTCAAAAGGCCTTAGCTTAAGGGTCCAAATTTTTTGAAAATTTTGGATTAAGGTTCTGAGGGACCAATTAGATTAATCCAAATGTAGGGAAGAGATAAATTGAAGAAATAAAAAAACTCCCCCAAAAATGAGTAAATACTCAAATAAGATAAAGAGTGGACTAAGGACCAAGGAAAATAGTTAAAAAATAGATTTTTGATACCTCAAAATGGGGATCCCCCCTCATGAAGGAGGCACCTTTTTTCTCATCATTGCTTTCCATTTTAAATCAATAAAATGAGATATTTCATCTTTCCTCTCTCCTAATTCAAGTCTAGTTCCAAAAAGTAAGCTGAACTGACCCAAAAATAGTCAAAAATTGACCAAACTAATCTGGAAAAATCTAGAATCACTTTGCTTGGTTTGAGGCTCACTTTTTCCTATAAATAGAAGCCTCCTCCTTTGTAAAAGCTTAATAGTGTTTATGCAGTGTTACTCTACTCCTTCCTAGAGCTAAAAACATTGAATTCATTTGATAATTCACTTGTTTTTGACTAATTCCTCTACAAAGAATTGGTGGCCACTCTTGATCCAAACAAGAGTAGAACCCTCAATCCGTCAAGCCAAAGGAAAGCTCACAAAACTCCATGTAAGTTATTGATTCTACTTTTTTTAATTCTAATCTATGGTTTTTTGAATTCTTTGCTTTTTAATGTGATTATGGATTTTAAGCCTTGATGAAAAGGCTTCCCCCTTCTCTTCATTAAGAAATTCAACCTTTCTTTATCCTAAAATGAGTAACAATTAAATTGAGTTAAAATTTTCCTGTTGATTACTCTTTAGAAGTGAAAAATTGATTAGATTAGAGTGCTTTATTTCATCTTGGGATAAATTTTAAAGTAAATTTAGAATGTAAAAATTGAGAAATGGTCAGCCATATGTCAGGCATTTTTTTGAGAGGTCTTTTTGGTCAGTGTACATATGGATGCGTGGCGTGTGTGAAGGTTTTGCCTGTGAATGCATTGGCAGAGTGATTTTGTGGATGGTTTTGTTTTGAGGCCCGTCTGGAACATGGTCAGCTTGAGTTGATATGAGCACTCGGTCGTTTGAATGTGTACACGTCCCCACGGATAAGTGGGTTGTGTTGAAGGTATGAAGCATGGGCAATAAAAGATTATGGGGCCAAGGTCATAAGAGAAATGGTGTGAAATGAAACCATTGTGTGGCCATCTCTTAGGCATTAGAAGGAATAAAAAAAAATGAATAAAATAAGGAAAACGTGGCTAATTTGTGGAAAGGCCACGTGGAGCTTTAGGTGGCTGCCAACGCAAAGTCCAAAAGCTTGGCGAAGGTGTCTGGCGGCGTGGGCTGCAGAAAAAGGCCGTCGCCGTGTTGATCTGGGGGTTCCCAGGCGTAACTGCAGGATTGCAGAGGAAGAGACAGCGGGCAGAATCGCCTTGGGGTGTGTGGCTGCTGTAGAGGCCAACGGGGAGCCTCCCTGGTGAAGAAGCCGACAGTGTGAAGGCATGTAGAGGCCGCCTATTGTGGACAAGGCTAGAGCGCAGCTGTAGGTGCACAGCTGCTGGTGAGAGACCTAAGAAGGAGGTCGCTTTGTTTCGCGTGAGGCTGTCGCAGCTTTATCTTCGTGTGTTCGTAGCTGCGGACAGAGAGAGCCGTAAAGGAAAGTGTGGGGAGCCGCCAAAGAAGGGCAGGCGTGAGAGCAGTTTAGGCTGGTTGGCACAAGGTAGGTGTGAAGCGCAGCTGGACGTGCAGGTAGCCACTTGTGGAGCGCAACTGGTAGTGAGCCGACGGGTTGCAAAGAGGGTGTGTGGCCACCTTGTAAGAAGCAAGAAGGCGGCTCTGGTTCGTGTGAGGCTGGCGCTAAAGGCGTGGAGGCGTCAAGGGTAGCTGTTTGTGAAGTGCAATGAAGAGGCTGGAGGGCACCAGCTGTGGACGCCGACTTGTGGGCTTGCAGAGAACATGGTACAGCATGGCTGGCGGCTGTTGAGGTGGTGGCCGCCTTGTAGAAGGACAAGAGAGGCTTCTCCAAAGAAGGAAGGAGAGCAGAGGTGTGGTAGCAGAGGGAGCCTGTGAAGAGGGTGCAGCTGGATGTGCACTTGCAGGTGCAGCGGGATGCAAGACGAAGGAAGGTGAGAGGCTGGTAAGCGGTGGCTAGTGTGGGCCGCCTAGGAGACAGGACAGTGGACAGTGAGCAGGGTGCCGAGTGAAGTAGAGAGAAAGGACGATATTGCTGCTTGGTGGTGGGCCGGTAGGCAGGGCAGATAAGCTGCTTGGGTTTGTTGTGAGGGTGACAGAGAATCTCCAGAGAGAGAGAGAGAGAGAGAGAGATGTGATTGTGTAGCTACTGCTGACAACACATACAGAGTAGATGGGCTGCAGAGAGTTGAAGGTTAGCTGGTGTGGGCGCCTTCTGAAGTGAGAGTGGCCGGATTCTTTCTGGTGTGATTGGCACGGCAGGCAGGCGAGTGGATCATGTGGTGATTGGGGATGTGGTGTATCCTCGGCTGACAGGCCTGAGTGTTTTGTTTGTAAGTTGTGTGAGTAAGGCTTCTGTGTCAGAAGAAGCTTGTATGAAGTGTTGTGACTGGAAATATATTGCTGGGTGTTTATTGGTCTATGGTACCCTTGTTTTATGCTGTCTGGGTCGGGTGGTGAAGCGTGAGAGAGTGTTCCAGCCGGTGGCTGGTGGTGCCCCCGTTCGTGTGTGTGTTTCCAAGTTTGCGAGGTGGAAGAGCTATAGAGGCTGGGTTTTCTTTCTTTTTTTCACCTCACACCATACAAAGGAGGTTATGGCAAAATTTTCTTAAATTTTGTGGAAATAAGTTTTATCTTTATGTTATTCAAAAAGAATAATCCCCACCGTTTGTGCATTCTAAAAGAAATTCTTTTTATTTTAAAAGTGTTATTCTTATTTTATGCATAAATTGATGTATAAAAGGATTTTATTTTATTATAAAAGTGTTATTTTCATTAGATTCAATTTGTATGCATAGAAAGATGCATATTGGATATTTTTTTATTATAAAAGTGTTATTTTCACTAGATTCAATTTCTATGCATAGAAAGATGCATATTGGATATATTTTTTAATTATAAAAGTGTTACTTTCATTAGATTAAATTTCTATGCATAGAAAGATGCATATTGGATATTTTATTATTGTGAAAGTGTTATTTTCATTAGATTCAATTTCTATGCATAGAAAGATGCATATTGGATTTTTTTTATTTATAAAAGTGTTATTTTCACTAGATTCAATTTCTATGCATAGAAAGATGCATATTGGATATTTTTTTTAAATTATAAAAGTGTTATTTTCATTAGATTCAATTTCTATGCATAGAAAGATGCATATTGGAAATCTTTTTATTTTAAAAGTGTTATTCCTATTAAATTAATTTTATGCATAAATAGATGCATAAAGAATTTTTATATCAAAATTAGATTCTCTTTAATTCTATGTTTAATTTCCATGAGTATTTGATAAATAAATAAGTAAATACTCTGAGAGGGAAAATTCTATCGTTTCATATTCACTCGGTTTGTAAAGAGAAAATTCACGAAATCTATCGAAGTTGAAATATTCATATAAATGATTAATTTAGTCCTCATCGAAATTTGTGATTAATTTAGAAATCAGTTAAGTGAATATTAAATGAATGAAATTCAATAAATTAGTAATTGAAATATCACCCCCTTTTTGAGAAAGATAATTCAGGAAGAAAAAGCGATGTAAGGTAAATAGATGTGAAGAGATGTGTGATGAGAATCAGATAGATGTGAATGAAGGGATGAATAGATGTGATATGAATAGAGGTGATGAGATGTGAGGTAAATAGATGCGAAGAGATGTGTGATGAGAATCAGATAGATCTGAATGAAGGGATGCATAGATGTGATGTGAAAGAGGTGATGAGATGTGAGGTAAATAGATGTGATGAGATGTGTGATGTGAATCAGATAGATGTGAATGAAGGGATGCATAGATGTGATGTGATTAGAGGTGATGAGATGTGAGGTGAATAGATGTGATGAGATGTGTGATGTGAATCAAATAGATGTGAATGAAGGGATGCATAGATGTGATGTGATTAGAGGTGATGAGATAAGAGGTGAATAGATGTGATGAGATGTGTGATGTGAATCAGATAGATGTGCATGAATGGATGGATGAATGTGATGTGAAGAATAGGGGTGAAGAGAATAGGGGTGAATAGATGTGATGAGATGTGATGTCATGTGAATCAGGATGTAAATAAATGATATGGGATGTGAGTGGATGTATGTGAAAGAATGATATGAATATATGTAAAAGAATGTGATGTGGATGTGTATGCGAAGGAATGTGATGTGATGAAAAATGATGTGATGTGACATGAATATATGTGGATGTGAAGTGATAGATATGAATGTATGAATAGATGTGGGTAGTCATACAGGATTGGATGGATGTGTATAAATGAGATATGGTGTGGACAGAAGTGATGTGATATAATGTGGATAGAATGTATGTGATGGGATGGTTATAAGAATGTATGTGATGGTATGAATGAACAAATGTGATGGATATGAATGAATGAGATGTGATGGGTGTAAATAGATGTGATGTAATTGAATGTGATGGGACGAGAATTGATGTGGTGTCATGTGAATTGTGATGTGAATGATTATGATGTGATGAGAAAGGGAATACAGATGAAATAAATGAGGAATGATGTGGAACAACATTGTGGAAAGACGAGAGTTTGCTATAGAAACTATATTTATGACTTGTTTTTTAAAATGATTGTTTTATGTCAAGAATGCTAGGGAAGCACATTGAAAAATCCCATAAAAAAAGAACCTCAACATGTGATTTTGGCACTAGATTAGGTGCTTGTGCATTTACATTTATGTCAAGGCAGTACTCAATCATATTCTAATCCTACATTTGAACATAACATGTGATCATATTCTCCAACACTATGGAGTGGTACTAGGCCACGTATTGAGTTGACCACCTCAATAACACTAGGCACTAGTTTTGAGTCAGATCAAGGAGTCTAGATCAATGCTGTGGGGTATATATTTTGTAGAAATTCTAGTATAGGTAGAAATGGAACTGTGGGAGCATCAAGTAGCTATTAGTGAATTTTTTGGTGCATCTTCTATAAAATCTGAGAAAGCTCAAGTGCCTCACAAGACAGGTGAAAGGAGAGCTACTAGTAGGGTGGTGGGGATAGAACATAAATCTATATATCAAGTGAGACTTATGTGTTACAATGCTATGGTTACCACGAGACTACTCACAACCCAATCTATATAGACTTCAATGGGCTACTCCTAGAATGAAGGGCACTCCCAACATTGCATGAATGTGAACTGTTAATCCTGGCACATGGAAATTTAGATCCTAGTTGGGGGATCTCAAGATACCTTCTTCAATTTTTTGTATGCCATTAGCATTCTTCTATCCATTTAAAAACATTCAGCAACTTATACAAGGGTCTAGCAATATTTCACACAAGAAAATCAATCTTCTATAATACCGTACATGCCCCATTACTCTTTGCACCACCTTGTAGTTAATAGGTGGTGGTAATTTCAAGATCACAAAGATCTTATTCTCATTTATTAAGACACCATTCTTGGAGACAATGTGTCCACACAAATCTCCTTCTCATCTAACTGAGATGCCATTCTTGGAGACAATGTGTTCAAGGAGGATAATAACAACATGTCCATGCATAACTTATTCTCATCTTACTGAGTTGCCACTATTGGAGACAATGTGTTTGAGGATGATGACACTCTGTTTAACCCATAATCGACATTTAAGTGGGTTCATTGAGGTGTGATAGAGTTGGCATCTCCCAAAGACTAACCTAAGATGAGCAAGATACCCCATCCCCTTCAAACACCATATTAGATAATTTGGGAAAAATCCCATTCCCATTTGAAAAATGGGAGCATGGTGAACTTGTCCACCAAAAGTTTGTCAAAACCCCCTCATGTGACATATCATCGGAAAGATCTTGAAGAGTAGAATCTAAATCTATGATCTCTGAAAAATTTGGAGTTAGTATGTTTAAGATATGTCCAAAACTATATGGAGTAATTGATTCCCAAAATGTGAGATTTTTCCCAAATTACCTAATATTGACTTTTCAAGTTCTACATGCATAGGCCATTAGTGATTATCTCTAGGATCTTTCAAAGGGATATCCTTCAAGGTTGTATATATCAAACATTTTGGAAGGTGGCAGGGGCATGATGTGATAAGCATAGGTTTCCCACTCCATAGCAAATGTCATCTTCCTTATATTTAATTGGCTAGATGAATTGTCACTTGGTTATATCCTCCAAAGCCATCCAAGCAACTACTGTAATATATGCTATTCAACGACTCTTTCCAACATGTGGTAAGTGCGATCACAAACTATGGGCAACATTAACCTTTTTAAAGTTAGCACACATTTGGGAATGATCACCATCAATAATCACTCTCAGTGTGCTTAATTTCATACACAAATTGCATGCCAATACACTTGTTTAGTTCTTCTTTGACCATTTGTTTGTACTTTGGGATTCATGTGATAAGCTCCTTTATTTGGACAATATTACACCCTTATGGATAGGGAGGAATTCCTTTCATATATGAGTGTATTTCTAGGTGAAAACATCTTTAAATTCCTTAAGCAAGGCTATCAATTTTTCTTCTTTCTCAAGGGCGAGGTCTTTGACAATAAAAATTGCCTTAGGTTCTTCACCAAGGCCGAGAGATTTACTTCTTTGACCTTTGTACGACTAACATTTAAATCATGAGGGTTTTTGCCCTCAAGCTTCTTTGAGCCTTCTCCCCATGTACCACAAGTAAGACATAGGTTAAACACGAACACTACAACACTTTCTTTTCTAGACTACCCCAATCTATGCCATACAATGGGACATAGGCTGAACTCATTCCTTTTACATGACATTGTGAGAGGTGGCCAAAGCTCAAAACAAATATGAAATTTGAGAACATCTAGTGTATAAAAGGAGAATGACATGGATCCTCAGTGGGGCAAAAAATAGCATGGCAGTGGGAAGGATAAGATCAGGTGTAAAAATTAAAAATAGAAAGCATATGGATGATGCAAGGAGCCAATGCAGTTGTTCCAGAAAGCAAGCAAGGTGGTGACATGAAAAAGAGGGAATTGAGATAGTTTACGGGGGATACATAAGTAGACAGAGAGAAGGAGGGAGAAAACCAAGTGTGTGGGTGAAGGGTGTGAAGAATCTACAGTGAAGCAAACTAGCTATAGACAGGAGGATTTTCTAGTTTTTGAAGGTTGCAGAAGTGGTGTTCAAAGCAATTGAGGTGTGTAAGATTCCTCCCCAGCCCCTCAAGATGTCCAGTTTCCTCCCCTGTAATCAATCCCCTTTTCAAAATAATAAAAGATCTTGTTTCTAACTATTTTGGCCTAGAGAGAGAAAAATATTCTAGATAGAGGTAATTCAGTTCTTAGATATCTTTGGATGGAAAAATATCCTTTATTATTAAAATAAATTCCCTGAAAAAAAAAGTTTAAAAAGAATTTCCTATAAGGTGCATTAGAAATAAATTATAATCTGCTCAAAAGACCTTAGCCTAAGGGTCTAGATTTTTTGAATGAAAATTTTGGACTAAGGTTCTGAGTGACCAATAAGATTAATCCAAATGTAGGGGGAGGAGGAGATAAATTGAAGAATAAAAGAAAAACCCCCCAAAAATGAGTAAATTCTCACATAAGATGAAGAGAGGACTAAGGACCAAAGAAAACATTAAAAATTTGAATTTTTGACACCTCAGAGTGGGGATTACCCCTCATGAAGGAGGCACCCTTTTTCTCATCATTACTACCCAATTTTAAATCAATTAAATGAGATATTTCATCTCTCCTCTCTCCTATTTCAAGTTCAGTTCCAAAAAGTAAGCTGAGCTGACCCAAAAATGGTAAAAAAATTGACCAAACTGATATGGAAAACTCTAGAATCAGTTTGCTTGGTTTAAGGCTCACTTTTTCCTATAAATAGAAGCCTCCCCCTTTGTAAAAGCCTAATAGTGTTTATGCACTGTTACTCTACTCCTACCTAGAGCCATTTACATTGAATTCTCTTGATAATTCAATTGTTTTTGGCTTAATCCTCTCCAAAGTAATTGGTGGCCACTATTGCTTCAAACAAGAGTAGAACCCTCAATCCCTCAAGCCAAAGGAAAGCTTACAACTCCATGTAAGCTAAAATTTCTTACTTTTTAATTTTAAATCTAAGATTTTCTTGATTTTCTTGTTTTTTTTAAGTTGATTGAAGTAACTTCTAATGCTATGCCTTGATGAAAAGGCCACCTCCTTCTCTTCTTTACAATTCAGCCTTTCTTTATTCTAGAATGTTTAACAAAAAGATTGATTAATCTTTTCTTATTGTTTACTCTCTTGAAAATTAAAAATTTAGATTCGAGTCATTTATATTGAGGTTAATTTAAATTGAAAATAGAATGTTAAAAATGAGAAATAGTCAGCCATACAAAGGAGGTTATGGCAAAATTTTCTTGAATTTTGTGGAAAAGAAAGTTTATTTTTATGTTATTCTAAAGTAATTCCCACCATTTGTGCATTCTAAAAGAAATATTCTAATTTACTCCATGTACATATTCACCTATGAAAATGCATGGATATCATTGATATTAATTATTAAAATTAATTTCTATGCATAGAAAGATGCATAATGGGCTTTTTTTTATAAAAGTGTTATTTTTATTGAATTTAAATTCTATGCATAGAAAGATGCAAAATGGAATTTTTTATTATAAAAGTGTTATTTTCATTGAATTTAAATTCTATGCATAGACAGATGCATAATGGAAATTGTTTTATTATAAAAGTGTTATTTTCATTGAGTTTAATTTCTATGCATAGAAAGTTGCATAATGGAAATTGTTTTTATTATAAAAGTGTTATTTTCATTGAGTTTAATTTCTATGCATAGAAAGATGCATAATGGAAATTTTTTTATTATAAAAGTGTTATTTTCATTGAATTTAATTTCTATGCATATAAAGATGCATAATGGAAATTTCTTTTATTATAAAAGTGTTATTTTCATTGAATTTAATTTCTATGCATAGAAAGATACATAATGGAAATTTTTTATTATAAAAGTGTTGTTTTCATTGAATTTAATTTCTATGCATAGAAAGATGCATAATGGAAATTTTATTATAAACGCGTTATTCTTGTAAAAATTGATTTTTTTGCATAAATAGATGCATAAAGAAATTCTTTTTATTTTAAAAGTGTTATTCCTATTAAAATTGATTTTATGCATAAATAGATGCATAAAAGGATTTTCTTTTATATAAAAGTGTTATTCCCATTGACGTTGATTTTTATGCATAAATAGATGCATAAAGAATTTTTATATCAAAATTAGAATTCTCTTTAATTCTATTTTTAATTTCTATGAGTATTTGATAAATGAATAAGTAAATACTGTGAGAGAGAAAATTATATCGTTTTATATTCACTCGGATTGTAAAGAGAAAATTCAAAAAATCTATCGAAGTCAAAATATTGAGATAAATGATTAATTTATTCCTCATCAAAATTCGTAATTAATTTAGAAATCAGTTAAGTGAATATTCAATGAATGAAATTCAGTAAAATAGTAACTGAAATATCACCTCTTTTTGAGAAAGATAGTTCAGGAAAAATGTTATCAGACTCGAACCCTAAACTAGACTATGACCAAGACCAAAGTCAGTTTCGAGGAAAGAAGATGTGACTAGTTCACGAAAATACATTCAAAACTCCCGCCAAACCTAAAACTAAGTTTGAGACCAATCAAATTGATATATGGATCAAGGTTATAGAATTCGAGAAATTCTGTTATGAAATTCAGAATTACGATCAAGAAGTTTTTGGGGATATTGATTTAAGATATACTCATTGTATTCAAAAGAAAATCAAACTGAAAACTGGCATAGAAACCCTATTTTCTTAAAGGACTGTCTTACGCTAGAGTGTTGGTATGTGTTTTTCTAAGGGAAGTTCAGTTGTAACAGCTAGCGAGGGGAGTGTTCAAAGGATAGCTCACGTGGCAAAGCCTGCCCTGGTCTTAACCAGCCTCAGTACGGTTAAAATGGTGCGCTTCCGGTACGATGGACGAGGGTCGATGAAGCGGTCCCTGAGTGAAGTGCGAGGACACCTAAGGAGGATCCTGGAGAGTTCTGACCAGGCGATGCACGGGCTCGCGGTGCCTAGGATACCCATGCGTATGTCATGAAAGATTGTATGATGGACAAATGATTATTGTAATTTCTTACTCGATCTCGTTTGCTGACCAGTTGGTCTCAACAGAGAGTCCAGAGTGATACTATTTTTTTTAGAAACAAGGGACTGGATGGAAATTTTGAGTTATTACATCTGTAACCAATAATTTGTTTGTCAATGGATTGTTTTATAAGTTAAAGTTTTAAAGAGGAGTGTGTGTGTATCTATATTTGAAAGCAAAAGTTAAGAAAGGCATTCAATTATGGGTGGGTGAGTGATTGTCTGGTTCTACCAATTCCAGTGGTTGGGTGGTGGCTAAGGGTGGTGGCTAACCCATGGGGTTAGGCTGGAATCAGTGGAGTTTTCATAATGAAATTGAATAATAGATATACGCTTAGAACTCGAGTAGTTAAATAATAACCTAAATACTTTCTCAAATGAATAGATTAACGGTTGTGTCTAATTTCAGTTAGGAAAAAAGCATTGATTTCTTTAAGTTAAGTCTATAATAGTTTTCCTTCTATCTGGTTTAGTCAGGTGAAGGATAGTTTAGTCTCTTGACCCCGTTAGAAAATTCGTTAAGAAGATCAAAAAGATGGAATCGTCCCCGTTTTTCGGGCAAGGGAATTTTTCTCGATTTCGGTTTCAGAATGACCACCAGATTAGTCTCGTGTCCGGACATTCGAGAGCGAGGCCCCAAGTGGGAAACCCTGCCCCGAGTAAGAGGAAGCTACTTTCGCTGCTAGCAACCAAGAATCCAGTGCGCAGAGGGGGCAAAGGGGTATCAGAGCACTGTTGTAAACTTATGAAACAACAGCAGAAATTGCCTAAGTAAATCTGGGAAATATTGTTTTCAATTGCTAAGATTATGTTTGAAATGAATTCATAAATTGAACTGGATTTTTAGATGGATACCCCAAATCTGTCTAGCATTCCTGGACTCTCCCAGAGTCAGGATATGATCTCCTTTGCCTTCGAAAATCTCATCAACTCCGCTACAAAGTGAGGCTCGCTCGTCACTTTGAGGATCTATACTTTCTTGATCCAGTAGAGCGACGTCAGCACATGTGGTTCTCTGGAGGGCGATATATTAACGTCAATACCAATCAGCGTCAGAGACTCGGACAGAATATCTCGCTAATAACCATGATCTTGTTAAGGCTAGGAGTTATTCATTATGTCCAACTCTATAATCATTCACCCCGAAATTTTAGAATTTCTTGCCGAATTTTTAGACTTCTAAGCCGCTTTATTCCTAGGAGCAAAATTACAGCACCATTATCAGTGATGAATCGTGTATATCATAGCATGTCTCCATCGCAGTATTGCCTTTTTATACGTACGGGATTGAGGCAGTGACTTTTGGAGCCGAGACGCTCTATGTATATATCACAAACTTTTGATAATAAATGATGTTTTGCAAAAGATTCCAAATTGTTTTTGTGATTGTGAATATTGGTTAATAAAATCATCAGAGTGAATCTTGTTTTTAAGAATTATGATGGAATATTTAATTGTTTAAGAAATAAATCTCAAAAATTAAATAGTCATAAAAATCTTGTTTTGTCAGAATCATGAGGTGCGCAGCCCATGCTAGTAGGCAGCAGCCGGATCCTCTTACCGATGATGAAGAGTTAGATCTGGACATTCGTCCCTGCACCGATCCCAACTTGGTCCATTTAAGGGTGAAGGGGAACAGTTAGGAGAAACAGTGAAAAAATGGATCGAGGCAATGGAAGAGTACTTTGATGTAACCGGTTATAATGAGAGGAGCAAGATGGCTCTCGCCAGATTTGTAAGATTCCTCCCCCAACCCCTTTTTGATGACTAGTATCTTCCCCTGTAATCAACCCTCTTCAGAAATATAAAGACCCTGTTGCTAACTATTTTAGCCTAGAGAGAGAAAAATTATTCTAGAGAGAGAATATTCAGATTTTGAATATTTTTGGATAGAAAAATATCTCTTATAATTCAGATGAGTTCCCCTGAAACAGAAATTCAAAAAGAATTTTCCAATGTGCAATTGGAATTAATTGGAAATAGGTATAAAGAACCTTAGTCTAAGGGTCTAGATTTTCAGAAATCTTTAGACTATGGTCCAATTAAGGTTCCTATGGACCAATAGCATCAATCCATGTGTAGGGAGGAGATAAATCCAACTTGTAAAAAGAAAATACCCAAAAATGAGTAAATGCTCACATGAGGTGAAGAGTTGAAAATGTACAAGGTTTATTGGTAAAAAAACTATGTGCAATATTAAAAATATGAGATATTTTGGGTATAATGATTTTACTATGACACATATGTAAGGAAGGGGAGTCCCTTAAATGCTCACATAAGATGAAGAGTTGAAAATGTACAAGGTTTATTAGTAAAAAACTATGAGCAATATTAAAAATATGAGATATTTTGGGTATCCAAAAATGAGTAAATGCTCACATAAGATGAAGAGTTGAAAATGTACAAGGTTTATTAGTAAAAAACTATGAGCAATATTAAAATGATTCCATTATGACACATATGTAAGGAAGGGGAGTTCTTTAAAGGAGGTGCATATTTCACATAAGATGAAGAGTTGAAAATGTACAAGGTTTATTAGTAAAAAAACTATGAGCAATATTAAAATGATTCCATTATGACACATATGTAAGGAAGGGGAGTTCTTTAAAGGAGGTGCATATTTCACATGCTTGAATGAGTTTTAAACTCATGAAAATTGAGATATTTCATCTCTCCTCTCTCCTCATTCAAGTCTAGTTCCAAAAAGTTAGCTTAACTGACCTAAAAATGGTCAAATATTGACCAAACTGATTTAGAAAATTCTAGAATCAGTTTGTTTGGTTAGGAGCTCAATTTTTCCTATAAATAGAAGCCTCCCCCTTGTTGAAAAAGATATAGTGTTTATGCATCGTTACTCTACTCCACCTAAGCCAAGAACTGTGAATTCATTTAATAATTCACTAGTTTTTGGATCTTCCCTCTTTCTTCAATTCCCATTAGTGGCTCCATCAACATACTTAACCAATTGATTGGTTGGGGGCCTCTACCGTGAACAAAGAATCAAGCAAGTTGTAAGGTAATTAGTGAATATTGATCTTTCTATAATTTCTGAATGTTTCTCTCTTCTCAACCCCTCTCAAGCTTGAGAAGTTTAATTGGTATGGTTTTTTTTTAAATACTATTGAAGTTTGAATAGTAGTGAAGAGTTACATAAGTTAATAAATGCTATTGACGTTAATTTTCATTTATGTTTAAATTCTAATGATTTTTATGTAAATTCTCTCTCTCACTCAAGAAATGGTCATACTCATGACCCGTTCTCAATCCAAATCAAGCTTTTCATAAAGCTTTTCCTTAACCCAAGATTAAGCTATGCTTGAGGCCAATTTAATGGCTTTTTTCTATGCTTTTAGTTTATGCATATTGATGATTCAATCCACTATAGATTAATGATCCAATTAGAGATCATTTTAATTATTTCCTTAATGATAAGCTTTATCCCTTAGAAAAAATTGAGATTTATCAGTCATAGTAGCGGAGCTATGGCAAAATTTTTATAAAAATTATGCATAAAATAATTTCATTCAAAGCATAAAAAGAGGACTTCCTACCATATTCTAGGAATTATCATCCTAGATTAATTGAAAGAATTTCATTATAATCATGGAGAAATTGAATTTTAATATCATGCATAAAGGATAATTTTTTTATATCAAAAGTGTTACTTTTATCATTTTTAATTTTCATGCATAGAAGTATGCATAAAGAAAAAAATTTTATATCAAAAGTGTTACTTTTATCATTTTTTAATTTTTCATGCATAGAAGTATGCATAAAGGAAAATTTTTATATCAAAAGTGATACTTTTATCATTTTTAAATTTCATGCATAGAAGTATGCATAAAGGATAATTTTTTTATATTAAAAGTGTTATTTTTATCATTTTTAATTTTCATGCATAGAAGGATGCATAAAGGAAAATTTTTTATATCAAAAGTGTTACTTTTATCATTTTTAATTTTCATGCATAGAAGTATGCATAAAGGATAATTTTTTTATATCAAAAGTGTTACTTTTATCATATTGGATTTCATGCATAGAGGTATGCATAAAAGTTGAATATTTTATTATAAAAGTGTTACTTTTAGCATAATTGAATTTCATGCATAGAGGTATGCATAAAAGATATGGGAAGTGATAAGATATGATAAGATGCATGTGGATGTGGATGTATGAATGTGGATGTATGGATGTGAATGTGGATGTGGATGTATGAATGTGGATGTATGGATGTGGATGTGGATGTATGAATGTGGATGTATGGATGTGAATGTGGATGTGGATGTATGAATGTGGATGTATGGATGCATGAATGTGGATGTATGGATGTGAATGAGGATATAGATGTGGATGTATGGATGTGAATGTGCATGTAGATATGGATGTATATATGTGAATGGGAATGTGGATGTGGATGTATGTATGCATGTGGATGTGGATATGGATGTGTATGTATGAATGTGGATATGGGATGTGGATGTATAAATGAGGATGTGAAAATGGAGATAAGCATGTAGATGTGGATGCATGAATGTGGATGTATGGATGTGAATGAGGATATAGATGTGGATGTATGGATGTGAATGTGCATGTAGATATGGATGTATAGATGTGAATGAGAATGTGGATGTGGATGTGGATGTATGTATGTATGTATGTGGATGTGGATGTATGAATGAGGACGTGATAATTAATGTATGCATGTGGATGTGGATATGGATGTGTATGTATGAATGCGGATATGGATGTGGATATGGATGTGTATGTATGAATGTGGATATGGGATGTGGATGTATAAATGAGGATGTGAAAATGGAGATAAGCATGTAGATGTGGATGTATGGATGTGAATGTGGATGTGGATGTGGATGTATGGATGTGGATATGGATGTGAATATATGATATGTGATGTGAAGGAATCTGAAGTGAAGAGATGGAAAATGATATGATTGGATGAGTACACATATAAATGAAATGTGGAATAAGTAATGTGGATTGCATGAGGGATAATGTGAAAAAATGAGAGTTAATATAGAAATTGTATTTGTAAACTGTTTGTAAATGCTGTTTGTAAATGGCTGTTTTATGTCAAGAATGCTGGGAAAGCATTTTGATCGTCTTGTGATTAAGGTCGTGGAGACCTAACTGATAAAGTTGCAACTGCTGACGGAGAGTCAATGGAGGACGTCTCGCGTAGCAAGGTCGGCCGAGGTCTTGACCAGCCTCGGTTCGATTAAAATGGTGAGCTTCCGGTACGGTGGATGAGGGACCAAGGAAGCGGCCTATGAGTGAAGCGCTAGGTCACCTGCGAAGGATCCTAGAGGGTGCTGACCATACGGTGCTCGGGCTCTGGGTCGCCCAGGATACCCACGCGTGCGTCGAGGAAGATATTGGAACAAGGAGTAAGAGTTGTTTTCTGGAACCGGGCATGGATCTGGTTGACTGACCTTGCTGGTCCTCAACGGATGAGTCCATGGCTCTTTTATATGGATCTGTTGGTTGATCTTGCTGATCTTCAACGAGAGTCCATCTTGATAAGTGATTATATTGTTGAGTATTATGGGCTAGGAACTATTGAAACGGCCCCTGTGTGGACAGGTGGTGAGCGTTCTAGTTGCCAATGATGCCATAGATACTCTGATGAAGGAATGATGGGAAATTATGAATCAACTGGAAAATTTGGGAGATTGTGATCAGTGGTACTATGGTTTCATTAAAGGATTGTTTTAAAGTTAGCTGATGCTAAGAAAAAGGCAATTTTTCATATTGGGTGTGTAAGTGGTGTGGCTAGTTTTATGTTTGCATGAAATTCCGGCTAGGGGGCCTTGGAACTCTTTTCCTTGGTACCCGGAACAAAACCTAACCAAATTCCAAATTGGATCCCATCACTATAGTGGTTGGGCGGTTGGCTAACCCATGGGATCGGATGGGGTTAGGCTGGACTGATGGATCCGTAAATCGAGACTCAATTTCTGTTATTACGATAGATAAAGTAAATCCCGGATAGTAATTGTTCTATGGATAGGAATCAACGGCTGTGCCTCCTTGGTGGGGAAAAAAGCGTTGATCCCAATGATCCAAGTGCAAGTTTCTTCCTTGATCTGACCAAGTATCTTTATAGATGCAGTCGGATCTGTTTGATCAGTAAGAGTTTTGACTACGTTAGAGTAAAAATTATCCTGGTGGAATCGCCCGTGCTTTCCGGATAAGGGAAGTTTTTCCGGGTCTGGTTTTGGAAAAACCGACGGATTAGTCTTTTGTCTGGATGTCCGTGGACGAGGCCCCGAGTGTGGGACCCTGCCTCGCGCAAGAAGTGCTACTTCCGCTGCTAGTACCCCGAATCCGTTGCGTGGTGGGAACAGGGATCTCACAGTTGGTATCAGAGCCAATTGGTTAATAAAGATCAACTGAGAAGACAAATATGTCAAAAATTTATGTAGAAACACAAAAAGGTTGTAATTGTGTGATATAATTCATACAATTTGATATTCAAACTGAAATTCGTAATTTGGTAATTGGGTCTTCAGATAGAAGTACCGTAATTATATAGAATCCCTGACTTGCTTGAGGCCTAGACATGATGGTATTTACCTTATAATTCCAAGAGCCACGACTACCCGTATATACCGAGAGTATACTGCAGCTCTTTACTGACAGTATATACGAGTAAATCTAAGACTTGAAATTATAAGCGTTAATGCTATCCAGATGATGAATTCGAATGTGGTTGATATGATTTTTAATTCTGTTTGAGAATTGATGAATTGAATTGGATTCTGATTGAAAATTCTGATTGAAAAATGATGATTTCTGAAATTAGTTGAAATATAAAAATCTGAACAAAACCACAATGAGGATGAATGGGACGAGTCCCAGTGATGATATTCATAACTGGAATGATGATAATGAATTCAGCAAATCACTATGAGATTAGTGGGTTGTGCTGTCAAATTGTTACTGTTAACACTTGATCAGTAGATCAAGTTAAGGGATGACAAATTGAGAACTTGCTTGACTGAAATTCCCGTGGAGGAATGTTCAGAAGGAAATTTTTCGGTCTAATGGACCATTATCATGTTAAAGATATGAATGATATGATCTGAATATTAATGATGAGTTCTATATAAGGGATATTTATCCCAGTGTTCTGCTGGGTTGACCAGAATATAAGGAACCCCAAAATAAAATTGGATGTTAAGAAAAAGAGTTGTCCTCTACCTTGCGAGATGAGGACATCTTGCACTTTTTAAGTGGGGTAGAATGTAAGATTCCTCCCCAGCCTTCGAGGTATACAGGAGTAAGAATCTCCCTTTCTGATCTTATAATTATTCCCTCTCTAAAATAAAAGAAAGTTCTGTTTAACAAAGGAAGACCCTTTTCCTAGAATACTTCTCAAGAGTCCCACCTGTTTTAAGGATTCAGAACAATGAGTTC
This sequence comes from Cibotium barometz, assembly GCF_041138505.1. NCBI lineage: Eukaryota > Viridiplantae > Streptophyta > Polypodiopsida > Cyatheales > Cibotiaceae > Cibotium > Cibotium barometz. The sequence goes on along the minus strand of NC_141107.1, from coordinate 24,710,087 downwards.
AGAAGTGAGAATCGATGTTTTGGATATCAAGGTTTTGGTCTTCATTCGAGTACGGCCCAAAAGAAGTTCTTTATCTCTTGGGGAGTATATGAAGTTATCCCCCAGATATTGTGAGCCTTATATCTGAATTCAATGAAAGTAGGTGACTTAGCCTACAAGCTTCTTTTATCTCTTCATCTCAAAATTCTTAATGCCTTCTATAGAAAAATGTGTCAAACCCAAATCATGGAAAGACGGTAAAACTTCAGTGGCAAGTTACCGTTGGCTTCTAAGTTACGCTAGCTCCTTCCTTTATATAAGTCGTAACTTTTACTTGTCGCTCACAGTAATCTTACTTCCATCAATCTCCTTTCTTTCTTAATCTCCTTCATGGCTTGGCAACAAGAACTAGTTTTATCCCTAATGATTTCTCACCTTCAAGACGCAAGGGAGTCTGTGAAGAAAGATTTTATAGAGCAGTATGAGCGCTCACTTTTTCCTCACTTGGGAACTTCTGTAGCGCAGACAAAATGGCGGACCTATCAAGACATAACTAGGGTAACACCCTGGGGTCAGCAGCACTTTCGTAACAATGTCCGCTTGGCCATGGTTATTGAAGCTTTGGGTTTGGGTCCCCGATACTACTGCGTCATGAGATCAAGGCATCCTGGGTTTTCTGAGCGGGTCTTCTTACTGGCGTGTTTTCTTCCTCATGAGAAGATATGCCTTTACCCCGTTTTTGGCTTGCCTCTCAGAGGTCCTTTTGTTAGAACACCTCATACCACTGAGATAGGCGTAGCAATAACCCACAGAATCATTCCCATAGATGAGTTACCTTATACTTGTGCAGCTTGTGAGGACTGCTTTTGTGATCATATGATGGACGGGCTTATGGAAGTGTAAAGAGTTCTTCTATCTTTACTGTATAAGTTCCGAGAACGAATAAAGTTTAAATCTTGTTCTTATTTTGAATCTTGCTCTCTTTAAGACTTATCTTGGTGGTTAATCTTGATTAAATTTTTTTTTTCTAAGTCTCATATTCGTGAATCTTGCGAAATTATCACAAGTTGCGAGATGAGGACATCTCGCGTTTTTTAAGTGGGGTAGAATGTAAGATTCCTCCCCCAATCCCTTTTTGATGACTAGTATCTTCCCCTGTAATCAACCCTCTTCAGAAATATAAAGACCCTGTTGCTAACTATTTTAGCCTAGAGAGAGAAAAATTATTCTAGAGAGAGAATATTCAGATTTTGAATATTTTTGGATAGAAAAATATCTCTTATAATTCAGATGAGTTCCCCTGAAACAGAAATTCAAAAAGAATTTTCCAATGTGCAATTGGAATTAATTGGAAATAGGTATAAAGAACCTTAGTCTAAGGGTCTAGATTTTCAGAAATCTTTAGACTATGGTCCAATTAAGGTTCCTATGGACCAATAGCATCAATCCATGTGTAGGGAGGAGATAAATCCAACTTGTAAAAAGAAAATACCCAAAAATGAGTAAATGCTCACATGAGGTGAAGAGTTGAAAATGTACAAGGTTTATTGGTAAAAAAACTATGTGCAATATTAAAAATATGAGATATTTTGGGTATAATGATTTTATTATGACACATATGTAAGGAAGGGGAGTCCCTTAAATGCTCACATAAGATGAAGAGTTGAAAATGTACAAGGTTTATTAGTAAAAAACTATGAGCAATATTAAAAATATGAGATATTTTGGGTATCCAAAAATGAGTAAATGCTCACATAAGATGAAGAGTTGAAAATGTACAAGGTTTATTAGTAAAAAACTATGAGCAATATTAAAATGATTCCATTATGACACATATGTAAGGAAGGGGAGTTCTTTAAAGGAGGTGCATATTTCACATAAGATGAAGAGTTGAAAATGTACAAGGTTTATTAGTAAAAAAACTATGAGCAATATTAAAATGATTCCATTATGACACATATGTAAGGAAGGGGAGTTCTTTAAAGGAGGTGCATATTTCACATGCTTGAATGAGTTTTAAACTCATGAAAATTGAGATATTTCATCTCTCCTCTCTCCTCATTCAAGTCTAGTTCCAAAAAGTTAGCTTAACTGACCTAAAAATGGTCAAATATTGACCAAACTGATTTAGAAAATTCTAGAATCAGTTTGTTTGGTTAGGAGCTCAATTTTTCCTATAAATAGAAGCCTCCCCCTTGTTGAAAAAGATATAGTGTTTATGCATCGTTACTCTACTCCACCTAAGCCAAGAACTGTGAATTCATTTAATAATTCACTAGTTTTTGGATCTTCCCTCTTTCTTCAATTCCCATTAGTGGCTCCATCAACATACTTAACCAATTGATTGGTTGGGGGCCTCTACCGTGAACAAAGAATCAAGCAAGTTGTAAGGTAATTAGTGAATATTGATCTTTCTATAATTTCTGAATGTTTCTCTCTTCTCAACCCCTCTCAAGCTTGAGAAGTTTAATTGGTATGGTTTTTTTTTAAATACTATTGAAGTTTGAATAGTAGTGAAGAGTTACATAAGTTAATAAATGCTATTGACGTTAATTTTCATTTATGTTTAAATTCTAATGATTTTTATGTAAATTCTCTCTCTCACTCAAGAAATGGTCATACTCATGACCCGTTCTCAATCCAAATCAAGCTTTTCATAAAGCTTTTCCTTAACCCAAGATTAAGCTATGCTTGAGGCCAATTTAATGGCTTTTTTCTATGCTTTTAGTTTATGCATATTGATGATTCAATCCACTATAGATTAATGATCCAATTAGAGATCATTTTAATTATTTCCTTAATGATAAGCTTTATCCCTTAGAAAAAATTGAGATTTATCAGTCATAGTAGCGGAGCTATGGCAAAATTTTTATAAAAATTATGCATAAAATAATTTCATTCAAAGCATAAAAAGAGGACTTCCTACCATATTCTAGGAATTATCATCCTAGATTAATTGAAAGAATTTCATTATAATCATGGAGAAATTGAATTTTAATATCATGCATAAAGGATAATTTTTTTATATCAAAAGTGTTACTTTTATCATTTTTAATTTTCATGCATAGAAGTATGCATAAAGAAAAAAATTTTATATCAAAAGTGTTACTTTTATCATTTTTTAATTTTTCATGCATAGAAGTATGCATAAAGGAAAATTTTTATATCAAAAGTGATACTTTTATCATTTTTAAATTTCATGCATAGAAGTATGCATAAAGGATAATTTTTTTATATTAAAAGTGTTATTTTTATCATTTTTAATTTTCATGCATAGAAGGATGCATAAAGGAAAATTTTTTATATCAAAAGTGTTACTTTTATCATTTTTAATTTTCATGCATAGAAGTATGCATAAAGGATAATTTTTTTATATCAAAAGTGTTACTTTTATCATATTGGATTTCATGCATAGAGGTATGCATAAAAGTTGAATATTTTATTATAAAAGTGTTACTTTTAGCATAATTGAATTTCATGCATAGAGGTATGCATAAAAGATATGGGAAGTGATAAGATATGATAAGATGCATGTGGATGTGGATGTATGAATGTGGATGTATGGATGTGAATGTGGATGTGGATGTATGAATGTGGATGTATGGATGTGGATGTGGATGTATGAATGTGGATGTATGGATGTGAATGTGGATGTGGATGTATGAATGTGGATGTATGGATGCATGAATGTGGATGTATGGATGTGAATGAGGATATAGATGTGGATGTATGGATGTGAATGTGCATGTAGATATGGATGTATATATGTGAATGGGAATGTGGATGTGGATGTATGTATGCATGTGGATGTGGATATGGATGTGTATGTATGAATGTGGATATGGGATGTGGATGTATAAATGAGGATGTGAAAATGGAGATAAGCATGTAGATGTGGATGCATGAATGTGGATGTATGGATGTGAATGAGGATATAGATGTGGATGTATGGATGTGAATGTGCATGTAGATATGGATGTATAGATGTGAATGAGAATGTGGATGTGGATGTGGATGTATGTATGTATGTATGTGGATGTGGATGTATGAATGAGGACGTGATAATTAATGTATGCATGTGGATGTGGATATGGATGTGTATGTATGAATGCGGATATGGATGTGGATATGGATGTGTATGTATGAATGTGGATATGGGATGTGGATGTATAAATGAGGATGTGAAAATGGAGATAAGCATGTAGATGTGGATGTATGGATGTGAATGTGGATGTGGATGTGGATGTATGGATGTGGATATGGATGTGAATATATGATATGTGATGTGAAGGAATCTGAAGTGAAGAGATGGAAAATGATATGATTGGATGAGTACACATATAAATGAAATGTGGAATAAGTAATGTGGATTGCATGAGGGATAATGTGAAAAAATGAGAGTTAATATAGAAATTGTATTTGTAAACTGTTTGTAAATGCTGTTTGTAAATGGCTGTTTTATGTCAAGAATGCTGGGAAAGCATTTTGATCGTCTTGTGATTAAGGTCGTGGAGACCTAACTGATAAAGTTGCAACTGCTGACGGAGAGTCAATGGAGGACGTCTCGCGTAGCAAGGTCGGCCGAGGTCTTGACCAGCCTCGGTTCGATTAAAATGGTGAGCTTCCGGTACGGTGGATGAGGGACCAAGGAAGCGGCCTATGAGTGAAGCGCTAGGTCACCTGCGAAGGATCCTAGAGGGTGCTGACCATACGGTGCTCGGGCTCTGGGTCGCCCAGGATACCCACGCGTGCGTCGAGGAAGATATTGGAACAAGGAGTAAGAGTTGTTTTCTGGAACCGGGCATGGATCTGGTTGACTGACCTTGCTGGTCCTCAACGGATGAGTCCATGGCTCTTTTATATGGATCTGTTGGTTGATCTTGCTGATCTTCAACGAGAGTCCATCTTGATAAGTGATTATATTGTTGAGTATTATGGGCTAGGAACTATTGAAACGGCCCCTGTGTGGACAGGTGGTGAGCGTTCTAGTTGCCAATGATGCCATAGATACTCTGATGAAGGAATGATGGGAAATTATGAATCAACTGGAAAATTTGGGAGATTGTGATCAGTGGTACTATGGTTTCATTAAAGGATTGTTTTAAAGTTAGCTGATGCTAAGAAAAAGGCAATTTTTCATATTGGGTGTGTAAGTGGTGTGGCTAGTTTTATGTTTGCATGAAATTCCGGCTAGGGGGCCTTGGAACTCTTTTCCTTGGTACCCGGAACAAAACCTAACCAAATTCCAAATTGGATCCCATCACTATAGTGGTTGGGCGGTTGGCTAACCCATGGGATCGGATGGGGTTAGGCTGGACTGATGGATCCGTAAATCGAGACTCAATTTCTGTTATTACGATAGATAAAGTAAATCCCGGATAGTAATTGTTCTATGGATAGGAATCAACGGCTGTGCCTCCTTGGTGGGGAAAAAAGCGTTGATCCCAATGATCCAAGTGCAAGTTTCTTCCTTGATCTGACCAAGTATCTTTATAGATGCAGTCGGATCTGTTTGATCAGTAAGAGTTTTGACTACGTTAGAGTAAAAATTATCCTGGTGGAATCGCCCGTGCTTTCCGGATAAGGGAAGTTTTTCCGGGTCTGGTTTTGGAAAAACCGACGGATTAGTCTTTTGTCTGGATGTCCGTGGACGAGGCCCCGAGTGTGGGACCCTGCCTCGCGCAAGAAGTGCTACTTCCGCTGCTAGTACCCCGAATCCGTTGCGTGGTGGGAACAGGGATCTCACAGTTGGTATCAGAGCCAATTGGTTAATAAAGATCAACTGAGAAGACAAATATGTCAAAAATTTATGTAGAAACACAAAAAGGTTGTAATTGTGTGATATAATTCATACAATTTGATATTCAAACTGAAATTCGTAATTTGGTAATTGGGTCTTCAGATAGAAGTACCGTAATTATATAGAATCCCTGACTTGCTTGAGGCCTAGACATGATGGTATTTACCTTATAATTCCAAGAGCCACGACTACCCGTATATACCGAGAGTATACTGCAGCTCTTTACTGACAGTATATACGAGTAAATCTAAGACTTGAAATTATAAGCGTTAATGCTATCCAGATGATGAATTCGAATGTGGTTGATATGATTTTTAATTCTGTTTGAGAATTGATGAATTGAATTGGATTCTGATTGAAAATTCTGATTGAAAAATGATGATTTCTGAAATTAGTTGAAATATAAAAATCTGAACAAAACCACAATGAGGATGAATGGGACGAGTCCCAGTGATGATATTCATAACTGGAATGATGATAATGAATTCAGCAAATCACTATGAGATTAGTGGGTTGTGCTGTCAAATTGTTACTGTTAACACTTGATCAGTAGATCAAGTTAAGGGATGACAAATTGAGAACTTGCTTGACTGAAATTCCCGTGGAGGAATGTTCAGAAGGAAATTTTTCGGTCTAATGGACCATTATCATGTTAAAGATATGAATGATATGATCTGAATATTAATGATGAGTTCTATATAAGGGATATTTATCCCAGTGTTCTGCTGGGTTGACCAGAATATAAGGAACCCCAAAATAAAATTGGATGTTAAGAAAAAGAGTTGTCCTCTACCTTGCGAGATGAGGACATCTTGCACTTTTTAAGTGGGGTAGAATGTAAGATTCCTCCCCAGCCTTCGAGGTATACAGGAGTAAGAATCTCCCTTTCTGATCTTATAATTATTCCCTCTCTAAAATAAAAGAAAGTTCTGTTTAACAAAGGAAGACCCTTTTCCTAGAATACTTCTCAAGAGTCCCACCTGTTTTAAGGATTCAGAACAATGAGTTCAGAAGTGAGAATCGATGTTTTGGATATCAAGGTTTTGGTCTTCATTCGAGTACGGCCCAAAAGAAGTTCTTTATCTCTTGGGGAGTATATGAAGTTATCCCCCAGATATTGTGAGCCTTATATCTGAATTCAATGAAAGTAGGTGACTTAGCCTACAAGCTTCTTTTATCTCTTCATCTCAAAATTCTTAATGCCTTCTATAGAAAAATGTGTCAAACCCAAATCATGGAAAGACGGTAAAACTTCAGTGGCAAGTTACCGTTGGCTTCTAAGTTACGCTAGCTCCTTCCTTTATATAAGTCGTAACTTTTACTTGTCGCTCACAGTAATCTTACTTCCATCAATCTCCTTTCTTTCTTAATCTCCTTCATGGCTTGGCAACAAGAACTAGTTTTATCCCTAATGATTTCTCACCTTCAAGACGCAAGGGAGTCTGTGAAGAAAGATTTTATAGAGCAGTATGAGCGCTCACTTTTTCCTCACTTGGGAACTTCTGTAGCGCAGACAAAATGGCGGACCTATCAAGACATAACTAGGGTAACACCCTGGGGTCAGCAGCACTTTCGTAACAATGTCCGCTTGGCCATGGTTATTGAAGCTTTGGGTTTGGGTCCCCGATACTACTGCGTCATGAGATCAAGGCATCCTGGGTTTTCTGAGCGGGTCTTCTTACTGGCGTGTTTTCTTCCTCATGAGAAGATATGCCTTTACCCCGTTTTTGGCTTGCCTCTCAGAGGTCCTTTTGTTAGAACACCTCATACCACTGAGATAGGCGTAGCAATAACCCACAGAATCATTCCCATAGATGAGTTACCTTATACTTGTGCAGCTTGTGAGGACTGCTTTTGTGATCATATGATGGACGGGCTTATGGAAGTGTAAAGAGTTCTTCTATCTTTACTGTATAAGTTCCGAGAACGAATAAAGTTTAAATCTTGTTCTTATTTTGAATCTTGCTCTCTTTAAGACTTATCTTGGTGGTTAATCTTGATTAAATTTTTTTTTTCTAAGTCTCATATTCGTGAATCTTGCGAAATTATCACAAGTTGCGAGATGAGGACATCTCGCGTTTTTTAAGTGGGGTAGAATGTAAGATTCCTCCCCCAATCCCTTTTTGATGACTAGTATCTTCCCCTGTAATCAACCCTCTTCAGAAATATAAAGACCCTGTTGCTAACTATTTTAGCCTAGAGAGAGAAAAATTATTCTAGAGAGAGAATATTCAGATTTTGAATATTTTTGGATAGAAAAATATCTCTTATAATTCAGATGAGTTCCCCTGAAACAGAAATTCAAAAAGAATTTTCCAATGTGCAATTGGAATTAATTGGAAATAGGTATAAAGAACCTTAGTCTAAGGGTCTAGATTTTCAGAAATCTTTAGACTATGGTCCAATTAAGGTTCCTATGGACCAATAGCATCAATCCATGTGTAGGGAGGAGATAAATCCAACTTGTAAAAAGAAAATACCCAAAAATGAGTAAATGCTCACATGAGGTGAAGAGTTGAAAATGTACAAGGTTTATTGGTAAAAAAACTATGTGCAATATTAAAAATATGAGATATTTTGGGTATAATGATTTTATTATGACACATATGTAAGGAAGGGGAGTCCCTTAAATGCTCACATAAGATGAAGAGTTGAAAATGTACAAGGTTTATTAGTAAAAAACTATGAGCAATATTAAAAATATGAGATATTTTGGGTATCCAAAAATGAGTAAATGCTCACATAAGATGAAGAGTTGAAAATGTACAAGGTTTATTAGTAAAAAACTATGAGCAATATTAAAATGATTCCATTATGACACATATGTAAGGAAGGGGAGTTCTTTAAAGGAGGTGCATATTTCACATAAGATGAAGAGTTGAAAATGTACAAGGTTTATTAGTAAAAAAACTATGAGCAATATTAAAATGATTCCATTATGACACATATGTAAGGAAGGGGAGTTCTTTAAAGGAGGTGCATATTTCACATGCTTGAATGAGTTTTAAACTCATGAAAATTGAGATATTTCATCTCTCCTCTCTCCTCATTCAAGTCTAGTTCCAAAAAGTTAGCTTAACTGACCTAAAAATGGTCAAATATTGACCAAACTGATTTAGAAAATTCTAGAATCAGTTTGTTTGGTTAGGAGCTCAATTTTTCCTATAAATAGAAGCCTCCCCCTTGTTGAAAAAGATATAGTGTTTATGCATCGTTACTCTACTCCACCTAAGCCAAGAACTGTGAATTCATTTAATAATTCACTAGTTTTTGGATCTTCCCTCTTTCTTCAATTCCCATTAGTGGCTCCATCAACATACTTAACCAATTGATTGGTTGGGGGCCTCTACCGTGAACAAAGAATCAAGCAAGTTGTAAGGTAATTAGTGAATATTGATCTTTCTATAATTTCTGAATGTTTCTCTCTTCTCAACCCCTCTCAAGCTTGAGAAGTTTAATTGGTATGGTTTTTTTTTAAATACTATTGAAGTTTGAATAGTAGTGAAGAGTTACATAAGTTAATAAATGCTATTGACGTTAATTTTCATTTATGTTTAAATTCTAATGATTTTTATGTAAATTCTCTCTCTCACTCAAGAAATGGTCATACTCATGACCCGTTCTCAATCCAAATCAAGCTTTTCATAAAGCTTTTCCTTAACCCAAGATTAAGCTATGCTTGAGGCCAATTTAATGGCTTTTTTCTATGCTTTTAGTTTATGCATATTGATGATTCAATCCACTATAGATTAATGATCCAATTAGAGATCATTTTAATTATTTCCTTAATGATAAGCTTTATCCCTTAGAAAAAATTGAGATTTATCAGTCATAGTAGCGGAGCTATGGCAAAATTTTTATAAAAATTATGCATAAAATAATTTCATTCAAAGCATAAAAAGAGGACTTCCTACCATATTCTAGGAATTATCATCCTAGATTAATTGAAAGAATTTCATTATAATCATGGAGAAATTGAATTTTAATATCATGCATAAAGGATAATTTTTTTATATCAAAAGTGTTACTTTTATCATTTTTAATTTTCATGCATAGAAGTATGCATAAAGAAAAAAATTTTATATCAAAAGTGTTACTTTTATCATTTTTTAATTTTTCATGCATAGAAGTATGCATAAAGGAAAATTTTTATATCAAAAGTGATACTTTTATCATTTTTAAATTTCATGCATAGAAGTATGCATAAAGGATAATTTTTTTATATTAAAAGTGTTATTTTTATCATTTTTAATTTTCATGCATAGAAGGATGCATAAAGGAAAATTTTTTATATCAAAAGTGTTACTTTTATCATTTTTAATTTTCATGCATAGAAGTATGCATAAAGGATAATTTTTTTATATCAAAAGTGTTACTTTTATCATATTGGATTTCATGTATAGAGGTATGCATAAAAGTTGAATATTTTATTATAAAAGTGTTACTTTTAGCATAATTGAATTTCATGCATAGAGGTATGCATAAAAGATATGGGAAGTGATAAGATATGATAAGATGCATGTGGATGTGGATGTATGAATGTGGATGTATGGATGTGAATGTGGATGTGGATGTATGAATGTGGATGTATGGATGTGGATGTGGATGTATGAATGTGGATGTATGGATGTGAATATGGATGTGGATGTGGATGTATGAATGTGGATGTATGGATGCATGAATGTGGATGTATGGATGTGAATGAGGATATAGATGTGGATGTATGGATGTGAATGTGCATGTAGATATGGATGTATATATGTGAATGGGAATGTGGATGTGGATGTATGTATGCATGTGGATGTGGATATGGATGTGTATGTATGAATGTGGATATGGGATGTGGATGTATAAATGAGGATGTGAAAATGGAGATAAGCATGTAGATGTGGATGCATGAATGTGGATGTATGGATGTGAATGAGGATATAGATGTGGATGTATGGATGTGAATGTGCATGTAGATATGGATGTATAGATGTGAATGAGAATGTGGATGTGGATGTGGATGTATGTATGTATGTATGTGGATGTGGATGTATGAATGAGGACGTGATAATGAATGTATGCATGTGGATGTGGATATGGATGTGTATGTATGAATGCGGATATGGATGTGGATATGGATGTGTATGTATGAATGTGGATATGGGATGTGGATGTATAAATGAGGATGTGAAAATGGAGATAAGCATGTAGATGTGGATGTATGGATGTGAATGTGGATGTGGATGTGGATGTATGGATGTGGATATGGATGTGAATATATGATATGTGATGTGAAGGAATCTGAAGTGAAGAGATGGAAAATGATATGATTGGATGAGTACACATATAAATGAAATGTGGAATAAGTAATGTGGATTGCATGAGGGATAATGTGAAAAAATGAGAGTTAATATAGAAATTGTATTTGTAAACTGTTTGTAAATGCTGTTTGTAAATGGCTGTTTTATGTCAAGAATGCTGGGAAAGCATTTTGACCGTCTTGTGATTAAGGTCGTGGAGACCTAACTGATAAAGTTGCAACTGCTGACGGAGAGTCAATGGAGGACGTCTCGCGTAGCAAGGTCGGCCGAGGTCTTGACCAGCCTCGGTTCGATTAAAATGGTGAGCTTCCGGTACGGTGGATGAGGGACCAAGGAAGCGGCCTATGAGTGAAGCGCTAGGTCACCTGCGAAGGATCCTAGAGGGTGCTGACCATACGATGCTCGGGCTCTGGGTCGCCCAGGATACCCACGCGTGCATCGAGGAAGATATTGGAACAAGGAGTAAGAGTTGTTTTCTGGAACCGGGCATGGATCTGGTTGACTGACCTTGCTGGTCCTCAACGGATGAGTCCATGGCTCTTTTATATGGATCTGTTGGTTGATCTTGCTGATCTTCAACGAGAGTCCATCTTGATAAGTGATTATATTGTTGAGTATTATGGGCTAGGAACTATTGAAACGGCCCCTGTGTGGACAGGTGGTGAGCGTTCTAGTTGCCAATGATGCCATAGATACTCTGATGAAGGAATGATGGGAAATTATGAATCAACTGGATAATTTGGGAGATTGTGATCAGTGGTACTATGGTTTCATTAAAGGATTGTTTTAAAGTTAGCTGATGCTAAGAAAAAGGCAATTTTTCACATTGGGTGTGTAAGTGGTGTGGCTAGTTTTATGTTTGCATGAAATTCCGGCTAGGGGGCCTTGGAACTCTTTTCCTTGGTACCCGGGACAAAACCTAACCAAATTCCAAATTGGATCCCATCACTACAGTGGTTGGGCGGTTGGCTAACCCATGGGATCGGATGGGGTTAGGCTGGACTGATGGATCCGTAAATCGAGACTCAATTTCTGTTATTACGATAGATAAAGTAAATCCCGGATAGTAATTGTTCTATGGATAGGAATCAACGGCTGTGCCTCCTTGGTGGGGAAAAAAGCGTTGATCCCAATGATCCAAGTGCAAGTTTCTTCCTTGATCTGACCAAGTATCTTTATAGATGCAGTCGGATCTGTTTGATCAGTAAGAGTTTTGACTACGTTAGAGTAAAAATTATCCTGGTGGAATCGCCCGTGCTTTCCGGATAAGGGAAGTTTTTCCGGGTCTGGTTTTGGAAAAACCGACGGATTAGTCTTTTGTCTGGATGTCCGTGGACGAGGCCCCGAGTGTGGGACCCTGCCTCGCGCAAGAAGTGCTACTTCCGCTGCTAGTACCCCGAATCCGTTGCGTGGTGGGAACAGGGATCTCACAAGATTGAAAATTATGGAAACAGCCAGAGTCGCATGGAGGAACCATTGTGAGACAAACCATCTCGACGGAAATACCCAGACCTGGTCAGATCTTAAAGCTTACCTCAGGAAGAGGTTTTGTCCTCCGGGCTTCCTGGAAACCAAAATGAATGAGTTCTTGGAATTGAAGTAGGATAGCTAAACAATTGAAGAATACCATCAAGCATTTGCCCTTCTCAAATATTCTCCACTTTTGGATGAAGAGCAGCTGATGTGGCCAGATTCACTGGAGGAATGAACGAGCCATTGGATACTTTAGTGAAAAATGCCAAACCAATCTCAATGGCAGAAGCTGTCAGAATGGCAAAGGACTTTGCCAAAGCATTTGTTGTTAAGGTCCCGCTGAAGCCTCTGCACCCTCAAACTTTAAAAGGTTCCAAACCCCAGGAAGTACTTCAAAATTTCCTCCCCCAAAGAGGCTGCAAGGCCCTAATCAGAATCAAAATGCTGGGAGATTCAAAAGTGAAGGAAGACCCTTCCCTCAGAACACTTTCTTAGGAGCCCCACCTTTCTCAAGGATTCAGAGGGATGAGCTTAGAAGTGAGAACAAGTGTTTTGGGTGTCAGGGTTTTGGTCACCAGCTTAAAGAGACTGCCCGACTCCTGCCATGTCAAGAGGACAGGGAAGTCAAGGACCCAGAGTGCAGAGACCAGCCCCCTTGTATCAGTCACCGTCTCGTCAAAATCAGGGCATTCCTAGGAGGAATCCAGCTCAGCCATTTGCCTCTGTTCAGAGTAATCTCAGAACTCCCTCCCAGAACTGGGGTAACCAAAGAGATAGAGTTCCGCCCCAATCTACAGCAGCCAGAGAAGATATGATAGCAGAAGTAGTGGAAGAGGAAAGAGGTCAAATTTATGCCGCAACACAATTAAGAACCAAGGGCCAAATCGTCAATTCTCTCTCATCCATACTCTAGTTGAGTATAAGGGTAAGCCATTTAAGCTTTTAATTGATTCATGTAGTACTCATTCATTTATTTCCCCTGGATGCTTGCGTAAGCTAGTCTTAAAATAGAAATCAGGGAAACCTATGCAAGTTGAATTGGCCAGTGGGAAGTCTTTTCACTCACCATGAAATAGATCGTATTCAATTTAATCTACATGGGAATGTAACTGACTGCCAGTTCAGAGTCTTACCTTTGGGAGTTTTTGACGGAGGAATCCTTGGAATGGATTAGCTCCACTCAAATCAAGCTGACATTCACTACTATCACAATGGAACCATTTCCTTCCGTGACCTTCATGGGAACAAAGTTCAAGGAACTGGAGTTTTCGGATCCCCAGATCTGCAATTAGTAAAAGATTTTAAGTTACTGAAAGGACTTAGAAAGAGGCAACTCATTTATATTGTCAAAATGAATCTGGTAGACATAAAGTTAAAGGCTAAAGAACCAGAATGGTTAAGTGAGTATGATGATTTATTCCCAGTAGAGCTAACAGAGATGCCTCTGATTCGGGAAGTAGATCATGTGATAGAATTGACCCTCGGAGCTCAGCCAGTAGCCCAGCACACGTACAAAATGCCAGTCCTCCCTGAAGCCATTGAACTCAAGGAACAGCTTAGGTAGCTGTTAGAACAAGGGTTTGTAAGACCCAGTGTTTCACCTTGGGGAGCACCAGTTCTCTTTCAGAAAAAGAAGGATGGAACGCTAAGACTCTGTGTGGATTACAGAGGTCTCAATCAGCTGACAGTTAAGAATAAATATCCTATCCCCAGAATTGATGAGCTTCTGGACAGGCTAAGTGGAGCCCAAATCTTCACAAAGATAGATCTCAAATCAGGGTATTACTAGATAAGTATTAATGAGCAAGATATCCCGAAGACAGCCATCAATACATGCTATATGAATTTACAGTCATGCTGCTTGGATTGACAAATGCCCCAGCTACATTCAATCGCCTAATGCAAGATATTCTCGAAGAATACTTGGATGATTTTGTCCTTGTTTTCTTTGATGATATTTTGATATACTCAAAGAATGCAGCTGACCTTGAAGCTCACGTCTAAAAAGTTCTTGAGGTATCAAAAGATGGAATTTCTCTAGATTCCGCAAAAGTCCAAGTAGTCATAGATTGTTGGCCTGAACCAAAGATAGTGAAAGAAGTCAGGGGATTCTTGGGATTAACTGGATGGTATATAATTTTTATACCTAAGTATGCTCTCATAGCTTCCACCCTGACTAATCTTCTTAAGAAGAATACCCCATTTCAATGGTCTGCCAGGTGTCAGAGTGCTTTTGATAAGCTAAAGATCGCCTTGGTAACCAATCCCATTTTGAAGTTGCCAAATTTCTCTCTACCCTTTGAGGTAGTGATATGACTGATGCCAGTGGTTTTGCCCTGGGAGGTGCACTCATGCAAGAAGGTCATGCAGTAGCCTATGAATCCTGAAAACTCAAAATGCATGAGAGAAATTATGCTGTCCACGAGCTGGAGCTACTTTCAGTAGTCTATGCCCTGAAGTTGTGGAGACATTACCTACTGGGTCAAAGATTCATTTTGATGATAGATCATAAGAGCTTAAAGGGGATTTTCACTTAGAAGGATCTTAACATGCGCTAAAGAAGGTGGATGCAAACCCTGCAGGAATTTAATTTTGAAATCAAGTACCACCCAGGCAAAGAAAATGTGGTAGCAGATGCCCTCAGCAAAAAGCCTCCTTGCCTTGCAATCACAGTGGTGTCAAATCCATTGATTAATAAAGCAAGAGAGAAGATTATGCAGGATAGATTTTTGGCCCTATTACTACCCTACTTATGCAGGAAAGCAAAACTCCTCTCAGTAGTTGAACCAAGTTCAAGGGTACAGCCTGGATGAAGGAGTTATGTATTACAATAGCAGGCTATGCATTCCCAACATGATGAGGAAACTAAGGGTCAAATTCTTAATGAAGCCCATGATAGCCTTATAGCAGGACATCCAGGTTTCATCAAGACCTACATGTCTGTAGTAAAGAAAAGCTTCTTTTGGCCCTGACTAAAAAAGGATGTACTTAATCATGTACGTCAATGCCTGATATGTCAGAAAGTCAAAACCGAGAGAGTAAAAATGCCTGGGAAGTTACATCCACATTAGACATCCCCAGATGAAGTGGGAATGTATCAGTATGGATTTTATTACTCGACGACCTTCAAAGTGCAATCAGGTTACAACTCCATCTTCGTGGTAGTTGATAGACTAACCAAAGTTGCCCATCTGATTCTAGTAAAAGAAACCTACACTTCAATGGATGTGGCCAGAGTGTTCCTTAAGGAAATCTTCAGATTGCATGGCCTACCCACCAGGAGAATAGTAAGTGATTAAGATCCCAAGTTCACGTCAAGATTTTGGACTACATTCTTCAAAGCAGTAGGAACTTTCTTGGATCTCAGCACAGCTTACCACCCCGTGACCGATGGTCAAGTAGAAAGGGTGAACCAAGTAATCAAAGATATACTTCGGTCATGTTGTGGCAGGGAACCCAAGAAGTGGCTAAGCTATCTGCACCTAGTCAAGTTCACCTACAATGCTTCTTATCACCGAAGTATCAAGATGAGCCTCAAAGCTCTATATGGACAAGACTGCCTAACGCCATTAACTTGGTCCGACCCATTGATTAGGGTCAAGATGTCCAGACAGATGCTTGACAACATGGAGCATCAGATGCAGTCAATCCGCAAAGATATAAAAGCTGCCCAGGATAGACAGAAGTAGTACGCATATAAGAAGTAGTATGCAAACAGAAGTAGTATGCAGATAAGAAGAGGTCAGATAGAAAATTCAAAGAAGCAAATATGGTCTTCATTCGAGTACTCCCCCAAAGAAGTTCTCTATCTCTTGGGAAGTACAAGAAGTTATCCCCCAGATACTGTGGGCCATATCTAATTACAAAGAAAGTAGGTGACTTAGTCTATGAACTTCTTCTGCCTCCTCATCTCAAAGTACATAATGTATTTCATGTCAACCTACTTAAGAAGTATGTACCGAGCCCGAATCATGTGCTTAATGATGAACTCTTAACTTCTTCAACCCAAGGGATGATGGAACTCCAACCCAAAGAAATCCTGGATGTTCGAGAGAAGGTTCCAGGAACAGAATTCTAAGAGAATTATTAGAGTCAATTGGAAGTTCTATCCTTTTGAAGACACCACCTAGGAGAAAGAAGCCGAACTGATGCGGGATTACTCCCAGATTGTGAGATGAGGATATCTCATGTTTTTCAAGTGGGAGAGGATGTAAGATTCCTCCCCAGCCCCTCAAGATGTCTAGTTTCTTCCCCTGTAATCAATCCCCTTTTTCAAAATAATAAAAGATCTTGTTTCTAACTATCTTGGCCTAGAGAGAGAAAAATATTCTAGAGAGAGGTAATTCAGTTTTTAGATATCTTTGGATGGAAAAATATTCTTTTTATTAAAATAAATTCCCTTGAAACAGAAGTTTGCATTAGAACTAAATTATAGTCTGCTAAAAAGACCTTAGCCTAAGAGTCCAGATTTTTTAAAAATTTTGGATTAAGGTTTTGAGGGACGAATAAGATTAATCCAAATGAAGGGAGAAGATAAATTGAAGAATAAAAGAAAACCCCCCCTAAAAAAATGGTGCGCTTCCGGTACAATGGACGAGGGCCGACGAAGCGGTCCCTGAGTGAAGTGCCAGGACACCTAAGAAGGATCCCGGAGGGTTCTCACTAGGCGATGCACGGGCTCGCGGTGCTGAGGACACCCATACATATGTCGTGGAAGATATATATGTATGATGACGAGAAACTTATTGTAATTTGTTACTGGATCTCGTTGTTGACCTGCTGGTCTCAATGGAGAGTCGAGAGTGATACTGTTTTGTGAGAAACAAGGATTGAATGGAAATTTTGAGTTGTGACATCTCTACCCATTATCAATGGATTGTTTTATAAATTAAAGTTTAAAGAGGAGTGTGTGAGTATCAGTATTCTAAAGCAAAAGTTAAGAAAGGCTTTCAATTATGGGTGGGTGAGTACTTGTCTGGTTCTACTATTCCATTGGTTAGGCGATGGTGGCTAACCCATGGACCGGATGGGGTTAGGCTGGAATCAGTAGAGTTTTAATAATAAAATTGATCAAATTATAGGAATACGTTTAGAACTTGAGTAGTTAATTGAATCCTGAAGACTTCTCTAAAGAATAAATCAACGACTGTGCCTGATTCAATTAGGAAAAAAGCGTTGATTCCTTCAAAGTTAAGTCTGTAATAGTTTCCCTTCTATCTGGTTTTATCAGATGAAGGTAGTTCAGTATCTTGACCTCGTTAAAAGAATTTGTTAAGAAAATAAAAATGGTGGAATCATCCCTGCTTTTCGGGCATAGGAAGTTTTTCCAATTTCGGTTTTCGGAATGATCGCCAGCTTAGTCTCGTGCCCGGACATTCGAGGTCGAGGCCCTGAGTGAGAAATCCTACCCCGTGCAAGAGGGAGCTGCTTCCGCTGCTACCTTCCGCTGCTATCAGAGCACTGTTATACTCTACGTAACAGCAACTAAAATTGCTTAAATTTTTAAAGTAAATCAAGGAAATAATGTTTTCACTTGATTATATTATGTTGAATGAACTTCAAAAATTGAAAACTCATAAATTGAATTGGAAATTTATAGATGGATACCCCAAATCTATCTGGCATTCCTGAACTCTCCCAGAGTCAGGATATGATAGCCTTTGCATTTGAGCACCTCATCAACTCTGCTACGACCCAAGTAAGCAGAGTGAGACTCGCACATCATTTTGAGTCTTTACTTTCGTGATCCTCTTGAGTGACGTCGCTATATGTGGTTCTATGGAGGGCGATGTATTAATGTCAGTACCAGCAGCATCAGAGGCTCAGGTAGAATATTTCCTTAGCCATGATTCTGATAAGGCTAGGGCTTGTTCAGCATGTACAACTCTTTGATCATTCACCCAAGAACTTCAGAACTTCATGTCAAGTTTTTAGGCTTCTTAGCCGCTTTATCCCTAGAGATAGAATTACAACAGCTCTTTCTGTAATGAATCGTGTGTACCATGGTATGTCTCCTTCGTAGTTTTGCTTCTTTATGTGAATACGATTAAGGAAGTGATTTTTGGGAGCCGCGATACTCTATGTATATATCAAAAGCTTTTGATAATAAATGATGTGTTACAAAAAAAATTCCAAATTATTTTCATGATTGTGAATGTGGTTAATCTTGTTTCATGAAGTATGATGAAATAATAATATGTTTAAAGAATAAATCACAAAAATTAAATAATGTCAAAGTTAAGTTGACAAAAATCTTGTTTTGTCAGAATCATGAGGCGCGCGGCCGGTAGTGCAAGGCAATCGGATCCTCTAACCAATGACAAAGAGTTAGATCTGGATGTTCAAAAAGCCCTGCATAGATTTCAACCTGGTCCCTTCAAGGGTGAAGGGGAACAATTAGGTGAAGTGGTGGAAAAGTGGATTGAGGCTATGGAGGAATACTTTGATGTAATTGGCTACAATGAGAGAAGCAAGATGACTCTTGCCAGGTTAAAGATTGTGGAAACAGCTAGGGTGGCTTGGAGGAATCACTGCAAGACTAACCGTCTCGACCGGAGTACCCAGACCTGGACCAATCTTAAAGCTTACCTCAGAAAGAGGTTTTGTCCTCCGGGCTTCCTTGAAACTAAAATGAATGAATTCTTGGAATTAAAGCAGGATAGCCAGACAATTGAAGAGTACCATCAAGATTTTGTCCTTCTCCTCAAATATTCCCCTCAGTTGGATGAAGAGCAGCTGATGGCCAGGTTCATTCGAGGAATGAATGAGCCATTGGACACCTTAGTAAAGAATGCCAAACCTGTCTCAATGGCCGAAGCAGTAAGAATGGCGAAGGACTTTGCCAAAGCCTAAAGCTGTTGTTAAGGTCCCGCCAAAGCCTGCACCCTCTAACTTTAAAAGATTCCAAACCCCGAGAAGTACAAACTTTCCTCCCCCAAAGAGGCAGCAAGGCCCAATTCAAAATCAGGATGCGAGAAGATTCAGAAGTGAAGGAAGACCCTTCCCCTAGGACACTTTCTCAGGAGCCCCACCTATTTCAAGGATTCAGGGGATGAGCTCAAAATTGAGAACCGGTGTTTTGGATGCCAAGGTTTTGGTCACCAGAGCTAAAAGACTTCCCGACTCCTGAATGTTAAGGGGAAAGGGAAGTCAAGGACTGAGATTGCAAAGACCAACCCCTTCCTATTATTCAAATCAAGGTCCATCTCACCCAAATCAGGGAAATCCCAGAAGAACTCCAGCTCAGCCATCTACCTCTGTCCAGAGTAGCCTCAGAACTCCTCCCCAGAACTAGGGCAACCAAAGAGAAAGAGTCCCGCCTCAGACAGCAGCTAGAGCAGTCACAATTGCAGAAGTAGTGGAAGAGGAAAGAGGACAGATTTATGCTACAATTGAAAACAAGGGCCAAACCATCAATTCTCCATCATTCATACTCCAGCTGAGTATCAGGGTAAGCCTTTTAAGCTTTTGATTGATTCAGGCAGTACTCATTCTTTCATTTCCCCTGGATGCTTACGTAAGCTAGTCTTAGATCAGAAATCAGGGAAACCTATGCAAGTTGAGTGAATTGGCAAGTGGGAAGATTCTTTCACTCACCTTGAGATAGATCGTATTTAGTTCAATTTAGATGGGAATGTGATGTGAATGTGTATATGAAGAATGGATGTGAATGAGTATGTGAAAGAATGGATGTGGATGTATGTGAAAGAATGGATATAGATGTGTATGTGAAAGAATGGATGTGGATGTATGTGAAAGAATGGATATAGATGTGTATGTGAAAGAATGTGATGTGATGTAAAGAGATGTGATGTGTCATGAATATATGTGGATGTGAAGTGATAAATATGAATGTATGAATAGATGTGAGAAGTCGTACCTATGAATGATTGGATGGATATGGATGAATGAGATGAGATGTGTATGAATGTGATATGATGTGGATAGAAGTGATGTGATATAATGTGGATAGAAGTGAATGTGATATGATGTGGATAGAAGTGATGTGATATAATGTGAAGAGAATGTATGTGATTGGATGGCTATGAGAATGTATGTGGTAGATATGAACGAATGAATGTGATGGATATGAATGAATGTGATGTGATGTAAATGGAGATAGATGTGATGTGTGATGTGAACGAATATGATGTGATGAGATGTGGATATGGGTAGATGCGAGTGGATGAGATTTGATGCGGATAAATGAGAAAAGATGTGATGAAATGGAAAATGATGTGATGAGAAATGGAATACATATGAAATAAATGAGAATTGATGTGGAACAATATGGAAAGATGAGAGTTCGTTATAGAAACTGTATTTATGATCTGTTTGTAAATGACTATTTTATGTCAAGAATGTTGGGAAGCATTTTGACCGTCTTGTGAATGAGGTCATGAGACCTAATCTGATAAAGTTGCAACAGCTGACACGGAGAATCAACGGAGGACGTCTCACGTAGCGAGGTCGGCAGAGGTCTTGACCAGCCTCGGTTCAATTTAAATGGTGAGCTTCCGGTACGGTGGATGAGGGACCAAGGAAGCGGCCTATGAGTGAAGCGCTAGGTGATCTGTGAAGGATCCTAGAGGGTGCTAACCATACGGTGCTCGGGCTCTGGGTCGCTGAAGATACCCACACGTGCGTCGGGGAAGATATTGGAACAAGGAGTAAGAGTTGTTTTCTGAAGTCGAGCATGGATCTGGTTGATTGACCTTGCTGGTCCCTCAACGGATGAGTCCATGGCTCTTTTATATGGATCTATTGGTTGATCTTGCTGATCTTTAATGGAGATTCCATTTTGATTTTTTTATAAGTGAAAATATTACCGGTTACTACAAGCTAGGAACTATCGAAAAGGCCCCTGAGTGGACAGGTGGTGAGCGTTCTGGTTGCCAATGATGGCATAGGTACACCGACGAAGGAAAAATTGGAAATTAGGATTTAACCGGATATTTTGGAGGTTTATGATCACTGACACTATGGTTTCATTAAATGATTATTTTAAAGATAGCTGATTTTGTGGAAAAGGCAATTTCATATTGGGTGTGTAAGTGGTGTGACTACTTTAAAGGCAATTTCATATTGGGTGTGTAAGTGGTGTGACTACTTTAAAGTTTGCATGAATATCTGACTAGGGGGCCTTGGAACTCTTTCCCTAGTACTCGGGACAAAACACCTAACCAAATTCTTAAATGGATCCCATCACTACAGAGGTTGGGCGTTTGGCTAACCCACGGGATTGGATGGGGTTAGGCTGGATTGATGGATCCCTAAATTGAGACTCAATCTGTTATGGTACGATAGATGAAGTAAATCCCAGATAAAAATTGTTCTATGGAAAAGAATCAACGACTGTGCCTCTCAATGAGGAAAAAAGTGTTGGTCTCTATGATCCAAGTGCAATCTTTTCCTTGATCTGACTATGGGACTTACGAGTTCGGTCAGATCAGTTCAAGTTGTTAAGGCTTTTGACTACGTCAGAGTAAAATTATCCTGGAGGAATCACCCATGCTTTTCGGGTGAGGGAAGTTTTTTCGGGTTCGGTTTTGGAAGAACCGAGGGATTAGTCTCTTGTCCAGATATCCGTGGTGGGCGAGGCCCCGAGTGAGGGACCCTGCCCCGCGCAAGAAGTGCTACTTCCACTGCTAGTATCCATGAATTCATTGCATGCGTTGGGGAGAGGGATCTTTCAGCTGGTATCAAAGCAAATTGGCTAATGTGGATAAACCGAGAAGCCAAAAATATCAAAAATTTATGAAGTAAGAGTAAAAAGTTAGAAATGTGTGATGAAATTCATACAAATTGATATTATTCAGACTAAAATTCATAAATTAGTAATTGTGTCTTCAGATGGAAGTACTGCAATTACATGGAATCCCTGACTTGCTTGAGGCCTAGACATGATGGTATTTACCTTATAATTCCAAGGACCATGACTACTCGTATATACCAAGGGTATAATTGCAGCTCTTTACTACTGGTAGTATATACGAGTAAATCTAAGACTTGAAATTATACGCAATCTGAGGATCAAGGTTACAAAATTCGAGAAATTCTATTATGGACTTTAGAATTACGATCAAGAATGGGGATACTGATTTAAGATATACTCATTGTATTCAAAAGAAAATCAAATTGGAAACTTGCATAGAAACCCTGTTTTCTTAAAGGTCTGTCTTATGCCAGAATGCTGGAGGGAGCATTTGGTATGTGTTTTTCTAAGGGCAGCTCGGTTGCAACAGTAGCGGCGGGGAGTGCTCAAAGGACAGCTCACGTGGTAAAGCCTGCCCTCGTCCCTGGTCTTGACTAGCCCTCGATAGTATGGTTGAAATGGTGCGCTTTCAGGTATGATGGACGAGGGCCGACGAAGCGGTCCTTGAGTGAAGTGCCAGGACACCTAAGGAGGATCCTGGAGGGTTCTAACCAGGCGATGCACGGGCTCGCGGTGCCTAGGACACCCATGCGTATGTCGCGGAAGATTGTATGATGGATAAATGATTATTGTAATTTCTTACTGGATCTCATTGCTGACTAGCTGGTCTCAAACGGAGAGTCCAGAGTGATACTGTTTTTTTTAAGAAACAAGGGTCTGGATGGAAATTTTGAGTTATGACATTTGTAACCCTTGTCAATGGATTGTTTTATAAGTTAAAGTCTTAAAGAGGAGTGTGTGTGTATCTGTATTCAAAAAAAAAAGTTAAGAAAGTTATTCATGAAGCAATTCTCAAATCTAAAAGCAAACTCTATGCTAGGTCAAGCTAGAAGCCAAAGAAATGGCTTTTTAATGCTTTTATGTTACTTAAATTATGATAAACTTAGGAATCAAGTCCATAAATTGGATATTAGTCCAAATGATAGTTATTCTATCATATTGCATTATTAAACCTTATGCTTTTCAAAATTATTAAAAATTATCAGTAATAGTTATTTAATTTTTAAGAGAAAATTTAGTTAAATTTATTTTTATGCATAGGAAAAAATTAAATGATAAAAGAGGAATTCCCATCATATTTGGAATTCAATCACTTAAATGGAAAAAGTGGAATTCTTGTCATATTAGGATTAAATATTTTTATGTAATTTTTAAGAGAAATTTTAGTGAAAATTATTTTATCCTTGAATAGATTTAAATGATGAAAGAGGAATTCCCATCATATTTGGAATTCAATCATTTAAATGGAAAAAGAAGAATTCTTGGTATATTGGAATATTGAATATTTTTATTTAATTTAAAGAGGAATTTTAGATAGATTTAATTTATGATAAAAGAGAAATTACCATGACATTTGGATTGCACTCATTAAATGGAAAAAGGAGGTATTTCAAGTTTATTCAAAAAATAGATATTGGTATTTAGTTAAAAGAAGAATTTTTATGATAGTTAAGAAAAGAAGGATTTGAATTAATTTTTAGTGTCAAAAGAAGAATTTCTACCATAATTCTACCTATGGAATTAAGGTTGAGAAATTAAATGGTAGAAAGAATATCTTTAGATATTTTAGGTGGTTAAATCACTAAATTGGTATTTACCCATAACTAGATGTTTATCTAAAGGGAATCCTTTTTAGAACTAAACCGAATGAATTTGGTTAGACTACGAGAGGGACGGACAGTAAACCTACTTGTCCATCTCTTGATATGAATCAAGCAAAAACTTCGTGTGACCGATTTCAGTTCCTAAATACAAAGAATAGACTACTGTGTTAAACTAAACTAGTTTTCCTTTCACCGAAATCACCAAGAATCTAGTTGGACAATCAATCAAATGATGGGTAGATTACCCTGATGAGAGATCAAGAATCCTCATTATGAAACTAGAAATTATGGAAAAAGGAGTTTTGTGGAACCAATCTCAAACTGGGAAGTATGGAAAAAGGGGTTTTGTGGAACCAAACTCAAACTGGGAATTTTACTTGCATTGGAACCTCTGTTTCTCATTTAAAGGACTGTTTTATGCCAGAATGCTCGAGGAAGCATTTGGCATGTGTTTTACTCTAAGAGGAGATTCGTTGCACAACAGCTAGCGGCCGGGGAGTCGTCAAGGGACGTCGCTCGCGGCAAAGCCTGCCGAGGTCTTGACTAGCCTCGGTAGTACAGTTAAAATGGTGCGCTTCCGGGACAATGGGCGAGGACCGATGAAGCTGTCCCTGAGTGAAGTGCTAGGACACCTAAGGAGGATCCTAGAGGGTTCTGACAAGGCCATGCATGGGCTCGCAGTTGTTGCGAACACCCATGTGTGCATCAAGGAAGATTCGGATGGACTAAAGGGAAAGATTTTTGTGAATCAAATTTTGATACTGGATCTCGTTGGTTGGCCAGCTAGTCCAGAGGACACATTTTGTAATACAATGGACTCAGAACTTTGGAGGATGATGATCAATAATACTATGATTTCTATTGAAGGATTGTTTTAAAGCTAGCCGAATCTGTTATATAAATGGCAATTTCATATTGGGTGTGTGCGTGGTATGCCTACCTTAATTTTTGCATGAATCGTCGGCTAGGGAGTTTGGGAACTCTTTTCCTCGGTACCCGGGCAAAACATAACCAAATCTTTATAAAGGAATCCCACCAATACAGTGGTCGGGTGGTTGGCTAACCCATGCCGGTTGGGGTTAGCTGGATCGGAGGATTCCTGTGAAATAATTAAGATGTGATTAGTTACATTAGTTAGATTAAGTCCTGAGAAGACCTTGTTCTATGGGAGGGGATCAGCGTACCTCGTTAAAGGAGGAAAAAAGCAGTGATTCCATGGACCAAGTGCAAGTCTCTTTTTGATCTGACCATGTGACTTCAGGTTCGGTCAGATTAGTTTAACTAGTTAAGACTTTGACTCATTAGAGTAGTTCCCCCGAACTTAGAAGATTTTTCCATGGCAGAATCGCCTGTGCCTTCTGGGTGAGGGGAGTTTTTCCGGGCTTGGTTTCGAAGGAACCACCCGGGCTAGTCTCTCATCCAGACATCCGCGGGCGAGGCCCCGAGTGTGGATCCCCGCCCCGCGCGAGAGGCCGACGCTGCTTCCGCCACCGGAAACCCGGAGGGGGGGTCTCACAAACATAGTACTAACACACAGAGCAACACAGACTAACATAGTACATAGACATAGTACTAACATAGTACACAGAATACTAACACAAAGTACTAACACAAAGTACTAACATAGTACTAACATAAACTAACACAGAGTACTAACATAGTACTAACACGGAGTAGCATAGAGTACTACCACACACTAACACAAAGTACTAAAATGAGATGTGAGGTAAATAGATGTGATGAGATGTGTGATGTGAATCAGATAGATGTGAATGAAGGGATGCATAGATGTGATGTGAATAGAGGTGATGAGATGTGAGGTGAATAGATGTGATGAGATGTGTGATGTGAATCAGATAGATGTGCATGAATGGATGGATGGATGTGATGTGAATAGGGGTGAAGAGATGTGAGGTGAATAGATGTGATGAGATGTGATGTCATGTGAATCACGATGTAAATGAATGATATGGGATGTGAGTGGATGTATGTGAAAGAATGGATGTGAATGTATGTAAAATAATGTGATGTAGATGTGTATGCAAAGGAATGTGATTTGATGAAAAATGATGTGATGTGACATGAATATATGTGGATGTGAAGTGATAGATATGAATGTATGATTAGATGTGGGTAGTCGTACAGGTGAACGATTGGATGGATGTGTATGAATGAGATATGGTGTGGACAGAAGTGATGTGATATAATGTGGATAGAATGTGGATAGAATGTATGTGATGGGATGGTTATGAGAATGTATGTGGTGGTATGAATGAATGAATGTGATGGATATGAATGAATGAGATGTGATGGGTGGACGAGAATTGATGTGGTGTCATGTGAATGGATGTGATGTAATTGAATGTGATGGTGAACGAGAATTGATGTGGCGTCATGTGAATTGTGATGTGAATGATTATGATGTGATGAGAAAGGGAATACAGATGAAATAAATGAGAATGATGTGGAACAATGTGGAAAGAGGAGAGTTCACTATAGAAACTGTATTTATGACCTGTTTTTTAAAATGAATGTTTTATGTCGAATGCTGGGGAAGCATTTTGAGCGTCTTGTGAATGAGGTCGTGGAGACCTAATCTGATAAAGTTGCAACAGCTGACAGAGAGTCAATGGAGGACGTCTCGCATCAGCCGAGGTCTTGACTAGCCTTGGTTCGATTAAAGTGGTGAGCTTCCGATACGTTGGATGAGGGACCAAGGAAGCGGCCTATGAGTGAAGCGCTAGGTGACCTGCGAAGGATCCTAGAGGATGCTGATGACCATACGGTGCTCGGGCTCTGGGTCGCCAAAGATACCCACACGTAAGTCGTGAAAGATATTGGAACAAGGAGTAAGAGTTATTTTCTAAATTCGGGCATGGATCTGGATGGATTTACCTTGCTCCTCAAAACGGATGAATCCATGGTTCTTTTATATGGATCTGTTGGTTGATCTTGCTGATCTTCAACAAAGATTCCTATTTGATATGTGAATACTGTCGAGAGAACTATGAGCTAAGAATTTGAATATAGAATTGGTCATAGGAATGACCATTCTCTGGGGGAGAGAGAGATATGCTTAAAAAATATTCTAATTAAGCATAAATGTAAACTTTTTTTGATTAATCATTAGAGTTCATTAGAGAGCTTCATTTGCATTGAAAACCCATTCAATTGAATACTTCTCAAGCTTAAGAGGGGTTGAGAAGTGAAAAACATTTAGAAGATTAAGAAAAAAGACCATAAAGTCATACTTCACCTCTTGTTTTGCTTGATTCTAGTCTTAGGAGAGGCCCCCAACCAATCAATTGGTTAGTATGTTGAGGAAAGCTCCAAAGAAAGTTAAAGAGAGAGAGAAACTCCAATCTCTCCAAATTGTAGAGGATTTTTAGAGGATAATAGAAAATATGCTTATTTTATAGTAATAGTGGCATAGTCTAGTTCACAGATGAGAATACAAAAGAATGAGGGTCTATTTATAGGTGAGGAAGGCCACTAATAGAATCCAACTAGGTTTTAGAATTTTCTAGCTTCAGTTTGGTTGAATTTGGACAAGATTTAGACTAGTTTGGCTCCCTTTTTTATTTAGTTTGATCCAGGAGAGAGGAGAGATAAAAATATCTTAATATTTTTTAGTTTAAAACTCATTCACATGTGTGAAATAGGTGCCTCCTTAAAGGCTCCCCCTTCCTTACCAAGGTGTCAAAATTGTATGATTACTCCAAAATATCTCACTTTTTTAGTAATATTTCATAATTTTTAACTAATAAATCTTGTACTCAGTCGACTCTTCATCTTATGTGGGCATTTACTCATTTTTGGGTATTTTCTTTTATTCGTTGGGGATTTATCTCATCCCAACACTTGGATTAATCTTATTGGTCCATAGGAACCTTAATTGGACCATAATCCAAAATTTTTAAAAAATCTTGACCCTTAGGCTAAGGTCTTTTAAATCATTTTTAATTAATTGCAATTGCACCTTGGAAAATTTATTTTGATCTTTTGTTTCAAGGGAACATATTTTTGATATTTGTAGAATTTATATATCCAAAAATATCTCAATATTGAATTACCACTCTCTAGAATTTTTCATCTCACTAGACAAAAACAAGGAAAAATAATATTTTCTTGTATTCAGAAACAGGGAATGATTACATGGGATTGAAGTAAGGGCTTATTCATTATTCAGGCTACTAAGGGAGGAATCTTACAATGTTAGAACTATGTGGTAGTCTGTGGTAGTACTCTATGCTAGTCTATGTTAGTACTCTGTGTTAGTTTGTGTTAGTCTATGGTAGTACTATGTGCTAGTATGTGTTAGTACTATTTTAGCATAGTCTCTGTATGTAAAAAATCAGTATTGTTTTGCAATCAACAAAATTTTATTTTTTTGGTTATTACAGGTACTAGTCACTAAACCAATAGTCGAATGCTATAGACCTACTTTGGTACTGGGCATGGTAAGGGAGAGCATGATGGTGCGGGTGCTGTGATAAAGCGTGCTCTAACAGCTGAGGAGTTGGATGCAAATGGTGCTAAGCTACAGAATGCCCATGATGTTGTTGATTGGTTGACTTGGAAGATGGCAGATGATGGAAAGCAAAGGTTTTTTGTGGAGGTGAAGATCAATGATGTCGACATATGCATGCCAAACAGTTAAAGGTACTCACAAAACACATTGTGTGTTGGGATTCAGTTGCAAAGACCCTACACAAGTTTTATTTTGAAGTTTTTCATGCTTTTGTTCCTTCTATGTTAATCAATCTTGGGACAAGTGCATCAATCTAAGCCATGTACAACCATGGAAGTTGCAAAAGCTAGAGCCTGATAGAGAGGACAATAATATTGTGGAGCAGGATGGCATTGTCTAATTAAAGCAGCAGGACCAATTAGCTGATATGTTGGAGATTGGAGACCACTTGGCAGTGCTAAAGTGTCCTACAAAACAAAGACAATGAGGATTACTACATTGTGCTATGCAAACAAGGCAAGACAGTCCTCTCATAGCAAGTGAAGGATGGTTGGGGTAATGTTTTCAACATTGGAGATGTAGTGGTGCATGGTATCTATTATGCTAAATTGCCACAATGTAAAAATAGTTATGCCTTACTAAGGGAAGCACCTACAGTTATGTTGCATGCTGATGCAATACTTGCAATAAAGTTCCCAATGTTACAAGCAAAGTACAAGGTCAAAATGTACACAACAATTTATCGTGTCCCTCCGAAGGTGCATGAACACATCCTAGGTAATGTCTCACTCCTTAATTCCTAGGTAATGTTGATGAAGAAGGTTGATTGAGGGACAAGATTGGCAAGCTGGCTACCTACATGGTTGACTTGCTTAACCACATCAAAGAGCTTAGGAATAGCGAGTGGCAGTTTTCTTGCATGAGAGTGAACTAGGACATATTGACCCCTTGTAATAGTTAACAATTAATGGTCTCATGTACTGTTTCTACCTATTTTGCTAATATCATATCCTTCTCCGCATTTTAAAAAATGTCTAAATCCTAAATATGGGACCAAAATATTTCTTTAATATTGATTAATTAGTTGAGAGAAAAGGGTTTAGGGTTTAGTTTGACGCATGGCAGGCAGTGAGCGAATTTTCTCGAAGGCCTTCTCTCCTATAAAGGAATGCAATTTCATCTCTACAACCTTCACTATTTTGCTTGCCTCTCTACGGCCTCTCCCTATGGCCTTCTCTACAGCAGCCTCACTACTATAGCCTTAATATTTCAATCCAACCCATAGGTGAATTAGCTCTTCAGTCCATGCTCAGTCGATGAACATTGAAAATGGTGCTCCAGTAAATCTTTCCCCCATAACTTTTGTGAAAATATTTGCACATTCTCTATCGTTGGGTAGTAGACAAGCTCCACGCTCCATCCATAATCAGATCATGCTTATAATGGTATTTAATCAAATCATACATAATCAGATCATGCTTATAATGGTATTTAATCTCAATGTTCTTTGTAGTACGAGAATGAAAATCAAGTTCTTGGCAATAGCCATGCAACTCTGATTATCACACAACACTGCTGCTCCCTTTTTAGCAACACCCATGTCTCCTAAGATCCTCCTCAACCAGATTGCTTCACATGAAGCAAAGCATGCTTTTCCTTATTATACTTAGCCTTTGTATTAGAAAGTGCCAGGCTGATCCAGGATGTAATTCTACACCCAATAAGAAAATACTAACCAAAAATTGATTTCCTCATATCACAATCTCGTGCCCAATCCGAGTCACAAAATCTAGTCAAGAATTGTGTCCAATTTGTAACTGATGCAATACCAAATGATATCTTTGATGTGTTTCAACACCCACATCCTTGACTTCCAATGGTTCTCTTGGGGTTGATTTGAGAACCTGCTAAGGACACCAACTGTAAAGCTAATGTATTGCATAAGAAGATCAAACTTCCCATCACCAACTTCCTATGCTTCTTCATCTCCACCAGTGGAAAATCATCTTTAACAAAAAGCTTTGCATCAACCTCGATGGTGGATGTAACCCACTGACTTGCACTTAGCCATGCCAAATGTCTTTAAAATTTCTCCTATATACTTTTGTTTGGAAATGAAGATTCCATGTAACTCTTGCCAAACCTCTATCCCTAAATAGAAATGCATAAGCCTAAGGTCTGCCATATCAACTCTAAACTCAACGTCTCATGTGTCTATTGGATCTTCTCTTCATGGTTCCGTCATATGAATTTTTATCTAATGGGCATTTAGAAAGACTAATACTTACAAAGAAAGCATCTATCTGCTATTGGTACCATGCCCGAGCGACTTGTTTCAGGCCATAAAATGTCTTCCAGAGTCTGCACACCTTTTTTTCTAAACCAGGCATCTCAAACCCCGGTGGCTACACCACATAAACCTCCTCCTTAAGATGGCCATTGAGAAATGTTGACTTCACATTGTATTTGAAATCCTGGCCATGAGCAGCCAAGGCCACTCCCCCATGAGGAGGTTTATGTGGCTACACCATATTAACCTCCTCCTAAAGATGGCCATTCACAAATGGTGACTTCACATCTATTGGAAATCATGGCCACTCCCCCATGAGTAGCAAAGGCAACTATTATACAAATAGTGGTAAATCTAGCCATGGGGATGAATGTCTTTGAAAGTCAAATCCTTCCACCTATGTAAACGCTTCGTCCACCACAAGCCTTGCCTTATACTTATCCAATGTACCATCTTGGCCTTCCAAACCCACTTAGTGCTAGTAACATTCTGTTTGTAGGATGATCCACACGATCCTAAGTGTGGTTTCTCAAAATTGAGTTAAACTTTGACACTCCATGGCCCCCTCTTGCTAGTGCTTCCTCCAAGCTGGTTAGCTCCTATAATTGCATTATCTCACCCTTCAAGGCCATACTAAAAATGTGAGCAGAGGCCCTCTTTCTCTCCACTATTCTCTCCTCTATTCTCTTGGATCTTCAAATAGTGTTGGCTCTTCTGTGGACCATTGGATATTTCCTATCCAAGAGATACTTCACCCATTTAGAATATGGCCACTTATGAGGTGTTATGGGCTTCTCTTCTTCATCATCTAAGAATAATCCACCTCTTCTGGAGTTGGCATTATCACATGTAGTTACGTCTACTGGGATACTTCTTTGTTAAAGGATAGTGTGGACGTTCTCTCCTCCACCTCTGATGAAGCTATTCCTCGAACATCACATCACCATAGTTGATAATTATCTTCTTTGCCTCATGGTTTTCTAGTCGATAACAATTTGACTCTATAGTGTACCCCAAGAAGATACACTTTTTTCTCTTGGAATCCCTTGGTTCTATGGATGAGTCTAGAACATGCACAAAATAGTCACATCCAAATTTCTTGAAATATGCAACTAAGGGTTTCTTACCTGAATAAGCTTCTTGAGGTGTCATGCCCTTCATTGCCTTTGTGTAACTCATGTTATACTGCAGTGTTAACTACCTTAGCCCAAATAGAATTATGTAATCCTTTGCCTTTGAGCATAGTCTCTGCACCATCTCTACCACTGTGTGATTCTTGTGCTTTGCTGCTGCAACACCGTTTTGTTACATAGTATGAACAATTGTTAAATCTCTCTTGATCCTATGCTCCTTGGTTGTAATAGTCA
This sequence comes from Cibotium barometz, assembly GCF_041138505.1. Lineage (NCBI taxonomy): Eukaryota > Viridiplantae > Streptophyta > Polypodiopsida > Cyatheales > Cibotiaceae > Cibotium > Cibotium barometz. Next base: position 24,677,860 of record NC_141107.1, on the reverse strand, counting down.
TTGAACTCACTTTTTTTTATATGTGAACCAAGTCTCTGAAAACCAGTTTCAAGGATATAAAAAGCAAAAAGGTTATTAAAAAATGGAAGCCTACAGGTAGGTTGTGTGCAAACACATGGGATAACAAGGAACAACTGTGCCTAGGAATTCAAAATGCCAAGGGAAAAACAGTTGTGGATTAAGAGAAGGAATTGATGAGCTTATCTGTAATTTACCCTCCAGCTCAATGCCTAATTTAGGTATAGACAATAGCACTCAGCCTCCTGTTGGTTTATTTTCTGGGTTTGGAGTGCATGGTCAAAGGTTCTTGGCAAGCAAGTTCAAGTTAACGGCTCATCGAGTAACTATATGCCATGAAGCTTGATTGCATTTTACCTGAATAGCTATAACTTTTGAGGGAATGTCCAATTTTGCAAAGTTCTTTCAGATTTGGAATTTTGTTTCTCGTAGATAACTTTTGACTATATGATCGCCCTAATCAGAGCTATAAATCAAAAGTTATGGCCTGTGCAAGTCTACCACCTTTGAGAATGAAGGTCAATCAAAGGTGTCTCCAGGATGAAGTTGCCCAGATAAGCTCAAAGGGCCACATTTGGCAAAACAAGGTATCAACAAATGATGTCAGATGCCTGCAAGGCTTTATAGGTATGTTCTCCATCATGGTGTCTACTGGTATGCTATGTTTTTAGTGCACTCCAAATAGCCACCTGGTAAAAGATTTACATGTATGGCCAAAGAAACAAAATGAAGTGTTAGATTGGAAAAAAGGGGGACAAATCATCCTCCGATTGTTGAGATATTACATAGGGTTAGTGTTCTCATGTTGATACTCAAGCATGCAAAGCATGGAAGTGGATAGATGCACCTAGCCAGGGTCTCCCCTTGAAGGGTTGGGCCATGACCATCTTTTTGGAGTGGTAAAGATAAAGTCATATTTACTATTTTTAGCACGTCCCTCCATTGGAATGGTGCCATATTTCATAAGAATTCTCCTTTAGATTTCCCAATTATGTCTATAAGAGGGATTTGGGATTAGAGATCAGAAAGTCAATTTTCAACACTGGCTATTTTTAGAAAGTGTAAGATTTCGCCCTCCAGTTTTTGAGATGTAAAGGTGTAAAAACCTCCCCTTCTATTCTTGTAATTATTCCCCTCTCTGAAATAGAAGAAAAATCTTGTTTTACCCTGTTTTGGCCTAGAGAGAGAAAAAGTCTAGAGAGAGATAATCCTAAATTAAGATATCTTTGGATATAAAAATCCTCCTAGTGTCTAAAATAGATTCCCCTGAAACAGAAATTCAAAAAGAACTTTCCAATGTGCATTTGGAATTAATTGAAAATGTGTATAAAGGACCTTAGCCTAAGGGTCTACATTTTCAAAAAAATTTGGATTATGGTCCAATTAAGGTTCCAATGGGCCAATTGGATTAATCCAAGTGTTGGGATAAGGTAAATATAAAGAATAAAATAAAATACCCAAAAAGGAGGTAAATCCAAAGAATAAAAAAAATACCCAAAAAGGAGTAAATGCTCACAGAAGATGAAGAGTTGACTAAGTACAAGGTTTATTAGTTAAAAACTATGAGATATTACTAAAAAAATGAGATATTTTGGAATAATGATGCATTTTTGACACCTTGGTAAGGAGAGGGGTACTCTTGAGGTAGGCACCTAATTCACACATGTGGATGAGTTTTTAATTTAAAAAAATGTGATATTTTTATCTCTCCTCTCTCTTGGATCAAACCAAATAAAAAAGGGAGCCAAACTGATCCAAATCTTGTCCAAATTGAGTCAAACTGAACCTCGAAAATTCTAGAAACCAGTTGGACTTGGTTAGTGGCCTCTCTCACCTATAAATAAATCCTTAGTCTTTTGTAAAAGAAACTGTGAACCATCCCATGCCAGTATTACATTAAAATAATGATATTTTCTATTATCCCTTAAAAATCCTCTGCTTTTGGAGAGATTGGAGCTTCTCTCTCTCTCTTCATCAATCCTTGGAGCTTTCTTCTCAACATATGAAACCAACTGATTGGTTGGGGGCTTCCTTCTAAGATAAAGAAGCAAGCCGAATCTAGAGGTAAGAAGTAATTTCATGGTTTTCATTAATATTCTCAAAAGATTTCACTTCTCAACCCCTCTCAAGCTTGAGAAGTTTCAAATTAATTGTTTTCAATGCAAATCAAGCTTTCTATAAGAATTCTAATGATTGATAATAAAAAAGTTAATCTTTATGCTTAATTAGAATGCTTTTTATTTATATATATCTCTCTCTCTCCCAAAAGAATAGTCATTCCTAAATTCTTAATTCAAAATCAATATGTAAGCTTGTTAATCTAGAGGTTAAGAAAATAGCTTTTTATGCTTTTATGTTAATAAAATTATGGTAAATTTATGATTTAATTCCATAATTTGGATTTAAGATTAAGGATAGTTCTTCCATCCTAATTGTATTACAAAGTCTTAATCTTTTTAGAAAAAGTAAAAATTATTAGTAGAAGCACAGCGAAGCTATGGCAAAATTTTTAAAAAATAATACATATCTTATTTTTATGCATAAGGCTAAAAGAGGACTTCCTACCATATTCTAAGATTGGTCATCCTATGCTAAAAGAATGATTTTCATCACATTCATGGAAAACTAATTTTTAGTGTTTATGCATAAATAATTAATTAAAGAAAAGAGAAATTTTTTGTAATTTTATTTTTACGCAAAAAGAGGAATTTCCATGATAATGGAGATCCATGTAATTAAATGGAAAAAGAGAAATTTTGGTATATTAAAATAATGAATATTTTTATTTAAAGAGGATTTTTAGATAATTTTATTTTATGCATGAGAAATTTTTAAATGATAAAAGAGAAATTCTCATGACATTTGGAATTCAATCATTTAAATGGTAAAAGTGGAATTCTTCACATATTTGAAATAAATGGATATTTTTATTAAAGAAAAGAGGAATTTTAGATAAATTTATTTTATGATAAAAGAGGAATTCCCATGACATTTGGAATTCTATAAATAAATGCAAAAAGAGGAATTCCCATGATATTTGAGATCCAAGAAATTAAATGGAAAAAGAGGAATTTTTAACATAATTCAAATTATGAGTATTTATCAAAAGTGAAATTTTGAGCATTATTAATTTTATTGGGAAATATGGGTAGAATTGATTTTTGTAAATCCCATGAATCTTTTACTCAAAAGAAGAATATTGAATATATTTCACTTGAGAAATTTGAGAAAGAATATGAAAATATCCGTCGAGAAAAAGTACCTTTAACTAGGCCAAGTAATTGGCATAAATTTAGAAAAAGTCCCATCATCGGTATCGAAGTAGAAAAAGCTACTAAATGTGATTACGATGTGATAGGATGTGAGTGGATGTGATAAGATGTGAATGGATGTGATTAGATGTGAGTGGATGTGATAAGATGTGAGTGGATGTGATAAGATGTGAATGTGATGTAAATGGATATGGATGTGAAGAGACATGGATGGGATGTGATGTGATGTAAATGGATGTGGATGTGGATGTGAAGAGATGTGAACGGGATGTGATGTGATGTAAATGGATGTGGATGTGATGAGATGTGGATGGGATGTGATGTGATGTAAATGGATGTGGATGTGGATGTGAAGAGATGTGGACGAGATGTGATGTGATGTAAATGGATGTGGATGTGATGAGATGTGGATGGGATGTGATGTGATGTGATGTAAATGGATGTGGATGTGATGTGATGTGATGAAATGGATGTGGATGTGGATGGGATGTGATGTGATGTAAATGGATGTGGATGTGATGAGATGTGGATGGGATGTGATGTGATGTAAATGGATGTGGATGTGGATGTGAAGAGATGTGGATGAGATGTGATGTGATGTAAATGGATGTGGATGTGATGAGATGTGGATGGGATGTGATATGATGTAAATGGATGTGGATGTGGATGTGAAGAGATGTGGGTGGGATGTGATGTGATGTAAATGGATGTGCATGTGGATGTGAATGTGATGAGATGAGATTGAGATGTGATGATATGTGAAATGATGTGATGTGATGTGATGTAAATGGATGAGAATGAGATGTGGACGTGAAGTAATGTGGATGGGATGTATGTGATGTGATGTGGATGTAATGAATGAGATGGATGTGAATGGATGCGATGAAATGTGAATCGATGACATGTGATGTGATGTAAATAGATGTGAATGGATGTGATGTGATGTGAAATAGATGTGATATGATGTGATGTGAATTGAGATAGATGTTAATGAATGAGATGTGATGTGATGTGAATTGGGATAGATGTGAATGGATGAGATGTGATGTGATGTGAATCGGGATAGATGTGAATGGATGATATGTGAATCGGGATAGATGTGAATGGATGTGATGTGATATGGATATGGGTAGATGTGAATGGATGAGATGTGATGAAGATAGATGTGATGAGATGTAATATGATGTGACTAGATGAGAATGGATGAAGAACGATGGGAATACATATGATTAGATGTGGATTAAGCAATGTGAATTAATGTAGAAGAATGTGGAATAACAAGAAATGATGTGGAACAATGTGGAAAGATGAGAGTTCTTTAGAAACTGTATTTATGACCTGTTTTTAAATGACTGTTCTATGTCAAGAATATTGGGGAAGCATTTTGACCATCTTGTGAATGAGGTCGTGGAGACCTAATTGATAAAGTTACAACAGTTGACGAAGAGTCAACGGAGGACGTCTCGCGTAGTAAGGTCGAACGAGGTCTTGACCAGCCTCGGTTTGATTTAAATGGTGAGCTTCCGGTACGGTGGATGAGGGACCAAGGAAGCGGCCTATGAGTGAAGCGCTAAGTGACCTGCAAAGGAGCCTAGAGGGTGCTGACCATTTGGTGCTCGGGCTTTGGGACGCCGAAGATACCCACGCGTGCATCGAGGAAGAAGGGTCGTCGAAGATACCCATGCGTGCATTGAGGAAAAAAATGGAACAAGGAGTTAGAGTTGTTTTCTGAACTCGGGCATGGATCTGGTTGATTGTCCTTGCTGGTCCTCAACGGATGAGTCCATGGCTCTTTTATATGGATCTGTTGGTTGATCTTGCTGATCTTCAATGGAGAGTCCATCTGGATTTTTATAAGTGAATATATTTCTGGGTACTATGAGCTAGGAACTATTGAAAAGGCCCCTTAGTGAATAGGTGGTGAGCGTTCTGGTTGTTGCCAAATGATGCCATAGGTACACCGATGAAAGAATGATTGAAAATTAGAATTCAATTGGATATTTTAGAGGATTATGATCAGTGATACGATGGTTTCATTAAAAGATTGTTTTAAAGATAGCTGAATCTGTGAAACATGCAACTTCATATTGGGTGTGTAAGTGGTGTGATTATATTGAAGTTTGCTTGAAGCGCTAGCTACTAGGGGTCCTGGGAACTCTTTTTCCTGGTACCTGGGCCAAAACATAACCAAATTCCTAAATGGATCCTATCACTACAGTGGTTGGGCGGTTGGCTAACCCATGGGACTCGAAGGCTGGACTGATGGATCCCTAAAATGAGACTCAATTCTGTTATGGTACGATAGAAGAAATAAATCCCAAATAGTCTTTGTTCTATAGAAAAGAATCAATGGTTGTGCCTCTCGATGAGGAAAAAACAGTTGGTCTCTATGATCCAAGTGGAAGTCTTTTCCTTGATCTGACCATGGGACTTACGGGTTCGGTCGGATCAGTTTGGTTAGTTAAGGCTCTTGACTACGTTAGAATAAAAATATCCTAGAGGAATCGCCCATGTTTTCTGGGCGAGGGAAGTTTTTCCGAGTTCGGTTTTGGAAGAACCGAGGGATTAGTCTCTTGTCCGGATATCTGTGGGCGAGGCCCCGAGGGAGAGGCTCTGCCCTGCGTAAGAAGTGCTACTTCCGCTGCTAGCACCACCGAATTCGTTGCGCGGAGGGGACAGGGATCTTTCATAAAGTATGCAGCTTTTTGCATTTTTTATGACCGGATTGGTACTAAACTGGATCCATGTTAATAAATTCAATGTGGATATGTCATGGGTGAAATAGCATGCCCATTTGGGGACTCTAAGTCAGTGTATTTATCTGTCTCATGAGGATAGTGTAAAATTGGCAGAACCTAGTTGAAAAGTCAAAGTTTGACCATCATGGAATCTTTTGAAAGTTGAAAGGCACCAAGATTTTGCATGTAGCCTATTCTAACACCAATTAACACCTCTCCAAAGTTTTAACCAATTTAGGTTGGGTCACCATGGTCAAATGACATAAACGCAGCTTTAAAACATAGTGTACATGACTAGTGTGAACTGGCCTGCCATGGGGTCCACGTTTGGTAAAACAGGGCTCTTCTTCCTATCGTATGGCAATAGGATTTTTCACAAGGATATAAACTACTACATGGATATCAAAGGTCAAGTAGTTCTAGGTACAAATTCTATGTTTTCTGATTACTCCAATATGATCCCGGACAAAGATTTGACTGTTTGCCCAGACACAGGCAGTACAGCTCCACGTTTGGTAGTTTAGGGGTCTTCCACCTATCAATTTTCAATATACCTTTGTAGATCTCTCAATTGCATCTATTTTCATAGGCATATGAATTTTGGTGACCAACAGACATCATATGGGGGTTCAAACAAATGCTTCAAATCTCCTGTCGAACCTCTGGTGCGACCCTATCCTACAAGGGGTCCACGCTTGGTAGAACCAGGGCCTTTTCTTCACTTCTTTGCAAAGCCCTCTTACATATGAGTAATCTTATGTATGTACTAGATTCTTACTAGGTCAAACAATTTTCTAACGGGCTAAAGGCCATATTTTGTGCTGTTGAACTGAGCACCGAACACTAGAAAAGGCCACTTCTATACAAGCCTCCACGTTTGAAGTTAGGACCCCTTCAAAGCATCTGTTTGACCTATGCTCATGTATGCTAGTGTAAAACACTTAGTACTTGATGCCTATAAAGTTTGGTTGAATTCGGTCCAACTTAACTGCTGTAAAGAGGCTAAAAACATGAAAAATTTGCTAATTTTTTAGCCATCCTGGGACCACCTCATCAGGGGTCCACACTTGGTAAAATAGGGTTCTTTTGCCTGTCATGGCATCAAGGATTCACATATGGAAAAATAGTGCTATGGAATCTAGGCATGTCTAATATCCAAGGATTCTGGACATTAATGCTATGATTTTGGAATGCTCAAAGATGGCCCTGGAGACAAGGATATGTACAATTGGTCATGTAGAGTTCTTTTTACTGCTGGTGGAAGAAGGCCTTATAGTTGCCCAATTGCAGTATGCTTTTGCAAAAACCTCAATTCCATTTCCATTCATAGGTTTTTGAAGTTTCTTGACATTCATAAACCTCTAAGCAGGTCAACTGGCACCTAAACTGCTCAAAAGATCATTTTAGCCTACATTAGCCAACTGAGCCTGAAGGGGTCCACATTTGGTAACAACACCCTCTTCTCATTGCTTGATGCAGTCAAAGATTTGCACATGCCTAAGGGGTACATTAGTCTAAATGCATATCAAATATCAAAGGGTTTGTACATCATCCACTGTATTTTTGAACTGCTCCAAGTTACCCACGGGCAAAGATTTGCACATAGCATTACAACTAGTTCGTGGGAGATCGTCTGCTAGATGGGTGGATTACTGATAAAAGGTTGCTCTAAGAACTAGCATGACTTCGCTGCCCATGTCCCTTTACAAGAACATAATAGTTGGTTCATCACTACTACTGATGACTTGGCTGCCCATGTCCCTAAGATTTGGTTCATCTACTGATGAGATAGGGGGTCCATTTGTCAGGGAAACCTCTTCAAAACCTTGATCAGACTCCATTGGACAGATGCCCACAAAGGGGGTCCACATTTGGGAAACAGAGGGGCTTACTCTCCTCAATTTTTTTGCATCTAGTGTATGTACACTCTAATGGATGCATACCACGCCTCAAACCATTCCGGGCAAAGGAAGGTCACTTTTTCTGCTATTAAACTAGGCTCTGGACACTGCATTAACCTCTTGCTCAGTAAAAGCACCTTGTTTGGTAAAAATATGAATGTAGTCTACTCAGATTGCCCCATGCACATACTTGGTAGAGCAAAACAATTAGCACTATAGGCTCGTCAACTTTGGTTCAATTTCGAATACTCTACTTGCTTCCACGGGGTTCAAACTGGTAAAAATCATCGGTTTTAAACCAGGTAATACTACTCCCAATCATGGGTGCATGTTTGATAAAACATTGGGCTTCCACTCATCAAACAGTTTCACCCTCTGGTAGGTTTCTATTCTTTTTATTATTTTGTAGGCATACCAAATCTTGAATTGTTTCGGGCAACTGAAGGACCTTTTTAAAGCTACTAAACAGGGCCCTGGACATCATTTTAAGCCCCAGCTCATCAAGGGTCCACATTTAGTAAAAATTTGACCCTAGTCTACTCCGATTGCCCTATGCTCATACAGATCTATGCTTTGCACATAGGTCTCCATGCATGTCAAGTATGGTTCCAGTTCGGATTACTTACCTGCTAGGTAAAAAACATTAAACTCTAGGCAATTTGTAGATGGTCTGGTTAGGGGTCCACGTTTGGTCAAAACAGGGTCTTCTGGTCAACATTATATAGTGCCCTCTGGTATGTGTGCAAATTGTTCAATGGTATTGGTACATGTCAGGTCTTGAGTCTGTATGATCATGTTTGCTATGTTTTAACACTGTTTCAATTGGGCCTCCGACATGTTTTTATATCTTGGCTAAGTACATGTAAAGTATATCTGGTCTGGCCAAAATTTAGGATTTAATGGTGCCCAAATTCTTGAAGCTCTTGAATATGAGTTTACAACATCCCTGCTCAGCCTTCTACAAAGATTGACCCAGCTTGACCAAGTGCATCTTGGACCTACTCTCTTAAGCTCCCGTTCACAGTCATATTTTTGGACCTGGGCTCTTATTTAAGGCAGTACTCTAACTACTAGTCTCACAATTGTCAGCTTTTAGTGAGATTTAACATGGAATGTGTCCTGACGACTTATACCAAATTTGGTTAGGATTGGGATCGTGTAGGGTCTATTTTTAGTAATTGACCGGCACAAAGCTTGTTCCAATCAATCCATTGGATGGCCTCAGATCTGATACCCAATCCAAACCAAACCTTGTACACATGTTTAGGGTGCCAAGGACCTTCTATGGTTCCAATCATGTCATTTGGCCCATGGGAACATACTAAAAATAGGCAAAGTCAATTTTTTTTTTTGCATTTCCAGAAGCCAAGTTAAACAAGGCTGAGGAGCAACACGATTTGCTTCTGAGGGATTCTCTCACCATTTGCAGCAAGTTGAATCACCCGGCACTCTCAAAATCTCTCTCAGAAGAAATGTCTACAAGGACTCAAGCAAGTACTGAATCTAATAGAAATGGCTTGTCGGGCAGTTTGTTTTCTCACTCAAGTAAAATACATTGACAGACATAACACGATAAACTCTCGGTTGTCTTTATGGTTGAAAAAGGCTACGAGGAAGACTGGGCATATATAATCTTTAATAGCCTCACTGCTTATTGTGCAGACCATAAGTATACAATTGGTAATCCCTATCTTCTACTATAGCAAGTTCTAGATTATGGGGCTAGGACGATCCTTAAAGAAGAGGGTATCAACACTCCTACTCTCCTAGGACAAGAAGCTCAAAGGCAAGACCAGGGAAATCAAGTCTCTCAGGGAGGAAAAATCAAGCAACATGTGCAAGGTGAATCTTCATCCATATGAAGGGAAACCCTATTGTAATCTCTCCACAAGCACAGTCCGCAAACAATAGTAGCAACATCAACTGACTCTAAGGCAAGAGAAAAATTGCTTCTAGGATAACTACTTAAATGCCTGAAGAAGTATCAAAACTCTCAAAACCTCTGACAAAGAAGCAAAGGATTGAAAAGGAAGTCCTAAACCCTAAAGTGCAACAAGTACAGGAGCAAGTAGTCACTGTGTTTGGACTGGACACAGAATAAGCAGAGGAGGAATTAGGGTGTAGCAGCTGTTATGGGGTGCCTGTTATCCGATAACCTACTAAGCGTTCTCTCGTTATGTGCACAATATAATCCAATGTAGCATCAACCAAATACACAAATAGATGTAGAAGACAAAGTATAACTTAAATAATATGAGACAAAAATACCATTTATAAGCGATTAAATCGGCGCTTATATATTACCACATGAACAGAAAGAGAAGAGATGGAGATACATAGTAGACGCTTGATTGATTGAAAATTGGCTATAACAACCAACAACCATTGTTGGATTTCTATTACAAATTTATACTCCTAAAGGCGCAATTACAAAAAAAGTTCTTGTGATGTGATCAATGGTTGAGTTACATCCATCATGGCTAAGACGATGAGTTTGTTACAAATGCCATGCGACTGGCTATGACTGTAGTGTTTAGACCTGTCGACTTGTTTAGCTGTCCAACCCCAATACTTGGCAAACCTAGTGAGTTGGATTCCCAATCCGACTGACTCGAACCCACAGTTTACCCTTGAGTTGTTGGTAGTCCAAATCACTCGGAGATAGGGACTGGTTGGGATGCATCCTTGGCATCCTCTTCAGCATTGCGCTTGCGAGCAGTTCACAGCTGGAAGCGCTTGGGCACCTTCCTGATCCTTCATAGATTTTTGGGCCTTCTTCTTTAAGATACCACTCCGGGCGGCTCAGTCTTCCACTCCGCCTAGCTCATTGTCGTTCATTGGCGGCCAGGTAGGAGCAGCAAGTCGGATCATATTGTTTGGAGTCGGAATTGCCACAGCTGGGACGAGTTGTGGGAGGGGCCGATACTGTAGGCATGCTGCCTGCAAGAAAGGTATCCATGCTTTTCCAACCCTGAGGTTTAGGGAGATTGGTGGTGGCGACAGAACCTGCAAGGATCTGGATGTAAGCACACCCTTGGCAGGTTATCTGCGTGAGGTTCTTCACTTGCTTGGTTGCCTCTTTTTGTGTGTCGAAGATCTTCGCTCGAGAAACTGCTAGGTTGGCTCTGAGTGTTGCATTCTTTGCCTCTTTAAGAGTTACGATGGCCTCGTGGATATCTTCATTTGTGGTTTTGCTCTTCCCTCACCGAGTCGGAGGCTTCTTGCCGGCCAGCTTGGTCTTCAGCTCATCAATGTGAGCTTGCATGTCGTTCTCACTCTTCAGGGCACCTGGTTGTGTTTTCCCTTGTAGGCCATCTTCATGGCAGCCATCCAATCTTGCATCTCGTCTCGTAGTTTTTCTGGAGGACCACTGCATGTTCTTTGAGGAGCACCATGGCCGAGTCAGCTATTGAGGAAGCTGCTCTACATATATGGAGACCATTGCGAGTTGGAGGTTCTCCATGTCGACCTGCTCCTCCTGGATTTGGAGAGGCCTCTTCACTAGGGCAGTTAGCTTGGCATTTTGTTCTTTGTATTTTACGATCTCCTACTCAAGTTGCTCCATTTTCAGCATTAGATTGTCATGTGGGGCTGAAGAGGTTGATGCTTTAATGGTGCTGGGCTGTGTTGGAGCTGCCCTCAAGATGAGGCTTTGTGGTTGGATTAACGTTTTTCTTGGGTCTTCTGACTGGGCATCCTCTTCATCATCTGGGTCATCCATAATTCTTTGGGAGGATGGCAGAGGGCTTACACTAGCTTCTAATAAGGAGCAAATGGAACTGGTCCATGAGACTATCCCATTGCCCAATCAGATCTTCTTGTAAAGTGTCGGATAGCTCGACCAATGTCTCCATATCAAACTGAATGGTGCTGGTGTGGAGGGGGTGATGTAAGACTTGAGTTGGCCCTCGAGGAAGAAGACGTGAGTCCAATCCAAAAGTGCTTTGTCTTTGACAGAGTCCATGAAGCCTGTGAAGACATTGACTACTTTTTGAGCCCTCCTCTTTTGCATTTGCAACCTCCTAATTGGCAAGCCGTGTTCTCCTACTGTTTGTTGTTCCTCCTGTGTTGCTAGGGCAGGTTTCACCTCTACTTCCATTGGAGGATTCACCTACGGCCTATCATTACCAAATAGGAAGAGGACTACAGTTGCCCTACCTCGGTGTGGGTGTTTCTTTTTGCTAGGTGGCCCGCTTCTTTCAGCAACTTTGTGAAGTAGAGAGATACCCAGTTGACATCTTTGCCCTTTTTCAGCTTTCCTTATCCAACGCATGACTGTTGTAGATATATGCTGCGTCTTGTTCAACAGCCATAGCATCTCCAAGAACATTTTGTAGTAGGAAATATTTGTGGCATTGTGGTTGTTTTCGAGACTATGTTCTCCGTTCACTCTCTCTCTCAAGTAGCAAACTACTACTTCATGTCCTGCTGGGGAGATATCTGTGAGGCCTTCACTGGGCAGCCTAAGTCTTTCTGCTACCAAGCTTTTTGTGAGCTGTGTCTTGACCCCTCGCAACGTGATTGTGGTGCTCCCTCTCAGTAATCTGATGACTTCTTTGGCTGCAGGGTGTACTGGGATCGTGTGCCATGGCATGTTTATGAACTATGCTAGCCCTGTATTCACCAGCCATGTCTACACACCTTTGATGTCTGTGGCGATGTGAGTGAAGGGGTCAAAGGCTACCATGGTGCTTGCACATGTGAGATGGTGAAGTGGGTAGAGCCCTGTGTTATGAGAAGATGATTTAGCACAGGCAGGATTGTGAGAGTAGGAGGGATGGCTGTGAAGCCGAAAGCCAAAGTTAGAATGTGTGAGCAACGTCCAAGGTGTACTTTTGCATGCAAGGAGTTAGAGAAAAGTGAGAAAGTAATGGCATTCACACTCACAGAACCTAAAAATAATTTGTGTACACTGTGTCGTGCATGATTGCCATGCCACCCTCAACAAGTTAGCATGATTAAAGAGAATAAAAATAAAATTTTTTATCGAATTTGCCATGATGATTTCTTGAAGTGCACCCGCATTAATTTGATCAATCTCTAGGTAGTGGATGGCTGCCACCGCCTTATTAATGAAAGGATTCTCTGGCATTGGTCCTCTATACGGTCTGAGGTGGTAGCCGTTAACTAGCTTCTGGAACCGTTCCCTTGTGAGTGTTCCAAGTAGAAAAGGTTCAATCATAAAACCTTTTTACTATCCAGAATGGTCCACTCCGTCAGAGCTTTAATTTCCCCAAATGCGGACCCATCCGTGATTGGCAGGAGGATTGGGTCCTTCTCTTCAAACACCCGAAACCTAGAATGTCGGTTCACCCACTTCTTCCTCCTCTTTTGGATCACAGTGGTGGTGATGAAGAAATTGGTAAATCGATCCTCATCCAACTGCATGAGCTAATCCTCTTTTAGATCACAATGGTGACAAAGATACTGGTAAATTGATCCTTATCCTCATCTAGTTGCATGAGCTGATCCACACGTGGTTGTAGGGATTCCTTTGGACTTAGTTATTATTCTATGGCAATCCGGAGACTAAGCACTAGAAACTCCATTGGCACCACTGCTTCAGTGCCATACTCCAGCTTGAACAGAGTCATCCCTATAGAGACCTTATAGGCAGTTTGGAATGTTGATAAAGCCAAATACAGCTTTTCATCCCAATCTGTCTTATTTCCATTGACTAGCTTCTTGAGAAACCGTTTTGCAAGATTTTGTTTGTGGACTCTACTTGACCATTGTCCTGCAAGAAACAGATTGTGGATTTCTTATGGATGATCAAGTGATGGGTGACCAATTGGCAGATGACATCATTCACTAAGCTCAATCAAGCATCCAAACCTGTTGATGATCATCTCATAGAGGAACTTGGCCGTGGACTTGGTTGTATTGTCGTTAAGAGCTCTGTCTTCCACCCACTTGGTACAGTAGCCCGTGTGGCCACTAGAATATATTGGTTACCGATAAAGCGGGCTGGCAGCTTGAATGGACCCACAAAGTTGAGTCCCCATTTTTGGAACAGCTCTAGTAGTAGGATTAGGTTGTGAGATATCCAATCTCTGTCAGTCAGTTGGCCGAGTCTCTTTAGATGCCGCATTGCTTGGCTAATCTGTAGGCATTGTGCCTAGTACTGTGTCGGCTCCACCAAAGAATAGCTTGGAGTACCTTCCTCTAGATCACTTCCCCTGTGAAGTGGCCACCCGCAACCCCTGATGGGCTTCCTGGAGGACAGCCTCCTGTTTATGAGGTGGGGCACATCAACGAAGAATCTGGTCGATGCCCCTCTTATACAATTGTCCTGCTATCTCTGACAATCTCTTACTGGCATAGTAGACTTGACAGAACCACCTTTTCTCCATTTCTTGCATCAAGACACTCCCTATTGCCATATCTGATGGATCCACGAATACATGGGAAGGTAATTCCCAATTGGGTGCGTGGACAATGGGGGGCTTTGGTCAGCATTAGCTTGAGGCACCTGAATGCGATGTCCCATTCCTTCAACCATTCTAGATTGGTGTGCTTTAGTTGTTTGCTGGTTTAGTGGCATCTTTACATGTGCCAACTACTGCTAGTTCAGTGGCATAGCTATATGTGCTAGGTACCAGAGCATTTGGCTATGCCATTGCCCCAAGAACCTTCTCAGCTCCTTCACACTTGTTGGCACCGGAGCTTTCCAAATTACTTCCACCTTGGCCAGTCGTACTACAACGCCTTGAGATACTATGTGGCCAAGGAGAATACTGCTCTGGATGGCAAATGCACATTTTGTAGGGTTCAGGCTCAGTCTGGAACCTCTACATTTTGATAAGAATAACTCCAGGTGCGTTAGGTGTTAGCATGATTTCCTAAAGACATTGAAGTCATCGATGAACACCTGCATCATGAAGCTTGTCAAATGCTCTGCAAAAATTTCTTGGACCATTTGTTGAAATGTTGCTAGAGAATTCTTTAGCCCGAAGGTCATCACATCGGATGTGAAGGCACCCCATTCGGTGATGAATGTCATCTTCTCACGATTCTTTGGTGCCATTTGTACCTGATTGTAGCTATTAAATCAATCCAAGAATGAATACATTCCATGGCAAGCTATACTGCATCCCTAATAAGGATTCTATGAATGGTACAGGGAAGAAGTTTGAGATGGTTGTGGCATTGAGCTTCCTATAGTCCACATAGATGTTGAGCTTTTGATTTTCTTGGGGACGATCACGATCACGATCGGAGATAGTCACGTTGCCCGATCGATTGGATATATAAATTTGACATGCGAAAGCTTATCGAGCTCCTCCTTCACCCTTTTTGTGTAATTCGAGTTCATTCAATATCTTTGTTGCTGGATTGGAACTGCATCCTCCCTCAGATTGATCCGATGCTGGTAGAATTGGGGGTCAATCCCTTTCATCTCAGTGTAGCTCCATGCAAATACATCTTTGAAGGAAGTGAGAAATCCTCGAATCTCCTCCCTGTAAGATTCCTCCTCAGTCTGAATAATGAATAAGCTTTTACCTCAATCCCCTGTAATCATTTCCTATTTTTGAATGCAAGAAAATATTATTTTTCCTTATCTTTGCCTACAGAGAAGAAAAATTCTAGAGAGAGGTAATTTAATGTTGAGATATTTTTGGATATAAAAATTCTCCTAATACCTAAAATATATTTCCCTAAAATAGAAGTTCAAAATAAATTCTCTAATGTACATTAGGAATCAATTAAAAATGGTATAAGGGACCTTAGTCTAAGGGTCCACATTTTCAAAAACTTTTGGATTATGGTCCAATTAAGGTTCCAATCGATCAATAGGATTAGTCCAAGTGTTGGGATGAGATAAATCTAAAGAATAAAAGACAATATCTAAAAATGAGTAAATGCTCACATAAGATGAAGAGTTGACTGAGTACAAGGTTTATTAGTTAAAAATTAAGCGATATTAGTTTAAAAAATGAGATATTTAGGAGAAATGATGCATTTTTGACACCTCAGTAATAAGGAGAGAATGCCACCTCAAGGAGGTACCTTTTTCTTCATGATTACTTGAGTTTTGTAATCCAAAAAATGGGATATTTTTCTCTCTCCTCTCTCTTGGACCAAACTAGATTAAAAAAGGGAGCCAAACTGGTCCAAATTGAGTCAAACTGAAGCTGAAAAATTTTAGAACCCAGCTGGACTTAGTTAGAGGCCTCCCTCACCTATAAATAGACCCTCATTCCTTTGTATTCTCATCTTTGACTATACCATGTCAATATTACATTAAAATAATCATATTTTCTGTTATCCCTTAATTTTCCTCTTCTTGTGGGGAGCTTGGAGCTTCTCTCTCTCTCTCTCTCTTCATAACAACTCTTGGAGTTCTCTTCTCCTCTTGCTAGCCAATTGATTGGTTGGGGGCTTTACTACTTAAAGAAAGAATCAAGCCAATCTTAGAGGTAAGATGAATTTTATGGGTTTTTTTAATTTCCTCAATAACTTTCTTCTTCTCAGTCCCTCTCAAGCTTGAGAAGCTTTCTAAATGATTATTTTAATTCAAACAAGCTTTCCCTAAGAGTCTTAATTTTTAATTAAGAGAAAGTTAATCTTTATGCTTATTTGGAATGCTTTCTTTAATTAAATCTCTCTCTCAAAAAGAATAGTCATCTCTATGGCTAATTCTTTAACAAATGAATGTTTCTCAAAGATAATCTCTTATTTCAAAACCAAACTCTAGGCTTGATGAGCTAGAGATTAAGAAAATGATATTTCCATGATTTTGTGCTATTAAAATAATGGTTATTTCTTTTAGATTGTTTATGAGTAGTTAAAAGAACTACTTTAACTCATTCTAAATGAGAAGTGGAGTATCCTAACAAATTGGGAAAAGAGGAATGTTGAAATTAGCTTAATCTAGTGGGATAATCATAATTATGTTTATAATTATGGAGAAAATTATGATTTAAATTCATAATTTAAATTTAAACTTAAAAAAAGTAAAACTTCTATCATATTCTCATTACAAGCTTTTATTCTTTTAAGAAATTTAAAAATTATCAGTAATAGCAGCGAAGCTATGGTAAATTTTTCAAAAAAAATACATATCTTATTTTTATGCATAATACTAAAAGAGGAACTCCTACCATATTGTAGGTTTAGAAATTTTAAGTGAAAAGAATGATTTTGACCATATTCATGAAAGAATACTTTCTGTATTTATGCATAATTATTTAATTAAGAAAAAGAGAAATTTATGATAAATTTAATTTATGCATAAGAATTTTTAAATGATAAAAGAGAAATTTCCATGACATTTGGAATTCAATCATTTAAATGCAAAAAGAGAAATTTTTGGCATATTCAAAAAAATGGATATTTGTATTTAATTAAAAAGAGGAAGTTTTATGGTATTTTAAGTAGAAAAAGGTTTAAATTAATTTTGATGAGACAAAAGAGGAATTTTTACCATAATTCCACCTAGAAAATTAGGGGTATTTTAATGTTGATAATTAAATTGGTGAAAGAATATTCTTAGATATTTTTAGGTGGATTAATCACCAAATTGATATATACCCAAAATTGGATTAGTGGAAGAAGAGTATTTTTATAAAAACCCGATATTCTCGTATAGAACTATTTCTTAATTCTATTGTGGTTAGGAAGGAATGAAA
Organism: Cibotium barometz; assembly: GCF_041138505.1. Lineage (NCBI taxonomy): Eukaryota > Viridiplantae > Streptophyta > Polypodiopsida > Cyatheales > Cibotiaceae > Cibotium > Cibotium barometz. Next base: position 24,660,299 of record NC_141107.1, on the reverse strand, counting down.
TTCATAAAGTTAGAATTTTTCCTTTACGGTTAGAAGTTCAGTAGATTTTTACCTAAAGAAAATCCTTAGGAATTAAAGTTAGAAGTAAGCCGAATAATTTTGGTTAAACCACGACCACCATGAGAATGGCGGCCAGTAAATTACTTGCCCACTCTTGAATCTAAATCAAGCAAAAACCTCGTGACCAATTCCAAATCTTGACACAAAGAATATATTACTGTTGAATTAGAGAAGTTTTCCCTTAACCAAAATCACCAAGAATCAAGTTGGAAATTCAGTCAAATGATGGGTAGATTACCCTGATCTGAGATCAATGATTCTCATTAAGAAAATCTGGATTGTGGGAAAAAGGGTCTTGTGGAATCAAACTCAAACCGAGAATTCTACTTGCATAGAACCTTTGTTTTTTAAAAGGATTATTTTATGCCAGAATGTTGGAGGAAGCATTTAGTTTGTGATTAGCTAAGGAGAGACTCGTTGCAACAGCTGGTGGGGAGTCATCGAGGGATGTCGCTCGCGAGGCGACAGCAAAGCCTGCCGACGAGGACTTGACCAGCCTCGGTATGGTTAAAATGTATGGTTAAAATGGTGCGCTTTGCTTTCGGTACAATGGGCGAGGACCGACGAAGCGATCCCTGAGTGAGTGAAGTGCTAAGACACCTAAGTAGGATCCTAGAGGGTTCTAACCAGGTGATGCACAGGCTCGCGTTGCTAGGACACCCATGCATACTTCGAGGAAGATAAAGATGAACTGAAAGGAATTAGTTTTATGAACTAAATTTTGATATTGGATCTCGTTGGTTGACCAGCTAGTCTTCAACGGATAGTCCGAATGATATATTTTTGTAAAACAATGGACTCAATATTTTGGAGGATTATGATCAGTAATACTATGGTTTCATTGAAAGATTATTTTAACAGCTGAATCTGTTAAAATGGCAATTTCATATTGGGTGTGTAAGTGGTATGACTACCTTGAATTTTTCTTGAAGCGCTGGCTAGGGGGCCTGGAAACTCTTTTCCTCGGTACTCGGGCAAAACATAACCAAATTTCTATAAAGGAATCCCACCAATATAGTGGTTGGGAGGTTGGCTACCTATGGGTTAGATTGGGGGATTCTTTTGATACAAATAGTTACGATTAAGTTACATTAGTTAGATTAAGTCCTAGGAAGACCTTGTTCTGTGGGAGGGAATCAACAACTGTGTCTCATAAAAGGGGAAAAAAAGCGGTGATTCTATGGACCAAGTGCAAGTCTCTTCCTTGATCTAGCCATGCGACTTTCGGGTTCGGTCGGATCAGCTTGATTAGCTAAGACTTTGACTTGTTAGATTAATTCTCATGTTAGATGATGTTCCTGGTGGAATCACCGTGCCTTCCGGGTAAGGGAAGTTTTTTTGGGTTTGGGTTTCGGAGGAACCGCCGGGCTAGTCTCTTGTTCGGACATCTGTGGGCAAGGCCCCGAGTGTGGATCCCTGCCCCGCGCGAGAGGCTAACGCTACTTCTGTTGAGAAAACGTGATTCTTATGCTAGATCAAGATGAGTGGAGGAGAGAGGCCCAAAAATACAAGAACAAATCTTGTTTATTAAGTTGTTTTGCATACAACTTGGCCTTTACACACTACATAATGCCTTCTAGCTTTGCCTTTAAATAGGTGAGCTAGTGGACTATAAGTCCATTCACACACACACCCTTCTTCTACCCTTTTACATGACCTTAGTCTTTTAATACCCCCCCTCAATACCAACCATGAAAGAATTGGAATAGGTGGTATTGGACATAGGTTGCCTTTATAACATTAGGTGTACAAGGTTAGGAATATAGGTGTTGTTACATTGAGATTTAAAACAAGTGCTCAATGGAGTTAGAGGCTCATACAAAGTTAGCCTTTGACTCTTTGTTAGTACTTTTAAAAGTGATATGTCCCGTTTGTTTACACTTGTTACATTTCATCTTGTTGGGATATTTGATCCAACAATTATTTGCCAAATGACCCACCTTTTTGCAATGAACACACCTTACTTTGATCACTTGATGTGACAAAGCTTGTTCGATATTTAATGAAGTTGTTGCACTTGAAGATTCAGCTCCTCCCTTTGGCCTCTTTTCTTCATCAAAGATAAGATTGAATGACTCCTTCAAGGGTGGGATTAGGTATGTTCTTCAGGGTGGTGATGACTAAGGTGGGGTACACCTTCTTCACTGCTTTTAACAAAACAGCCACTGCATCATCTTCATCCATTCTCGGATTGACTGATGCAAGTTTAGCCATAAAGGCCCTTCAAATGAGAGACAAAGGCTCCAATACCGTCTCCCTCTTTGAGCTCCAAGCTGAAAAATTCAATTTTAAGTGAGATCTTGGAATTCTTACCACCACGAGCTCCATAGAGCTTGTCAAGCTCATCCCATTTCTCGTTTGCAGTTGGAAGCTGGTCCACATGATGAATAGATCCTCATCAAGATGGAGCATGATGATGGCTTGTGCCCTCTCATCATCTTCAATATCTTCAGCCTTAGTTCGATCAATAACCTTAGTGCCGGAAATGAATGGCCAAAAACCTTTGGACATCATCTTATACTTGACAAGAACTTGCCAAGTGTGGAAGCCCTCTCCTAAGAACTTCTTAATTTGGGTGTTTTCCTTTGACATTGGGTATTGAAGGGAGATTACCAGAGTGTTAATGGACTAATTTATGAAGAATAAAACCAAAAAATTTGTGATGTTTTCGGCTTAAGTAGAAAGAGAATGGCTTATAAGAGTGCAACAACCCTTAATCAAGCCAAGGATGTTGCATCATTAAAAGGAGATTAAGTTGATGAAGCTTATGGTTTAGCACTTAGGGTGTATGCCCAACCAAAATTCTAATGGAGATGAGCTTCATTAGTGTCAAAGAAACACTTTCTTTGGTGATTACGATCACCATTATTGTTTAGCAACACTATTAGTGCTTAAGAGCACATTTTTTAGTGTCAAATGACACTTGCATTGGTGATTAGATGCACCATTAGTGTTTAAGAACACTCTTAGTGCTTAGAAGCACTTCGTAATGTCAAGAGACTCCCCTTCGCTGATGGCTTTACCCACCAATGGTGTTTAGCAACAGCTTTAGTGCTCATAAGCACACTTTGGAACCTTGTACACTTGATAAAGCTTGATGAGTGACAATGAGGCTTATGAACACCTCATGGTGTATGCCACTACTTCAAACTCAAAAGAAGATCTGGAACAAGCCCTCACAAGAGCACTTAAGAGATTTAGAGCCAAGAAGAGAAGATTAGTGCAAAAAAACACTTGATTTTGAAGCTTTAATGGAAGCTTCAATGGTTACCACAGTGGGCAGGCCTGGTCTTTTGGCTCTAGCATGCACGTCGGGCATGCATTGCAACTCATCTGTTCAATGGAGACCCTTCAGACTATGGGCTTCAAAAGCCCTAAGCTTGTGTGGCTTAGCATTGCCCACAGACGGCGAATTGATGTACGACACTTACCAAATCCTCCTCATTATCCTTCTTATCCCTCTTCTTCTTACTACTATGCTTCTTCTACTTCTTTCCTTTACTTCCCTCATCATCACTGAGGCTGATGAAACTTCTGATTCACTTTCTTGCTCAGACTCAGACTTCTGACCCTTCTTCTGAATCAGAGCTATCCCTGCTTTTACTACTGGTCTTGGTCATACCAAGCCTCTTCTCAACTCTAGCTGCAGCAGTAACTAGATTATTGATTCCACCTGCAATGTCAATGCTTGCCACAACATTCTTCCAACCTTTCCTTAAACCCTTCAAGAATTATCCTGCTAACATTTCATCTGTGAGTCTTTTATTGCCCTGTAATCTATCAACCAAAATTCTAAATTTCTAAGCATAATCTTCCACTAACATATTCCCCTGCTTGATGTCCTTGATTTTCTTCAAGACATCTGTTGGAGTCTTCTCTTTTCTGAATATTTGTAAAAATGCTACTCTCAGTGCAGCATATGTTGCAAAGTGTGCAATACCATATTGGCTAAACCAACTCATGGCTTTTCCTTCCAATGTTGCTACAAATTGATGTAATTTAATAGGGTCAGGATACATAGCCTGATACCCACTTGCTTGCCACTTGGTCTCAAACTAATCCACATGACAATCAGCATCTTCTTTAGACCTTCCTCTGAATTTTGCTGCTTTGACCTTAGGGTTGGGAGTTTGTTGAGCCATTGGGATAGTCTGAGAGGTACTCTCCTAGGTCTTTGCCTGGTAGATACCTTGTAGTGGGTCAAAGAGGAGTCTTCCTCTACTTCTTGCAGGTCCTCCTGTCAAGAGTAAAGCTCCCACCAATTGCCTCACATGCCTTCCCTCTGTTGCTCCTGAAATCTCTCCCCCTTGGCCTGACAATTTCTCTTCAGGGATAGGTTGCTCGAGCTCTTCATCTATGGCTTGTTCATAAATTAAAAGGATCAATGTTGCCTGCTTGGGCTTGGGCTCTGGTGTAATACACTCTAGATACTCTTCCTCGACGCTCTGACATGCATTATCTCTCAATAGACACAACCAACACAACCAATAGTGCTGACACAGCAAACTCAGCAGGCATAGCAGGATCGCCAAATGTGTTGGGGTTCATCAATACATGATAGACTCCCTTTGAAACACCATTACTCTTAAAGAATCAACATAGAAAGCACTTCAGACATAGCAACACTTGCACAAAGACAACTTCAGATTGAACAGAAAAATGCACAGAGGTAGATTCGACAGAGCAGAAAACATGACTGAACTTGCTTCATTAAGTAAATACATCAGCATCAGAACATGACTACATCACCCTAACTCTGCCCCACAAGGCGCATTCTAACCTCTTGAAGTAACAAGACAAAAGTAGTTGTAACTGCCGTAAAACAATGTTAACATCTGACTCAGTCACATCAGACCTAGCAAAACCCGACTTAGCATAATCCGACTAAGCATTACAATATCCAGTTCAACACATGGCACGTCTCGGTGGTGGATTTCAAAGAAATCTGACTCGAATTCACATATCCCTTGATCACAAAACATATTGAACTAATTCCCTACTAACTAAGATGCAATCTTGTTGATCATTCCACACTTGCTTGTGTTGAAATATACAAGTGAATAGGGTGTGTGCGGGAACAAGCCCTAGGCTATAAAAGAGAATGCATAAATGTGAGAATGCTATAAAAGAGAGGCTATAAAAGAGAATGCTATAAAAGAGAATGCATAAATGTGAGAGAACCTGTGAAAAGGTGAGAAGAATCTACTAGGAGAGAATAAAGGGTAGCATGAGAAGATTTAGGAAGTGTGGAGATATTCTGGGAGAGGTGGAGATATTCTAGGAGAGGTGGAGAGAATCAAGCAAAAGAGGTGGAGATATTCTAGGAGAGGTGGACAGAATCAAGCAAAAGAGGTGGAGTGAATCAAGGAGAAATCAGTGGGATTAGATGCTTGGATGTAAACTCTATAAATTGAGGCATTGGTCTAATGAGAATTTGCTGGTTTTTGATTATCCATGCCTACATTAAGCTATCTTAATTATCATCTAATCACTTTGTTAATGATGTTGATTCTAGCATTTGATCCACCATAGCTCATCACATTGCTGTAATTTTAACATGGTATCAGAGCCAAGCCTAGAATCCATTAGTTTGTGAGCCCATTATCTTTCTAATCACTTTGCTAATTAGGATTAGTAGAAAATTAATATTTTTCACCTCTTTTTCAACTAGTCTCTGCACCCCCAGCCAGTGGAGGAGCTCCCTCTCACTCTAGGCACAACATTAGCTCAAAACCTTTCAGCCCTAGCTAGCCATAACCATTGGGCTCCAGTCCATGCAAAAATATCATCAAACCACCGGTGCATTCAGGAGCAAATTGCGTTTTTTCCAGCGCAGTTTTTTCTAAGAAAGTTGCAGATCTTGTCTACTCCAAATCAAATTGATCTAATTCCTCTTAGATCTAGACTAATTGCTATTGATGGCCTTGAAAGGATTTGAGCTCATTTTAACTCTAAGGCCTCAGATCTGGGCTCCCCGCATACTCTGTTTTTTGCACACAAAACAGAGGATTAATTTACTAATCAGTGATTAATCAGTACTAATCACTTTATTTTGGTGTAATTGAGGGGTCAAATTAACCATTAGGTATCTGATACAGATCCCTATAACTTCAAATTGCAATTCGGAGATGGTTTGATACTCTAACCATTCCGTACAAATTGGTTACCCTTGATTGAATGTAATTTCTGGTGATTTTATGCTGATAAATCTGTTGTAATCATCTCTTAAACACCAGATTGAGTTGTAAAAGGGTAGACACTGCCCTTGAATCTTGAAATTGGATTAAGAGGTAAGACCCCCTTCACATCATCATGAGTACAGCACAAGAGATAGCCAAATTTAATGGGGAGCAGTTTACACATGGTGGTAGACAAAAACCATGTATCTGCTCATGAGGAAAAATCTATGGGAGGCTAGTTGAGGAAAGAGATGAATGCCCAGAGTTGAGAGGGGAAAATGAGTGGAAGAGTAGGAATGAAAAAGCATTGGGACTTATTGCACTCAGTTTAAATGATGAAATCATTTATCACATCACAGGGATACAATGGGCAAAAGATGCATGGGATGAACTCAATAAATTATTTGGCACACAAGCTAAAAATTCAAAGATAAATCTGTTAATGCAATTCTACAAATTGGATATGAAGGAAAGTGAACCTTTAATCATACACTTGAATAGATATAAAAGCATTAAGCAACAACTGGCAGCCTATTGGCAAAAAGATAAAAGATGATGAGGCACTAGCAGTGCTACTGAAGAGTGTGGACAAAGGGAATATGAAAATATTGTAGCAACACTAAAGAATGTACCTGAATTGAAGCTACACAAGATAGAAGGAGCTCTACTAGAGCAAGAGAGCAGAGGCAAAGAGAAGAAATGGATCGACTCAACAGTAGGAGAAGAAAAAGCATTCTTCACCCGAGGAGGATTCTCTCGAGGACGAGGACGAGGAAGAGGTAGAGTAGGAGGAAGAGGTAGAGTAGGAGGAAGGACCTTCACTTGCCACAACTGTGGAAAGCCAGGACACATGGCAAGAGACTGCTACAGCAAACCCAGTGGAGAAGGAACGACATCGGCAAACTTCATGGAGTCTCCTAAGGAAGAGGAGTCGGATCATCTTTTCTGAGAGAGAGAGAGAGAGAAACCCCACAACCCAATGTAACCTCCCCCAACAAAGTAAAACCACCTCCTGAGCCACCAATGATGTAGGCCACGTGGTAGATGTATGTGTGAGCACTTTAGTCAAGGTCGCGGGCACTTGTAGTAGCCTTGGACACATAGAGAGAGAGTGTGTCAAGGACTATGAGTTTAGGGACTTGAGGCACTGGTCGTCGCGGACTATCAAATAAGAGAGAAACTTGATATAGGGTCCAGGTGTGCTAAGTTAACTTGAGGGGAGGTGTGCTAGGCACTGGACTATCGCGGACTATCAAGTAAGAGAGAAACTTGGTATAGGGTCCAGGTGTGCTAGGAGTATTCACTTAAGGGGAGGTGTTGAAATATACAAGTGAATAGGGTGTGTGGTTTTTGATTATCCATGCCTACATTAAGCTATTAGTTAATTACTCACTAATCAAATCTTAATTATCATCTAATCACTTTGTTAATGATGTTGATTCTAGCATTTGATCCACCATAGCTCATCACATTGCTGTAATTTTAACAGCTTGAGTAGGTATGGACTCTATCTGCATCCCTGCAATAGTCTCTGGCGGCTCAGCAAACAGGCACTTCAGAGTTAGCAGGCAGTTGCCTCAGGTACCTCCACTACAAATGCACTCTGTTCTTTTGCAGCCTCTTACTTTCCTTCACTGTTCTCTCTGAAGATGCTCCATGCTCTGAAACCTGCTTTCTTGGATGTGCTAGTTGACTTAACCAAATATCTGACCCAGCATCAATTACATTGCCAAGCCATTTCCCCTGTATTGGGCCATATGGAACAACACTCTTCTCCTTCATCTCCTGTCCAAAACACTCCTGTTGATAGCAAAATTTGGCTTCCTTACTTTCTCCAAACTTCTCTGGCTCAAGCAACCCTGCTATTGGGCAATCTAAATCGTACCCTGAAACTTCTTCAACCTGAAACCATTGATAGGTTTCTCTACTCTAGTACCAAAAACATTGACAGGTTTCTCTAGTACCAAAAACATCAGCCACAATAAATGTGCCTTGACCCAAATCCTGCACAACCTGATAAGGTCCTTTATATCGCAAAGTTAGCTTTCCTGGATGTGGTCCTAGCCTGGAATTGTACAACATCACCCAGACTCCAACTTGAAATACCTTAAACTTCACATTCATGCTTACCCATGCTTGCCTTCTTCTTTGAATCACCTCAGTAATGTAAGCACTGACCAATCTATCTTCTTCCAGTTGCATCAGATATTTACTCCTGTGCTGAGCTGACAATTTAGGAGACATCTTCTCTGCACTAACTCTCAGACTTGGTACCACAAACTCCATAGGTATCACACCTTCAAGTCCATAAACTAATTTAAATGGTGTCATACCTGTTGTGAATTTGAAAGCTGTTCTGAAAGACCATAATGCAGAGTCCAACTTCTCATCCTAGTCCTTGTGGTTCTCCTGCACAATCTTCTTCAAAATTCTAACCAAGGTTTTATTAGTGCTTTCAGCCTGTCCATTAGCCTGGGGATGATATGCTGTAGACTTCTTATGCATGATCATATGAGTCTTGGTTAGCTCAAAGATCACCTCATTCAAAAAATGAGTTCCCCTGTCACTCACCAACTCCACAGGGCATCCAAACCTGGTCATAATGTTGTGGTACAAAAACTTGGCCACACTTTGAGCTTTGTTGTCCTTAAGTGCTACACCTTCTACCCACTTAGTGCAATAATGAGTTGCCACTAGAATGTACTTATATCCCCTACTGGTAGTTGGCTTCATAGGCCCTACAAAATCCAATCCCCACTTCTGAAATGGCTCTAATGGCAGAATAGGACAAGGAGACATTCTATCCCTAGAATCAGGCTGTCCAAGTTCTTGGCAAATAAAACAACTTTTTGCACGCTCATGTGCATCCTTCAACATAGTAGGCCACCATAATCTAGCTTGGAATATCTTCTTGCCTGTAATGTCTCCTAAAAAATGTCCTCTTGCTGCACCTGAATGAGCTTCTTGAAGTATAGCCTTTTGTTCAAAATCAAGAACACACCTTCTAATCACCTGATCAATCCCCTTCTTATATATAGTGCTCCTGCAATCACCAAAAAAGGTCTACTTTTAAGAGCAAATTTTCTTCTTTGATTAGCTGAAAAACCTGTTGGCATAGTCCCATCTGTCAAAAATATCAACATTTGATCATACCATGACTCAGATATTGCATTTTGCACCTCAAACAGCTCTGCCTTAGGTAAATCATCATTGATTCCTGTTGGCTCGAGTCTCCAATTTCCAATCTACTCAGGTAATCAGCTGTAGCATGCTCCTTGCCTGGTGTGTGGACAATGACAAAATCAAATTCCTGTAACAACAACATTCATCTAGCTAACCTTCCAGTTAACAATGGCTTCTTAATCAGATACAGCAATGCTTGATGGTCAACATGAAAAATCACCCTGTTGCTCAATAAATAAAGTCTAAATTTGTTCAAAGCATACACCATCCCAAGAGCTTCTCTCTCAGTCACTGTATAATTCCTTTCAGCTACTATCAAGACTCTACTAGCATAATATACAGGCTTGAACCACCCTCTGACTATTTCCTGCATAAGAACAGCTCCTATAGACATATCTGATGCATCAACAAACACATGAAAAGGTAAAGTCCAATCTGGAGGTTGTAATATTGGAGCCACTGATAACATTTTCTTTAACATCTGAAATGACTTCTCTTGAGGTTCAACCCAAACAAATGGCACATTCTTCTTTGTTAAATGAGTAAGAGGCATACAAACATTAGCCAAATATCTGATGTACCTGGCATGCCATTTTACCTGTCCAACAAACCTACTCACTTCCTTCACATTCTCTAGAACTTTAGCTGCCTTGATAACTTCAATTTTCTTTTCATCAATAGAAATCCCCTCTTTGGACACAACATGTCCCAACAAAATTCCACTCCTGATAGCAAAAACACTCTTATAGGGGTTGAGGGACATCCTGAACTTTCTACATCTTTCAAAACACAACTTCAGATGCTACAAATGCAAATCCTTCTTTCCAAAAACTGAAAAATCATCCACAAACACCCTAATAAAATCCTGTAAGTAAGGTTCAAATGTTTTGTAGGCTGTGTAGTTAAAGGATGGTGGTCCATTCTTGAGCCTAAAACTCATGACTGTATAGACAAAATTTCCCCATTCTGTAATAAAGGCTGTTTTATGCTAATCCTCCTCAGCAACCTTAATTTGATTGTACCCAGAAAAACCATCTAAAAAGCTATACAACTCTTGCCCTGCTAGTGCATCCAATATTGCATCACAAAATGGCATTGGGAATGGATAAGTAATGGTGGCTGCATTTAGCTTCCTGTAGTCAACACACACTCTTAACTTGCCATTTTTCTTAGGCACCACAATGATAGGAGATAACCATGTCACCTCATTGATAGGTTTGATAAATCCTACAGCCAACAACTTATCAATCTCCACCTTAACCTGTTGAGCAAAGTTTGGATTCATCCTGTACCTCTGCTGCACAATTGGAACTGCATCCTCTTTAAGATTGATGTGATGCTGGTGCAGATCTGTATCAATACCTTATACTCCAGCAATAGCTCAAATAGATCATTCAAGAACTGTCCTTCCACATGAATGCTCACCTTTACCATCTTTGGATCCTCATTTGTGCCCAAATTGAGCTCCAACTCATCCTGTTTCACCCTATTGGAACCTCCAAATCTCTTGTTGTATATCTTTTCTGCCATATCCTTTCTTCCCTCTCTTCTTGAGCTAGGGCTTCTTTTGAGTTAGAGGCTTCATTCTGATCTACCATCTGTATCAATTCAGATCCTTCTATTACCTGTCCAGGAACTAGATCAGAGCTTGTTTCCACACTGACTCATCTTCCTTATGCAAGGTCCCTTCAACATCAACTTCAAAGATAGGCACAATTGATGGGTTGGCCTTCAAAAAATGCTTCCTCCTCATCATCTTCAACTTCCTCTGCGAGCACTAGGCTGTGATACCATGATGAAAAACAGGTAGAGGGAGAGGAGACACACACATAGGGGCAAACCCTAATTTATATTGCAAACCCTAACCATAGAGGGAAGCCATCTCCCTTCTCACACAATGCATAAAGCCATAATCTAGAATACACAAGACACACTATATGTGTTGTGTCCACACTCTACTAACCCTAGCTAATGTCCACACACTATGACCAGCTGGACGCGGTCATTTATGTCTCACACATGCTGCTACCTAACATGCCAGCGCATAGCACAGCTGGCACACGCTCACATCGAGCTTGAATCTCAACATCTATTTCCATCGACTCAGATTTTTACCAGTTGGTTTTCCAATCATTAGCATAGTCCTTCCATATTGCATTTACATCTGCTTCCAAAATCCTCTCGCATGCTAGAGGTGTTACCAATCTAGGCATTGGCATAAAAGTCTAATGTCTCCTAAGATTTTCTGGTCAAGGGCATAGTCTTGTGGCATGGAGTCGTGTGTATAAGCATTTCCTTGTACATATCTACATATTGCATACCCATAGTCTTGTGACACGGAGTCATGTATGTTTATTTCTGTATACATATCTGTATATTGCATACCCAAATATAATAAATAACATAAAAGTTATTAAAACTAAATCTTGAAACTCCCTACACTCACGCATTGTGCACTTTTTTCTCAAGACTAGAAGCCTTGACATCAGAAGCCGCCATCCAAGTACATTTTGGATGGTGGGATCTGGGTGGGATATTCCTAGCCGCCCAAGATACAAACCCATCACCTGGATGCAGAGGGAGATGTTAACTACTATGTTCGATGAGTGTTAACTAGGCAATTAGCTTAGGTGGGCCCACCAATTAAATTTTTGAAGGCCGTCTAAGCATAACAAGTGATTGGCATGCAGATTACTCTAATTGGGTCACTTGTAATGTTTTGTCTACCTGAGAGGGTTTTTTAGCACTTTATGCATATCTTATGGATTTTTCCCACTCACATGAGCGCATCACAATGTAAACAAGGGATGTCCAAGCTAAGTGTAATGTCGGCATCAAATACACATGTATAATAGTAGGTGTACATACACATAGTTCTCATTTTTACGCAATGGCTGCCCAAGTTTGGGTGCCCAGCCGTTTATAAGTTTTGTATAAATAACAATGCAAGGAATGATAACGCACACTTCCCTTGTGCAATCTTAGAGCTCTTGTGTTCTCTTGGTCTTATCCTCTTGCTAGAGTGTGTGAGTGAGAGTTGCTTGCATGTTATTGGGTTGCATCACCATAGCTATAGAGATGTGAGTGGGTATGTCCAAGAGAATAAACATAAACATCGTTCGGTGACAAGTAGTGGGGAGGTAAGTTTGCACTAGCTACTTCTCTAAGAGTTTCCCTTGGGAAGCTCTAAATGGATTTCCTTTGCATCCCCACACGACAAGTAAGTTATTTCATCTCTTTCTCTCATGTTGAGCCTTTTATTTGTGTGTGCATAATGCCATTGCTTGAGTTTTCTTGAGAGTGTGGTGAAATAAGTTTAACAATATGAGTTGCAGGAGAGACGACAACAGGGATAGATGCAAAGCTAGGTCTTACTCTAGATCTAGCAGATCCACTATAGACACCATACCATCAAATCATGTTGTCACTTTGGCATGGAGGTACAGGAATGCATTACGTGCCATCGTCACTAGTTTTACTGATTTGGTGATGACCCTGATTCAGCATACCATATCTTCTAAAGCATGGTGAGGTCTAAATAACTAGAATAAGATGAGGAATTAGACAAGGATTCAAAACCTTGAGAATCAGCTTGCAATAGAAAGGCATTTTGATGGAGAAAAAATAGAGCAGTTCATATCGTTGGATAAAGAATTTGCAAGATTGGATGGCGACAATGGGGATCACTAAGACTATTGAAGAATTGGCATGAAGATGCATTAGAGTGTTTCCTTGAAAATATGAAAGTTTCGTGACCTCAATGAACATGTAAGTGCATAACCTGCTGCTTAATTTTAAGGAGTTTGGGAACAATGCTGGGAGGAGGATATACAATTCAAAGCCAAAGATGGTAAGCGATGTGGCATTCTCCATAAATGTAAAGAAAGGCAAGGGGAAGGGCTGTGGTAACCCTAAAACTTCTAAAAAGAAGAATAAATATAAGGCAAAGTGTTTCTACATGATAAGCCTAGTCATGTGGTCAAAGCATGTAGACTCAAGGAAGCAAATGAGAAGAATAACACTTTGAAGCCTTGGAAAAAGGATTCCAAGAACATTATTGAAGAAGAATAGGAGCTGTTTGTGGAAATATAATAAATGTATGCAAAATCAGAACATTCCTTAGCATTTGATGGTTCATGAATCATTAATAATGGAGCATTTTGACATATGACCAGTCAAAAGGCTAGCCAACCAGTGTATTGGTGGGATTCCTTTTTAAAGATTTAATTATGTTTTGCCTGGGTACCAAGGAAAAGAGTTCCTAGGCCCCCTAACCGCCGACGATTCATGCAAAAATTAAGGTAGGCATACCACGTACACACCCAATATGAAATTGCCATTTATAATAGATTCGGTTGGCTTTAAATCCTTCAATGAAAATCATAATATTACTGATCATCATCCTCCAAATTTTTGAGTCCATTGTATTACAAAATGTGTCCTTTGGACTCTTCGTTGAAGACCAGCTAGCCAACCAACAACGAGATCTAGTATCAAAATTTGATTCACAAAAATCTTTCCCTTTAGTCCATCCAAATCTTCCTCGATGCGCGCATGGGTGTCCAACCGCGAGCCCATGCATCGCCTCGTCTCATCAGAACCCTCTAGGATCCTCCTTAGGTGTCCTAGCACTTCACTCAGGGACCGCTTTGTCGGTCCTCACCCATCGTACCGGAAGCACACCATTTTAACCGTACCGAGGCTGGTCAAGACCTCGGCAGGCTTTGCCGCGAGCGGCGTCCCTTGACGACTCACCGCCAACTATTCCAACAATGAATCTCCTCTTAGTAAAACACATGCCAAATGCTTCCTCTAGCATTCTGGCATAAAATAGTCCTTTAAATGAAAAACAGAGGTTCCAATGCAAGTAAAATTCCTAGTTTGAGATTGGTTCCACAAAACCCCTTTTTCCATAATTCCCAGTTTCGTTAATGAGGATCCTTGATCTCTCATTAAGGTATTCTACCCATCATTTGACTGATTGTCCAACTAGATTCTTGGTGAGTTCGGTCAAAGAAAAACTAGTTTAGTTCAACGGTAGTCTATTCTTTGTATTTAGGAACTGGAATTGGTCACGAAATTTTTGCTTGATTCAGATCGAGAGATGGACAAGTAGGTTTATTATCCATCCCTCTCGTAGTTTAACCAAATTTATTCGGTTTAGTTCTAACAAGGATTCCCTTCAGAGATAAACATCTAGTTTTGGGTAAATACCAATTTAGCGATTTAACCAATTAAAATATCTAAAGATATTCTTTCTGCCACTTAATTTCACGACCTTGATTCTCTAGGTAGAATTATGGTGGAAATTCATCTTTTGATACTAAAAATTAATTCGAATCCTTCTTTTCTTAAATATCATAAAAATTCTTCTTTTAACTAATTACCAATCTATTTTTTTAAATAAGCTTGAAATCCCTCTTTTTCTCATTTAATGAGTGCAATCCAAATATCATGGGAATTCCTCTTTTACCATAAATTAAATCTATCTAAAATTTCTCTTTAAATAAATAAAAAATTTCAATATTCCAATTATACTAAGAAATCTCTTTTCCCATTTAAATGATTAAATTCCAAATATGTTGGGAATTACTAGAGCTGTGGGGTCCCCTTCCCCCTTCGCGGTGCACCTGCCGGCGTGGCAGAAGCGGCGCCGGCCTCTGGCACAGGGCGGGGATCCACACTTGGGGCCTCGCCCCGCGGATGTCCGGGGATGAGAGGCTAGCCCGGGTGGTCCCTCTCTCCGAGACCGGGCCCGGAAGACTCCCCTCACCCGAAAGGCATTGGCGATTCCGCCGTGGGAAAAATCTTCTAACGGGGGAATTACTCTAAACGAGTCAAAGTCTTAACTAGTTAAACTGATCTGACCGACGAACCTAAAGTCGCATAGTCAGATCAAGAAGAGACTTACACTTGGTCCATGGAATCACCGCTTTTTTCCTCATTTACGAGGCACAGCTGCCACTGATCCCCTCGCATAGAACAAGGTCTTCTTAGGATTTTAAACTAATTAACGTAACTAATCGTATCTAGTTGTTTCTCAGGCATTAGGGGAAGGTTGAGGTCTATAGGGGCCTTTTAAGCTACCATATTATGATTTTAATGACTTTTTGTTAAAACGTTAAGTTTCTTTGACTTTAGATACCTTCTTGTTCTTCAAACGGCTAGAAGTTTGAATTTCAAAGTTTCTCACCAAAATTAAATTTGAAATCGAGCGAGCAAAACTATATCATGTGACATATCTATGGAAAGAGCTCGACGAGTAGATTCTGGATCTGTAATCTCCGACAAATTTTGAGCTCATATGTAAAAGTTATGGACGTCTAAAATTTCAAAAACTTTTTTTCCCACTTTTTGGAAATGAAAAGTACAAAAAGGCATCTTCTAGAGAATCTTTTGACCACCTTTAATCACCCAACATTTTTGTATACATGGCATCACACGATTGGCTCTTTTCCTTAATAACCTTTTAATCACATGGCATCTTAAAGGGCCCCTATAGACCTCAACCTTCCCCTAATGAATCCTCCGATCCAGCCTATCTGGCCCATGGGTTAGCCAACCACCCGACCACTGTATTGGTGGGATTCCTTTATAAAGATTCGGTTGTGTTTTTGCTCGAGTACCGAGGAAAAGAGTTCCCAGGTCCCCTAGCCGGTGATTCATGCAAAAATTAAGGTAGGCATACCACGTACACACCTAATATGAAATTACCATTTACAACAAATTCGACTGGCTTTAAAACAATCCTTCAATAGAAATCATAATATTTCTGATCATCATTTTCTAAAATTCCGAGTCCATTGTATTATAATAATATTCTCTGGACTCTCCGTTGAAGACCAGCTGGCCAACCAACGAGATCCAGTATCAAAATTTGATTCCCAAAAATCTTTCCTTTCTGTCCATCCAAAATCTTCCTCGATGTACACATGGGTGTCCTAGCAACTGCGAGCCCGTGCATCGCCTGGTCAGAATCCTCTAGGATCCTCCTTAGGTGTCCTAGCACTTCACTCAGGGACCGCTTCATTGGTCCTCGCCCATCGTACACCGGAAGCGCACCATTTTAACCATATACCAAGGCTGGTCAAGACCTTGGCAAGCTTTGCCATGAGCGATGTCCCTTGACGACTCTCCGTCGGCTGTTTCAACGAACCTCCTCTTAGAAAAACATAAGCCAAATGCTTCCTCCAGCATTCTGGCATAAAACAGTCCTTTGAATAATAAAAAAATAGAGGTTCCAATATGCAAGTAAGATTCCAGTTTGAGATTGGTTCCAAAAACCCTTTTTCCATAATTTCCAGTTTCATAATGAGGATCCTTGATCTCTCATCAGGGTAATCTACCCATCATTTAGTCTGATTGTCCAACTAGATTCTTGGTGAGTTCGGTCAGGAAAACTAGCTTAGTTTCGGTAGTCTATTCTTTGTGATTAGAAACTGGAATTGGTTTCACGAAATTTTTACTTGATTCAGATCGAGAGATGGACAAGTAGGTTTATTGTCCGTCCTCGTAATCTAACCAAATTCATTCGGTTTAGTTCTACAAGGATTCCCTTCAGATAAACGTCTAGTTTTTGGGTAAATATCCTTTTAGTGATTTTACCAATTAAAATATCCAAAGATATTCCTTCTATCACATAATTTCTCAACCTTAACTCATTAGCTAGAATTATGGTTGAAATTCATCTTTTGATACTAAGATTTAATTCAAAACCCCTCTTTTCTTAAATATCATAAAATTTATTCTTTTAACTAAATACCAATACCTATTTTTTTGAATAAACTTAAAATCCCTCTTTTTCTCATTTTAATGAGTGCAATCCAATTATCATGGGAATTTCTCTTTTACATAAATTAAATCTATTTAAAATTCTTCTTAAAAATTACATAAAAATAGCCATTAATTCCATTAAGCTATAAATTCCACTTTTCTCATTCAAATGATTGAATTCCAAATATGGTGGGAATTCCTCTTTCATCATTTAAACTTATCTATGCAAAAGGAGAAATTTAACCAAATTTTCTCTTAAAATTTAAATAGAAATCTCCATTAATTTCTTTACACTAGGAATTACACTTTCCTCATTGAAATATTTGAATTCTAATATGGTGGGAACTCCTCTTTCATCATTATGAATGAAAATGATTTATGTGTTAATTTTTCAAAAATTTTACCATAGCTTCGCTGCTGCTATTACTGATAAATCTCAATAATTTGAAAGCATAAAGTTTAGTAATATCCCTATGATTAGAATAACCATTAATTGATCAATATCCAATTATGGACTTGATTCTTAATTTTTCCATAAATTAAATAGCATAAAAGCATTAAAAAGTCACTTATTTGGCCTCTAATTTGACAAGCATAGAAATTACTTTTAGATTAGAGAATTGCTTCATGAGAAGCTTCATTTGAATATAGAATAGGTAATAGGATTGACCATTCTTCGGGGGAGAGAGAGAAATGCTTAAAAACATTATAATTTAAGCATAAATGAAAATTTATGTGTTTTATCATTACAATTTCATTAAAGAACTTCAATTGTATTCAAAAGCCATTCAATTCAATGCTTCTCAAGCTTGAGAGGGGTTGAGAAGAGAGAAACATTTGGAGATTAAAGAAAAAAGACCATAAACCACATTTTACCTTCTAGATTGCTTGATTCTTTGATCAAAGTGGAGGTCTCCAACCAATCAGTTGGTTTGGTATGTTGATGAAGTCTCCAAGGAAGATTGAAGAGAGAGAGAGAAGCTCTAATCTCTTCAATTTGTAGAGGGTTTTTAGAGGATAATAGAAAATAAGCTTATCTTAGAGTAATATTGGCATAGTTCAGTTCGTAGATGAGAATAAAAAAGAATGAGGGTCTATTTATAGGTGAGGGAGGCCACTAACTGAGTCTAACTGAGTTCTAGAATTTTCCAACTTTAGTTTGGCTGAATTTGGACAAGTTTTGGACCAGTTTGGCTCCCTTTTTGATTTGGTTTGATCTAGGAGAGAGGAGAGATGTACATCCTCTCCCACTTGAAAAACGCGAGATGTCTTCATCTCGCAAAGTGGGGGTAATCCTTCGCCAAATCTTCTTCTTTCCCAGGTGGCATCTTCTGGGGTGGAGGGAGAAACTTCCACTTTACTAAGAATTCTCCGAGGACTCTGCTCCTGAGAATCTTCTCCCGAACGTCAAGGATTTCCTCAGGTTGGAGTACCATTTGGCCTTAAGTCGGAGAGATCAATTTCTCATCATCAAGCATGTGACTCGGGCTAGGTACATACTTCTTAAGCAAACTGACATGAAATACATCATGTACCTTGAGATGGGGAGGCAGAAGAAGTTTGTAGGCTAGATCGCCCACTTTCTTTATGACAACATACGGCCCACAGTATCTGGGAGAGAGCTTCTTGTACTTCCCTAAGGATAAGGAACTTCTTTTTGGTCGTATGAAGACCATATCTGACTCTTCAAACTCTCTCTCTTTATCTGCATAATGCTTTTGTCTGTCTTAGGTTGCCTTTATATCTTTACGGATTGATTGCATCTGCTGGTCCATGTCATCAAGCATTTGTCAGGACATTTCGACTCTGATCAATGGGTCAGACCAAGTCAACGGTGTAAGGCAATCTTGTTTATACAAATCTTTGAAAGGACTCATTCCAATGCTCCAATGATAAGAAGCACTGTAAACAAATTCGACGAGATGCAGATGACTTAACCACTTCTTGGGTTCCCTGCCGCCGCCGCAGCATGATCGAAGTATATCTTCTATTACCTGATTCACCCTTTCTGTCTGGCCTCAGTTTCGGGGTGATAGGCTGTGCTGAGATCCAAGAAAGTTCCTACTGCTTCAAAGAACGCAGTCCAGAATTTCGATGTGAATTTGGGATCTCTATCACTTACTATCCTCCTGGGTAAACCATGAAATGTGAAGATATCCTTAAGGAAAACTCTGGTAACATCCACTACAGAGAGTATGTTTTTTTCACTGGAATCAGATGGGTAACTTTGGTTAGCCTGTCAACTACCACAAAAATGGAGTTGTAACGTGATTGCACTGAAGGTAATCCAGTGACAAAGTCCACTTCATCTATGGAATGTCTAGAGATTGCAGTTTCCCTGGCATCTTGACTTTCACTACCTTGACTCTTTGGCACATCAAGCATTTCCGCACATGATCAAGTACATCCTTTTTGAGTCTTGGCCCTAGAAGAAGCTTTTCTTCATAGACATATAGGTTTTTATAAACTCTGGATGTCTAGCCCATCAGGCTATCATGGGCTTCTCTCAAAATTCTTCTCTTTATTCCCTCATCATTGGGGATACATAGCCGATTATTATAATACATGCATCCTTCATCCAGTTTGTATCCAAGAGCTCGACTCATTTCCTGATGAGATGAGGAGTCTTGCTTTCCTACATCAGAAGGGTAGCAATAGGGGCAAAGAATTTGTCCTGCAAGTTTTTTTCCTTTGCTTCATTGATCAATGGATTTGACACCACTGTTATTGCAAGCAAGGAGGCTTTTCTACTGAGCACATCTGCAAAACCACATTTTCTTTCCCTGACCGATACTTTATTTCAAAATCAAATTCCTGCAGGGTTTGCATCCATCTCCTTTGACGCATGTTGAGATCCCTTTGGGTGAAGATCTACTTCAAACTTTGATGATCTGTCATCAAGGTGAACCTTTGTCCCAAAAGATAATGTCTCCACAACTTCAGAGCATACACTACTGAGAGTAACTCCAAGTCATGGACGACATAATTTCTCTCATGTGTTCTGAGTTTTCTGGATTCATAGGCCATTGCATGACCTTCCTGCATCAGAGCACCGCCTAAGGCAAACCCACTGGCATCAATAACTACCTCAAAGGGTTTGGAAAAGTCTGGCAATTTAAGGACTGGGTTGGTTAGTAAGGCTGTCTTCTTTAGATTGTCAAAGGCACTCTAACACATTGCAGTCCACTGAAAAGTATACTCTTCTTGAGAAGGTTATCTGAGCATACCTAGGTATAAAGATCCTATACCATCCGGTTAACCCTAGGAATCCTTTGACTTCCTTTACTGACTTGGGTTCAAGGGGAAGTTATCTAAGCATACCTAGGTATAAAGATCCTATACCATCCGGTTAACCCTAGGAATCCTCTGACTTCCTTTACTGACTTGGGTTCTAGCCATTCTACGACTGCTTGGATCTTTGCAGGGTCAGGAGAAATCCCAGCCTTTGACACTATGAATCCCAAGTATTCCACCTGGTCGAAAGAGAAAGAACATTTGCTCTTCTTTGCAAAGAGTTGGTGTTTCCTTAGGATTTCCAGGACCTTGCACACATGATCTTCATGGTCTGTAGCATTCTTTGAGTATACCAAGATATCATCAAAGAAGACAAGAACAAAATCATCCAGGTATTCTCTGAGAATATCTTGCATAAGATGATTGAATGTTGCCGGGGCATTTGTCAATCCAAACGGCATGACTGTGAACTCATAATGCCCATAGCAAGTATTGAATGCTATCTTTGGGATGTCTTGCTCCTTGATTCTGATCTGGTAGTACCTGGATGATATGACATCTATCTTTGTGAACATTTGGGTCCCATTTAACCGATCCAGAAGTTCATGAATCCTAGGAATAGGATACTTATTCTTAATTGTTAATTGATTCAAACCTCTGTAGTCAATACAGAGTCTTAACATTCCATCCTTCTTCTTTTGAAAGAGAATGAGCACACTCCAAGGTGAGACACTGGGTCTGACGAATCCCTATTCTAACAGTTGTCTTAACTGTTCCTTAAGTTCTATGGCTTCAGGGGACTGGCATTTTGTATGCACGCTGAGCTCCGGGAGTTAATTCGATCTCATGATCTACTTCACAAGATGGAGGCATCTCAGTCAGCTCTTCAGGAAACACATATGCATAATCACTTAACCACTCTAGTTCTTTAGCCTTGCATTTTATGTCTACTGGATTCATTTTAACGACATACACAGCTTGCCTCTTTTTGAGCCCTTTTAATAATTTGAAAGCCTTGACTAATTGTAGCGCTAGTGTAAGATTCCTCCCTCAGCCCCTCAAGATGTCTAGTTTCTCTCCTTGTAATCAATCCCCTTTTCAGAATAATAACAGATCTTGTTTCTCTCTATTTTGGCCTAGAGAGAGAAAATATTATAGAGAGAGATAATTCAGTTTCTAGATATCTTTGGATGGAAAAATATCCCTTCTTATTAAAAATATTTTTCCCTGAAATAGAAATTCAAAAAGAACTTTCCAATGTGCAATTGGAATAAATTGAAAATAGGTAAAAAGGACCTTAGTCTAAGGGTCCAGATTTTTTGAAAATTTTGGATTAAGGTTCCTATGGACCAATAAGATTAATCCAAATGTAGGGAGGAGATAAATTGAAGAATAAAAAAAAAATCTCCCAAAAATGAGTAAATACTCACATAAGATGAAGAGTTGACTAAGGACAATGTTTATTAGTTAAAAAAGAAGAGATATTTAGAGGAAATGATACATTTTTGACACCTTAGTGTGCGGAATTCCCCTCATGAAGGAGGCACCTATTTCATATGTGTGGATGAGTTTTAAACTCACAAATAATGAGATATTTTCATCTCTCCTCTCTCCTACTTCAACTAGATCCAAAAAGTACGCTAAACTGACCTAAAAATGGTCAAAAAGTGACCAAACTGATCTGGAAAATTCTAGAATCAGTTTGCTTGGTTAGAGGTTCACTTTTCCTATAAATAAAAGACTCCCCCTTGTAAAAGGTTAATAGTGTTTATGCACTATTACTCTACTCCTCTCGAGAGTCAAATACATTGAATTCACTTGATAATTCAATTGTTTTTTATCCTCTCCAAAAGAACTAGTGGCCACTCTTGCTGTAAACAAGAGTAGAACCCTCAACCCCTCAAGCCAAAGGAAAGCTTACAAACTCCATGTAAGCTTAATTCTTACTTATTGTGATTTTTAAATCTATAGTTTTCTTAAATTTTATGCTTTGAAAATGTTTGAATTAAAATCTGATGCTATGCTTTGATGGAAAGGCCACCCCCTTCTCTTCTTTACAATTCAGCCCTTCTTAATCTTAGAAAGTTTAATTAAATGATTGATTAAACTCTTTTCATTGTTTACTCTCTTAATTTTAGAAAATGGAGTAGATTAGAGATATTAGAATTCAAATTGGATTAATTCAAGTCATAAATTGAATGTTAAAATTGATAAATGGTCAACCATACAAAGGAGGTTATGGTAAAATTTTCTTAAATTTTGTAGAACTAAAGTTTATCATTAGGTTATTCTAAAAGAGTAATTCCTTCCGTTTCTGAATTCTAAAAGATTTATTTTTATTTCAAAAAGTGTCATTCCCATTAAAATTGAATTTATGCATAGAAAGATGCATAAAAGAATTATTTTTATTTCAAAAGTGTTACTCCCATTAAAATTGAATTTATGCGTAGAAAGATGCATAAAAGATTTATTTTTTTATTTTAAAAGAGTTCTTCTCATTAATTTTGATTTTATGCATAGAAAGATGCATAAAGGAATTTATTTTTATTTCAAAAGAGTTATTCTCTTTAATTTTGATTTTATGCATAGAACGATGCATAAAGGAATTTATTTTTATTTCAAAAGAGTTATTCTCTTTAATTTTGACTTTATGCATAGAACGATGCATAAAGGAATTTATTTTTATTTCAAAAGAGTTATTCTCATTAATTTTGACTTTATGCATAGAAAGATGCATAAGGAAATTTATTTTTATTTCAAAAGAGTTATTCTCATTAATTTTGACTTTATGCAAAGAAAGATGCATAAGGGAATTTATTTTTATTTCAAAAGAGTTATTCTCATTAATTTTGATTTTATGCATAGAAAGATGCATAAGGGAATTTATTTTTATTCCAAAAGTGTTAATTTCATTAAAATTGATTTTATGCATAGAAAGATGCATAAAGGATTTATTTTTATTTTAAAAGTGTTATTTTTCTTAAAATTAAATTTATGCATAAATACATGCATAAAAGGATTTTGTTAAAAGTGTTATTCCCGCTGAAGTTGATTTTATGCATAAATAGATGTGTAAAGAATCTTTATATAAAAAATTAAAATTCTCTTAAATTCTATGTTTAAACGAATGTGATGAGAGTCAGATAGATGTGAATGAATGGATGGATGTGATATGATCAGATAGATGTGAATTAATGAATGGATGGATGGATGTGATATGATCAGATAGATGTGAATTAATGAATGGATGGACGTGATATGAATAGAAGTGATGAGAATGTGATGTGGATAGATGTGATGAGATGTGATGTGAATCAGATAGATGGGAATGGATGGATGGATGGATATGATGTGAATAGAGGTGATGAGAATGTGAGGTGAATAGATGTGATGAGATGCGATGTGAATGAATGGATGAGATGTGATATCATGTGAATCAGAATATAAATGAATGATATGGGATGTGAGTGAATGTATGTGATGATAATGAATGTGAATGTGTATGTGAGGCATGGATGTGGATGTATGTGAAAGAACCGATATAGATGTGTATGTGAATGAATATATGTGGATGTGAAGTGATAGATATGAATGTATGGATAGATATGAGTAGTCGTACATGTGAATGATTGGATGAGATGTGGATGAGATGAGATGTGTATGAATGAGATATGATGTGGATAGAAGTGATGTGATATAATGGTGATGAGAATGAATGTGATGGATATGAATGAATGTGATGTGATGGGATGTGGATCGGGATAGATGTGAATAAATGAGATGTGAGGTAAAATGAATGGATGAGTTGTGAGTGAATGTGATGTGGTCTGAATGGATGAGATGTGAATGAATGTGATGTGATGAGATGTGGATATGGGTAGATGTGAGTGGATGAGATCTGATGAGGATAAATTGAGGAAAGATGTGATGAGATGAAAATGATGTGATTGGATGAGAATAGGAATACTTGTGAAATGGTTGTGGAATTAAATAATGTGGTTGATGTGGAACAATGTGGAAAGACGAGAGTTCGTTTTATAGAAACTGTATTTATGGCCTATTTTTAAATGAATGTTTTATGTCAAGAATGCTAGGGAAGCATTTTGACCGTCTTGTGAATGAGGTCGTGGAGACCTAATCCATTAAGTTGCAATAGCTGACGGAGAGTCCATTGAGAAACGTCTCGCGTAGCAAGGTCGACCGAGGTCTTGACCAGCCTGGGTTCGATTAAAATGGTGAGCTTCCGATATGCTGGATGAGGGACCAAGGAAGCAGCCTCTGAGTGAAGCGCTAGGTCACTTGCGAAGGATCCTAGAGGGTGCTGACCATACGATGCTCGGGGTTGCCGACGATACCCATACGTGCATCGTGGAAGATATTAGAATAAGAAGTAAGAGTTGCTTTTTGAATTCGGACATGGATCTGGTTGATTGACCTTGCCGGTCCTCAACGGATGAGTCCATGGCCCTTTTAAATGGATCCGTTTGGTTGATCTTGCTGATCTTCAACCGAGTTTCCATTTTGATATGTGAATATATTGTCGGTTACTATGAGCTAGGAACTATCAAAAAGGCCCTTGAGTGGACAGGTGGTGAGCGTTTTGGTTGCCAACGATGCCATAGGTACACCGATGAAGGAATGATTGGAAATAAGGATTTAACCAGAGATTTTAAGGATTATGATCAGTGACTCAATGGTTTCATTAAATGATTGTTTTTAAAGATAGTTGATTTTGTGAAAAAGGCAATTTCATATTGGGTGTGTAAGTGGTATGACTAGTTTTAAGTTTACATGAATATCCGGTTAGGGGGCCTGGGAACTCTTCTCCTTGGTACCCAAGACAAAACCTAACCAAATTCCTAATTGGATCCCATCACTATAGTGGTTGGGCGGTTGGCTAACCCATGGGACTGGATGTGGTTGGGCTGGACTAATGGATCCCTAAATTGAGACTCAATTCTGTTATGGTACAATAGATGAAGTAAATCCTGGACAGAAAATTATTTTAAGAAAAGAATCAACGGTTGTGCCTCTTAATGAGGAAAAAAACGTTGGTCTCTATGATAAGTGCAATCTTTTCCTTGATCTGACTATGGGACTTAAGGCTTCGGTCAAATCAATTCTGTTATTTAAGGCTTTTGACTATGTTAGAGAAAAGTTATCTTGGAGGAATCGCCCGTGCTTTCCAGGCAAGGCAAGTGTTTCCGGGTTCAGTTTTGGAAGAACCGATGGATTAGTCTCTGTTCGGATATCCATGGGCGAGGCCCCGAGTGTGGGAGCCTGGCTGTGCATGAAGTGCTACTAGCACGCGTGAATTCGTTGCACGGTGGGGATAGGGATCTCACAGCTGGTATCAGAGCAAATTTGGCTAATGTGGATCAACCAAGAAGCCAAAAATGTTAAAAATTTATGAAGAAGCAGTAAAAGGTTGTAATTGTGTGATAAAATTCATAAAATTATTATTCAGAATAAAATTCTTAATTTGATAATTGGGTCTTCAGATGGAAGTACTGCAATTGTATGGAATCCTTGACTTGCTTGAGGCCTAGACATGATGGTATTTACCTTATAGTTCTAAGGACCGTGACTACCCGTATATACTAAGGGTATAACTGCAACTCTTTACTGGCAGTATATACGTGTAAATCTAAGATCTTGAAATTATAAGCTAAAATGCTATCCAAATGATGAATTCGAATGTGGTTGATATGATTTTAAAATTTTGATTGAGAACTGATGAGTTGAATTGGATTCTGATTGAAAAATGATGATTCTTGAATTTTTGGTTAAAAAGCAATAAAACCACAATGACGATGAATGGGATGAGTCCCTGTGTTGATGTTCGTAACTAGAATGATGATAATGACTTCAGAAAATCACTATGAGATTAGTGGATTGTGCTGACAGATTGCTACTGTTAACTCTTGACCCAGTGGATCAAGTTAAGGGATGACAAATTAAAAATCTATAAAATTGAAATCCCCCATGGAGTACTGTTCAGATGGAAATTTTGGTCTAATAGACCATTATTGTGTTAAAGATATGAATGATATGTTATGAATGAATTGTTATCTGATAATGCGAGTATCTTTATCCCACGATTCTGTGGGGAGCCGACCTATCTAAAGAACTCTAGAATCAGATGAATCAAAAATCGGATTTGAATCATAAATAAAGGGACTTAACAAGATTTTTCGTATTGATAGGAACATGGATCGAGGTCGTCGTACTAGAAATGATAACCCCCAACTCGATGAGGAAGAGCTGGACTTGGATGTTTGTAAAACTCTTCATAGTTCGCAGCTTGGGCCTTTTAAGGGTGAAGGGGAAAACTTGGGCGAGGATGTGGAGAAGTGGATTGAAGCAATGGAAGAGTACTTTGATGTCACCAGCTACAATGAGAAGAGCAAAATGGCTCTTGCAAGGCTGAAAATAGTAGAAACAGCCAGAGTGGCATGGAGAAACCACTGCGAGACAAATCGTGTGGATCGAAATACCTAGACATGGAATGATCTCAAAAATTACCTAAGGACTAGGTTTTGTCCTCCCGGCTTTTTGGAAACAAAGATGAACGAATTCTTAGAGTTAACCTAGGGGAGCAAAACTATTGAATTATATCACCAAGCGTTCACTCTCCTCTTCAAATTCTTGCCACCGCTGGATCAAGAACAGCTGATGGCCAGGTTCATTCGGGGACTAAACGAACCTTTGAATATCCTTGTAAAGAATGCCAAAGCCAGTTTCCATGGCAAAGGATTTCACCAAGGTGTGGATGGCAAAGGATTTCACCAAGGCCTTTGATGTCAAAGTCTTGCCCAAGCCAGCACCATCACCTTTTAAAAGCCTTTTAATTCTAGAAGGTGATTCCAACCTTCCGCCGCCTAAAAGATATCAGGGTCAAGCCCAGGATATGGGAAGTTCTAAAATAGAAGAAATGTCCTTTTCCCGAAACTCAATTCCCTGGAATTCAACTTCAGAAATTCCACCCTTGAACAAGGGAGTGAAATGCTATAACTGTCAAGGATTTGTTCATCACAGTATGGATTGCCCAACACCTTTTGGATCAAGGTTTTTGGGGCAGGGAAATCAGGGATCAAGATTCTAGACTCCAGCTCCTTCCTTCTAGAGTAATCAGGTTTCTATCCGCCAAAATCAGGGAAATCCCAGAGGTAGTAGGCCCTCTAACCAACCCACAGTTTCAAACCAAAGTAATGCAAGACCTCTGCCTTAGAATAGGGGAAGTCAAAGAGAGTTGTTCCCAAATCGACCGTCCACTTCCAAGGCAGTAACGCTGTTGGAAGTGATTGAAGAAGAAGAAGAAGATGCAAGAGATCATACTCCACCTACGAGATGAGGATATCTTGCGTTTTTTAAGTGGGGTAGGATGTAAGATACCTCCCCTAGCCCCTCAAGATGTCTAGTTTCTCTCCTTGTAATCAATCCCCTTTTTAGAATAATAACAGATCTTGTTTCTCTCTGTTTTGGCCTAGAGAGAGAAAATATTCTAGAGAGAGGTAATTCAGTTTCTAGATATCTTTGGATGGAAAAATATCCCTTCTTATTAAAATTATTTCACTTGAAATAGAAATTCAAAAAGAACTTTCCAGTGTGTAATTGGAATAAATTGAAAATACGTAAAAAAGACCTTAGCCTGAGGGTCCACATTTTCTAAAAATTTTAGATTAAGGTTCCTATGGACCAACAAGATTAATCCAAATATAGGGAGGAGATAAATTGAAGAATAAAAGAAAAATCCCCCAAAAATGAGTAAATACTCACATAAGATGAAGAGTTGACTAAGGACAATGTTTATTAGTTAAAAAAGAAGAGATATTTAGAGGAAATGATGCATTTTGACACCTCAGCGTGGGGAATTCCCCTCATGAAGGAGGCACATATTTCACATGTGTGGATGAGTTTTAAACTTACAAATAATGAGATATTTTCATCTCTCCTCTCTCCTGTTTCAACTAGATCCAAAAAGTAAGCTAAACTGACCTAAAAATGGTCAAAAAGTGACCAAATTGATTTGGAAAATTCTAGAATCAATTTGCTTGGTTAGAGGCTCACTTTTTCCTATAAATAGAAGTCTCCCCCCCTTGTAAAAGGTTGATAGTGTTTATGCACTGTTACTCTACTCCTCCCCAGAGTTAAATACATTGAAGTCACTTGATAATTCAATTGTTTTTGACTAAATCCTCTCCAAAAGAACTGGTGGCCACTCTTGCTGCAAACAAGAGTAGAACCCTCAATCCCTCAAGCTAAAGGAAAGCTTACAAACTCCACATGTAAGCTTAATTCTTACTTATTGTGAATTTTAAATCTATGGTTTTCTTCAATTTTATGCTTTGAAAATGTTTGAATTAAAATCTGATGCTATGCCCTTCTATTCTTTTTACAATTTAGCCCTTCTTAATCCTAGAAAGTTTAAATAAATGATTGATTAAACTCTTTTCATTGTTTACTCTCTTAATTTTAGAAAATAGAGTAGATTAGGGATATTAGAATTTAAATTGGATTAATTCAAGTCATAAATTGAATGTTAAAATTGAGAACTGGTCAGCCATACACAAAGGAGGTTATGGCAAAATTTTCTTAAATTTTGTGGAACTAAAGTTTATCATCATTAGGTTATTCTAAAAGAGTAATTCCTTCCGTTTGTGCATTCTAAAAGATTTATTTTTATTTCAAAAGTGTCATTCCCATTAAAATTGAATTTATGCATAGAAAGATGCATAAAAGAATTATTTTTATTTCAAAAGTGTTATTCCCATTAAAATTGAATTTATGCATAGAAAGATGCATAAAAGATTTATTTTTTTATTTCAAAAGTGTTATTCCCATTAAAATTGAATTTATGCATAGAAAGATGCATAAAAGAATTATTTTTATTTCAAAAGTGTTATTCCCATTAAAATTGAATTTATGCATAGAAAGATGCATAAAAGATTTATTTTTTTATTTCAAAAGAGTTATTCTCATTAATTTTGATTTTATGCATAAAAAGATATGTAAAGGAATTTATTTTTATTTCAAAAGAGTTATTCTCATTAATTTTGATTTTATGCATAGAAAGATGCATAAAGGAATTTATTTTTATTTCAAAAGAGTTATTCTCATTAATTTTGATTTTATGCATAGAATGATGTATAAAGGAATTTATTTTTATTTCAAAAGAGTTATTCTCATTAATTTTGACTTTACGCATAGAAAGATGCATAAGGGAATTTATTTTTATTTCAAAAGAGTTATTCTCATTAATTTTAATTTTATGCATAGAAAGATGCATAAGGGACTTTATTTTTATTCCAAAAGTGTTAATTTCATTCAAATTGATTTTATGCATAGAAAGATGCATAAAGGATTTATTTTTATTTTAAAAGTGTTATTTTCCTCAAAATTGAAGTTATGCATAAAAGGATTTTGTTAAAAGTGTTATTCCCATTGAAGTTGATTTTATGCATAAATAGATGCGTAAAGAATCTTTATATCAAAAATTAGAATTCTCTTAAATTCTATGTTTAAACGAATGTGATGAGAATCAGATAGATGTGAATGAATGGATGGATGGATGTGATATGAATAGAAGTGATGAGAATGTGATGTGGATAGATGTGATGAGAATGTGATGTGGATAGATGTGATGAGATGTGATGTGAATCAGATAGATGGGAATGGATGGATGGATGGATGTGATGTGAATAGAGGTGATGAGAATGTGAGGTGAATAGATGTGATGAGATGCGATGTGAATTAGATAAATGTGAATGAATGGATGAGATGTGATATCATGTGAATCAGAATATAAATGAATGATATGGGATGTGAGTGAATGTATGTGATGATAATGAATGTAAATGTGTATGTGAGGAATGGATGTGGATGTATGTGAAAGAACGGATATAGATGTGTATGTGAATGAATATATGTGGATGTGAAAGAACGGATATAGATGTGTATGTGAATGAATATATGTGGATGTGAAGTGATAGATATGAATGTATGGATAGATATGAGTAGTCGTACATATGAACGATTGGATGGATGTGGATGAATGAGATGAGATGTGTATGAATGAGATATAATGTGGATATGAGTAGTCGTACATGTGAACGATTGGATGGATGTGGATGAATGAGATGAGATGTGTATGAATGAGATATGATGTGTGGATAGAAGTGATGTGATATAATGGTGATGAGAATGAATGTGATGGATATGAATGAATGTGATGGGATGGGATGTGAATCGGGATAAATGTGAATGAATGAGATGTGAGGTAAAATGAATGGATGAGTTGTGAGTGAATGTGATGTGGTCTGAATGGATGAGATGTGAATGAATGTGATGTGATGAGATGTGGTCTGAATGGATGAGATGTGAATGAATGTGATGTGATGAGATGTGGTCTGAATGGATGAGATGTGAATGAATGTGATGTGATGAGATGTGGATATGGGTAGATGCGAGTGGATGAGATCTGATGAGGATAAATTGAGGAAAGATGTGATGAGATGAAAATGATGTGATTGGATGAGAATAGGAATACTTGTGAAATGGTTGTGGAATTAAATAATGTGGTTGATGTGAAAAGACGAGAGTTCGTTATAGAAACTGTATTTATGACCTGTTTTTAAATGAATGTTTTATGTTAAGAATGCTAGGGAAGCGTTTTGATCGTCTTGTGAATGAGGTCATGGAGACCTAATCAATTAAGTTGCAACAGCTGTGAGTGACGGAGAGTCAATGGAGGACGTCTCGCGTAGCAAGGTCAGCCGAGGTCTTGACCAGCCTCGGTTTGATTAAAATGGTGAGCTTCCGGTACGGTGGATGAGGGACCAAGGAAGCGGCCTATGAGTGAAGCGCTAGGTCACCCCCTGCGAAGGATCCTAGAGGGTGCTGACCATACGGTGCTTGGGCTCTAGGTTGCCGATGATACCCACACGTGCGTCGTGGAAGATATTGGAACAAGGAGTAAGAGTTGTTTTCTGAATTCGGACATGGATCTGGTTGATTGACCTTGTTGGTCCTCAACGGATGAGTCCATGGCCCTTTTATATGGATCCGTTGGTTGATCTTTCTGATCTTCAACGGAGTTTCCATTTTGATATGTGAATATATTGCTGGTTACTATGAGCTAGGAACTATCGAAAAGACCCCTGAGAGTGGACAGGTGGTGAGCGTTCTGGTTGCCAATGATGCGATAGGTACACCGATGAAGGAATGATTGGAAATAAGGATTTAACCCGAGATTTTGAGGATTATGATCAGTGACTCAATGGTTTCATTAAATGATTGTTTTTAAAGATAGCTGATTCTGTGAAAAAGGTATATTGGGTGTGTAAGTGGTGTGACTAGTTTTAAGTTTGCATGAATATCTGGTTAGGGAGCCTGGGAACTCTTTTCCCTGGTATCCGGGAGAAAACCTAACCAAATTCCAAATTGGATCCCATCACTATAGTGGTGGTTGGGCGGTTGGCTAACCCATGGGGCTGGATGGGGCTGGACTGATGGATCCCTAAATTGAGAGACTCAATTCTGTTATGGTACGATAGATGAAGTAAATCCCGAACAAAAAATTATTCTATGGAAAGGAATCAACGGCTGTGCCTTTTAATGAGGGAAAAAGCATTGGTCTCTAAGATCCAAGTGCAATCTTTTCCTTGATCTGACTATGGGAATTACAGGTTTGGTCAGATCAGTTCTGTTAGTTAAGGCTTTTGACTACGTTGGAGAAAAGTTATCTTGGAGGAATCGCCCGTGTTTTTTGGGCAAGGGAAGTGTTTTCGGGTTCGGTTTTGGAAGAACCGATGGATTAGTCTCTGTCCGGATATCCGTTTGGGCCCCGAGTGTGGGACCCTAGCCGCGCATGAAGTGCTACTTCCGCTGCTAGC
The DNA here is from genome assembly GCF_041138505.1 of Cibotium barometz. NCBI lineage: Eukaryota > Viridiplantae > Streptophyta > Polypodiopsida > Cyatheales > Cibotiaceae > Cibotium > Cibotium barometz. The sequence goes on along the minus strand of NC_141107.1, from coordinate 24,627,976 downwards.
ACCCCTAAATTCGTTGCACGGTGGGGATAGGGATCTCACAGCTGGGGATCCAGAAATTCCAATTCCTTGAACTTTATTCCCATGAAAGTCAAGGAAAGAGATGGTTCCTTTGTGACAATGAATGTCAACCTCATTCTTTTGGAGCCAATCCATTCCAAGGATTCCATCATATTCCCAAGGGTAGGACTCTGAACTGGCACTCTGTTACGTTCCTATCTAGGCTAAACTGAATAAGGTCAGTCTCAAGGTGAGTAAAAAGGATCTTCCCATTGGCTAATTCCACTTGCATAGGTTTCCTTGATTTTTGATTTAGGACTAATTTACACAGACATCCTGGGAAAATAAAAGAATGAGTACTACATGAATCAATCAAAAGCTTGAATTGCTTACCCTAGTACTCTGTTGGAGTCTGGAGGACTGAGAATTGATGGTTATTCCCCTATTGCTCTATTGCTGCATAGATCTGTCCTTTCTCTTCCTGTACTTCCTTAGCTATGGTGACTGCTCTGGCTGCTGCAGTCCAAGGCAAAATTCTCTCTTTTTGGTTATTCCAATTCCTCGGAGGGAGTTCGGAGACTGCTTTGCATGGAGGCTGCAAGCTGAGCTGGCACTCTTCTTGGGTTACCCACATTCTCACGCGGGGGACCCTGATTAGACTGAAATCAAGGAGTTGGTCTCTGAACTTTGGGAGCATGGCTTTGTTGGCCCACTGAAGGAGATGGGCAATCCTGGAGCTGGTGCCCAAATCTGACATCCAAAGCATTTGTTCTTGCTTCGAAACTCTTCCCTTTGCATTCTGGAGAGAGTCAGAGTTCCTCAGAATGTACTTCAGGGAAAGGTCTTTCTTCATTTTTGAAGCTTCCCGTCTCCACACCCGTCTCCACATTCTGGTTAAGACCTTGGTGTCTCTTTGGAGGCGAAAAGTTGGAAGAACTTCTCAGTGTCTGAAATCTTTTAAAGGATGAGGGAACTGGCTTTGGCGGGACTTTTGCGATGAAGGCTTTGGCAAAGTCCTTCGCCATTCTGACAGCTTCAGCCATGGACACATGCTTGGCATTCTTGACCAATGTGTCCAAGGGTTCGTTCATCCCCCGAATGAACCTGGCCATGAGTTGCTCTTCATCTAAAGGTGGTGAATATTTGAGTAGAAGAGCAAAGGTCTAGTGATATTCCTTGATGGTTTTGCTCCCTTGCTTTAGCTCTAAGAATTCGTTCATTTTGGTTTCCAAAAACCCTGGGGGACAAAATCTCTTCCTCAAATAGGTTTTAAGGTCGTTCCAGGATTGAGTATTCCTATCTAGATAGTTGGTGTCACAATGGTTCCTCCATGCCACCCTGGCTGTTTCCACTATTTTTAGCCTGGCAAGAGCCATTTTGCTTCGCTCATTGTAGCCTGTGACATCAAAATATTCTTCCATAGCTTCCACCCATTTCTCCACATCCTCGCCTAGGTTCTCCCCTTCTCCTTTGAAGGATCGTGGCTGAGTTCTATGAAGAGCCTTGCAAAAACGTCGGGGTCAAGCTCATCATCTTCAGAGAGAGGGTCTAGGGAACGGCCACGGTTTCCTCGTCTCATGATTTTGCCAAAAATGATATATTATTAAATTTTTATTTTGATATCATCCACGAGATCCTAAGACTTAAGGGATTCCAAAAATAATTTCTTAAACAAGATAAATGATCTTATTGAAGATCTATGACATATCTCTGGTAACAGATTTTTCTTCAATGATCTTATTGAAGACGTCTATTCAGACTTGGGAAAACATTCCCAACTTTACAGATTTGGTGTCTATGCTGATTATAGAAGAGAAAAGCTTGGGTGAAGACCAACAGTCTTCACAAAATAAAAACAGTTCAGAGCAACAGGCCTTCTACACAAGTTCAGGTAGAGGATGAGGTAGAGGAGGCCGTGGATGCGGTCAAGGAGGTGGGTGGCCGAATAGGTAATCAGAATTATGGCCAGCACAGCAGCAACAACAACAGTCCCAGAATACACAACAACAACAACAACAACACGCAGGTGGAAGAGGCAAATTGAGAGGAGGCAGGGGGAGTCAAAGAGGCCGTGGAAATTGGCAAAGGCAGTATAATGATGCACGTGAATGCTATTATTGTGGTAAGCCTGGACATGTGCAGGCAGAATGTTATAAGAAGCAGGTTGACATGCAAAATGGGAAAGTGCAGCAAAGCAACTATGCATCCTCAAGCAGAAATAATGAGGATAATGAAAGGTTGTTTGTTATGTAGCATGTCATGAATGCCATGTCTGAAAATGTTGAAGTAGCACAAAAAGATGATGTGTGGTATGTGGATTCAGGTGCTTCAAACCACATGACAAGTCATGGGGAGTGGTTCAAGGAGATGAAAAACCCAAAAAGACCAGGTTTTGTGGAAACAGGGGATGACACTGCTCATCCAATTGCCCATGTTGGAGATGTGCCATTGTCTATGCAGGATGGCAAAGTGAAGTACCTTGCAGATGTACTTCACGTTCCGAACATAACAAAGAATCTGGTTTCAGTTGGCCAGATGATTGAGCAGGGTTTGCAGGTTCGATTTAACCCTGATGGTTATTATGTTGAAGACTTTAAAGAAAAGTGCAGGTTGGTTGTTGCAAAAGGCAACAGAGTGGGCAGAATGTTTACGTTGAATGTAGACATGCCTGAAATGAGTGCTGCAATGTTTGCAAATGGTTCAGGAATTGTTACAGACACAGACATTTGGCATAAAAGAATTGGACACGTGAATGTGCAGCGAATGAAGTCTATGCAAACTAAAGGAATTGTGACAGGGCTGCCAAAGTTTAAAGTGGAAGGTATGTAGAGAATATGTGAAGTTTAAAGTGGAAGGTATGTAGATGTTGCATGCAAATGAAGATCAATACAAGGATGCAACAAAAAAGACACTTAGGGCTCTTGAAAAGAGTTCAAAGTTGTAGATGAATGTGGGAGGGGGCTTGACAATAATCCCACATGGGAACTTTTGAGAGTTCTAGAATTTTTGTATAAAAGGTAGCTCTTTTGAGAGCTAGAGGACTCTTTGGTCATTTGGTTGAGAGGCTCATAGAGAGAGCTTGCTCCATAGCTCCTTCTCAAGTGCTCTCCCAAGGCTCTCCATCTCCATTCTTGTTTCAATCATGTACTTTCTATTCTTTACATTTTCAATGATATGAGGTTTTGGTCTACACTCTTGCTAATCTAGATTTCTTAATGATGTTTTGATTTGTGAGTTATAGAGTGCTTGTGATGAAGCTTGTGCTTGAAATAATGTGTAGTTGAGGCTTGTGTGATAGCTCTTTGCATATTAGGTTCCTTGCATAAGTTGCATTTGTGTGCTTAAGTGTAGCCTAATCTTGATGCTTTGACTATGTAAGATTGATTATTTGAGTGTTGAGAAGGATTGAGTAGGACTAGAGGTCATTGGTGTGTGGTTAACTCTTCTTCTCCCATTCGGGATAGCCTCTATGCGCTAACCGGGTTGCCTTCACGGATTGACAAGTGTGTGGGTTGGAGTGTAGCCTCCGCTATGCTATGATGCCCCAAACAATGGCGCCGCTGCCGGGGAACGCACACCTAAGTTAGTGAAGGGTGTTAACCATTACTTCTTACAAAGTGCTCCATTGATTGCAAAATCGTGGATTAGGGTAGATTAGAGTAGAGTTTGCAAGGGCATTGAGTGTGTGATCTCAAGGGCGCCTTGTGTGTTTTCATTTTTTTTATGAGAAGCAAGAAAAAAATTTAAACCCCATTGCGGTTGAGTAATCCCGCCATTAACCAGAATTTAAGTACTTTCTATTTTTGTATTTTTGCAAGTTGGCAAGAGGTAGGTTGAAAGCATAGGAGGCGACCTTTCTTTTGATGTTTTGTTGTGTTGTTATTGTGTGGGGAGGAGTTTCCCTCAAACATAGCAAAGAAAAAAATAGATATATATATATATATATCTATTACATGTGGCTGTAAAACGGTGTTGGAGATGGCAGTGAAGGCGGTTTAATATATATATATATATATCTATATATATATATATATATATAAATATACAATCGAGAGGTAGCTGCGCAGCAAAGAAATAGATAAATATATATATATATATTTATTTATTTGCAGAAACGCTGTAGCGGTTGGGTGGCCGGCTGCAGCTGTGGAAGGCGAGCGGTGAGGCGGAAGGCAGAGCGTTGTGGTAGGCGTTTGAAGCACCCTGACAGAAGTGGCTGTGGTTGGGCGCAGCAGTAGCTGATGTGGCGGCTGGCAGAAGCGTGGAAGGCGCCAAGCTGAGGGAGAGCAGCCTTCAGGTCGTGCGCTGCAGCTGATGTGGCGGCTGGCAGAAGCGTGGAAGGCATCAAGCTGAAGGAAGAGGTGGCCGTGTAGCATCAGCGAAGGCAGCAAGCCTGTGTGGCTGGCTTGAGAGGCCGCGTGGAGGCGGAAGACGTGGAGTTGAGAGGGCTGTAGCAAGCGTCCGGCAGCTGAGGCCGGCGAAGAAGAGAAGCGAGGGCCCGGTGTGGCAGCTGCAGAGCAGAGCAAAAGATAAGGTAGAAGGCGGTGGGGTGAAGAAGAGCAGCTGGCGCGTTGAAGACGACCACGTGCGCCAGCGGCAAATCCGGCGAACGGCGAGCGAAAGATAAGGTAGGTGGTATTTTTTTTATTTTTTTTATTTTTTAAATTTTTAATATTTTTTTTTGTATTTTTAAATAAAAAAATAATATTTTTTTTATTTAAAAAAAGAGAAAAAAGATTAAAAAACAATTAAATTTTTTTAAAAAAAGATTAAAAAAGAAAAAGAAAGAAAGAAAAGAAAAAAAACATAAAAAAAAAGGAAAAAAAAGGAAAAAAAAGGAAAAAAAGAAAACAATTAAATATTAAAAAAAATAGAGAGAAGAAAGAAAAAAAAACATAAAAAAAATAAAAGAAGAAAAAATAATTTTGTTTTTTTAGGAGTCCATATTGTTTGCATATTTTTTATTTTTTATTTCTGTAATTTTTAGCGTAATTAGAGTGATTTGCATTGTTTTAACTTTTTGTTATTAAAAAAAAAAGGCAAAAACAAAAACAAAACCAAACAAACTCCAAAAAAAAAAGAAAAAATAATTTTTATTTTTGTATTTTGGAAACCATTGTTCATCATTTAAATTTTTGCATAATTAAAGAAGCTTGCATTTTTATTTTTATTTTTTAGAAGTTCTGTAAATGATGCATAATTAGTAAATTCATATTTTTTATATTTGGTACGAAATTTATTAGTTTTATAAAAAAAACAAAAAAACAAAAAACAAACCAACAAAAAAAAAACCAACAAAAAGAAAAAAAATTTGATAAATTAAGTCTACTTTTTTGCATATTCTGTAATTCTTCATATTTTTAATTTTTTGCATAATTAGTGTAACCTGCATATTTTTTAATTCTTGTAACTTTGTGCATAATTAGTATTTTTTTTAGTGTGATTCATAATTTTGTGTATATTATTAATAAAAAAAGAAAGAAAGTAAAAATCATAAAATCATAACATCATTTAAAAAAAAACAAAACAAAAAACAAAAAAACATTTAAAAAACATTTAAAAAACAAATAATAAAAAATAGGGTAGATATTACACTACACATATTCTTTTTAGTTGCCTTTAGTGGTTAGGTAGGGTGAAAAATATATATATATATATTCATATTCATATATATATATATATTTCTATTTAAAAAAAAACACAAAAACCAAAACCAAAACAAAACAAAAACACATAAAAAAAACCAAACAAAATTTGACCTTATGCACTTGCGGTCGGGACGTCTTGTAGATTCTGCCATAGGGCCTAGGGCACCTTCTAGAGTACCTACGCAAGAAAGTGGGACCCAATCGGTAGGCAATTTGGCAGATATTGCTGAAACCCTATCTGAATCCCAATCCGATACCCTTTCCTCTAGAACAACTAGTTCATTGTCCATGGACAATCTAGTGCCGACAAATAGTCATCCCGTAGCCCCAAATAGGACACCCTCAAGATCCTTTAATCCATTTGAAGCCGACACCATGGGGTTAACACACAATGTGAGACTCCAATATGTCTACACAAATGCTCAAGGAGCTGAGATCTTTAGGGACCCACAACAACGGTATCTTGTTAAGATCGCCGACATTTTCTCAGAACTTGATAGAGCACCTCTCGTCAATGACCAGGGTAACATGTATATGGGTGGAGATGGTGTTCGCTACGAAGTCACCTACCATCCAGAAAAGGTCGACAAATTAGGGGAGCTCTCTAAAACCGAGTTCTTAGACTTATCAGAACTTTCCAGAGCAAGGGAGTCTAGAGATGACTGGCTCATCGAGCCGGACATGCCTGGACCATCCAATGCCCAGTCCTCAAAGCCATCCACCATAGATGATTTACTCCTTGTAGATCTAAATTTGGAAAAGGATAGGAAAGGCAAGTGTAAAATGGATCAGGGGGCTGAATGCCAATGGGAGTTTGTACGACAAATTCCTGTGACAAAGGTCTTACAGGATGACCCACTTCAAGAGGTCTATAAGGACTCGTTAGAGGGATATTATGCCACGACTAAATTGCCACAGCTAGATCTTCCTCTAGCTCATGTGGTGGTAGTTGAGAAGCTTGCAGGACACATGAACAGAATAATTGATAAATGGGCCAATGAATACCGAACCTTAGATTGGAAGGAGATTCGGGAACTCACGTGGAAAGGACAACCATTATTTATGGAAGTGTTATCAACAAATACAGCCAAACCAGGAGAGACAGCCTTTCTTGGAGAAACTGTTGCTCCTCCCCTACGAGAGTTCACTAGAGAGGGACCTTCAACATCTAAGTGGACCACTGCTAGTAGCCCAACTCTAGCACCAAGATATCGTCCTACACCAAATGTGCGACCTCAGGTCACACCACACCAACATCTTTCTCACTATAACAATCGGAGGCTAGGGGAGCCAACTCGGCCTCCCATAAATGCACCTCCTGAAATGAGGGTGACAAGATCTTTGGAAGGGTTTGGTGAGGCTGGTAATAGGGTACCCACACCAATTTTGGAAACATGTGGACCATCTTTCCAAAGAGAGGAACAATTTCCACTGAGAGTGAGAGGCCGTAGGCCCTATGATGAGTATTCACGACAAGTAAGGCCATCAACTCTTCAGAAATTGGTTAAGAAGTATGAAGGGTCGGGAGATCCATACGATCATGTAGCAGCTTTTAGGCAAGCAGTTCGAGCTGAGCAAGTTGCTCATAAGCATACTCAAATAGAAGGGTTTGGACTCACTCTTGAAGGAAAAGCCCTTGCTTGGTTTCAGGCATTAGAAGCTTCAGACAAAACTTCTTTACGAGTTTTGGAAGAGAGACTCATTGCTGCTTTTTTCTTGATGGGAATTCAACATGACACGGTAGCACACATCTACTCTTTCAAGCAAGGTGAGAATGAGAGTGTTAAAGACTGTGTAAATAGAATGAAGCAGTACATTAATCGTTGCCCAGAAGATGAGAAGCCCGCCCAAAGTCGATTAATTTCTCTCTTCTTAAAAGGCCTCAAAAATTCAACACTGCATACACATCTCTATGCAAAGAAGCATACAAGTTTCAATGAGTGTTTCCATGATGCTATGGATTTCACCGATAACTTCAAGTTCCAAGATGGTTCTGGCCCTGAGGTGAAACCTAGAAATCAGTGGGGTGATGACCAAAGTTCAGGGTCTAGCGCGCTAGTAAATCCAGACCAGATAGCTAACCTAGTACTAAGGAGATTGGGACAGACCTATCGTCCACCCATGCAGCCACAACAACAGCAGCAGAGAATGAGGAGTATACTTCCTACAGGTCCTCATCTTTGTGGAGCATGTGGCGGTGACCATAAAACAGAGGACTGTAATACCTTTTCTCCTCTAGTCACAAACCAACCCACAAAGACGTGGTGCCAAGCCTGTGCATGGAACTTTACTCATACCACACAGGAATGTACTCGCATTGCGAGAATGAGACAGGAACGTGAGCAGCCGAGGGGTGGAGTGGCTCCACAAATGTATCAACAGTATACTAGTTTTGAACGTAAGCCACCGATGACACAAGAACAAGCACGACCTGTTCTTGGTGCTCAACCTCCTGCTCCAGGGACTGCTCCTGTGAGGGTTGTCGACTATGACAATTCAAATATGTGTAGAGACTTGGTAAACCCAGGCTATGTGGAAGAAGAATACGCATCATATTCATCCAAAGAAAATATCTTTGAAAGTCCCGCATACCCAAGCCAAGCACTGGACGTTCAACCAGGGGAACAAAACTCTTTAATGTTGCTAGGCGGCTACCAACCTAGGACTCCAGGCCCCTCAGGTCAATGGCAGCCAAGGAAAGTAGAAGCCAGACCAATGGGCCCCTGTTATGAGTGCGGAGAACCCCATTGGGCTCGTGATTGTCCACATCGCTCTAGGCAAGCATCTCGGTCCAATACAACAGTACAATAGTTTCCACCAATAGAAAGATATTGTCTAGGGTGTTGTGTAGAACACTTCCCAAAAGACTGTCTGCTGAAACCACATGAGGAAGGCACCTCTCAACCAAAGGTTTCACTCAACCTTGTAGGCACAGTTCCATCGCCACCTTCATCTGAGAATGAGGATGTCGTGCCACTTAGAGTCATGACTAGATCACAAACACGAAATGCAGAAATGCAAACTGATGAGACACCTCGAACTAGGGATGCAAAGACAAATCTAGTGGACAAGACCCTACAGTCCAATAGAAAAAAGACCACTAGGAGGAAGAAGAACCGAAACAAACAAACTAAAAGTACATCCACTAGTTCTCAGGAGACCTCTAAACAAAACATAAAGGATAAAACTTTTACATCCCAGGAAGTGCGTGAGGAACATCAACCTCAACCTGAGCCTAGTGCTAAACAAGATGAGGCTAGTACGACTGAGGATAGTTCTGGGGGTTCTGTTTTTGTGGATAAAGTGAATGAGACTCTAGAGGCCATCATTGATGCTCATAGAAGTCGCATTGCAGCTTTATCTGAGCTACCCAAAAAGCTTCAAGAATATCCAAACCCTCGTGAGGAGAAGATCAATCTAGCTGTACATCAGCAACTCATTAGGGAAGCTCAATCAATACTTGAGGGACCACCACCACCTATTCCTCGGGGCCCAACCTCTCTTAAGCCAACATTAGAAACTATACCAGAAGTGTCATCAAGTAGAGAAATGAAAAGTGAGCTCATTTCACAAGCTCAGAGCGAAAGGTCTGCACCAATTGACACTCCATTGAAAGATGACATTCTGCCATCACCTAGCCTTGTCTTCCCATGCAATGATGAAGTTATTGATGCTAATGAGGACATGGCAAATGACATGTGGGCCGCAGTAAATGAGAAAATTAATGGGAACATGTCTTCTGTTAGTTCGCCTCCATTCTCTGAGGTGGATTTTACCAGAGGCACGGAAAACAAATTTAGACACCCAAGCATCCCGGAGGAAGTTCAAACAATTGTTTCTCCTAGAAGTAAGCATACAATGAAAACCTTACCATCATATCTGGGAGAATATGAGAACTGTTCTCAAACCTTGAGGATACCCTCCATGCATAAAAGGTTGACAAAGGAGAAAGATATGAGTATGGTGCAGGCTATTTTGTCAGCACCAGTGGCTTGTACCTTACCTTTGCTTGAGTTGATAAAGCTTAAACCTGAGTTGTGGAATGATATTGCCACATGTTTGTCAGAGCAGGTATTGCTACAAAAGGGTCACCATGAGTGTACTATACACCCTGAGACAAAGCATGTAATGCCAGTTCCTATCAACAAAGTAGGAAAATTTTGTGAAGACGATCAGGGAAATGCTACCCTCCCATTAGAAGTGCGAAAAGTATCTTCAACTGCAATACTTGATAGTGGTGGAGGAGTGGGCATTGTGACAAGGTCCATTTGGGAAAAGTGGGGCAAACCAGCTATTAGGAGTACAAGGATGCGCTTGCAGCTAGCAGATGGAAGCTTAGAACATCCCCTTGGGCTGCTCGAGAACGTATTGGTCACCACATGTGGGATTGAATATGAGCATACCTTTGCAGTAGTGGATTTTGGAAAACATCCAAACTACGAAGTGATATTGGGTAGACCATTCATGCGATAATTTCAAATGATTCAAGATTGGGGATACAATTACTTGTACCTCCGACATGATTCTGTCATTACAAGGGTCAACCTAAGGAATCACTCATATCGTGATGTAACAAGGTCTCCAATAGATGAGTTTGATTCTGCTTCATCTGAGGACTCAAGAGTTACATTGTCCGACGGACGAGAAGATCTATGGATGTGCGGAGCCTCATGTAGGGATTTCAACACTGAGAGACTTAAGGGTAATCGAAGTGTATCAGACGAGGCATACATTCCACAATCCTTCCCTGAGCATTTAATTGATCCATTAGAATGGAGTCATGTCCTTGCAACATTATCGACATGTGCTTTACCGAAGCCAATTCAATTTTGTGACTCAGATGGATATGATATTATTCCTATACGAATGGTACAACCACGTGCTCTTCTAGATGATTTGTACTATAGAGATACATCCACAACAGCTCTGCATGTCGAGGAAGTCTCAGTAGAGGATTTGACACTCGAATCTGCTAATGATGCTGATAAGGAAGATGGATGGGACTCTGATTTTGATAATGATGTGACAATCCCTGAGGAAGAGTTAGGAAAGGCATGCCTACTCTTGAGAGGAAGGGAGGTTCAAGTAGAGATCCCTAGAAGCCGACCTAAACGAAAATGCTGTAAGAGCCATAAAAAAATCCGTAGACAAGATGAGCGTGAACAACGTGAGAGACTGCAGAAAGAAAAGGAGGAGTCTAAGAGTGAAAACTCTCGACCACCACCTCACTTCTCAGGAAAGAACGGATATCTATACTATGTCCAAGCACAAGACAGTATCAAAGACCAAGTCAAACGATCAGATGGATTTCAAGCAGGGGAAAAGCTAACAACGGTTAGCAATTATCGTAAAAAGACGAAGAAACAAAAACCACAACTCAAGTCTAAAACCGATTCAAAAAAGAGTGTGGGAAGTGCAAAGACAACGATTGAACAAAAAAATCCACTGCAAGATAGCAAAGGAGAGCTCAAAACCGCATGGTCTTCAATGAGTGAAGACTCAAGTGGACAAGAGCAAGGTCTAAATGTTCCTCCCAATTTCACACAGTACACTCTTCAAGATCGGAAGATTGTTCTTCAACAGCCCATGCGACAAAAACCAAGCGTGCCAGGGGTTTCATACGATGGTCCAGAGGATGCAAAAAAGATTGATATTGCTAAGCCAGGAGAAGAGCCTCGCTATGTGTGGATTGCCACAGACTTGTCCTTAGATGAGGAGAAGTTATTAATACAAACAATAAAGGAGTATCGTGATGTTTTTGCTTGGAGTTATAAAGACCTCAAAGGAGTTGATCCAAGCATATGTCAGCATACAATTCCATTGCGGGAGGATGCAAAACCCTCCAAGCAACGTCCTTATACCTACAATGAAAACTTTGCACGGAAGATAAAGGAAGAAATAGACAAGCTCTTAGAGGCAGAATTTATCTATGAGATTGAACACACTGAATGGGTCTCCCCTATTGTAGTGGTGCCCAAGAAAAATGGAAAACTTCGAGTATGTGTAAACCTCAAGAAGGTAAATGCAGCTACTGTGCGTGATCATTACCCACTTCCAATCACGGATCATGTTCTGGAACGAGTTGCAGGGAAAAAGGCATATAGTTTCTTGGATGGATTCTCCGGGTACAACCAAGTGTCAATTGATCCAAAGGATCAACACAAGACAGCCTTTGCTACTGAAGATGGCATCTTTGCCTATCGTGTTATGCCATTTGGTCTAACAAATGCACCAGCAACCTTTCAGCGATTAATGAGTCATGTATTCAAGGAGTACCTTAGGCAATTTCTTGAGATTTTCATGGATGATTTATGTGTTCACTCACAAGAGCGTGATGATCATATAGAACACCTGAGACTTGTGTTTCAAAAGTGTCAACTTTATCGTATATGCTTGAATCCTGACAAGTGCAAATTCATGGTAAGACAAGGGAAAATTTTGGGCCATATTGTTTCTCGCAACGGGATTTCAACAGATATGGATAAAATTGATGTCATTGTCTCATTACCTCGGCCTATCAACCCTAAAGGGGTACAAACTTTCATGGGACATTGTGGCTATTACCGTAGATTCATCTACATGTATGCTGTCCTAGCCAGACCGTTATATGCTCTTCTTGTAAAGTTTAATTGGACTGATGAGTGTGAGGAATCCTTCGAAAAGTTGAAGCAAGCATTAGTGACTGCACCCATTTTACGGGCACCAGATTGGAACCAAATCTTTCATGTCCATATTGATGCTTCAAACTTTGCAATTGGATGTATTTTGGCTCAATCGGGAGAACACAATAAGGATTTCCCAATCTCATATGCTAGTCGACAGTTGAACAATGCTGAGAGGAATTACACCACAACAGAAAGAGAAGGATTGTCCATGATATATGCAGTGAAAAAGTTTCGCCATTACCTTTTGGCAAACAAATTCATATTTTTTGTGGACCATCAAGCATTGCTATATTTGGTGAATAAGCCATGTGCAACTGGAAGGATAGTAAGGTGGTTTATCATCCTTCTTGAGTTTGATTTTGAAGTTGCAGTTCGAAAAGGAACAACTCATCTAAGAGCAGATCATTTGTCTCGAATCACCTCTGGCGAAGCTCCTGTGGGTGTGGATGATGATATGTTAGATTCAACACTTTTCCTTGTAGAGACAGCTCCTAGATGGTCTGAATCCATTTTAGAAATTTTGACAAGTGGGCAAATACAACTAGCGGGTCCTAATGTGGACCTATGGCGACCATTCACATTAATCTCAGGGAGATTATATCGTCAGGGTAATGATGGAGTGTTGATGCTTATACCTAACCCCGACCAATATGAGGAGATCTTGGAATGGGCACATGCGGGTATCGATGGAATCCATGCATCAGCTACCACTTGTGTGCGACGTATATCTCAAGATGGGCAATGGTGGCCTACCATGCATGCAGATGCTGAAACATTTGTTTGTAACTGTGCTTCATGTAAAATTCAGAAGCCAATTCATAATGTCACATTATTCCAAATTTCAACTACACCAAGTTGGAGTAAGTATATTGTGGACTATCTTCAGCATGGTCATTTGGATTAAACAATTCCTAAACATCGAAAGCAGGCTATTAAAATTGAGGCGGCAAACTATATGCTAATAGAGGGCCAACTCTACAAGAGGGGCAAGGATGGCAACTTACGCATGTGTGTATGTGAAGCTGACTATCTGAAAATCTTAACTCATGCACATGCAGGTGTTGGTGGTGGACACTTTTCTGGTAATACCACAGCTAAGTTGATTAGGTGGTCTGGGCTTTGGTGGCCAACCTTACAAATGGATGCCGAAGAATATGTGAAACGTTGTGACGATTGTCAAAGGACCAAACCTCCCATCACAAAGGACAATATGCCATTACGGCCTATGTTGAGCACACGTGCTTTTGCGAAATGGGGTATTGATTTTGTCGGTCCCATTAAACCTCCAGCTCATAACACGCATGCAGAATATATTATAGTCGCAACCGACTATTTGACCAAATGGGTAGAGGCAAAGGCAACAGTCAAAAATGATGCCAGAACCATAGCCAAGTTCTTGTATGAGTACGTGTTTACACGCTATGGCTTACCTATTGAGATCGTTAGTGATCAAGGTGTACACTTTGTAAATGAAGTCACAGAATTTTTGCTTCAAGAATTTATGGTAATTCACAAGCGTTCTGCACCCTATCATCCCCAGACCAATGGACAAGCAGAGAGTACTAACAAGATTCTCTGCACAGCACTCACAAAGATTGTTGAGGGACATAGGACTGATTGGGAGCAAAAGTTGCACTCAGTTCTCTGGGCATATAGGACAGCCTATAAAACATCTGTGGGCACAACCCCATTTGAACTTGTTTTTGGGCTAGATGCAATTCTTCCCATTGAATTTCTTGTACCTACTCTACGAGTAGCTAAACAACTGGATTGGACTGGTCATGAGCTTTCACAACGCGTTGACGAATTGGAAAAGCTTGATGAGACCCGCTTATTGGCGATAATGGGGATGTATGCTGAGAAGAGGAGACAAAAGCAATGGTATGATAGAAATGTAACAACTGGCCGATTCAAAAAAGGAGACCTGGTGCTCTTATACACACTTAAGAAGCATAAGAGAAAGCTCAAAAAACGTGGCCTAGGACCGTTTGTGATTAATGAGCTTACTCCAAGTGGTGCAGTGCGTTTAGAGACACTAGAAGGTGCGCAAATGCCTAACTTCATTAATGGAAGTCGTCTCAAGAAATACAATGAACCATTAACTGAAGCCATGCTTCAACAGATGCATGCTGCACAAACACGGAAAAAAGCACTTGACCTACTTAAACGTCAGGCTCAAGAGGAGGCTAAAGCTAGAGTTGCAAAAACCAAGGAGCGTCGCAAAGCTTCTATGTTAGCCATACAGTTGGCTACTGATGAGCCATATGTCGAACCATTCAATATTCGAGTGGGACTTCATCTTCATGAGACTACCTACTTTGTCTCTGCCTTAATTGACTCTGGTGCAGATTATAATGTTCTCTCGTTTGACACCTGGATAGTCTTGGGTCAACCACCACTTGTGCAAATTCCTGTGGACCTACGAAGCTTCTCTGGAGAAGATAACCCTATAGAGGAAAAATGTGTCATTATGATGACCATTCAGGATCACCAGATGTCAGTGTCCTTTTATGTGGCACGTAAGTCCAAGGCAGTAGTAGAGGTTATTCTCGGTAGATCGTGGTTAAGTGCTACCAATTGCTCATTAGATTGGAAGAATAGACAATACAAGTTGCAAATTGATTCTGATTGCATCTTGGGATCTGCTACACCACGAGCTTTATCGTGTCAAAGGGGTAATGTTTCTACCTTACCCAACCCACAATCAAAATCTATTGTTGGAATTCCAACACAAATGATGTGGATAATTGATGAGTACTCAAGTGAGAGCCATGGCTGGCATGTTCCAACTACTCTAGTTGCTGCTCAAAGAAGGCCAGGTAAGAAGGAATTATCAATGTGGCTACCCAAAGATGCGTACAAACTTGTACCATCTAGTCCAGTTGCTAAGACTCTTAAGAAGCACATCATTTCCAAGCCCAAACCTCGGATTGTTAATCGATGGGTCCCAAAACATGTGCTCAAAGCACAAGGCTATTATGAGGGTGCAACAGCAATTTGGCTTCCAAAATGCCAAGCTTTGACAAAGGTAAAAGAGTGTTTCAGAAAGATTCCAAAAGCCACCCTTGATTGTCCATATCAGTGGGTGCAAAAGAAATCAACGCAAACTCTTCAAGAAAGAAAAGGTGGCTGTGATAGCACCTACAAATCTACTTGTGTTGATCTTCCTAAAACATGTATTGAAACACCGGTTGTTCCGATTTCTCCTTGTAACACAATTCAACTATCAACTTGTGTACCTACGACGAGTCCAAATGTGTCTCATTTGAGCATAGATTCTAGCATTTCAATGCCTAAATCTTCTTATCTTGCTCAAATTCCAAGACAATTGCTAAAGTGTCCACCTCTTAAAAAGGATATACCAAAAACTAAAGATAAGGCATTAACACTACAATTAAAGCTTTTTGGTAAATCAATGTTTGAATAATGTAGTTCCTTATGCCTTTAGAAGATGTGTTTTCTTTGAAATAATCTTGTTTTTGATTGGAATTGTCATGATGGATATGAGTGTTCTAAATTTCATTGTTCTACGTCCAGATAACTCCTGATGGATATTTGGCGAGATACATGTCCACCATGCATTGACCCCGATAGTACTCGACCAGATCATCGCGGGGGTTATAGTGCTCCTCCATTTCAAACACATTCTAGGTACTTCTATGCTCCCTTAGGTGAAAGTTGCTGTGGGCATCACTTTGTCACATTATTCTATCAACAGCATCACCCATTTCCACATTGTCAAGAGTGTGCACGGCTTGTATTAGAAGAAGCTTCACATATTTGTTGGATATGCCGCTCTTACTTTAGACGATATGGCACAGGCTTAATGAAGCAAATTGTGGGAGTTACACCCCAACGCCATAATCTTCTTAATGTGAGAATACCAGAGAGAGGACCAAATCAGCGTAGATTACCTCAGGAGGTTCAAGCACAACAATGGAGGGATACAAGCCTAAATGACTTGCAACCACCGATCTTGCAAGCCCTCCTTCCCCAAGCCTCCACATGTCAATATTGGATCAATATGAGTACCTACATTGCGCAGTTCCAAAATCGAAACTGTCTGATTAACCTTCCCATAGAACCAATGCCATACTTTAGTGAGGAAGCACTCCTTCCTCTACCACCTTCTCCAGCGGCAGGTTTTTGTGAGGGGTTCTCTCTGCATCCTGAGGAAATTGATACCATCTTTCCAGCAGACGAGGACACGGATCCACCACCAGCGCAAGGGTAAGCACATCGACTCCACAATAAGATCGACAAGCCAGGGCACTTTTCTCCCATTGGGTTTTTCCCCTCGGCTATATTCGGTGTTTGGCACCAATAGCAAATTTTATTTTTTTCTTTTCTTTTCTTGTTTGTTAATAAAAATTTTGCAGAGATCCTCGCTAAAACAAGAGCATCAAACACGCCCCACTAGTCCACCTACCTTGCACACAAATTAGGAAGGGGGGAGACATGCTACGCCTACAAAGATCAAGGAGGAGCAATCTGCACCAAAATCAGCAATGCATCAATGCAAACGAACAACATCAACAGGGCACTACAACAGGTGTATTCAACTCTTAATCTTTATTTCTTTATGTGCTCTTATCTTTCGAATATATGGTTTGCATGTTCACACAATGTTGGCTGGTTTCAGTTTTTGATTAGTTGTTAAAATATGGTGAGTGAGTTCTAGAGTCTTAGAAGACTTAGTAAAAGATATTTCTATTTAAAGACAGTGTAGGATATATACCAATGGAGTATGCCAAGTACTTATGTTTTCAAGGTATATTAGTTATCCCTAGTGGTAGTTACCTCTTAGATATGAGCTAGGTGCTAGGAGTCATAAAAATTTATGAAAATATACCCTAAAAAATATATATATATACAAAGTGAATTGAGACATGAAGTGTCTACCGCCATGTGAAATGCTTAGTAGGACCTGAGGTTGTCTTAGCACCTTGGGGCCGATGCCTTGGTTTCCATGGGGCGAACACTGATGTCTAAAAACTTCAGAAGAAGAACTTTGAGGAATCTATCGCCTTGATAGATGTTGGTAGGACTCGGGGGTACACTATGGGCCCTCAAGACCGATGCCCTCATCTTCATGGGGTACTCCTTAGGTCATAAAAGAAAGAAAAAGGGTCTGTCGCCCTTGAGATACTTAGCGGTCTTTAGATTCTCTTGGCAGAGGTCTCTTGGCCATTGCTTGGGTCTCTTTGGGATAGAACCTTAATCTTCATCAACTTCTACACACATATCAAAAAAAAAAAAAACGAGAGTTCCAATCACCTTTGCTCATATTTAGGAGTAGGTATGCCATTTAGGAGTAACTTACATATTGGTAGGACATTGAGACTACGGTCATAACCGGCGGTGTACAAAGCACACTTGCCTTTGCATAGCATTATCTACTACTTAAGTCTCACTTTGACTAGTCTTTACTCACCTATTTTAGTACTAATTAAAACTATAATCAGCCCTGCACTTGTATGCTCACGTGTGAAGTCATCATTGCTGATTTTTTCTTTTCTTTTCTTTTCTTTTCAATAAAGGACTTTACTCGTATCAATTGTTTTTTTTGTTGCAGCCCTTGCTACTACCGCGCTCGAGGACGTGCGCAAAATAGGAAGGGGGGAATGTTGCATGCAAATGAAGATCAATACAAGGATGCAACAAAAAAGACACTTAGGGCTCTTGAAAAGAGTTCAAAGTTGTAGATGAATGTGGGAGGGGGCTTGACAATAATCCCACATGGGAACTTTTGAGAGTTCTAGAATTTTTGTATAAAAGGTAGCTCTTTTGAGAGCTAGAGGACTCTTTGGTCATTTGGTTGAGAGGCTCATAGAGAGAGCTTGCTCCATAGCTCCTTCTCAAGTGCTCTCCCAAGGCTCTCCATCTCCATTCTTGTTTCAATCATGTACTTTCTATTCTTTACATTTTCAATGATATGAGGTTTTGGTCTACACTCTTGCTAATCTAGATTTCTTAATGATGTTTTGATTTGTGAGTTATAGAGTGCTTGTGATGAAGCTTGTGCTTGAAATAATGTGTAGTTGAGGCTTGTGTGATAGCTCTTTGCATATTAGGTTCCTTGCATAAGTTGCATTTGTGTGCTTAAGTGTAGCCTAATCTTGATGCTTTGACTATGTAAGATTGATTATTTGAGTGTTGAGAAGGATTGAGTAGGACTAGAGGTCATTGGTGTGTGGTTAACTCTTCTTCTCCCATTCGGGATAGCCTCTATGCGCTAACCGGGTTGCCTTCACGGATTGACAAGTGTGTGGGTTGGAGTGTAGCCTCCGCTATGCTATGATGCCCCAAACAGTAGAGAATATGTGAAGCATGCCAATTTGGAAAGCAAACAAAGCATGTATTTCCACGTAACAGATATGTGAACAGAAACGCACTAGATGTTGTGCATTCAAATGTATGGGGTCCTACGAAGACCATGTCTATGGGAGGCTGCAGGTATTATGTGACTTTCATTGATGAGACCACACAAGGAAAGTGTGGGTATATTTCATGAAGGAGAAGAGTGAGGTGTTCACTCACTTTCAGAATTTCAGAGTTTTGGTTGAAAAGCAAACAGGGAAATATGTAAAGTGCCTAAGGTCAGATGGAGGGGGAGAGTACTTCTCCAATGAGTTCTCTGAATTTTTGAAGAAGAATGGTTCGGAGACAGTTTACATGCAGATACCTACCGCAGCAAAATGGAGTTGCTAAGCGAAAAAACAGACACATTGCTGAGATTGCACGAGCATTGATGGAAGAGAAGAATATGCCGCATAGCTATTGGGCTGAGGCTGTTTCTACAGCAGTATACATCATGAACAGGACTCCAACTGCTACTGGCAGCCATACATGATGTAACTCCAGAGGAGAGGTTTAGTGGCAGAAAACCTGATTTATCTCATCTGAAAGTCTTTGGATGCATTGCATATGTGCATGTGCCAGATGAGCTAAGAACTAAGCTGGATCCAAAAGCTGAAAAATGTGTGTTTATTGGATATTCCCTTGAGCAAAAGGGATACAGGTGTTATAACCCTGCTACACGTGAGTTGAGGGTAAGAAGGGTTGTTGTCTTTGATGAGATGAGGGTAAGAAGGGTTGTTGTCTTTGATGAGATGAGCAGCAGGTATGCTGCTGAAAAAGAAGCTGTTGGGACTGATGTGAGTGGAAGTGTGGTTACACAGAATGCAGGTCAGCAAATCAAAGTCTCTGAGTGGACCAGGAGAGTCCTCATCTAGTGGGTCTGATGATAGACCATGGAGTGGCAGGCTGCGTCATAATACCAGTCCTGCAAATGTGACTAGTACATCACGTAAAGGAAAAGAGAAAGTGGTTGAGCCCCTTGGTATGCCTGACATTTCTGCAGGGCATTCTCATGTTGATGGAGAGTCCCAGTGGCTCAGATATGAGCCTTGATGAGGAGCTTGGGATCCCAGCTATGAGAACACCTGGTGTAAAGAAGGCTATGGAAGCCATGAATGAAAAGCTGCGAAGATCTGGGAGAGTGAAAAATCCTTTGCAGAGATTTACCCATGATGGTTATGTGGCACATCACTATGCATATATGGCAAAGGTTGTGCAGGTTGTTGAGCCCATATGCATTGATGAGGCTGTTGGAAATGTGTGTTGGGAGAAAGCTATGGATGAGGAGATGAATGCACTATATGGAAATGAAACTTGGGACTTAGTGCAATTGCTTGAAGGCAAGAAAGCCATTGGATGCAAGTGGGTGTACAAAGTAAAACATAACAGTGATGGAAGCATAAACAGGTATAAGGCTAGGTTGGTAGCCAAAGGATATGCGCAGACATATGGCATTGATTATGAGGAAACTTTCAGCCCAGTTGCCAAGACGGCAACAGTGAGAGTTGTGATAGCAGTGGCTGCGTCAAAGCAATGGTCTTTACATCAGATGGATGTAAAGAATGCATTCTTGCATGGGGATTTGCAAGAAGAGGTGTATATGTTGCAGCCACCTGGTTATGAGGATGTGGGTCACCCCGAGCATGTTTGCAGGTTGAAGAAAGCCTTGTATGGCTTAAAACAAGCACCAAGAGTGTGGTCTGACAAGATTTTTGAATATCTTGTCACTATTGGCTTTCATGTAGCCAATGCAGATTTCTCGCTGTATGTGAGACATGGTGATAGAGGGGTTGTGCTTGTTGTCATCTATGTAGATAACTTGATCATTACGGGGGACCATGATGCAGAGATCTTTGATGTAAAGATCTTGCTTAGATAGAAGTTTGAGATGAAGGATCTGGGGGAGCTCAGATATTTCTTGGGCATTGAGGTGATTAGGTCACCACATGGTATTGGATTACTACAGAGACAGTATGGATTGGACATGTTGTCCAAGTATGGTATGACAGGCTGTAAGCCTATTTTCGTGCCATTGGATCAGAATGGCAAGTTGAGTGCAGATTCAGGAGGACCCTACTATGTATAGACGCATAGTAGGAAGCTTGATCTATATGACGATCACCAAACAAGATTTGAGCTCCAGATTTGAGCTATGCTGTTGGGTTGGTGAGTCAGTTTATGCAGGTTCCATGGAAACCGCATTTGGATGCATTGAGATGCATACTGAGGTATGTGAGGTCTACTTTGCATTGTGGACTATTCTATGAGACTGGGACAGAGATATGTGTACATGGGTACACAGATGCTGATTGGGCTAGTAGTATCTCAGATAGAAGATCTACCCCAGTGGATTCATGTTTTCTTTGGGGAGTGCTGCTGTGACTTGGAGCAGCAAGAAGCAGCCTACGGTTCTCTATCCAATACAGAGGCCGAGTATAGAGGAGCTGCTATGGCAGCATGTGAGGTAGCTTGGTTGAGAAAGCTACTTGCAGATTTGGGTCTATCAGTGGATAGACAAGTTGTCATTTTTTGTGACAATATTAGTAGTATACAGTTGGCCAGGAACCCAGTCTTTCATGCTCGTACGAAGCATATAGAGGTCCACTACCACTTCGTCAGAGAGAAGGTCTTGGCAGGAGACCTTGACCTTGTTTATGTCAGCACAGAGGATCAGGTAGCTGACATCTTCACCAAAGCATTGGGTACAGAGAAGCTTCGCAGATTCAGGGCTTCGCTTGGTGTACATGAGATGGAGTTGAGCTCGAGGGGGAGTGTTGAGATATCGAGCTCGTCTAGTGAGGCGGTGGACATTGATGACCCGCCTGCTGGGGGATAGGCCCCACACTTACACCACTGGCATGGTTGGTGAGATCATGGGTGATATGCAGCCAGTGGGATGACACGCTGTGTGACAGCCATTCTAGAGACTGGCATAGTTATAGTGCCAGCTCATTTAGTTGGGTTCACACTATAGAGAACCCGTGTATGTATTGGTTGAGTACCTTTCATATTATGTGTACTCTTATCTTGTATATGGTGTGTTGAGTGTTGAGTGAAGAAGAAGAAGATTTTCAACCTCTCACCTCGTGTGTTCTCTATTAGGGTTTTGTGAGTGTGTGTGTGCTTGCAAGAGCTCAAGCCCTCTTCCCCCTTGCATCTTTTCATACCCCCTTGTAATTTGTGGGTGGTGGTGGCAGCTCTAGGAAATCCCCATGCAAGAGTGCATTCTTTACATCCATTTGATATAAAGACCATTGCTTTGATGTAGCCACTGCTATCACAACTCTCACTGTTGCCATCTTGGCAACTGGGCTGAAAGTTTCCTCATATATAATCAATGCCATATGTATGCGCATATCCTTTTGGCTACCAATCTAGCCTTGTACCTACTTATGCTTCCATCACTATTATGTTTTACTTTGTACACCCACTTGCATCCAATGGCTTTCCTGCCTTCAGGCAATTGCACTAAATCCCAAGTCTCATTTCCATATAGTGCATCCATCTCCTCATCCATAGCTTTCTCCCAACACACATTTCCAATAGCCTCATCAATGCATGTGGGCTCTACAACCTGTACAACTTTTGCCATGTATGCATAGTGATGTGCCACAAAACCATCATAGGTAAACCTCTGCACATGATTCTTCACTCTCCCAGATCTACGCAGCTTTGCATTCATGGCTTCCATAGCCTTCTTTACACCAGGACGAGGTTTACCTGCCCTACCAGAGACTTATCGAGTTCTTGAAACCATGGGAGAACCCCCCTACTTTTTCAATGCTACCACCGCTAGAAAGACGGGTAACGGCTACTCTATCAGCAGGGGATACAACTTGAGTCACCCTATCATAAACCCATCGATTTTGCAACACGCGATTCCCATCGATAGTGACATAGGTGTTACGAGGAGTGCCAATAAACCAGAACAGGCGAACCATCCGCAACATCTTGGCATATCGGATCCGCCTCAAGTCGTTGGTGAGATTGCCGACGTGCTCAGCTCAAATGATGAAATAGGTAGATCGACGATGCCAATGCTCTGCTCTGTTCCATCCCCTTTTGATGCGAGTGTAATGAGGAAGGGTTAGCTTGTCTACAATGTGCATGCAGCTCCCCCTTTCTTATAATCCTTCGCCTTACCCATAGGCGTTAGATTATCGTAAGGAAGTGGCCTCACAAGATTGCTGCCCCCTATTCATAGGGTCAACATTGCCAGTTCCCACACCTTGCATACCATGCAATCCTGCTGATCCACCCATGTTTCCAAACATACCACTATGCATAACGGGCTGCATGACCCCATACATGTTTCCTTGCATTCCGGGTTGCATGCCCCCATACATATTCCCTTGCATTTCGGACTGCATATCACCATACATATTGCCTTGCATACCAGGCTGAAAATTAGCTCCAAAATTCCCATGCCTCCTTGAGGATAACCCCCAATCATAGATTGGAACACGAAACCACTGCCAAAATAGCCTGGATGCATAGATTGTTGCGGCTGTCCGAAAAAGGAACTTTGTGGGTTTGCACCATAAGTGTTCTGCATGTTAGGAAACTGTCCAAAAGCAAGATCCTATGGGAAGGCACCAATATTGCCCTGAGGTGGGTTACCAAAATGCACCTTCCCTAGGCGTACACTCTTCTCAAGAGCTCTCCAAGTTAAGGACACCCTCTCAATTCCCCCCCCATATGCGGCAACTTAAACTTAGGCTAAGAGGTCGTTCCTACCCATAAGCCCAACAAGCTTTTCCTACCCCAAACGGACTCCGTTTTCAAATCCGTTTGAACCAGTAGAATTCTCTCTTTTCTCTCCACGCTCCCAACCTCTTATATTCACCCCGTTTTCTCTCTATCCTCTTAAAACTCTAGTGCTCCTATGGCGCCGAAACGCTACCGAAATGAAGAACCACGTGCTGCCCAAGGAGGGAATGAAGCGAATCGCGTCCCTGCAATCGACTTCGCTCCTCTTGAAGCGAATAGGCACGAAAACGATAATTAGGTTGGTCATTTAACAAGTTTAAGTAAAATTCTCTCTTATGAAGCTTAATGCAAAGATTTGAAATAATAGGAAAGGGACTAAGGTTAAACCCCTGGTATAGATGGCCTAAAGTACCTTATGGTTACTCTTAAGTAAAGTTATAAGAAAATAATCTTGCTTTTGAATCATTGTCTTTCCAAAACGATGGTTTTTGTTAATGTGTGAAGTCATTGAATAAAGGCTATGTCTCTTTTTATTGGATACACTACTGGTTTATTGCTAACATGCAGGTACATCTTCTCCCCCCCCTTAGCTAACTCCGCCGTGCTTGCCTGTGTAGCCGGGCGGAGGATATAGCGAGGCCGGGAGTCGGCCTAGGGTAATCCCCTCCTATGCCACTGGAAATTGGATTTCACCACCAGGGTGATGTATATATGCTGCCTAGTTCTGTGGGTCCAGGCTAGTGCGGTGACTTAACCCCCACCTCATGAGGAGACGTCCCCTCCGAAGGGCGAGAGGGTTTGGTACAAGCGGTAGTACTACCTAAGGGGGTGACAGGACGGCTTGGCCCTCATCGGCTGGCTGACGAGACGAGGGGAGACGGTCCGTGAGGTTTACCCAGCTGGTTGAGGCTGGAAGATCGAATTCTAGATCATCGGTGTGGTTGTGGTTGTGGTTGTGATTGGATTGTGGTTATGGTTATGGTTATGGTTATGGTTTGGACATGAAGTTTGGATTGGAATATCGGCCCGGTTCCAGGGTCTTTGTAAATATTTTTCACTGTAAGTATGTTTATTGATTTCAATGTTGTGCTAAGGAAGATTTCTTTTAAGGAATCAAGTGTAACTAATTAACAAAGGAATTTGGTTTTAAGTGTTTCACAATGTGGCAGGACTTAATTAGAAAACAATTGAACGGGTGAGTGTGTGGAAAGTGGGAGAATGGATGCCCTGACGGTACCATTCTAAGGATGGGTGGACCCGATCAGTAGCTTTCTACTAGTCGTAACTTACGATACTTAGGGAATAGTAGAGTCACGAACAAGACTTGTTTTAGGGGACTGAGCCAGCGGCCGTGCCTCATGAAATACGGGGGAAAAAGGCGTTGGCTTCCTTGAACCAAGTGTGGGTCTTGTTCCATCTCCACGCACATTCCGTGTTGGGGATTAGAATTTCCTTTAGGATGACTACGTTTCCCCTGCGAGATAGAGTTAGGTCCGTCTGTTTGCTCGTAACCTCGTATTTCTACGAGATCGAGGTGTCGTCAATCGGAAAATAACACGAGACTTAACCGCCTATCAAAAGGATTCCCCCGCCCTACGGGTCGGGGTCCTTACACGTGGTATCAGAGCAGGTTTAGACTTGGGAGATTTCATATTGTATTCTCTTGTTGCTCTAGGAATTCTTGTTAAACTAATCTAGTTACGACTGGATGCAGGAGGACGAGATGGATCCCTATTCTCGCTTCCTGGTATTCCAATGCATGTACATGAGTGCTTGTCGCTCTTCCGAATTTGAGTTCCGTGACACTCTCATCAGTGGTCCCGAACCCTCAAAAGCCTGAGGATAAGGGTAACTTCACAAGACTCAAGAACATTTTTGTGCCTAGTTTTGTGCTTCCGGAGAGGGATTAGAGACCAAAAAATGCATGATTACCTAGTACTAGCCTAACCTGCTACTCTTGATGCATGTTGCAAATTGGATATGAATATAATATGCTGGAATTGCTGCAAAACTAGAAGATGTCAAAACATCTTCAGCAACTACGACTTCACGTGTCTCGAGTCACCAAGAAATTGGAACTCGAAGCAAGCAAGTCGTAAACATGACGGTGGATGAGCTCAGTAATGCCATATTAGAGAAATTAAAATTAGAGGAGGGAAGAGAAACATCTGGGCATGGGCATAATCATCTTTACCCTCACAGGGAATTGGTGTGGTGCTCTATGTGCAGATTGAATCACACTACCACACCGACGAGTGTCTAATCTTAAGAACAAGGCCATTACTCTATTGTGTCCATAGCTGGTATCCCAAGATCCTCATCAAGGCTCATCTCTGAACCACTAGACTCTCCATCAACATGAGAATGCCCTGTAGAAATGTCAGGCATACTAAGGGGCTCAACCACTTTCTCTTTGCCTTTATGTGATGTACTAATCACATTTGCAGGACTGGTATTATGACGCTGCCGCCACTCCATGGTCTATCAATTGAACCACTAGATGAGGGCTCTCCATGGTCTATCAAACTGAACCACTAGATGAGGGCTCTCCTGGTCCACTCAAAGACTATGATTGCTGACTTGCATTTTGTGCAACCACATTTCCACTCACATAAGCCCCAACAGCTTCTTTTTCAGCAGCATACCAGCTGCTCATCTTATCAAAACAACATCCCTGCTTACCCTCAAGTCACGTGTAGCAAGGTTATAACACTTCTATCCCTTTTTCTCAAGGGAATACCCAATAAACACACATTTTTTAGCTTTTGGATTCATCTTAGTTCTCAGCTCATCTGGCACATGCACATATGCAATGTATCCAAAGACTTTCAGATGAGACAAATCAGGTTTTCTGCCAGTAAACCTCTCCTCTGGAGTTACATCATGTATGGCTGCAGTTGGAGTCCTATTTATAATGTAAACTGCTGTGTAAAAACAGCCTCAGTCCAATAGCTATGCGGCATATTCTTCTCTCCCATCAATGCTCGCGCAATCTCAGCAATGTGCCTGTTTTTTCGCTCAACAACTCCATTTTGCTGTGGAGTGTATCTGCATGTAAACTATCTCTGAATACCATTCTTCTTCAAAAATTCAGAGAACTCATTGGAGAAGTACTCTCCCCCTCCATCTGACCTTAGGCACTTTACATGTTTCCCTGTTTGCTTTTCAACCATAACTCTGAAATTCTGAAAATGAGTGAACACCTCACTCTTCTCCTTCATGAAGTATACCCACACTTTCCTTGTGTGGTCATCAATAAATGTCACATAATACCTGCAGCCTCCCATAGACATGGTCTTCGTAGGACCCCATACATCTGAATGCACAACATCTAGTGCATTTCTGCTCACATTTCTGTCATGTAGAAATACATGCTTTGTTTGCTTTCCAAATTGGCATGCTTCACATATTTTCTACATACCTTCACAACTTAAATCTTTGGCAGCCCTGTCACAATTTCTTTAGACTTAAATCTTTGGTAGCCCTGTCGTAGTTTCTTTAGTTTGCATAGACTTCATTCTCTGCACATTCACATGTCCAATTCTATTATGCCAAATGTCTGTGTCTACAACAATTCCTGAACCATTTGCAAACATCGCAGCATTCACTTCAGGCATGTTTACATTCAATGTAAACATTCTGCCCACTCTATTGCCTTTTGCAACCAACCTGCACTTGTCTTTAAAGTCTTCAACACATAACAACCATCAGGGTTAAACCGAACCTGCAAACCCTGCTCAATCATCTGGCCAACTGAAACCAGATTCTTTGTTATGTTCGAAGGTACTTCACTTTGTCATCCTGCATAGATAATGGCACATCTCCAACATGGGCAATTGGATGAGCAGTGTCATCCCTTGTTTCCACAAAACGTGGTCTTTCAAGGTTTTTCATCTCCTTGAACCACTCCCCACCACCATGACTTGTCATGTGGTTCGAAGCACCTGAATCAACGTACCATACATCATCTTTATGTGCTGCTTCAACATTTTTAGACATGGCATTAACGACATGCTGCATAACAAACAACCTTGCATAGTTGTTTTGCTACGATTTCCCATTTTGCATGTCAGCCTGCTTCTTATAACAATCTGCCTGCACATGTCCAGGCTTACCACAATAAAAACATCCACATGTATTATTATACTGCCTTTGCCAATTTCCATGACCTCTTTGACTCCCCCTGTCTCTGAATTGGCATAGACAGACTTCCACCTTATCATCATCATTTACTGAAATGCCAATAGATGCAAGGGATTCCACAATACCCTTGATCTTGAATGCATAGTCATTCATCGACATACTCTTTTTCTCCACAGTATGAAGTTCATTCTTCAACTGTATCTTTCGTGCCTTGGTATTTGTTTCATAGAGTTTTACCAAGGTGTCCCACACTCCTTGGGAGACTTGGCATCCTGTATGTGCCCAATCATGGTGTACTGTATACTGATAGAGAGCCAATACATAATTTTTCTAGCTCCTTGGTTCTAATCCTTGAACTCTTTCACATCTACAGCAGTCGGATTGATCTCCGGTATCTCCGGTGCCTCTTCATGCTCACCTTCTATGCAGTCCCAGTAACCCTTCCCCATCAGGAAATTTGTCAACCTGAACCTCCAAGCATGGAAGTTGTTCTTATCAAGATTCTCAGCAACAATCTGGTTTATGCCATTATTTGACATCTTGCCAGACACACAAATTTACCAGAAACAGCACTCTGGTTTATCTTGCACAAATTGCTGTATTTTTTGCAGCGGTACTGTACTACACTCAAATGTCACATCCAGTGACCTCAATGTGCATACATACACCCAATGGCAACTGTTGACATCCTTGCAGCACACACAATGTCTGCACAACCAATCTGTTTTCCTGCAGTTCTTATAACAGAGTTCTACATAGAATCGATGACTTACCCCGCAGTGCTTAATATCGCTTGCTTTTTGAAAAACCGAGGAGCTAGCGCGCCCGAAACGCGTTTTTGGCCCGAAAATTTTTGTTTGATAGGACGGTATAGTTGCCCTATAGCTTTACTCCCGCAAAGAAAGCTCCTCAATCAGAGATCGTTTGTCGGTGCCTCCCGTAGAGCTCCCGACAAGGGTGTAGTCGCTACTAACACAAATAGGGAAGAGTGGTTGAAGCTCTTACCCTCATCCCGCTTCCTGTGCTTCTCTTGCTTGCAGCTCAGCCCTTAGCATGAACCAAGCTTTGATACCATGAAAAGGTGCAGGGGAGAAGAGAGCTTGAGCTCTTGCAAGCACACACACACTCACAAAACCCTAAAAGAGAACACACAAGGTGAGAGGCTGAAAATCTTCTTCTTCTTCACACAACACTCAACACACCATATACAAAGATAAGAGTACACACAATATGAAGAGGTACTCAACCAAATACATACTAGGGTTCTCTATAGTGTGAACCCAACTAAATGAGCTGGCGCTATAACTATGCCAGTTTCTAGAATGGCTGTCACATAGCCTGTCGTCCCACTGGCCGCATATCACCCATAATCTCACCAACCATGCCAGTGGTGTAAGTGTGGGGCCTATCCCCTAACAGGTGGGTCATCAGTGTCCACAGCCTCACTAGATGAGCTCGATATCTTAACACCCTCTTGTGGTATGGCATTTCCTACTATGTGCACCTCAAAACAAACACAATGGTAGGGTTTTCTTTCCCATTGGGCCTCACAAAGCTTCTCCCAACTCTGACATTTCTCATGCTACTCTCTATCACCCTGCTTCACTACTCACTCAATGTGTGTCCTCTCAAGCTCATCAGCTCCACTCCCTTCCCATATGAGTCCACTCCACTCCCATATGAGTCCACTCCACTCCACTCAAGATTGTAGATGCAAGCATAAGATAATGTGCATTTAGTGAAGAAGCTTAATAAGCATCCCACTCTCATATAGATTTGTCCTAGAGCTAATCTTAAGCAAATCTTAAGAAAATCACACAAACGAGAGCTCAATTTGAAGCTAAGACAATGGAACTCACAAATCATAGAGAAATCCTCACTTATAAAGCATAGCAAGAATCATTAAGAGAGAAAGCTAGAAAATACTTCATAGTTTAAGACAATGCATGTGGGGTCCATTACAAAGTAGAAAAAATGCATGTGTTGTCCATTACAAAGTAAAGAAAATGACTTAAATAAATAAGATAAGTGTGGGGAGTTTACACTTGCCTAGTGCCCATAACTTACTTATACTTTAATCTAGTTCTTGACTCTAAGTTCTACCAAATAAGTAAACTTAAAGCACATTATTAGGCATACCCTGTTGTTGCTATCATGGGATTCTACTAGCATAAATTACCCACTAGTTGACAAGAGGGATAAGACCAAATTAGCTTCCCATCAAGTAATATAATCCTGCACATTTAACATTGAGAACCCATCTTTACATAACACTTGATCTAGCTTACTGAATTTACAATGTGATCTTTCCTAGAGCACCCAACCCTTGGCATAACTTCACCCGTAAGCTTGAATCACCCATATTTGCTTTGGAAGTGGCCTCAACTTTGACCCTACATGCATTGCCTTCAACATTCGGACATCACCATGACTGGCCTCGAACCAACTTACTATTTATGAAAATTATATTTTTAGTAAGTGATGATTCCAACCAAATTTGGTGATTCAAAATATAAATCCTTGCTAACCCTTAGATCATTGTTTTGCCCAGCCACTATCTTCCACAATATGCTACTTTTAGGTAGTATGGAAATCATTATTTTTAGTAAGTGATACGATTAGAAGATAAAGCCTTGCTAACCCTTAGACCAATGTATTACCCAACCACTATCTTCCACAATATGCTATTTTTACGTTTTGTGTAGCTTAACCCAAAATGAGGTGTGATGGAACCCTTTGACCATTCTTAATCATTGACCAATGTTGATTAGGTTAACATTACTCCCTTCTAGTCCCATGGATCTCCGGGTGGAGGTTGTCATGATTGGAGAGTGGCTTTTAACCTGTGCGATGATGAGAATACTAAATTTGAGACTAACACAAACATCAAAATCTAGGAACCATTTTTTTCTTTTTGCTGTGTGGCACACTATTTGTTATGAATTTTGTGTGCATACTTGGCATAACCAATCTTAGGAAAATTCATACTTTTGAGGATTGCTTCGTGAGATCATGGTGGTGTTGATTCCTTTGTAATGTAGCCATGGCCTTGCATGTGTACTAGCACTCTCTGGTCTCTCCTTGCCTCCAAGTGTGAGGTATTTGTTCCCATAACACAGATTCATGTACATCTCAAAAGTTCTACGAAGTTTTCCTTACAATTTGCCCTCTGTGAGCTGGATGTGATTGGGAGCATTCTTGCCAATATTTAATCCCTTTAGTGAGTGACCCTTTCCAATGACCTTACCATTTAGTTTGACAAATCAAATTAAATTTTTTCAGAGATTGTGGATTAGGAATCTACTCTTCGATATTCCAATGATATATAGTGTGATGGGAAATTTTTCATATTCAAGAAGTTTCCAAATTGTGATGACATGGCATGTTATTCCAATGATATATAGCATGATGGGAAATTTTTCATATTCAAGAAGTTCCCAAATTGGTGCAATTTGGGAACTTCTTGAATATGAAACATTTCCCATCATGCTATATATCATTGGAAAGATCTCGAAGAGTAGAATTCCTAATCTACAATCTTTGAAAAATTTTGATTTGATTTGTAAAAAATTAACTATTAGCCCATTTTTCAAGAAAAAGCTGACATGGCATTTCTTAGAGGGCCTTTTTTGAGTCCAAATTTTGCCTAATGCTTGTTCGAGATACATGGACGATGGAGATAGCAATAAAGTATCTCATCGAGATATTTAATAGTTAGGATCATGAGGGGCATGACTGTATTGCATGGCATCACAGTACATGCATTCGAGTGGTCAATTATGCATATGTCGACCGAGATCCCTTGTGGCATTGAGACATGGATTCCATTGACTTAGTATCTCGATCAAGATATCCAAGTGATCGTGACGTGTTTTCGTGACATGGACCGTGATCGAGATACGTGAGTGCTTTCGAGGCTATTAGCATGGTGATGGTTGGGATCTTGATCGAGATATTGGGCTACTGGATCGCCTCCGATCGAGATATTGGGCTGTTGGTTCAGGGGACATGTGTCAAGCTAAGTGAGTGATGTTCATATCTCGATTGAGATACCCCACTCATAAGTTTTGCTTCTTACGTCGATGTTCTATTTTCTTTGAGAGTGAACGAAAGGTGATTACCCTTACTATGCATCCGCCTATATGAAGGTGGCCTAGGAGACCATATGGTTTAGAGATGGCTTGGATTAGATTTGGCACACTACCAAATAAGCTACATGCTACACTGGACCGATATCTCATAACCGTCCACACATAGAGTAGGTAGACTTTACTCTTGGATACACCATGTCCTAACATTACGCAGCTTGAACGGGGCCCAGATGGCTTGGGATGTGGGGATACATCTACTTCATCTTTATGGGTCGAGTTTATACTACGGGCAGTAGCACCACTATGACCGTGGCCCTACAAGCCTATATAGATGCATGGCCAACCCCTTCTCCACACATTTCATTAGTCATTACTATGAGTTTAGTCCCTAGCTTCTACAAGCATATATCCTACATTTTAGCAGTTCCAGATTAGCCATCGAATCTCCCTTCATTGGATCACATACGTGGGACTTTTTGTTGTCTACTGTATTGCTTTAGTAATACAATATTCTTCTCTATCTATGTTATTATGCAATTTGAGTTTTAAAGTTTTTTGCTATAATAGATCTTACTTCTTGTGAGGGTTCTCTTATATACACCGTACATTCTATCTTCTTACATTTCCATACCTTTGGGATAGGCCAAGTAGTTCAACCTTCTAATATTCAGGCTGACTGTTGTGATGCATGCTACCATTCTATGCTTCTTTTCCTAATATCCCATCCTTCAAACTACTTTTCTCTTTGAAATATTTTACCTTCTCCCTTCTTTTCCTCTCTTAAACCTTATATTCTACCTCTTTTATATATCTCCTAGTTCTTGTCTTCAATGCAAAATATCTCTCTATCACAAGCTTAAACTCAAGCTTTCTAAAGCGTAACCAGAAGCCAAGTAAAGCTTATCCCAAAAGCTTAATTCTAGCTTAATCAAAGGGTGAGCAAACCTTAGGTTTTATTTTAAAAGAAACGATGTTTTAAAAGCAGCCGTGACCACCGCTGCTCGTGCGTCGCAGCTTGTGCATGCCCCCGCCTGTGCATGCACCCACGTGCCGTGACTGTATTGCCACCACCTGTCAGCCGACCGCGCTCGTACCCATTGTGGTGGAGCTACGCGCACTGCCCGTGCAGCTTGCCTTCCCACCTGGAACCGTGCTCATTATGCCGCCGCCTACCTACAACCACACGCTCGCGCACATGCCCTGCCTAGCTTGACGATCGCTCACCAGCCCGCATCCACACACCACCACCCACACTGGTCCCACAGCCGTCGTCGCGTCCGCAGCAAACGGCCGCCTCCTTGTAGCGCAAACGAGAGAGAGAGAGACAGAGGAGGAGGAGGGGGGGGGATCTCTAAGAAGATAGAACATTAAGAGGAGAGGTCGAGAGACCGAGAGAGAGAGAGTTGGGACAAACATGTTGGAATTAACACATAGAAGAAGAAAAAGACACGCTATTGCTTAGAATAAAAGATCACATAGCCCACAGGGTTCCGATGCCATCAAGGCTACGCGATGTGACTATGTGTGTTCGAATATATATCGATCTCTCTCACACAAAATAAAAGATCACATCCAAAACCTCTAGGGATCATGTTGATTAATTTCACCACTTGGATCCTCGTCTTCAATTGGATTCCTTGTTGGCTAAAAATCTTACTTGAACTACAAGGCTTAAGGAATTGGATGTTTCCACTTTCCGCTTTGACTTCAAAGGTCCTAGTGCAAAGGTTTACCATAGCCATAGTGAGACTATCAATTTACGTGGTGCCAAATATCCTATAGAGGTGGTTTGAGGTGCAAGATTACAAGCAAAGAAGGCACATATGAGAGAAGTGACTGTGTAAAAACCGCCTTTAAATGAAAAAGTAAACCATCTTCTTGGAAACCCCTGAAACATCCTACACATTGCTCCTGCAACTAGATGAACCCTTACCTGAAAGTAAGACTATAGAGTTTGCACTCATCTTACGAGAGTCAAAACAGCTGGGAAGCGCAACACGTTGACGCTTCAGAACCTAATACTCCTGAACAATGTGAACCACTTAAATGGATTTATATAATAGAAATTGACTTTGAAACGGGTGAACCAAGCTTGCAGGCTCATGAATGGATTCTATAGACTAACACTCAAGACATACCATGTCTCGGATCTTTTAAATGCACCATTTAAAGAGAATGTGGGGGAGAGGGAGAGCTTCAAACCCTAGCAAGAAAACACACACACACACAAGAGAGAGCAAGACACAAGAGAGAGATGGATAGCTGAATTTTCTTCTATCTTCTTCTTCTCTACTCAACCAACTTAACATAAAGATAAGAGTACACACTATATGGGTTAGTACTCAACTACTACAATATACAAGGGTCGGTCCATAATGTGAACCCAACTAAATGAGCTGGCACTATAACTATGCCGGCCTCCTCTAGTAATCCAAAATGGCTATCACATGGCCTATCATCCCATTGGCCGCATATCACCCATAATCTCACCAACCATGCTAGTGGTGTAGATACGAAAGCTATCACCCAGGCGGGTCATCAATGTCTGTCGTAGCACTAGTTGAGCTCAATATCTCAACACTCCTCCTCGAGCTCAACTCCACACACTGCACTCCAAGTAAGCTTCTAAACCTGTGGAGCTTCTCTATGCCCAATGCCTTCGTGAAGATGTCAGCCACCTGATCCTTTGTGCTGACATATACCAGATCTACATCTCCTACTCCCTCACAAAGTGATAATGCACCTCAATGTGCTTCGTGTTCTAGCATGATATACTAGGTTACTGGCGAGTTGTGATAATGCACCTCAATGTGCTTCGTGTTCTAGCATGATATACTAGGTTACTGGCCAGTTGTACACTACTCATGTTGTCACAACCTTCTCCCTCTCACAAAGTGATAATGCACCTCAATGTGCTTTGTGTTCTAGCATAATATACTAGGTTACTGGCCAGTTGTACGCTACTCATGTTGTCACAATATATGACAACTGCCCTATCCACGAGCTCTCCCATGTCACCAAGTAGCTTCTGAAACCAAGCTACCTCACAAGCTGCCATAGCAGCACCCGTGTACTCTGCCTCTACAAGGCAACTGTTGGCTGCTTCTTACTGCTCCAACTCACAGCAGCACTCCCAAATGAGAACATAAAACCATTGGTAGATCTCTTGTCTGCAATACTACCAGCCCAATCAGCATTTGTGTACCTATGCAACTGTATCTCTGTACCAGCCTCATAGAAAAGTCCATAATCAATTGTGGACTTTATGTACCTGAGGATCCGTCTAGCCGCATACAAGTGTGGCTTCCAAGCCATACTGCCTCTGCAATAGCAAAATGCCATGAGGTGATCTCACCACTTCTATGCCCAAGAAATATCGCAGCTCAAGATTGTTTGTTGACAGAGGATAGGCTATATAGATTGGCAGCTAGCTTGTTGCCAAATAACCACACAAAGCATAGATTTTGGATATTTTTATTAATGGTAATTTGCAGAGGTTGAAGGATTCACAAATCCCTTAAAAGTGTGTAATAATTACTTTTCCTATCTTCTTTGATATTTACAAAGCACTCTATTTTATTTGAATAACAATTTCAATGGCAACATAACAAATGCAAGTCTATTCAGGGATTGGGTTTGAAGAGAAATCATATGACATGAGATTGGAGCGTAGGGTGTAGTCTTCCTTTTAGAAGTATCTAAAAAGTACAAGGTAATTTTTCCAAATACATTCTTGGATGACCTCACGATCTTAAGAGACTGTATTTTGGGAAGTTGTTTGAGGAAATTGTGGGATCCCTAATAAAGAAACAAGGTGTAGATTCCTCCTAGTTAACTATCATAGAGATACATATAAGTGTCTCTTTATATTTTATGTATTGGCAAAATCATAAAATTTTTAAACTTTTTTAAGAACGTTCTGAGGTTAAAACAACTATTCGCTAGAACTCTCTCTACAATCTCAAAGGCAATAGTCAAATAAATGGAATGTTTATAGCTTATATAGCTAAGCACACCAATATTGTAAATTGTTTAAACGTGGTAACACACTCAATGAGATTAAAAGAGAAAATTTAGAGAATTTTTTAATGTGCTCTCTCTCTCTCTCTCTCTCTCTCTCTCTCTATATATATATATATATATATATATATATATATATATATATATATATATATATATATATATATATATATATATATATATATAGCTCTCGCTCTCTACCTAGCCAACCATACAATAGACACACAAAAATGCCAACAAAGAAATCAACCTCAAGTTGAACAGAGAATTGGATTCGAATCACCAGCTTTGATGCTATCGTCCTTGTGCTTCCTTCTACACAAATCACACGAAAAAACCAAAAATAATAATAAACTTATGATCACTCTATTTTTCTAATCCAAATACACAATAAAACGTAACAATAACTATTTGTGTATTACATGATTGTATGGGACAAAGAGAGAGAAAGATAAACAAATAGAGAGGGAGAGAGATAGAGAGTGAGAAAGAGACATCCATCAATAATCTAAAAGCTTATTACATTATCTTTACCAACTTCCTTAATGGAATGCACTTTAGAAGTTCACAAAAAATGAAACGCTTTTCCTCGGAGCTCCTACATCTACTACCCACAATGTAAAAGCCATCTAGTAATCCCAATGCCTCTTTGATTAAGAGGAGATTGAGATTGTCATCTAGCCTATAAGGATCCAAGACTATATAAATATACCGAGGATTAACATCATCATCAAATCCAAGGACTTCCCATTTTAGGCTAGGCTGGCATCCAAAAAAGCCTAAATGTGGCATCTCCTCAAAGAAGACAGTATCTGACAATTTATTATTATCATAAGTCAACTTTAAGATATTTAATGACATGTCTCTCCATAAAACATAATCAAACTATACATTAATAATAACAATCATGAACTTTTTTATATTTAGCAAAGGGAGATTATAAGAAAAGAAAGAAAAAATAAATTCCATTCAAATACAAAAAGCAATCTAGAACCGAATCCATTCAAGAAGAACGCAAACAAATTTATTTTTGGAGGAGCTTATGCTTTGGGATACATTTAATAACTTCATCAAATACTTGTCGTACTTGATCTCTTTCAACATGGACAATAGAGTCTATTTCATAACGATCAATCAAGCCGAGGATTTCTTTAATAATCATAAGCGTAATATTTTCATCTAATTTATCTAAATCTAAACGTATTTTAATTTGATAAACATCGTTCCATCCAACAACTTCAACCAGCCATGGTCCAGACCAAGTTGGACTATGAAAAAAATGATGCTCAAATTTAGTAGCCAAATTCACCCTCTCCTTAAAGGAAAGAGTACTCCTCATGTGCTCAAAAAATATGCAAGTAACTTCTTCCATCTCTGTCAATCATACATACATACATATAAGTAGATGCATGACTACTATGTGCGTGAGTGTAAATTTTAATAGTAACTAATCTATACATGCACATCGGTGGTGTAAATAAACAAATTGCAACTACTATGTGTATGCACATGTGTGTTTGAATTAATACATGTAAGTTAAATCCTTTCCTCGGTGCATGTGTGTGTA
The DNA here is from genome assembly GCF_041138505.1 of Cibotium barometz. NCBI lineage: Eukaryota > Viridiplantae > Streptophyta > Polypodiopsida > Cyatheales > Cibotiaceae > Cibotium > Cibotium barometz. The sequence goes on along the minus strand of NC_141107.1, from coordinate 24,590,775 downwards.
TAAGAAGTTAAACTACTAATACATATACATATAAGAACATAATTGGCACAATGTATACTACAAAGTTAACGCACATACTAACTACATGCAATTCAAATCACAATCCCACACATACACTTCCACCCCCACCCACGCTTTTTCCATTTGGATGACTAAAATATTTTAAAACATTTCCACTCTATCTCTTTCTCTCTCACACACACACTCACACACATCCACACAATGTATATAATAGGCCTTGTACCTACAACAGAATTAATTTAAAAACACACACACACATACACACACAAACTTTTTGTATTTGAATAACTAAAATATTAGTGTCTTCCAAATATACACTTGCTATTCAAATTATTAAACATTCTGTAAGATTCCTCCCCCAGCCCCTCAAGATGTCCAATCTCTCCCCTTGTAATCATTCCCCTTGTCAAAATATTAACAGATCTTGTTTCTACCTATTTTGGCTTAGAGAGAGAAAATATTCTAGAGAGAGGTAATTCAGTTTCTAGATATCTTTGGACGAAAAAATATCCCTTCTTATTAAAATGATTTTCCCTGAAATAGAAATTTAAAAATAATATTAACAGAATATTAACAGATCTTGTTTCTACCTATTTTGGCTTAGAGAGAGAAAATATTCTAGAGAGAGATAATTCAGTTTCTAGATATCTTTGGATGGAAAAATATCCCTTCTTATTAAAATGATTTCTCCTAAAACAAAAATTCAAAAAGAACTTTCCAGTGTACAATTGGAATAAATTAAAAATAGGTAAAAAGGACCTTAGCCTGAGGGTCCAGATTTTTTTGAAAATTTTGGATTAAGGTTCCTATGGACCAATAAGATTAATCCAAATATAGGGAGGACACATAAGATGAAGAGTTGACTAAGGACAAGGTTATTAGTTAAAAAAAGAAGAGATATTTAGAGGAAATGATGCATTTTTGACACCTCAGTGTGGGGGAATTCCCCTCATGAAGGAGACTCCTATTTCACATGTGTGGATGAGTTTTAAACTCACAAACAATGAGATATTTTCATCTCTCCTCTCTCCTATTTTTCAACTAGAAGCAAAAAGTAAGCTAAACTGAACTAAAAATGGTCAAAAAGTGACCAAATTGATTTGAAAATTTCTAGAATTAGTTTGCTTGGTTAGAGGCTCACTTTTTCCTATAAATAGAAGTCTCCTCCTTTGTAAAAGCTTAATAGTTTTTTATGCACTGTTACTCTACTCCACCCCAGAGCCAAAAACATTGAATTCATTAATAATTCACTTGTTTTTGACTATTTCCTCTACAAAGAATTGGTGGCCACTCTTGATCCAAGCAAGAGTTTTTCTAATTCTATTCTATGGTTTTATGATTTCTTGCTTCTTTTAAATTGAAATTGGATGTTATGCCTTGATGGAAAGGCTTCCCCCTTCTCTTCATTGAATTCAGCCCTTCTTTATCCAAGATGTGTAATCAAATAAATAGAGTTAAACTTTTCGTATTGTTTTCTCTTAAAAAATGGGAATTGATTAAATTAGAGTGCTAAATTTATCTTGGGGTAAATTCGAATTAGATTTAGAATGTAAAAATTGAGAAATGATCAGCCATACAAAGGAGGTTATGGCAAAATTTTCTTAAATTTTGTGGAAATAAGTTTTATTTTTATGTTATTCAAAAAGAGTAATCACCTCCGTTTGTGTATTCTAAAAGTGTTATTTTTATTCTATGCATAGAAAGATACATATTGGAAATATTTTTATTATGAAAGTGTTATTTTCATTAGAATTAATTTCTATGCATAGAAAGATGCATATTGGACATATTTTTATTATAAAAGTGTTACTTTCACCAATATTGATTTTTATGCATAAAGTGATGCATAAAAGAATTTTTTTATTAAAAAAGTGTTACTTTCAGTAATATTGATTTTTATGCATAAAGTAATGCATAAAAGAATTCTTATTATTATAAAAGTGTTACTTTCACCAATATTGATTTTTATGCATAAAGTGATGCATAAAAGAGTTTTTTATTATTATAAAATTGTTACTTTCACCAATATTGATTTTTATGCATAAAGTGATGCATAAAAGAATTTGTTTTTATTATAAAAATGTTACTTTCACCAATATTGATTTTTATGCATAAAGTGATGCATAAAAGAATTTTTTTATTATAAAAGTGTTACTTTCACCAATATTGATTTTTATGCATAAAGTGATGCATAAAATAATTTTTTATTATAAAAGTGTTACTTTCACCAATATTGATTTTTATGTATAAAGTGATGCATAAAAGAATTTGTTTTTATTATAAAAGTGTTACTTTCACCAATATTGATTTTTATGCATAAAGTGATGCATAAAAGAATTTTTTTATTTTATAAAAGTGTTACTTTCACCAATATTGATTTTTATGCATAAAGTGATGCATAAAATAATTTTTTATTATAAAAGTGTTACTCTCACCAATATTGATTTTTATGTATAAAGTGATGCATAAAAGAATTTTTTTTATTATAAAAGTATTACTTTCATAAAAAATGATTTTATGCATAGAAAGATGCATAAAGAATTTATTTTTATTTCAAAAGTATTATTCTCATTAATTTTGATTTTATGCATAGAAAGATATATAAAGGAATTTATTTTTATTTCAAAAGAGTTATTCTCATTAATTTTGGTTTTATGCATAAGAAAGATGCATAAAGGAATTTATTTTTATTTCAAAAGAGTTATTCTCATTAATTTTGATTTTATGCATAGAAAGATACATAAAGGAATTTATTTCTATTTCAAAAGAGTCATTCTCATTATTATTATTTTTGCATAGAAAGATGCATAAAGGATTTATTTTTATTTCGAAAGTGTTATTTTCCTTAAAATTAAATTTATGCATAAATAAATGTATATAAAAGGATTTTTATAAAAGTGTTATTCCCACTGAAGTTGATTTTTATAAAAGAATGAATGGATGGATAGATGTGAGGTGAATCAGATAAATGTTAATGAATGGATGGATAGATGTGATGTGAATCAGATAAATGTGAATGAATGAATGGGTGGATAGATGTGATGTGAATCAGATAAATGTGAATGAATGGATGGATAGATGTGATGTGAATAGAAGTGATGAGATGTCATGCGAATCAGGATGTGATGTGGATGTATGTGAAAGGATGGATGTGGATGTATGTGGAAGAATGGATGTGGATGTATGTATGTGAAAGGATGAATGTGGATGTATGCGAAAGAATGGATGTGGATGTATATATGTGAAAGAATGTATGCGAAAGAATGGATGTATATATGTGAAAGGATGGATGTAGATGTAGGTGAAAGGATAGATGTGGATGTGTATGTGATAAGTATGGATGTGGATGTATGTGGAAGAATGATATGGAATGTGAATGAATGTGATAGCCTGTGAATTGGAATGTGAATGATAAGGGATGTGAATGAATGTGATAGCCTATGAATTGGAATGTGAATGAATGATAAGGGATGTAAATGAATGTGATAGCCTGTGAATCACGATGTGAATGAATGATAAGGGATGTGATGGCATGTGAATCGGGATGAGAATGAATGGTATGGGATGTGAATGGTGATGTCATGTGAATCAGGATGTGAATTATGATATGGGATGTGAATGGATGTGATGGGATGTGAATCGGGATAGATGTGAATGAATGTGATGTGGTCTGAATGAGATGTGACGTGAGGAGATGTGATGTGAGTGAATGTGATGTGGTCTGAATAAGATGTGATGTGAGTGAATGTGATGTGGTCTGAGGATGTGACGTGAGTGAATGTGATGTGGTCTGAATGCGATGTGATGTGAGTGAATGTGATGTGGTCTGAATGGATGAGATGTGAATGAATGTGATAAATGTGATGTGGATATGGGTAAATGCGAGTGGATGAGTAAATGCGAGTGGATGAGATCTGATGAGGATCTGATGAGGATATGGGTAAACGCAAGTGGATGAGTAAATGCGAGTGGATGAGATCTGATGAGGATATTTGAGGAAAGAAGTGATGAGATGAAAAATGATGTGATGGATGAGAATGGGAATTTATATGAAATGAATGTGGATTAAGTAATGTTGATTAATGTGGAAAGACGAGAGTTCGTTATAGAAATTGTATTTATGACCTATTTTTAAATGACTGTTTTATGTCAAGAATGCTGGGGAAGAATTTTGACCGTCTTGTGAAAGAGGTCGTGGAGACCTACCTGATAAAGTTGCAACAGCTGACGGAGAGTCAACGGAGGACGTCTCACGTAGCAAGGTCGGTCGAGGTCTTGACCAGCCTCGGTTTGATTTAAATGATGAGCTTCCGGTATGGTGGATGAGGGACCAAGGAAACGGCCTATGAGTGAAGCGCTAGGTGACCTGCGAAGGATCCTAGAGGGTGCTAACCATACGGTGCTCGGGCTCTGGGCTGTCGAAGATACCCACAAGTATGTCAGGAAAGATATTGAATAAGTACGTCGGGGAAGATATTGAATAAGGAGTAAGAGTTGTTTTCTGAATTCGGGCATGGATCTGGTTGATTGACCTTGCTGGTCCTCAACGGATGAGTCTATGGTTCTTTTATATGGATCCGTTGGTTGGTCTTGCTGATCTTCAACGGAGATTCCATTTTGATATGTGAATATATTGCCGGTTACTATGAGCTAGGAACTATCCAAAAGGCCCCTGAGTGAATAGGTGGAGCATTCTGGTTGCCAATGATGCCATAGGTACACCGATGAAGGAATGATTGGAAATAAGGATTTAACCAGAGATTTTGAGGATTATGATCAGTGACACCATGGTTTCATTAAATGATTGTTTTTAAAGATAGTGAAAAAGGGAATTTCATATTGGGTGTGTAAGTGGTGTGACTAGTTTAAGTTTACATGAATATCCGGCTAGGGGGCCTGGGAACTCTTTTCCCTGGTACCTAGGACAAAACCTAACCAAATTCCTAATTGGATCCCATCACTACAATGGTTGGGTGCTAACCCATGGGACTGGACGGGGTTAGACTGATGGATTCCTAAATTGAGACTCAATTCTATTATGGTACGATAGATGAAGTAAATCCCGGACAAAAATTGTTCTATGGAAAAGAATCAACGGCTGTGCCTCTCAATGAGGAAATAAGCATTGGTCTCTATGATCCAAGTGCAATCTTTTCCCTAATCTGACTATGGGACTTACAGGCTCGTTCAGATTAGTTCAGTTAATTAAGGCTTTCGACTACGTTAGAGAAAAGTTATCCTGGAGGAATCGCCCGTGCTTTTCGGGCAAGGGAAGTTTTTCCGGGTTCGGTTTTGGAAGAATCTATGGATTAGTCTTATCCGACTATCCGTGGGCGAGGCCCCGAGTGTGGGACCCTGCCCCACGCAAGAAGTGCTACTTCCGCTGCTAGCACCCCTGAATTCGTTGCGCGGTGGGGATAGGGATCTCACACATTCAAAACACTTTCAACATCAATATGAGGACTCTCTCAAACACACACGGCACACACATGCATTGAACTCTCTCTCTCTCTCTCTCTCTCTCTCTCTCTCTCTCTCTCTCTCTCTCTCTCTCTCTCTCTCAGTATAAAATTATGGAGCCTCAAAGCAAGGCTTATCTGTGAATGTGTGGGAGAGGTAGGGCTTGTGCTCTTGGGCAGGTGACTCGTCCATGCACTTGGGTTCAGGCTCTCCTATCTCGAGGTTAGGAGTTTCTTGTCCCGTTCTAGGGTGGTCTTTGCTTTCACTGGTGTTTTCCAAGATAAGCATTGTTTGACTCCACGCGGTATTAACCAATGGGTCTGATCTTATAAGCAAGGGAGCTTTGGGAGAGTTCATGTCGTCAAAAAGAGGGTTGTTTTGCACCAATTTACTCGAGCATAGGTGCATGGAAAAGTGGAATTACTATGTAGAATCCTTGTGTGAAAAGTTTGTTTTGTGTTTTTTTTTGTGGGAATGGTATGGTCGTACGCTTTGAGAAAGGTACGGATGTACGCTTTCTAAGCTGAAGGGAACAAGCGTACGCTTCTCAGAGGGAAGATGGCACATACGTTCACTTTTTGAAGGACACGGGTGTGGCTTCACAAAGGAAGGGGCATGCAATTTGAGATGGAGAAGGTACGAGCATGGAAGATGAAGGGTACAGGTGTGGCAAGACTACCACGGGTGTATGCTTCAGGCAAAACAACTAATACGGGCATTTACTTTGGACAGGACAAGTGGTATGAGGGTGGCACAAGTGGAATGGGCGTACGCTTTTGAAGCTAGTGCAAAAGAGAATGGCACGGGCGTGGCAAAACTTATACGGCTGTGGCAAACACAATGAATGCTCTGGGGGGGAACATGCGTACCCTTCAAGATCTTCCCAAGATTTGGCCAGATTAAAGGCTGGAGATCTTCCCAAGATTTGGCCAGATTAAAGGTTGGAGATCTTCCCAAATTTGGCTTGTAAAAATGGAACGAGTATGGCACAAGTGCCATGGTCATAGCACGTAAAGGAAACGGCCGTTCACTTCTCAGAACTACCTTCATAATGTGATTTTCGCCTAGTTTTTCCCTTAGATTCCTAGTGATTGATGTATCTTCTCACTAATTTTTTGGGGCTTTGATTCAATAGAGAGCTAGAGCTAGTCTCAAGCTATCTATTGATGCCTACAATGTTTAATGAAAACTAACTAATTAAGATTAATTTTTTAATTAAACTAAGGTGAAAACTTGATGAACAAATAACAAAAAATCAAAGAGTTGCATGAATGTCAAGGGCAATGTTTGAGCACTTACTTGCTTCTCCCATGCTCAATAAAGATCTCAATGCTACAATGCTCGATAACCTCACCCTCAAACGGTAAAGCGGGCCAATGGTTTAGGTCCTTGAAAGTTGAGGAGACAAGGCCACCTTTGAAGCCTTGAAAGAGGCCTTCAAGATAGGATATTCTCACCAAGGTACCAGATGGAGTCCGATGGAGCAATTGCACAATGTCAAACAAAGGGATGGTAAAACCATCCGAGACTATCTCAATAGAGTCAGATATCTCCATTCTCGCTGCAGTGTCAGAGACACATTCTATGATTAAAGACTAATCAGGAGAGTCTTGGATGGTCTAGATGGCGTATCCTTGCACAATTCATTATATGCCATGGCCCATACTTCCTTTGAGCAATGTTGTAGGAGTGCTATGGACTTTTGAGGACAGTTTCAAGGGAACACATTTCCGAGAACTTCATGAGGAGAGTTTCAAGGGAACACATTTTCGAGAACTTCATGAGGGCACATCAGAAGCCCCTTTCAAGACACTACAAAATCTAACGGAAAGAGCAAGGAGTCCACAAGAAGACAACAAGTTGAGAAGTTGGCTACTACATTAATGTAGCAAATGACCCAACATTGGAGAAGTGGCCAAGGTTGGCTGGGAAAGTCAGCCAACCCCATCTCTATCCAAAGAGGGAGCTTGTATGGTGCCCTGCTCGCCACAAAAAATGTGGAGTGGATGGAATCTTGACTTCCCTCTTCCCTTGAGTCTCGAAGCTCATGGAGGGGGATGGCTTCTGCGCTTGCCTTCATAGCAGTGAGATCATAAGCATTGGCCTCTTTCCAGAGGGGCTTTCAAAGGGGATCATCCACTTTGATTCCCTAGGAGGGTGGAGATTAGAGATACGATAGTGGTGCCCATCACCAATGCCTACTAAATCATCTGCAAAGTCATCAGCATTGCATGCAACCTCACCTCCTAGATTTGATTCATGGCATGTAGATAGGCTTCATCTAGGATAGGAGCATCCTGGATAGCATATTCACTTTTTGGGAGAGGTGAGTGTTTGGAACGCTTTGAGTGGAGGACTTAGTTGTGCTACTCCCTGAATATGAGAAAGCTTATATGACAAAGTGGATTGGTGGGCTTTCCTCGAGGGAAACTCCCCACCACCAGAGGACTGGGCTACAAGGCTTTTGTCTCGCAACACCCTAGTTAGATACTTGGGTTATCAAGCACCCTAGTTAGATACTTGGGTTATCAAGCACCCTAGTTAGATACTTGGGTTATCAAGCAGGGATTGATAATTTGCCACAGCAACAACTTTCCCCTCTTCTTGAGCATTCTAAAGAAGCTTCTTTACTTGAGTAGCATGACTCTTCCTTGTTGGGCGAGTGGTGGGGTCCAACTAGGTGATCTTGGCCACCATGTGGTACATTATTACTTCTTACTAGGCATTCTCCCATGGATGGCTTCAGACCAAGTGCAAGGTTGATTTATAACTTTCTTTGGGTAGGGACACACGGCCTGCTGTTTTGTGAGGGCCAAGGTGGCCTAAAGGTTTATTATTTAACTCTAGCATGATGGTGGGTTGGCCATCATTGATCTATCTATTCAGATCAAATCCCTCTTAGACAAGTTGGTTGTTAGAGACCTTTAGCTAGGGGGTGAGCCTTGGTAGGCTTTCCTTCTCGCTCGGATCTGGGCCCATTGATCACCTCCAAGTGAGCCTTCTAGCCAGAGCTATGAATCATCATTTGCCAGCCGCTTTCTTGAAGCATGGAAATCCCTTGTTATTAGGAAGAGTGGTGAGAGAACCCTAGAGGTGTGTCAATCCCTTTAGTTTGAGCCTTCAATCACCCTCTTCAATCCTCCATGACATAGACCATAGCTATGCTAGCAAGGTTGAATCCATTCCCCACTCCTAATCCAAGCATTTACAAGCTACTTAAATGAAATCAAGCATGCAGAAATAAACAGCACACACAAGAAATCCATCACCACATGCACACAAGAAAGCACAAGCAAGAAAGTAGAAGCTTTAGAGAAGAAGGAAGAAGGTTGTTCACTAGAAGATGTGTTCTTCACATTATTTGCCCGATTGCCCAACACTTATAAGGTGCCCAAAAAAGACTTATCATGTATATACAAGCCTTATATGGCCAGCAGCCTTCGGCCACAAGCCTAATGTAACATGAGCCACCTAAGCTAGGGTGGGGAACGACAAAAATGCAGATGAGTATGGATTAAGGGAACATCCCCCTGCACCTAGACGTACTTCTATCCTTGGAAGCTTCACCGCATTGCTAGTAGGGTGAGTAAAAAGTTACAGATGGCATCATGTTATAGATAAGATTGTTGTAACTGAGGATGTCACCATTGCAGAGGAGGTTGAACTTGTCTTCTCTTGACTATGTTTGTTCCTCATCTGAACTTTCTTCACCTTCACTTTTGGACTGTTCAAGGAGAAGGGTTTGCTAGGGAATGGGGGGCTTGGGCCAAGGATTTGCACTCGTAAGAGATGCGTGTGGGTAGTCTATATTTCTTTATCCATGATTGGTGCTTTTGTTGCTTCTTCTCCGGCTTCTTGAGCTCCTGTGCTAGGTCTTGTACCTTGATCTCTACAGTCTTCTTTTTCTCTTTAGTAGGTCTTGTACCTTGATCTACAGTCTTCTTTCTCTCTTCAGTTGCCTATTAGTTTCTTTGTTTCGTGGAGACGAGCCCACTAGATTATTGACCTTGGCATTGTGCACCTTTGTCTGTTTCTCTACATCTCCATCTTTGTCCTAGGTGGTCTCATCCTTGTTGGCCCCCGTGATCCTCCATCCTTATCTTTGTCTATATCCTTTTGTGGTTTCACTTCATCTTTCTTATCATCTTCCTTTGCTAATATGGCACTTGGTCAAATTGGTGATCCAAAAAAATTGATCGTTTACGGATTGTTGTAGATTCAAAGATCAGATTAACATCGGTTGGATCGCGAAACAATTTGAGGGGTTTTGTCATCGATCGAAGGTTGAGATGATTGGCAATGTGAAAGGCAAATTATCGCTCTGAGAGTTATCAAAGGTTTGAATTGATGAACAATTTGAGACGTAGGATGATGACGGCGGCAAGCCTTTGAGGGGGGTTCAGCGGGATCATAATCTTAGAAGTGAGATCGCACGATCAAGTTTCTTGGAATAGTTGTTGAATCACCATAATTTAGTTGCATGAATGATGGCAAGTGCACTAGTAAAAACAAAGTGTGCCTATTACATGTGCCTTGTAATATGACACCTTGAGATCCATAAGAGGATTGATTAAAATAGATATGCGATGCAAAAAAGAATTAAGTAGGGAGTTCTCAGGTGATGGGTCATACACTAGGCTAAGCGTAAAAGTACAACTCACTAGTGTCCCCCTATCTAGAGATGAAGCTAACTGGATTTTAGAGTCAAGAATTCTCCTTTTGTGAAAAGTGTGGTTTTAAGGACCATTTCGCCACTCCTTTGACTTGACTTAGACTTGATATTAAGGAGGTTATGGGAAAACTTTCCATAATTTTATGGAAAAGAAAGTTTGTTTTTATGTTATTCCAAAAAAGTAATTCCCACTATTTTTGCATCTAAAAGAAATATTCTAATTACTCCATGTACATATTCACCTATGAATATGCATGGATATCACTGATATTAATTATTAAAATTGATTTCTATGCATAGAAAGATGCATAATGGAAATTTTTTTATTATAAAAGTGTTATTCTCATTAAATTTGATTTTTATGTATAGAAAGATGCATAAAGGAATTTTTTTATTACAAAAGTGTTATTCTTATTAAAATTGATTTCTATGCATAGAAAGATGCATAATGGAAAATTTTTTATTATAAAAGTGTTATTCTCATTAAATTTGATTTTTATGCATAGAAAGATGCATAAAGAAATTTTTTTATTACAAAAGTATTATTCTTAATAAAATTGATTTCTATGCATAGAAAGATGCATAATGAATTTTTTTTTATTATAAAAGTGTTATTCTCATTAAATTTGATTTTTATGCATAGAAAGATGCATAAAGGAAGTTTTTTTATTACAAAAGTGTTATTCTTTTTAAAATTGTTTTTTATGCATAATGAAATTTTTTTTTATACAAAAGTATTATTCTCATTAAATTTGATTTTTATGCATAGAAAGATGCATAAAGGAATTTTCTTATTGCAAAAGTGTTATTCTTATTAAAATTATTTTCTATGCAAAGAAAGATGTATAATGGATTTTTTTTCAATTATAAAAGTGTTATTCTCATTAAATTTGATTTTCATGCATAGAAAGATGCATAAAGGATTTTTTTATTACAAAAGTGTTATTCTTATTAAATTTGATTTTTATGCATAGAAAGATGCATAAAGGAATTTGTTTTATTATAAAAGTGTCATTCTTATTAAATTTGAGTTTTATGCATAAGGAAATTCTTTTTTATTTTAAAAGTGTTATTCCTATTAAATTGGATTCTATGCATAAATAGATACATAAAAGGATTTTTATTTTATATAAAAGTGTTATTCCCATTGAAGTTTATTTTTATGCATAAATAGATGCATAAAGAATTTTTATATCAAAATTAGAATTCTCTTAAATTCTATGTTTAAATTCTATGAGTATTTGATAAATGAATAGTTAAATACTCTAAGAGAGAAATTTCTATCATTTTATATTCACACGGATTGTAAGAAGAAAATGCAAGAAATATATCAAGATAGAAATATTCAGATAAATGATTAATTTATTCCTCATTGGAATTCGTATCTAATTTAGAAATCAGTTAAGTGAATATTAAAAGAAAGAAATTTAGTAAAATAGTAACTGAATTATCAAACCTTTTCGAGAAAGATAGGTCAGGAAAAATCTTATCAGACTCGAACCTTGAATCAGACTATGACCAATACCAAACTCTTTCGTCAATTTCAAGGAAAGAAGGTCAAAACTCCCATCAAATCTGAAACTAAGTTTCAGACCCTTCGAAGTGATCTTTGGATCAAGGTTATAGAATTAGAGGAATTCTGGTACGAAATTCAGAATTTCGATTAAGAAGTTTTGGAGATACTAATTCAAGAAATACTTCTTGTAATCAAAAGAAAATCAAACTGAAAACTTGTATAGAAACCGTGTTTTCTTAAAGGACTGTCTTATGCCTGAATGGATGTGGATGTATGTGAAAGAATGGATGGATGTATGTGAAAGAATGGATGTGAATGTGTAAGTGAAGAATGGATGTAGATGTGTATGTGAAAGAATGGATGTGGATGTATGTGAAAGAATGGATGTGGATGTGTATGTGAAGAATGGATGTGGATGTGTATGTGAAAGAATGGATGTGGATGTGTATATGAAAGAATGTGATGTGATGTAAAGAGAGGTGATGTGACATGAATATATGTGGATGTGAAGTGATAGATATGAATGTATGGATAGATGTGGGTAGTCGTACATGTGAACGATTGGATGGATGTGGATGAATGAGATGAGATGTGGATGAATGAGATATGATGTGGATAGATGTGATGTGATGTTATGTGGATAGAATATATGTGATGGGATGGTGATGTGAATGAATGAGATGTGATGTGATGTGAATGGATGAGATGAGATGTGATGTGAATTGGGATGTGAATGAATGAGATTTGATGTGAAATGGATGTGATGTAAATTGGGATAGATGTGAATGGATGATATGTGATGTGAATGAATGTGATGAGATGTGATGTTAAACGGGATAGATGTGAATGAATGAGATGTGATGTGAATGGATGAAATGTGAATGAATGTGATGTGGATATGGGTAGATGCGAGTGGATGAGATCTGATGAGGATTAAATGAGGAAAGATGTGATGAGATGAAAATGATGTGATTGGATGAGAATGGGAATACATATGAAATGGATGTGGATTAAATCATGTGGATTGATGTGGAACAATGTGGAAAGATGAGAGTTCGTTATAGAAACTATATTTATGACTTGTTTTTAAATGACTGTTTTATGTCACGAATACTCGGAAAGCATTTTGACCGTCTTGTGATTGATGTCGTGTGGAGACCTAGCTGATAAAGTTACAACAGTTGACGGAGAGTCAATGGAGGACGTCTCATGTAGCAAGGTCGGCCAAGGTCTTGACCAGCCTTGGTTTGATGTGGATGGTGAGCTTCCGGTACCGTGGATGAGGGACCAAGGAAGTGGCCAATGAGTGAAGTGCTAGGTGACCTCCTGCGAAAGATCCTAGAGGGTGCTGACCATATGGTGCTCAGGCACTGGGTCACCGAAGATACCCACACGTGCGTCAGGGAAGATATTGGAAGAACAAGGAGTAAGAGTTGTTTTCTGAATTCGGGCATGGATCTGGTTGATTGACCTTGCTGGTCCTCGACGGATGAGTCCATGGCTCTTTTATATGGATATGTTGGTTGATCTTGCTGATCTTCAATGGAGATTCCATTTTGATTTTTATAAGTGAATATATTGCCGGGTACGATGAGCTAGGAACTATCGAAAAGGCCCCTGAGTGGACAGGTGGTGAGCGTTCTGGTTGCCAATGATGCCATAGGTACTCCGATGAAGGAAAAATTAGAAATTAGGATTCAACCGGATATTTTGGAGGATTATGATCAGTGATACTATAGTTTCATTAAATGATTGTTTTAAAGACAGCTGAATCTGTGAAAAAGGCAATTTCATATTGGGTGTGTAAGTGACTAGCTTTAAGTTTGCCTGAATATCCGGCTAGGGGGCCTGGGAACTCTTTTCCCTGGTACCTGGGACAAAACCTAACCAAATTCTTAAATGGATCCCATCACTACAGTGGTTAGGCGGTTGGCTAAGAGAAGCCGAAGGGATGGTGATGACGATGATGTCTTGTATACCTCTATTTTCTCAGATGCATTTCTGGTTACCACGGATGATGGTATGTCACAAGATTGGATTATTGACTCTGGAGCATCCTTTCATGTTGCTCCACACTAGGAGTGGTTTGCCTCTTATGATGCAGGAAGGAAAGGATGTCTGCGGTTGGGAAATGATTATGCCTGTGACATTGTTGGAGTGGGAGATGTGTATCTTTCACTTGCAAATGGCTTAGCTCTTGTGCTCAGGAATGTACGGCATGTGCCTATGCTTAAGAAGAGCTTGATCACAGCACTGGACAATTGGATGACAGTGGTTACCATGTTTTCTTTGGTAATCACTCATGGGAAAATCAGCAAAGGGTCTCTTGTAGTTGTTGGAGGTTCCAAGTCCGGAACTTTGTACTCTTTGCATGTGTCTGGTGTTAAGGATCATGTGATTGCTGTAACTGAGCTGCCATCTGTTTCATTGTGGCATCATCGGTTGGGACACATGAGCATGACAGGAATGAAGATACTTTCTGGTTTACAGTATGTTCCTGTGCTTAATTTTTCAGATTTTAGCGTGAGCATTGCATGTATGGGAAGCAAACACGGTCTTCACATTAAAAAATCTTTAAGCAAGAAGAGGCTTGAACCATTGGAGTTGGTTCACAGTGATGTATGTGGACCTATGCCTACTGCCTCATTGGGTGGTGCTTCTTACTTTGCTACTTTCATTGATGATGTTACACAGAAAGTGTGGGTCTATCCTCTTCGGCAGAAGAGTGATGTCTTTGATGCATTTCAGAAGTTCTTAGCATTTGCTGAAAATCAGTCGGGCAAGAAGCTCAAATGCCTGCGTACTGATAATGGAGGAGAGTATACCTCTCATGCATTTAAGAATTTTTGTGAGCTACATGGCATCAAGCGGGAGTTGACTACTCCTGAGAATCCTCCTTAGAATGGGGTTGCTAAGAAGATGAATATAACTATTCAAGAAAGGAATATAAGCATGCTTTCTAATGCCGGTCTACCTCATGGCTTTTGGGCTAAGTCTATCAAGACAGCAGTGCATCTTATCAATAGATCGCCTACCAAGGCACTAGATGGGCAAGTGCCACAAGAGGCTTGCTCAGGCAAGCCACCATCTTATGGGCATTTTCGTGTTTTTGGTTGTGAAGCTATGTTCCTAAGGAAAAATGCAGCAAGCTTGATCCCAAGTCAAGGAAGTGCATTTTTCTTGGATATGGTAATTCAAGCAAGATGGGATACCGATTATGGGATCTAGAGGCTAGGAAGATAGTACGCATCCCCATGATGTTATCTTTAATGAGAGGACAAGATGCACAAGAAGCCATAGAAGACTGTTGAGATACGCAGAGTGGTGTTTCAAGAGGATGGATAGCCACCATATGCGAGGCATGAACAGCCTGTTCCACATGATGCAGGGCATGGATAGCCAATAGATCGTGAGGTGGGAGAGCCACAGCCAAGTGAACAACCTCAGATTATGTAGGATATGCAGTTGGGACAGCCAGGAGCTCAGGTTGAGCTAGTGTTGAGACGATCTTCTAGAGTCTCACGTCCTCCACAAAGGTTTACACCATCTCTTGACTATGTCATGTTGACAGATTGTGGTGAGCCTTCATGCTATACAGATACTATGTCTCGGGATGACAAGCATAAGTGGGAGAAGGCCATGAAGTCAGAGATGGACTCCTGGATGAAGAATGCAACTTGGGATTTGGTTTCATTGCCCAAAGGCAAGCATGCATTGCCATGCAAATGGGTGTATAAGTTGAAGATGTCTCCAGCAGATGCATTGCCTAAGTATAAGGCAAGATTGGTTTCCAAGGGTTTTAAGCAGGAGAAGGGCATTGATTTTGATGAGATCTTCTCACTAGTGGTGAGGATGACTACCCTTTGTACAGTGCTTGCATTGGTTGCCAGAGAGGACATGGAGCTTGTCCATATGGATGTCAAGATAGCTTTCTTGCATGGGGATCTTCATGAGGACATCTTCATGCAGCAACTAGAGGCTCTGTTGTGCAGGACAAGGAATGCATGGTATGTAAGCTTCAAAAGAGCCTTTATGGTCTGAAGCAAGCTCCACAGGAGTGGTACCATAAGTTTCATGCTTTTATGCGATCCCAGGGATATACCAGGAGTGAGACATATCATTGCCTCTACACTAAGAAGGCATTGGGGATGGCAGCCTTATGATTTTGATCCTTTATGTGGATGATATGCTAATTGTTGAGAAGTCTACTCATGATGTGGATGCTTTGAAAAAACAATTGCATGAGCCCTTCGACATGAAGGATTTGGGTGATGCCAGTCACATTCTTGGTATGAGGATTGTCAGGGAGGACAGAAGCAAGAAAGTGCTCTCTCTGTCACACAGAAGGAGTACATTGGCAAGGTCCTTGAGCGTTTCAACATGGAGAGGAGGAAGCCCATAAGTACTCCGTTGCCTCCATATGTGAAACTCAGCCCCAAAAGGACAGCCCTAAGTGTCAAATGATGAGAGGGCTGAGATGGCGAAGATCCCTTATGCATCTGCAGTCGGTAGCTTGATGTATGCCATGGTAGCTACACATCCAGATATTTCTTTTGTAGTGGGAGTTGTTAGCAGGTATATGGCTAACCCTGGCGAGAAGCATTGGGAGGCAGTGAAGAGTATCTTGAGATACTTGATTGGTACAAAGGATTTGTGCATTTGCTTTGGGAGGAAGGATAAATCTATCCTTGGTTATGCAGATGCAGATTTTGCAGGGAATGTAGATAATAGAAGGTCTACGAGACAGGATATGTTTTCACATTCAGTGGAGGTGCAATTTCATGGGTCTCTTGTTTTCCAGCCTTGTACGGCTTTGTCTACCACACTGAGGCAGAGTATGTTGTAGCCAGTGAGGCATGCAAGGAATCTATATGGCTTACATGTCTAGTGGGAGACTTGGGCATTACAGGAGAGGTTCCAGTTTTGCACAGTGATAGTCAAAGTGCCATCCAGTTTTGGCACGGAATCCTGTCTTTCATGCTAAGACAAAGCATATTGAGGTGAAGTATCACTTCATTAGAGGATAAGTGCATTAGGCTTGTCAAGGTTCATACAATTGATAACCCTGTAGATCTTCTTACACGAAGAGTTTATTCTCTGAGCAGTTTGCACATTGCAGACTATTGATGGGCATCCGATAGCATGTCCACTGGGTTTTCTCCCTTAAAGGCCCATTGGCCTTTAGAGGTTGTTGGGGTTAAAGGCCCATGTGGCTGGAACCTCGTGTATAGTTGGATGTACCATTCATTTATATAGTGAATAGCCTGAAGATAAGGGTGATTGAGCACCCACCAAACGATGTGTTCTCTCTCTCTCTCTCTCTCGCTCTCGTTGCATCTCCAATCCATAAAAAAAAAGCATACCTTAGGTTATGACCCTAGTCTCTACACACTATCACATTAGTGAAACCATTTCTAGCTATTATATCGGGCATCGTATAAATGAAACCGCTAAGTAATGATTCCAAGATTTGCCTTTTGCTTTTTTTAAAATTAAGTTTTAGAAAGAACTTGATAAAAATGAAAAATTATGGCACCACTCTTGAGAGACCCAAGCAATGGCCTAGAGATCGCATACAAGAGTATCTAAGAACCACTAAAAACCTCTACAACGATAGTTTTTTTTTAAAGCTCTTTGTTTGTAGGTTTTTAGCCACAAGGTCCCATCCCATGAAGATCAAGGATACGTTCCCAAGTCTCCATCACTAAGAGCCAAAAGTGATACCTAGATCCCACATGGTGATGGTTATCTTCTTGGGTCGTCTTTTAAATTATTTTTATATTTTTTATATTTTTGGTTTGTTTCTTGTTTTTTGTTTTTTATTTAAACTACTTTCACTTTCACAATTTACTTAGAGGGCTCTATTCTAACTAAAGAGGGCTCTATTCTAACTAAAGAGGGTACACTAAGGAAGGTGGAGTACATGGCATACTCCTTTGGCATACTTTAAGGTTGATCTAAGAAAGGATTGAATTAGGACCAAATCTGAATGGCTATCCAAGTAATAACTAGAAAAGTGATAGAGAAATTAGAGAACAATGCAAGCAAGCACTCAAACAAAAAATGCAAGCAAGCACTCAAACAAACAATAACTGAAGAATAATAAACAAGATTGAAATTGAAAACAATAGTATTAGTTGAGGATGGGTTTATAATACACCTAATTTGTTATTTGGTTGGAAAGTCAGTCTTTCAAATTGTACTTGTGTTAACCACTCTGGTTAACATTACTTTTCAAGCATGGCTACGCTTATTGTATTCATCTTTTATAACCGCACAACGCACTTAATGGAAAAGAGACATGGGATGACCAAGCTTACCGTTTGTGTAACACCGGTCATGAGGAATAGTTGTACATAGACCTAGGAAGACTAGTTTTGGGCCCCCAATTGTAAATAGAGGCCAGCCATTGTAACTATGAGCTCTTGTATATAAGACATTTTATGAAATATGAAAAGGGACAATCCCATTAGTCTCATTGTAGTCTTGTCCCTCTCTTTGTCTCTCTCATGAGCTTGTGGTTGTATGCTTGCTTGTTGTGCTTGTATGCGTAATTGTTGGTGTGTGCTTGTGGGATGGTGATGCTCTAGCTTCTCTCTTTCTCTCCCCTCTCTACCAAGTCCCTCTTGCATGCATGTGGCATGAGGTGAAGGTTGAGCTTTTTCCATAGCTCCCTCCTTCTTGCTCTCTACCTAGCCATTGAATCTCTACTTGGGTGTGACACAAGTAAAGGTGGAGTGAGCCTCTAGCGGGTTCACATCGAGGAGTTAACCCTTATTAGGTTTGGCTAAGTGAAACTCTCCAGACTCGACCCTTGCATGTTTTCTCTCCTCTATTCTCTCTCTCTCTCTCTCTCTCTCTCTCTCTCTCTCTCTCTCTTGTGTGCAAGGTAGTATGTTAGGATTAGCATCTTTGGTGTCGCTACCGGGGAAATGCATTTAGCTTAGGGTCCTCTGCTTTGTTCATTTGCTAGAGTCATTATTTGAACCGGTTGGAGTGCAAATCCACCGGTTGGTTGCTTGGTTTCGTGCTTGTTTTTGTTTGTTGATGGTGATTCCATGGAGCAATGGAGGTTTATTGAGCATTGTAGCATTGAGATCTTCATTGAGCATGGGAGAAGCAAGTAAGTGCTCAAACATTGCCCTTGACATTCAGGCAACTCTTTGATTTTTTGTTATTTGTTCATCAAGTTTTCACCTTAGTTTAATTAAAAAATTAATCTTAATTAGTTAGTTTTCATTAAACATTGTAGGCATCAATAGATAGCTTGAGACTAGCTCTAGCTCTCTATTGAATCAAAGCCCCAAAAAATTAGTGAGAAGATACATCAATCACTAGGAATCTAAGGGAAAAACTAGGCGAAAATCACATTATGAAGGTAGTTTTGAGAAGTGAACGGCCGTTTCCTTTACATGCTATGACCATGGCACTTTGTGCCATACTCGTTCCATTTTTACAAGCCAAATTTGGGAAGATCTCCAACCTTTAATCTGGCCAAATCTTGGGAAGATCTCCAGCCTTTAATCTGGCCAAATCTTGGGAAGATCTTGAAGGGTACGCCTGTTCCAGAGCATTCATTGTGTTTGCCACAGCCGTATCAGTTTTGCCACGCCCGTGCCATTCTCTTTTGCACTAGCTTCAAAAGCGTATGCCCATTCCACTTGTGCCACCCTCATACCACTTGTTGTCCTGTCCAAAGTGAATGCCCGTATTAGTTGTTTTGCCTGAAGCATACACCCGTGGTAGTCTTGCCACACCTGTACCCTTCATCTTCCATGCTCGTACCTTCTCCATCTCAAATTGCATGCCCCTTCCTTTGTGAAGCCACACCCGTGTCCTTCAAAAAGTAAACGTATGTGCCATCTTCCCTCTGAGAAGCGTACACCTGTTCCCTTCAGCTTAGAAAGCGTACATCCGTACCTTTCTCAAAGCGTACGACCATACCATTCCCTCAAAAAAAAAACACAAAACAAACTTTTCACACAAGGATTCTACATAGTAATTCCACTTTTCCATGCACCTATTCTCGGGTAAATTGGTGCAAAACAACCCTCTTTTTGACGACATGAACTCTCCCAAAGCTCCCTTGCTTATAAGATCAGACCCATCGGTTAATACCGCGTGGAGTCAAACAATGCTTATCTTGGAAAACACCAGTGAAAGCAAAGACCACCCTAGAACGGGACAAGAAACTCCTAACCTCGAGATAGGAGAGCCTGAACCCAAGTGCATGGACGAGTCACCTGCCCAAGAGCACAAGCCCTACCTCTCCCACACATTCACAGATAAGCCTTGCTTTGAGGCTCCATAATTTTATACTGGGAAACACACAGTCGGAAGAGCTGCAACCTAGGGCAAGAGGTGTGGACCATCCACAAGAGGGTGAGCCCACACTGTCTCTAGATCCTAGAATGGAAATAAGGTAGAGCGAAAGCCATCAAACCTAGACTGAACCACCAGTTTGGAGAGCCATGCCTATTTCAGGAGTGGTTGGTTCTTACAGGGCCCAAAGACCTTTACAAAACCTAGGGCCAGGTCCATCTTCTCAAGGACCATAAATGTCATACCAACAGCGAGAAAGGGTCTACATAGGCCCATAACATCAACCCAGTCCACCTGTATACTAGCTGTACCCACCACAAGGAGCATACCCTAGGTACCACATAGGACCATAAGGGGCACAATCTAACCC
The DNA here is from genome assembly GCF_041138505.1 of Cibotium barometz. Classification (NCBI taxonomy): domain Eukaryota; kingdom Viridiplantae; phylum Streptophyta; class Polypodiopsida; order Cyatheales; family Cibotiaceae; genus Cibotium; species Cibotium barometz. The sequence continues at coordinate 24,570,414 of NC_141107.1, read as the reverse complement.
ACCTATGAGACAAGGGCCTCTAATGGTATATTATCCTTGTGGCCCTGCTCCTCTCCCAACCTTTCCTCAACCTACACTTGCTCCACCAGCCATGGCAAGGCTAACACCAGAAATGTTAATATTAGCCATGGAAATAGGGAGGGGGTGGTTGCAAGCATCATGCCCCAAACACCACATGGGACCACAAGGGGCACAATCTAACCCACCTATGAGATAAGGACCTCCAATGGTATATTATACTCTTTTCCTCGCTCCTCCTCCAACCTTTCCTTAACCTATACCTACTCCAACCATGGCAGGGCTAACCCCAGAAATATTAAGATTAGCCATGGAAATAGGGAGGGGGTTGGCACAGGCAACTTGCACCTGCACCCAGATTAGAGCAGAACAAACCCACCATCTCAAAGCTTTACTAAATTTGATGTGACTTGAGATCCCATCCCACATTTGGAGATGTTTAATCAAATTTGTGAAGCCTTTGGCCATGTAGAAGATCAGGTTAAGGTGAGTGCCTTTGGCCATGTAGAAGATCAGGTTAAGGTGAGTGCCTCACCCTCAAACGGTAAAACGGGCCAATGGTTTAGGTCCTTGAAAGTTGAGGAGACAAGGCCACCTTTGAAGCCTTGAAAGAGGCCTTCAAGGTAGGATATTCTCACCAAGGTACCAGATGGAGTCCGATGGAGCAATTGCACAATGTCAAACAAAGGGATGGTAAAACCATCCGAGAATATATCAATAGAGTCAGATATCTCCATTCTCGCTGCAGTGTCAGAGACACGTTCTATGATTAAAGACTAATCAGGAGAGTCTTGGAAGGTCTAGATGGCGTATCCTTGCACAATTCATTATATGCCATGGCCCATACTTCCTTTGAGCAATGTTGTAGGAGTGCTATGGACTTTTGAGGAAAGTTTCAAGGGAACACATTTCCGAGAACTTCATGAGGGCACATCAGAAGCCCCTTTCAAGACCACCACTACAAAATCTAACGGAAAGAGCAAGGAGTCCACAAGAAGACAACAAGTTGAGAAGTTGGCTACTACATTAATGTAGCAAATGACCCAACATTGGAGAAGTGGCCCCAAGGTCGGCCGGGAAAGTCAGCCAACCCCATCTCTATCCAAAGAGGGAGCTTGTATGGTGCCCGATCTGTTGAGCGAACCATACTAGCACGGAATGTCCACATTTGGAACCCTGTCCCAGCATCTACTGCACATATTGCCAAAGATGGGGTAATCAAGAAGCTACAAACTGTTATCAGTAGAGGGCTACTCAAGCCCGTGCTCTATCTCAGGGCCTTCCCAGCCAACCCAAGGCAACCACTAGCTTTTCTAGCACCTGCTCATCATAATGCACCTCAACCAGGCCAAGAAGTGGCCCAAAGAGAATCATTAGGTACCTGAAATGACGTTACCAGTCCCGGTTCTCCCACCTTAACCCCCCTTGCCAAGAATCACACTAGTACATTAGTTAACCTTGATATAAATCTTTAAAGAAGGGGACGAGGGGGAAATTCCAAAAGTTTCTAACTACGAAACCCTAGAGCCAACAAGCCCACCCTCTTAAATTCTAAGTCACTATGTTATGGAAGGAGACCAAGTGTACCTAGTGTACTTACCCGCCCTAATGCCTAGGGCTAGAGACATGAATACAATGGCAAAAGACCACCTATGCAGTGCTATCATTGTGCAGGGCCTCATCTCGCGTGACGAGTAGTTGAGTGTCCTATCAAAAAGGGATGACGAGTACCTATGTAGGTGCTCTTGCATTAACTCCCTTGTGTGTTGGGTGTGGAATTGACCATATGTATAAATATTGTCCGCTAATACTTGGAACAACAAGGAAGGCTCGTGAAGCCAATCCAAACACCAGGATTGACTTGGTGAGTGTAAGAGATGGCTTCATCTACACAGTCCCTCTCAACAAAGGTCTCACAATGGGCAACCAGGGACCTCTTTTGTGATGGTCCCCAGCCAAGGTCAAAGAGATAAACCTGGCAGGCCCAGGTGAGGACCCGAGGGGCCAGTATACATTGTGAAGACCTCTCTATAGAGGAAGAGACCGAGCTCATCACTTTGCTTACAGAATTGCAGGATTGCTTCACCTGGAAGTACACATATATGAAAGGTGTAGCTCTCAAAGTAGTCAAGCACACCATCCCGATGGTTGATGGAGTAAGGCTGGTCAAGCAAAGGTCATATCCTATGAATCTAAAATATTCCAAGATAGGTCGTTACACTAGGTTTGATTGCTCCTTACCTTAGAGTCTTGGTTTCTTCTCCATATAAGCCAGACTGCCAATGTCAAGGGGGGTCGTTACACTAGGTTTCTAGAGAGTGCTAATTCAATATTGAGATATTTTTGGATATATAAATTCTACAAATATCAAAAATATATTTCCCTGAAACAGAAAATCAAAAATAAATTTTGCAAAGTGCATTATGAATCAATTAAAAATGATTTAAAAGACCATTAGCCTAAGGGTCAAGATTTTTTAAAAAATTTGGATTATGGTTCAATAAGGTTCCTATGGACCAATAAGATTAATCCAAGTGTTGGGATGAGATAAATCTAATGAATAAAAGAAAATACCCAAAAAGGAGTAAATGCCCACATAAGATGAAGAGTTGACTGAGTACAAGTTTTATTAGTTAAAAATTATGAAATATTACTAAAAAAATAAGATATTTTGGAGTAATCATACCATTTTGACACCTTGGTAAGGAAAGGGGGAGCCTTCAAGGAGGCACCTATTTCACACATGTGAAGGAGTTTTAAAATCAAAAGTATTAAGATATTTTTATCTCTCCTCTCTCTTGGATCAAACCAAATCAAAAAGGGAGCCAAACTGGTCCAAATCTTGTCCAAATTTAGCCAAACTGAAGCTGAAAAATTCTAGAACTTAGTTGGACTCAATTAGTCGCCTCCCTCACCTATAAAAAGACCCTCATTCTTTTGTATTCTCATCTGTGAACTAGACCATGCCAGTATTACTCTAAAATAAGCATATTTTCTATTATCCTCTAAAAATCCTCTACAATTTGGAGAGATTGGAGCTTCTCTCTCTCTTCAACCTTCTTTGGAGCTTTCCTCAACATACTAACTAATTGATTGGTTGGGGGCCTCTCCTAGAGAATCAAGCAAAAACAAGAGGTAAGGTGTGACTTTATGATTTTTTCTTAATCTTCTAAATGTTTTTCACCCCTCTCAAGCTTGAGAAGTATTCAATTAAATGGTTCTTCAATGCATATGAAGCTCTCTAATGAATTTTAATGATTAATCACATAAATTTTACATTTATGCTTAAATTAAAATATCTTTTAAGCATATCTCTCTCTCCCCCAAAGAATGGTCATTCCTATGACCAATTCTATATTCAAATGATGCTTCTCATGGAGCAATTCTTAATTCTAAAAGTAAACTCTATGCTAGTCAAATTAGAGGCCAAAGAAATGGCTTTTTAATGTTTTTATGTTACTTAAATTATGATAAACTTAGGGATTAAATCCATAAATTGGATATTGGTCCAAATGATAGTTATTCTATCATATTGTATTACTAAACCTTATGCTTTTCAAATTTATTGAAAATTATCAGTAATAGCTATGGCAAAATTTTTAGAAAAATTAACACATAAATCATTTTCATGCATAATGTGAAAAGAGGACTTCCTACCATATTCTAGGATTAGTCATCCTAGGTTAAATGAATAACTCTCATCACATCCATGGAAAAATTATTTTTAATGTTTATGCATAAATGGTTAATTAGAGAAAAAGAGAAATTTCTAGTAATTTTATTTTTATGATTGAAGAGAAATTCCCATGGCAATGGAAATCCAAACATTCCAATGGAGAAAGAGAAAATTTGGAATACTAAAATAATGGATATTTTATTTAAAATTAAAGAAGAATTTTAGTTAACTTTATTTTTATGCATAAATAAATTTAAATGATGAAAGAGAAATTTCCACCATAATTGGAATTCACTCATTTAAATGAGAAAAGTGAAATTCTTAGTATAATGGAATTAATGGATATTTTTATTTAATTTTAAGAGAAATTTTAGTTAAATTTATTTTTATGCATAAATAAATTTAAATGATGAAAGAGGAATTCCCACCATAATTGGAATTCAACCATTTAAATGAGAAAAGTGGAATTCTTACTATAATGGGATTAATGGATATTTTTATGTAATTTTTAAGATAAATTTTATTTAAAATTATTTTATGCATAGGAAAATTTTAAATGATAAAGGAGGAATTCCCAACATATTTGGAATTTAATCATTTAAATGGAAAAAGAGAATTCTTGGAATATTTAGAATATTGAATATTTTTAGAGAAATTTTAGATAGATTTAATTTATGATAAAAGAGGAATTCCCATGATATTTGGATTACACTCATTAAATGAGAAAAAGGAGGTATTTCAAGTTTATTAAAAAAAATAGATATTGGAAGAAGATTTTTAATGATATTTAAGAAAAGAAGGATTTGAATTACTTTTTAGTGTCAAAAGAAGAATTTCCACCATAATTCTACCTACGAAATTAAGGATAAGAAATTAAATGGTAGAAAGAATATCTTTAGATATTTTATTTGGTTAAATCACTAAATTGATATTTACCCAAAAATAGATGTTTATCTGAAGGGAATCCTTAGTAAACCGAATGAATTTGGTTAGACTACGAGAGGGATGGATAGTAAACCTACTTGTCCATCTCTCGATCTGAATAAAAAAAAACTTCGTGATGACCAATTCCAGTTCCTAAATACAAAGAATAGACTACCGTTGAACTAAACTAGTTTTCCTTGACTGAAATCACCAAGAATCTAGTTGGATAGTCAGTCAAATGATGGGTAGATTACCCTGATGAGAGATCAAGGATTCTCATTATGAAATTAGGAATTATGGGAAAAGGGGTTTTGTGGAACCAATCTCAAAAACTGAGAATTTTACGTGTATTGGAACCTCTGTTTTTCATTTAAAGGACTGTTTTACGCCAGAAAGTTGCAGGAAGCATTTGGCATGTGTTTTACTAAGAGGAGGTTCGTTGTTGCAACAGCTTCCGCCCGCAGGGAGTCGTCGAGAGGGACATTGCTCGCGGCAAAGCCTATCGAGGTCTTGACCAGCCTCGGTATGGTTAAAGTGGTGCGCTTTTGGTACAATGGGCGAGGATCTACGAAGCGGTTCCTGAGCGAAGTGCTAGGATATCTAAGGAGGATCCTAGAGGGTTCTGACCAGGCGATGCGTGGGCTCGTGGTTGCTAGGACACCCATGCGTGCGTCGAGGAAGATTCAGATGGACTAAAAGGAAAGATTTTTGTGAATCAAATTTTGATACTGGATCTCGTTGGTTGGCCAACTGGTCTTCAAATGGAGAGTCCAGAGGACACATTTCGTAATACAAAGGACTCAGAATTTTGGAGGACGATGATCAGTAATATTATGATTTCTATTTAAAGCCAGCCAAATCTGGCAATTTCATATTGGGTGTGTACGTGGTATGGCTACCTTAATTTTGCATGAATCGCCGGCTAGGGGGCCTGGGAACTCTTTTCATCGGTACCCGGGCAAAACACAACCAAATCTTTATAAAGGAATCCCACCAATACAGTGGTCGGCAGGTGGTTGGCTAACCCATGGGCCGGTTGCTGGATCGGAGGATTCCTGCAAAACAATTAAGATGCAATTAGTTACGTTAGTTAGATTAAGTCTTGAGAAGACCTCGTTCCTCGTTCTATGGGAGGGGATCAGCGGATATACCTCGTTAAAGGAGAAAAAAAGCGGTGATTCCATGGACCAAGTGTAAGTCTCTTCTTGATCTGACCATGTGACTTCAAGCTCGGTTAGATCAGTTTAACTAGTTAAGACTTTGACTCGTTACAGTAATTCCCTCATTAGAAGATTTTCACATGGCGGAATCGCCCATGCCTTCCAGGCGAGGGGAGTTTTTCTGGGCTCAATTTTGGAGGAACCGCCCGGGCTAGTCTCTCGTCCGGACATCCCGTGGTGGGCAAGGCCCCGAGTGTGGATCCTCGTCGTGCGCAGGAGGCCAATGTTGCTTCCGCCGCCGGTGCACTGCGGAGGGGGAGTCTCACAAATCACATTGGTCTAGTCCTCGTTGGCCCAATGGGTGTGTCTCTAGAAATTTTGAGTGGATACGAATTCTCCTAGTTGTGACCCACCATATGATCAGTTACATAAATTGGTAGTAGATGCTCCTGTCCGTTTTGTGAATAGCATTGGTATGACCAATTATGCTAGGGACTATTGCAGAGGCACATTTTTCTTCCCCCTCTCTCCTTTTTTTTATCTTTTATTCTTCCCATTATAATTAAATAGCGAAGAAGGGGAGGGTAGAAAAGTTGAATTCTTGTGTGGTCCGAGAAGAGATTGACAAACTCATTGATGCCGGATTCATCTATGAAATAGAACATACAGAATGGGTATCACCCATTGTGATAGTGCCCAAGAAAAATGAGAAAGTCATAGTGTGCGTAACCTCAAAAAGGTCAATGCCGCCACCATAAGAGATCATTACCCCTTACCATTCACAGAACATGTGCTAGAACGAGTAGCACGAAAGAAGGCCTATAGCTTCCTTGACGGATTCTCTGGCTATAACTAGGTGTTGATTGACCCAAAGGATAAACACAAAATAGCCTTCGCCCCACGGAATGGGGCACATATGCATACTGTGTCATGAACTTTGGGCTGACCACCAATGCCCCATGGCACCTTCCAGCGTTTAATGTGCATGGATGACCTTTGTGCCTAGAAGGCACACCTTGATTGTTTGCATAAGGTGTTAGAAAGATGCAGGCTATATCGCATCTTATTGAACCCACTCAAATGTCAATTTTGGGTCAGACACGGAGTGATCTTGGGACACATTGTCTCCAAGCAGGGAATCTCCGCTGATGATAGCAAAGTGCAGCTCATCCTTGAGCTACCCCCACCCACCAACTTTTAAGGGAGTCCAACACTTCATGGGACATGTCGACTACTATCAACGATTCATTTTTATGTACGTTGATATAGCTTGATCTCTTTATGGACTCTTGATTCATTTTCAAGTGAATGGAGGAATGCCAACAAGCCTATACAATGCTCAAGCAAGCCTTGGAAAGTGCTCCAATTCTCAAGTCCCCCAAATGGGACATTATCTTTCATGTCCACATCAATGCCTTTGCTTTTGCTGTTGGATGTGTGTTGGCCCCAATCGAGTGAACACAAGATGGACTTCCCCATTAGCTTTGCTAGCTGCCAACTCAATGAAGCCGAGAGAAATTACACCACAACCAAAAGGGAAGGGTTGGCTATGGTCTAAAATGTTAAGAAGTTTCGCCATTATGTTATGGCGACCAAGTTCATTTTCTTCTTGGACCATCAAGCTCTTCTCTACCTGGTAAAAACAAGCCCTGTAATAACGACAGGTAGAATCACTAGGTGGCTGCTTATATTGCTTGAGTTTGACTTCACTGTCATGGTGAGGAAAGGCTCATAGCATGCGCTAGTAGACTACATGTCAAGGATCCCTAATGGTGAGCCGCTCGTGGGAGTAGAAGATGATTTACCAAATGCCGCTCTATTCCAACTATGCTTAATTCATGAATGGGTTGAGGAGGTAGCATACTTTTTAGCCAACAGCTTACCAGTGGACCCCCTCCTAAACAAGGACGGTGCCAGTTGCCTAATTAAACAGGATGCCCCCTACCAACTCATTGCAGTTCAACTCTTTCGGCAGGGAAAAGATGAGATTCTTAGATGTTATGTCTATGAAGACGAATACATCTTCCTTCTAGAACAAGCTCACTCTGCCTGTGCAGGTGGGCACTTTGCAGCATATATCACTACATGCAAAGTCCTCACAGCTGAGTTATAGTGGCCAAACTTAATGGCGGATGTAGTAGGATATGTCAAGCAGTGTGATGAGTGCCAACGTGCAGTAATTCCCTGCTTTAACATGTCCCTAAACCCTATGGTGTCCTTGCAACTAGTTGAAAAATGGGACATAGATTTCATTGGACCCATCAGTCGAGCAGCCAAATACACCCAAGCTAGATATATATTGCTGCCCACCACCACGGACTATTGCACTAAGTGGGTTGCTACCCGTAAAGATGATGCACGATTGACTGCCAAATTCCTTCATGAATCAGCCCCCATCACACGCTTCGGTTGCCCCCTTGAGCTTGTGAGCAACAATGGGACACATTTCATTAATGAGGTAATCCAATTCCTCTTGCAAGAGTTCCTTGTCACTCACAAAAAGTCATCCCCCTATTACCCCCCCCAAGTGAATGGCCAAGGTGAGAGCACGAACAAGGTTTTGTGTGCCATTCTGACTAAAATTGTGAAGGCTAGACGCAACGATTGGGAACAAAAGTTGCTGATAGCACTTTAGGCATATAGAACTTCCTACAAAGCAGCAACCAATGCCTCCCCTTCAGTTTGACCTATGGAATTGAAGCGGTCATGCCAATGGAGTTCTTGGTCCCTAGCTTATGCATTGCAGTACAAGAGAAGCTCACGTGAAACATCTTAGGCTGTCGCTTTTTTGAGCTCGAAACACTTGATGAAACATGCCTTCTAACCGTATACAGCATGCTTGTCGAAAAACTAAGGCGTAAACAATGGTTTGACAACCAGCTCAAACACAAATAGATGAACTAGGATGACATGGTCCTCCTATTAAGCATGAAGATGCACAAAAAGAAGCTTAATCTCAGAGGCTTATAACCCTTTCTAGTCACTGCTGAGATTACCCCACAAGGTGTCGTGTGCATAGAGACACTTGATGGTGTCGAAATGGCTAGTTATTTTAACGTTAGAAAATTAAAATGCTACTATGGCCCACTCACTGTAGCCACCCTAAGAACCATCCACGATAAGAAACAATGTAAAAAGGACCACGAGAATATAAAACAAGCCGCCCAACAAGAGGCCAAAGCGAGGCAAGGCAAGCTTGACAGAAACAAATCATGGTCAACATGGTCCAAGTGGTTGACCTCAAAGAGGAAGGAATGGAAGGTGAAGCTTGCCCGATTATGGCTAGGAATAACCACCCCAACAAGCTTCATCCAAAAATTAGCTCTTTTAGACACAGGGGCTAATTACAACCATCCCTACAAGCACACACCAACAATCAAGCGTGCAAGCACAACAAGCAAGCATACAACCACACACAAGTTGCCAATGTTGAGGGTATATCATTGGTAAGGTCCGTTGGCACGGTAGAATGGGGGTTCGACGAGTGTCTTTGAGAAGCTTCTACTTTCCTTTTTCCTAGGCAGTCTTTGTGGCAGAGGCCACCTTGGGTTTCCATTGAAAGGTCGGTGATTGCTAAGTGACACGAGGTGGGAGTTGGGGTTGGGGTGATTTGGGGATCCAAATATGTTGATTGCCCTCGTATAAGTGTTGGGCTTGCAGTAGAGGTTTGGGGATCCACTTGAATGTTGGGTTTGGGCACGACTAAGGATTTGATGGAGGATAGGGGTGCTGTGGAGAGCGTTTGGGCCTGCGTCTGTCCTGTACCCTGTAGTCTTGTGGTTGGCAAATTGGTTGCCAATAAGGGGGATGAGGAGCTTTGGGTGCCGGTGGATGAGCGTGGGATTTGGATGCCGGTGGATGAACGTGGGATTTGGATCATCGAGGGATCCACAATGTAGATGTGCCCTTATAAAAGCCCTATGTTGTTAGAAGCTTCTTAGGCACCCAATGAGGAGATGGCATGCCTTGTGTAAGTGTGCTATTTTGGTTAGAAGTATTAGTATGGTTAGTTTTTTGTGGTGGGTCTGCAGCTTGAGTGATTGTTGAGTTGTGGGAGTTGGCTGCTGCTGCTGTCGCGAGTGTGGTGGTGAGGAAGGTATGAGAGGCAATGATGTGGGTGGAGGTGACATTGGCCTCTTTTTGAGTGGGATGGACTTATGGGGATGTGAGGATGGAATGATGATGGGAAGTGGAGGGATGACTTCTTGGCATGTGGGAGCAGTGGGTACGGGCTCTTCATCTGTCTCATGAGGACTGTAACTTGTTGGCCGGAGGCCAGCTGTAAGGTCAGCATCCTTACATCCCAATCAATTTTTCACATGTTATGTCCCATCTAACCCTGTTGAAGGAGTATTTCCTCGCGCATCATTATTGCAAGCATCACATAGAACTTCCCTTCCAAGGGATTATTTCCAATGTGGAATAAAAGCATGACGGTACCTAAGTAGTGAACCTTCTAAGCATCACATAGAACTTCCCTTCCAAGGGATTATTTCCAATGTGGAATAAAAGCATGACGGTGCCTAAGTAGTGAACCTTCTATGATGCCATTGTTGTGACTGTGGTAGGAGTATCTTTTAGTGCAGGTCCAAGAAGGGAATGCCATGTTTCACGAGACATTATAATTTTTAAACTTTAAAGATGAAACTAGAGTCTAGAATTTACAATAAAACCAAAATAAATTTCAAACTTCAAACTTCAAAGATGAAAGTAAGGACTAGAGTTTTTTTTTGGTGAGAAGTTGATCAAAAACTTAATTGTAATCATGAGGAAAGGCACTAGTTCATGAATTGATTATTAGGATGCCTTTTCTCATTAGAATGAAAGAAAACCATGCCGATTCATTGCACCAAAGTCTTGCTCTTCCTAGCACAAAGAGGATACATATATAGCTACTAAAAACGATTACTTGAACACTGATTTGACAAGTAAGTGGAGCCAAATGAGGCTACAATTTCGGCATTACCCATTACTTCATCCTTGTGAAAGGCAAATGTGGGCATGTGTTCTAAGTCTCATACTAAAAGGTGGGAGTTATACTTGCTTACTAATTTTTTGGATATGTGGCTCCTAAGTATACTAGTACCTATCTTTTAAATGAGAGATATAGTTTTGTTGTTCCCCTTCTTGAAACCCCATCATAAGGTAAAAGCACGTATAGGTGGCTGCTTTTGGTACTTGAAAGCACCGAAAAAGTGGTTGTGTGGCTAAAAAGTGTGTGGTTTCTTTGTTGTGATTTAGTTTTAACAAAAATAATAGAAAAGAATAAAAAGAAAATACTAAATGATTCCTAACAGCTTCGCCAATTCCCCCCCACTATGCACATTTTTCATCAAAAATCCCTCCTTCCCTCTCTTCAATTAGTCTTTACTTGCTTGTGTCTTTATGACTTGTAGGTACAAATCTGTCTACTTCTCTTTGTGTGGATTAGTGTCTACTCTCTTTATGTAGGGTTTAAACATCTCCAAAGGCACATGTTGGTGGTGTTTAAATGTGTGTGGGTGTGTGTGTAGGTTTCTCTCTCACATATTGTGCATGCCTATTTCACTCTAATATGCTTTCTTTCTCTCTAACTAAATGTTAGTTTGTGTTTCATGTTTCAGCAACAACAACAACAAGGACTTCTAAAGCCAAGAAGAAACCTTCTCCGCATAGTCTCAAAGGTAGGCTAAATGTAGCTATTCAAGTTTTACATTGCACTTGATAGTTAAGTGCATACAAGAAAGGAATTTCTTTTAGCACCTAAAATATGTACTGTGTGTGTGGTCTTCTAGTGAAAAAGGATTTTCTTTTAGCACCTAAAAGATGCACTCTACATAGTGTCCCAAGATCATGTCCATTATACCTTTGTAATGAAGATACACCATATTTTTTGATATATATAGATTCATTCTATCTTTGTAATGAAAATATAACATATTTTATATCAAAATGCGGTGTGTTGGAAAGCTCCTAAAGTTAAATTTCCTCGAGAAACTCATTTTTTCATGACAAAATAGGAGTTTCATGAAGAATATGGGCTAGTCTTGATGGTAAAGACCCCATGTAGGATTCCTCCCCCAACCCCTCATGATGTCCATATTCTCCCCCTGTAGTCAAATCCATCTTCAAAAATATCAAAGATCTTGTTTCTACCTGTTTTGGCCTAGAGAGAGGTTATTGAGATTTTCGTATTCTTGGATGGAAAAATATCTCTTCGTATTTAAATAAGTTCCCCTGAAATAGAAGTTCAAAAAGATTTTCAGAAGGTGCATTATAATCTATTCAAACGGCCTTATCCTGGGGGTCCAGATTTTGAAAATTTTAAATTAAGGTTTTGAGGGGCCAATCAGATTCATCCAAATGTGCGGAGGAGATAAATGGAAGAAATAAAGAAAATCCACCCAAAAATGAGTAAATACTCACATAAGATGAAGAGTTGACTAAGGACAAGGATATTAGTTAAAAAAAGAAGAGATATTTAGTGAAATGATGAATTTTTGACACCTCAAGATGGGGATTCCCCCTCATGAAGGAGGCACCTACTTCACATGTGTGGTGGAGTTTAAAATTATCAAAAATTGAGATATTTCATCTCTCCTGTCTCCTAATTGAAGTCTAGATTCAAAAAGTAAGCTAAACTGACCTAAAAATGGTAAAAAATTGACCAAACTGATCTGGAAAATTCTAGAATCAGTTTGCTTGGTTAGAGGCTCACTTTTTCCTATAAGTAGAAGCCTCCCCCTTTGTTGAAACTTAATAGTGTTTTATGCACTGTTACTCTACTTCTCCCAAGAGCCAAAAACTGTGAATTTACTCATAATTCATTAGTTTTTGACTTTTCCCTCTTCTAAAGATTGGTGGCCACTCTTGTTTCGAACAAGAGTAGATCCCTCAAACCATCAAGCCAAAGGAAAGCTCTCAAATTCTCCTTGTAAGTTGGAGATTCTTCTCTTTTCTATTTCATTTTATGGTTTTTATGATTTTTGTCTTCTCTAAAATGAATATGATGTTATGCCTCATTGAAAGAAGGCATTCCCCTCTCTTCTTTAGTAAATCCAACCATTCTTTATCCTAGATGAATGATTAATGGATAAAATCAAGTTTTTCATAATGTTTCTCTTAAATAAGTAGAAAATGTACATTAGAATGATTTAAATACTCTTGGTGAAATTCTAATTAATTTTAGAGAGTTAAAAATTGAAAAATGGTCAGCCATACAAAGGAGGTTATGGTGAAGTTTTCTAAAATTGTGAAAAATAAGTTTTACTTCTTTTTATTTCAAAAAGAGTAATTCCCATCGTATATGTATTCTTAAAGTGTTATTTTTCATCCTAGGTATAGAAAAATGCATACTAAAAATATTTTTATTAAAAAAGTGTTACTTTCTTTAGAATTAAATTCTATGCATAGAAGGAAGCATATTGAAATTTTTATTTTGATTATAAAAGTGTGATTTTCATCATAAATGAAAATGATTCTTATGTATAAATGGCATAAAAGAAATTCTTTTATATTAAAAGAGTGATTTTCATCATAAATGATTTATATGCATAAAAGAAAGTTTTTATTTTAAAAGAGTTATTTTCATTGGATTTAGTTTTTATGCATGGGAAGATGCATAAGAGAAATACATTTATTCTAAAAATGTAATTCTTAGTAAATTGGATTTATGCATAGAAAGATGCATAAAGAAATCTATTTTTATTTCAAAAGAGTTATTCTCATCAATTTTGATTTTATGCATAGAATGATGCATAAAGAAATCTATTTTTAATTCAAAAGAGTTATTTTCATTAATTTTGATTTTATGCATATAAAGATGCATAAAGAAATCTATTTTTATTTCAAAAGAGTTATTCTCATCAATTTTGACTTTATGCATAGAATGATGCATAAAGAAATCTATTTTTAATTCAAAAGTGTTATTCTCATCAATTTTGATTTTATGCATAGAATGATGCATAAAGAAAATCTATTTTTTATTTCAAAAGAGTTATTTTCACCAATTTTGATTTTATGCATATAAAGATGCATAAAGAAATCTATTTTTATTTCAAAAGAGTTATTCTCATCAATTTTGATTTTATGCATAGAATGATGCATAAAGAAATCTATCTTTATTTCAAAAGAGTTATTTTCATCAAGTTTGATTTTATGCATATAAAGATGCATAAAGAAATCTATTTTTATTTCAAAAGAGTTATTCTCATCAATTTTGATTTTATGCATAGAATGATGCATAAAGAAATCTATTTTTATTTCAAAAGAGTTATTCTCATCAATTTTGATTTTATGCATAGAATGATGCATAAAAGATTGATTTTTATTTTAAAAGAGTCATTCTCATTAAAATTGAATTTATGCATAATTAGATGCATAAAAGATTGATTTTTAATTCAAAAGTGTCATTCTTATTTAAATTGAGTTTATGCATAGGAAGATGCATAAAAGATTGATTTTTATTTCAAAAGAGTCATTCTCATTAAAATTGAATTTATGCATAGGAAGATGCATAAAAGTTTGATTTTTAATTCGGAAGTGTTAATCTCCTTAAAATGGAATTTATGCATAAATAGATGCGTAAAGAAATCTTGTAACAAAAATAAGAATTCTCTTGCATTCTATAAATGATGTGGATGTGGATGTATGAATGTAGATGTGGATGTGGATGTATGAATGTGAATGTGGATGTGGATGTATGAATGTGGATGTGAAAATGGATGTATGAATGTGGAATGTGGATTTGGATGTATGAATGTGGATGTGGGAATAGATGTATGAATGTGGATGTGGATGTGGATGTATGGATGTGGATGTGGATGTGGATGTGGATGTGGATGTATGAATGTGGATGTGGATGTGGATGTATGGATGTGGATGTGGATGTGGATGTATGGATGTATGGATGTGGATGTGGATGTATGGATGTGGATGTGGATGTGGATGTATGAATATGGATGTGGATGTGGATGTGGATGTGGATGTATGAATGTAGATGTGGATGTGGATGTGGATGTATGGATGTAGATATGGAATGTGGATGTGGATGTGGATGTGTATGTTTGAATGCGGATATGGATGTGGATGTATGGATGTGGATGTGTATGTGGAATAATGAATGCGAATGTGTATGTGAAACGATGTGACGATGATATGAATGAATCTGATGTGATGAGATGGAAATTGATGATTGGATGAGAATGGGTACACATATGAATTGAATGTGGATGTGTATGTATGAATGCGGATATGGATGTGGATGTATGGATGTGGATGTACGAATGTGGATGTGTATGTGGAATAATGAATGCGAATGTGTATGTGAAACGATGTGACGATGATATGAATGAATCTGATGTGATGAGATGGAAATTGATGTGATTGGATGAGAATGGGTACACATATGAATTGAATGTGGAATAAGTAATGTGGACTGATGAGGGACAATGTGGAAAGACGAGAGTTCATTATAGAAACTGTATTTGTGACTTGTTTGTAAATGACGGTTTTATGTCAAGAATGCTGGGGAAGCATTTTGACCGTCTTGTGAATAAGGTCGTGGAGACCTAACTGATAAAGTTGCAACAGGTGACGGAGAGTCAACGGAGGACGTCTCGCGTAGCAAGGTCGGCCGAGGTCTTGGTGACCAGCCTTGGTTTGATTTAAATGGTGAGCTTCCGGTACGGTGGATGAGGGACCAAGGAAGCGGCCTATGAGTGAAGCGCTAGGTGACCTGCGAAAGATCCTAGAGGGTGCTGACCATACGGTGCTCGGGCTCTGGGTCACCAAAGATACCCACTCGTGCATCGGGGAAGATATTGGAACAAAGAGTAAGAGTGTTTTCTGAAACCAAGTATGGATCTGGTTGATTGACCTTGCTGGTCCTCAACTGATGAGTCCATAGCTCTCTTATATGGATCTGTTGGTTGATCTTGCTGATCTTCAACGAGGATTCCATCTGGATTTTTATAAGTGAATATATTGCCGGGTACTATGAGCTAGGAACTATTGAAAAGGCCCCTGAGTGGACAGGTGGTGAGCGTTCTGATACCATAGATACTCCGATGAAGGAATCATTGGAAATTAAGATTCAACCGGATATTGGAGGATTGTGATCAGTGATACTATAGTTTCATTATATGATTGTTTTAAAGATGACTGAATCTATGAAAAAAGCAATTTCATATTGGGTGTGTAAGTGGCATGACTGGTGTTAAATTTGCATGAATATCCAGTTAGGGGACCTGGGAACTCTTTTCCCTGGTATCCAGGACAAAACCTAACCAAATTCCTAATTGGATCCCATCACTACAGTGGTAGGGTGGTTGGCTAACCCATGGGATTAGGCTGGATGGAATTGGATGGGGTTAGGCTGGACTAAAGGATCCATAAAATGAGACTCAATTTATGTTTAGTATGTTAGATAAGTAAATCTTGGATAAATTGTTCTATGGAAAAGAATCAACGGCTGTGCCTCTCACTGAGGAAAAAAGCGTTGGTCTCTATGATCCAAGTATAGTCTTTTTCCTTGATCTGACTATGGGACTCATGGGTTCGGTCAGATGAGCTTAGTTAGTTAAGGCTTTTAACTACGTTAGGGAAAAGTTATCCTAGTGGAATCACCCGTGCTTTTTGGGCAAGGGAAGTTTTCCGGGTTTGGTGAAGAACTGAGGAATTAGTCACCTGTCCGAATATCCGTTGGGCAAGGCCCCTAGTGTGGGATCCTGCCCCGCGCAAGAAGTGCTACTTCCATTGTGCTAGCACCCTTGAATTCATTGCACGGTGGGGACAGGGATCTTACAGCTGGTATTAGAGCAATTTGACTAATGAGGATCAACCAAAAAGCCAAAAATGTCAAAAATTTATGTAGCAATATAAGATCAGAATTTTGTGATGAAATTCATACAAATTGTTATTTGAACTGAAATTCATAAATTAGTAATTGGGTCTTCAGATGGAAGTACCACAATTGCATGGAATCCCTGACTTGCTTGAGGCCTAGACATGATGGTCTTTACCTTATAGTTCCAAGGACCGTGACCTGTATATACCGAGGGTATAACTACAGCTCTTTACTGGCAGTATATACGAGTAAATCTAAGACTTGAAATTATAAGCATTAATGCTATCCAAATGATGAATTCGAATGTGGTTGATATTATTTTTAAATTCTGGTTGTGAACTGATGAGTTGATTTGGATTCTGATTGAAAAATGATGATTCATGAAATTTGGTTGAAATGTAATAAGCTGAGCAAAACCACAATAAGGATGAATGGGACGAGTCCCTGTGAGATGATGTTCATAACTGAAATGACGTTAATGACTTCAGCAAATCACTATGAGATTAGTGGATTGTGCTGGCAGATTACTACTGTTAACTTTTGATCAGTGGATCAAGTTAGGGGATGATAAATTAAAATTTTGAAAAATTGAAATCCCCATGGAGGACTGTTCAGATGAAAAAATTCAGTCTGATGGACCATTATTGTGTTAAAGATATGAATGAGATATTTTGAATGAATTGTTATCTGATAATGCATTCTATATGAGTATCTTTACCCCATGATTATGTGGGGAACCGACCTATTTAAAGAACCCCAGAATGAATCAAAAATCGGATTGAATCATAAATAAAGAAACTTAACAAAAATTTTCGTATTGATAGGAACATGGATTGAGGTCGTCGTGGTAGAAATGTTAACCCCCAACTCGATGAAGAAGAGCTCGAACTAGATGTTCGTAAAACTCTTCATAGTTCGCAGCCTGGTCCCTTCAAGGGTGAAGGGGAACAGTTAGGTGAAGTTGTAGAAAAGTGGATTGAGGCCATGGAGGAATACTTTGATGTAACTGGCTACAATGAGAGAAGCAAGATGGCTCTTTCCAGGTTAAAGATTGTGGAAATGGCCAGGGTTGCGTGGAGGAATCACTGCGAGACAAACCGTCTCGACGAGGTTCTGTCCTCCCGGCTTTTTAGAAACAAAGATGAACAAATTCTTAGAGTTAACCCAAGGGAGTAGAACTATTGAAGCATATCACAAGCATTCGCCCTCCTCCTTAGATACTCGCCTCTGCTGGATGAAGAACAGCTGATGGGCCAGGTTCATTCGGGGACTGAACAAACCTTTGAATATCCTGGTGAAGAATGCCAAGCCAGTTTCCATGGCCGAAGCAGTTCGGATGGCGAAGGATTTCGCCAAAGCCTTTGATGTCAAAGTCCCGCCAAAGCCAGCACCATCACCTTTCAAAAGGTTTTTATTCCCAGAAGGTGATTCCAACCTTCCTCTGCCCAAGAGATATCAGGGTCAAACCTAGGATATGGGAAGTTCCAGAATGGAAGAAATGTCCTTTTCCCGAAACTCAATCCCCTGGATTTCAACTTCAGAAGTTTCACCCTTGAACAAGAGAGTGAAATGCTATAAGTGTCAAGGATTTGGACATCGTAGTATGGATTGCCCAACTCCTTTTGGATCAAGGTTTTCAGGGCAGGGAAATCAGGGATCAAGATTCCAGACTCCATCCCCTTCCTTCCAGAGTAATCAGGGTTCTATCCGCCAAAATCAGGGAAATCTCAGAGGTAGACCCTCTATCCAACCTGCAGTTTCAATCCAAAGTAATGCAAGACCTCCACCTCAGAATAGGGAAAGTTAAAGAGAGTTATTCCCAAATCGACCGTCCACTTCCAAGGCAGTAACGCTGGAAGTGATTGAAGAAGAAGAAGATGATGAATGAGATCATACTCCACCTGCAAGATGAGGACATCTCGCGTTTTTTAAGTGGGGTAGAATGTAAGATTCCTCCCCCAACCCCTCATGATGTCCAAATTCTCCCCCTATAGTCAAATCCCTCTTCAGAAATATCAAAGATCTTGTTTCTACCTGTTTTGGCCTAGAGAGAGAAAATGTTTTAGAGAGAGATTATTCAGATTTTGGATATTTTTGGATGGAAAAATATCTCTTCATATTTAAATAAGTTCCCCCGAAACAGAAGTTCAAAAAGATTTTCAGAAGGTGCATTGGAAATAAATTATAATCTGTTCAAAAGGCCTTATCCTGGGGGTCCAGATTTTCTGAAAATTTTAAATTAAGGATTTGAGGGGCCAATCAGATTCATCCAAATGTGTGGAGGAGATAAATGGAAGAAATAAAGAAAATCCACCCAAAATGAGTAAATACTCACATAAGATGAAGAGTTGACTAAGGACAAGGATATTAGTTAAAAAAAGAAGAGATATTTAGTGAAATGATGAATTTTTGACACCTCAAGATGGGGATTTCCCCTCATTTTTAGGAGACGCCTACTTCACATGTGTGGTGGAGTTTAAAATTATCAAAAATTGAGATATTTCATCTCTCCTCTCTCCTAATTGAAGTCTAGTTCCACAAATGTAAAGCTAAACTGACCTAAAAATGGTAAAAAAATTGACCAAACTGATCTAGCAAATTCTAGAATTAGTTTGCTTGGTTAGAGGCTCACTTTTTCCTATAAATAGAAGCCTCCCCCTTTGTTGAAACTTAAGTGTTTTATGCATTGTTACTCTACTTCTCCCAAGAGCCAAAAACTGTGAATTTACTCATAATTCATTAGTTTTTGACTTTTCCCTCTTCTAAAGATTGGTGGCCACTCTTGTTTCGAACAAGAGTAGATCCCTCAAACCATCAAGCCAAAGGAAAGCTCTCAAATTCTCCTTGTAAGTTGGAGATTCTTCTCTTTTCTATTTCATTTTATGGTTTTTATGATTTTTGTCTTCTCTAAAATGAATATGATGTTATGCCTCATTGAAAAAAGGCATTCCCCTCTCTTCTTTAGTAAATCCAACCATTCTTTATCCTAGATGAATGATTAATGGATAAAATCAAGTTTTTCATAATGTTTCTCTTAAATAAATAGAAAATGTTTATATTAGAATGATTTAAATACTCTTGGTGAAATTCTAATTAATTTTAGAGAGTTAAAAATTAAAAAATGGTCAGCTACACAAAGGAGGTTATGGCAAAATTTTCTAAAATTGTGAAAAATAAGTCTTACTTCTTTTTATTCAAAAAGAGTAATTCCCATCGTATATGTATTCTTAAAGTGTTATTTTTCATCCTAGGTATAGAAAAATGCATACTAAAAATATTTTTATTAAAAAGTGTTACTTTCTTTAGAATTAAATTCTATGCATAGAAGGAAGCATATTAAAATTTTTATTTTGATTATAAAAGTGTGATTTTCATCATAAATAATTTTTATGCATAAATGGATGCATAAAAGAAATTCTTTTATATTATCATAAATGATTTGTATGCATAAAAGAAAGTTTTTATTTTAAAAGAGTTATTTTCATTGGATTTAGTTTTTATGCATGGGAAGATGCATAAGAGAAATACATTTATTCTAAAAGTGTAACTCCTACTAAATTCGATTTATGCACAGAAAGATGCATAAAGAAATCTATTTTTATTTCAAAAGAGTTATTCTCATCAATTTTGATTTTATGCATAGAATGATGCATAAAGAAATCTATTTTTAATTCAAAAGTGTTATTCTCATCAATTTTGATTTTATGCATAGAATGATGCATAAAGAAAATCTATTTTTATTTCAAAAGAGTTATTTTCATCAATTTTGATTTTATGCGCATATAAAGAAACATAAAGAAATCTATTTTTATTTCAAAAGAGTTGTTCTCATCAATTTTGATTTTATGCATAGAATGATGCGTAAAGATTTCTATTTTTATTTCAAAAGAGTTATTTTCATCAATTTTGATTTTATGCATATAAAGATGCATAAAGAAATCTATTTTTATTTCAAAAGAGTTATTCTCATCAATTTTGATTTTATGCATAGAATGATGCATAAAAAAATCTATTTTTATTTCAAAAGAGTTATTCTCATCAATTTTGACTTTATGCATAGAATGATGCATAAAGAAATCTATTTTTAATTCAAAAGTGTTATTCTCATCAATTTTGATTTTATGCATAGAATGATGCATAAAGAAAATCTATTTTTTATTTCAAAAGAGTTATTTTTATCAATTTTGATTTTATGCATGTAAAGATGCATAAAGAAATCTATTTTTATTTCAAAAAAGTTATTCTCATCAATTTTGATTTTATGCATAGAATGATGCATAAAGAAATCTATTTTTATTTCAAAAGAGTTATTTTCATCAATTTTGATTTTATGCATATAAAGATGCATAAAAAAATCTATTTTTATTTCAAAAGAGTTATTCTTATCAATTTTGATTTTATGCATAGAATGATGCATAAAGAAATCTATTTTTATTTCAAAAGAGTTATTCTCATCAATTTTGATTTTATGCACAGGAAGATGCATAAAAGATTGATTTTTATTTCAAAAGAGTCATTCTTATTAAAATTGAATTTATGCATAGGTAGATGCATAAAGATTGAGTTTTAATTCAAAAGTGTCATTGTTTTTTAAATTGAATTTATGCATAGGAAGATGCATTAAAGATTGATTTTTATTTCAAAAGAGTCATTCTCATTAAAATTGAG
This sequence comes from Cibotium barometz, assembly GCF_041138505.1. NCBI lineage: Eukaryota > Viridiplantae > Streptophyta > Polypodiopsida > Cyatheales > Cibotiaceae > Cibotium > Cibotium barometz. The sequence goes on along the minus strand of NC_141107.1, from coordinate 24,549,143 downwards.
TTTATGCATAGGAAGATGCATAAAAGATTGATTTTTAATTCGAAAGTGTTATTCTCCTTAAAATGGAATTTATGCATAAATAGATGCGTAAAGAAATCTTATAACAAAAATAAGAATTCTCTTGCATTCTATAAATAGATGTGGATGTGGATGTATGAATGTAGATGTGGATGTGGATGTATGAATGTGAATGTGGAAATGGATGTATGAATGTGGAATGTGGATGTGGATGTATGAATGTGGATGTGGGAATAGATGTATGAATGTGGATGTGGATGTGGATGTATGGATGTGGATGTGGATGTGGTTGTATGGATGTGGATGTGGATGTATGAATATGGATGTGGATGTATGAATGTAGATGTGGATGTGGATATATGGATGTGGATGTGGATGTATGGATGTAGATATGTGCGCTTTTGCCGCACAGGTCGTAGCTGGGGACTTGCCGGACACCGTATGCGAGCCACAAATGGCTGCAAGCATACAACCAGGAAGGCAAGCTCAAAACAGAATGCAAAAGGTGTGTCACTCACCGCTTAACTGCCGCCTTAAAGGATTCCCGCGTCGCAGCCGTGAAGGAGGAGCCGCCGTCACCGCTCTACCGCCTCGCCGCCGCCGCCGTGCCGCTACACAGTGCGCTCGATCGCTCTCTCACTCTCTCTCTCTCTCTCTCTCTCACACGCAGGAGAAGGAAACCAAGGAGATAAGGCAAGAGCACTCTTGTATTCACAACACATGAGAATGAGGATTTTAGGGTTACATTTGACTCATATAGGTGACTTGGCCGTTCACACTTGGGCGCCCATACATGGCCGGCCGACCCTAACCCTTATCCTACTGATATCCAAGGTGCGCCTCTCATCGGCGATCACCCAATCCCTTCATCCTTAACATATGGTGCCGACAAGCCCGGCCCATGACTCAGAATATTTAAATTAATGACGTAAAATATAGTATGTCGCAATGTCCGCCATGGGTTAACAATGGATGTGGATGTGGATGTATGGATGTAGATATGGATGTGGATATATGGATGTGGATGTGGATGTGGATATATGGATGTGGATGTGGATGTATGGATGTAGATATGGAATGTGGATGTGGATGTGAATGTATGGATGTGGATGTGGATGTGGATGTATGGATGTAGATATGAAATGTGGATGTGTATGTATGGATGTGGATGTGGATGTGGATGTGGATGTATGGATGTAGATATGAAATGTGGATGTGTATGTATGAATGCGGATATGGATGTGGATGTATCGATGCGGATATACGAATGTGGATGTGTATGTGGAATAATGAATGCGAATGTGTATGTGAAATGATGTGATGATGATATGAATGAATCTGATGTGATGAGATGGAAATTGATGTGATTGGATGAGAATGGATACACATATGAATTGAATGTGGAATAAGTAATGTGGACTGATGAGGGATAATGTGGAAAGACGAGAGTTCATTATAGAAACTGTATTTGTGACCTGTTTGTAAATGATTGTTTTATGTCAAGAATGTTGGGGAAGCATTTTGACCGTCTTGTGAATAAGGTCGTGGATACCTAACTGATAAAGTTGTAACAGCTGACGGAAAGTCAAGGGAGGACGTCTCGCGTAGCAAGGTTGGCCGAGGTCTTGACCAACCTTGGTTTGATTTAAATGGTGAGCTTCCAATACGGTGGATGAGGGACCAAGGAAGCGGCCTATGAGTGAAGCGCTAGGTGACCTGCGAAGGATCCTAGAGGGTGCTAACCATACGGTGCTCAGGCTCTGGGTCGCCGAAGATACCCACTCGTGCGTCGAGGAAGATATTGGAACAAAGAGTAAGAGTGTTTTCTGAAACTGAGTATGGATCTGGTTGATTGACCTTGCTGGTCCTCAACTGATGAGTCCATAGCTCTCTTATATGGATCTGTTGGTTGATCTTGCTGATCTTCAACGAGGATTCCATTTGGATTTTTATAAGTGAATATATTGCCAGGTACTATGAGCTAGGAACTATTGAAAAGGCCCCTGAGTGGACAGGTGGTGAGCGTTCTGATACCATAGATACTCTGATGAAGGAATGATTAGAAATTAAGATTCAATCGGATATTTGGAGGATTGTGATCAGTGATACTATGGTTTCATTATATGATTTTTTTAAAGATGGCTGAATCTATGAGAAAGGCAATTTCATATTGGGTGTGTAAGTGGCATGATTGGTGTTAAATTTGCATGAATATCCAGCTAGGGGGCCTGGGAACTCTTTTCCCTGGTACTCAGGACAAAACCTAACCAAATTCCTAATTGGATTCCATCACTACAGTGGTAGGGTGGTTGGCTAACCCATGGGCTGGACTGATGGATCTGTAAAACGAGACTCAATTTCTATTTAGTACATTAGATAAGTAAATCTTGGATAAATTGTTCTATGGAAAGAATCAAGGGCTGTGCCTCTCAGTGAGGAAAAAAGCATTGGTCTCTATCAGTCTTTTTTCCTGATCTGACTATGGGACTCACGAGTTCGGTTAGATGAGCTCAGTTAGTTAAGGCTTTTGACTACGTTAGGGAAAAGTTATCTTGGTGGAATCGCCCGTGCTTTCCGAGCAAGGGAAGTTTGCCGGGTTCGGTTTTGGAAGAACGCTGGAATTAGTCACCTGTCCGGGCATCCGTGGTGGGCGACCCCTAGTGTGGTATCCTGCCCCGCGCAAGAAGTGCTACTTCCGCTGCTAGCACCCTTGAATTCGTTGCGTGGTGGGGATAGGAATCTTACACCCCATTGGTGAAGATTTCAATGATACCCAATAGCTTTCAGTGTGGGCTCAGAAGCGCCATAATGATGAGAAAGTCCACTTAAGGTCATTAAGAGTGAATCTGTATAGTATGAGGAATGCGTTCTACTTTACCACAAAGTCTACCAACCAAGAAGCCCCCTCAAACAATGAAGTCTCAGTGCATTTTTCTCTGGGATTTTCTTGGGAAAGCCCAAAGCCCTTCAAAGAAAGAAAAACACAAGGTGAAATGGGCTGAATTCAATGAGGGTGTCATCAACAATGTGATTCAGAAAAAGAAGTTGAATATGAAGAAGGATAAATGGAGAGTAATAAATGTCCCATGCTATCCCTTGATGATGCACCTCAATGCTTGGCACAGTTCACCTTCACACAAGCACCACCACCTTGATGATTCATATGTGTCAGATTATTTAAATGAAGAATTTCGATTTCAAGAGAATCACCAACCTAGCTTCAGCGGAGGTAGAAGATCTAGCTCTGATCAAGTTAAGGCTTAATATCTACACACATTGTAAGATTCCTCCCCAGCCCCTCAAGATGTCCAGTATCTTCCCTTGTAATCAATTCCCTCTTCAGAATAATAAAAGGTCGTGTTTCTACCTATTTTGGCTTAGAGAGAGAAAATGTTCTAGAGAGAGGTTATTCAAATTTTAGATATTTTTGGATGGAAAAATATCTCTTCTTATTAAAATAAATTCCCCCAAAACAGTAGTTCAAAAAGATTTTCAGAAGGTGCATTAGAAATAATTTATAATCTATTCAAAAGGCCTTATCCTAAGGGTCCAGATTTTTTAAAAATTTTAAATTAAGGTTCTGAGGGGCCAATTAGATTCATCCAAATGTATGAGGAGATAAATTGAAGAAATAAAAAAATCCCCCCAAAAATGAATAAATACTCACATAAGATGAAGAGTGGACTCAGGACTAAAGGAAATACTAAAAAAATGAAACCTCAAGAATGGCGATTCCCCCTCATAAAGGAGGCGCCTATTTCACATGTGTGGTGGAGTTTTAAATTCTCAAATATTGAGATATTTCATCTCTCCTCTCTCCTAATTCAAGTCTAGTTCCAAAAAGTAAGCTAAATTGACCAAAAATGGTCAAAAATTGACTAAACTGATCTAGAAAATTCTAGAATCAATTTGCTTGGTTAAAAGCTCACTTTTTCCTATAAATAGAAGCCTCCCCCTTTGTAGAAGCTTAATAGTGTTTTATGCACTATTACTCTACTCCACCCCGAGCAAAAAATAGTAAATTTATTGATAACTCATTAGTTTTTGACCTTTCCCTCTTCAAAAGAATTGGTGGCCACTCTTGTTGCAAAAACAAGAGTAGATCCCTCAAACCATCAAGCCAAGGAAAGCTCACAGAAATTCAAGTAAGCTAGAAATCCTACTTTTTCTTTTTAATGGTTTTCTAATTTTTGTTTTCTTTAAAATGAAAAAAATGATGTTATGCCTTGTTGTTTGAAAAGGCTTTCCCCCTCTCTTCATTCTTAAATTCAGTCTTCCTTTATCCTAGATAAGTAATCAAATGGGTAGAATTAAACTTTTCATATTGTTTCTCTTTTAAAAGTGGAATTTGATTAGTTTAGAATGCTTTAAACCATTTTATTTTTAAGTAACTTGTGGATAGAAAAATTTGAAAAATGGTAAGCCATACAAAGGAGGTTAAGGTAAAATTTTCTTAAATTTTGTGAAATAAGTTTTATCTTTTATTATTCAAAAAGAGTAATCCCCACCATTTGTGTATTCTAAAAGTGTTATTTTCATTCTATGCATAGAAAGATGCATATTGGATATTTTTCTTTAGTATAAAAGTGTGATTTTCATTAGAATTAAATTCTATGCATAGAAAGATGCATATTGGTTATTTTTTTATTATAAAAGAGTGATTTTTATTAGATTTACATTCTATGCATAGAAAGATGCATATTGGTTATTTTTTTAATAAAAGAGTGATTTTCATTAGATTTAAACTCTATGCATAGAAAGATGCATATTGGTTATTTTTTTATTATAAAAGAGTTATTTTCATTAGATTTAAATTCTATGCATAGAAAGATGCATATTGGTTATTTTTTTATTATAAAAGAGTGATTTTCTTTTGATTTAAATTCTATGCATATAAAGATGCATATTGGTTATTTTTATTATTATAAAAGTGTGATTTTCATTAGATTTAAATTCTATGCATAGAAAGATGCATATTGGATATTTTTTTATTATAAAAGTGTGATTTTCATTAGATTTAAATTCTATGCATAGAAAGATGCATATTGGAAATAATTTTTTATTATAAAAGTATTACTTTTATCAATATTGATTCTTATGCATAAAATGATGCATAAAAGAAATTTTTTTATTATAAAAGTGTTACTTTTATCAATATTGATTATGATGCATAAAATGATGCATAAAAGAATTTTTTTATTATAAAAGTGTTACTTTCACCAATATTGATTTTTATGCATAAAATGATGCATAAAAGATTTTTTTTAAAATAAAAGTATTACTTCCATCAAAATTGAATTTTTTTGCATAAATAGATGCATAAAAGGATTTTCTTTTATATAAAAGTATTATTTTCATAGAAGCTGGATTTTATGCATAAATAGATGCATACATAGTTTTTATACCAAAATAAGAGTTCTTTTTAATCCTATGTTTAAATCCCATGAATATTGGTAAATGAATAATTAAATACTCTGTGAGAGAAAATTCTATCGTTTCATATTCTCTAGGATGGTAATGAGAAAATTCAAAAAAACTATCAAAGTCAGAATTTTAGATAAATGATTAATTTATTCCTCATAGGAAGTCATGATTAGTTTTTAATTCAGTTAAGCAAAATACTCAATGAATAAAATTCAATAAAGTAGTAATTGAAATATTACCCTTCGAGAAAGTTAGTTCAGGGAGAACCTTTCCAGACTCAAATCCTGAATCAGACTATGACCAGGACTTAATCTCCTTCGTCAGTTTCAAGAAAAGATGATGTGACCAGTTCAGGTAAATTTCACTTAAATCACCCACCGAATTTGAAATCAAGTTAAGACCTTTGATTCTGATTTGAGGATCAAGGTTACAGAATTCAGGAAATTTTGTTGGAATTTTAGACCTGTGATCTAGAAGTATTGGGATACGGATTTAAAATATACCCATTGTATTCAAAAGAAAATCAAAACTGAAAACTTGTATAGAAACCCTATTTTCTTAAAGGACTGTCTTATGCCAGAATGCTAGAGGGAGCATTTGGTATATGTGTTTTTCTAAGGGAAGTTCGGTTGCAACAGCTGGGGCGGGGAGTGTTCAAAGGATGGCTCACGCGGCAAAAACGTATGTTGCTTGCAAATGAGGATCAATACCAATACCAGGATGCAACAAAAACAATACTTAGGGCTCTTGAAAAGAGTTCCACTTTGTAGATGAATGTGGGAGAGGGTTTGATAATAATCCCACATGGGGACTTATGGGAGTCCTAGAATTTTTGTATAAAAGGTGGCTCATTTGAGAGCTTAGACACACTTTTGGGCTTAGTTCATGCAAGAGCTCCTTTGAGAGACCTACTCTCCCTCTTCTCCATAGAGGTGAAGACTCTTCTCTCACCCCATCTACATCATTGTATGAGGTTAATCTCTTCATTGAATCATTAGCAATGTCATGAGTCTTTCTCATCCTCTTCTCTAATCATTTTACTCTTATGCATGCTTTTAGTATTTCATTTTTGAGTACATGGATTGATTTGAAGCTTTCATGGAAGCTTGATGCTTGAATGTATGCATGCTTGTAGGAAGATAGGAGTGGAGTGAGGTCTTTCTCTTTGCTTGAGTGCATAGTGATTGTATTCCTCTTGCTTGTATTTGTGAATGAATGGGTGTGTAGGAATGAGGACAAGTTGAGCTTGTGTGTATGCTTAGTCTAGTGTCAAGTGATGGTAGCCATGAGCATTCTCTCCATTTGTGGATAAGCTCTTGTGCACCGGTACGGGTCGAATCCCTAGCTCCGAAAGGGATGCAAATCCCATTGGAGTGAGCTTAGTGTGGATCGTACTCCTCTTACTACAAGAGAGAGAGTTTTCCGTCTCTCCATTGGCGCCGTTCCCCGGCAGCGGCGCCAATGGAGAGACGGAAAACTCTCTCTCTTGTAGTAAGAGGAGTACGATCCACACTAAGCTCACTCCAATGGGATTTGCATCCCTTTCGGAGCTAGGGATTCGACCCGTACCGGTGCACAAGAGCTTATCCACAAAAGGAGAGAATGCCCATGGCTACCATCACTTGACACTAGACTAAGCATACACACAAGCTCAACTTGTCCTCATTCCTACACACCCATTCATTCACAAATACAAGCAAGAGGAATACAATCACTATGCACTCAAGCAAAGAGAAAAACCTCACTCCACTCCTATCTTCCTACAAGCATGCATACATTCAAGCATCAAGCTTCCATGAAAGCTTCAAATCAATCCATGTACTCAAAAATGAAATACTAAAAGCATGCATAAGAGTAAAATGATTAGAGAAGAGGATGAGAAAGACTCATGACATTGCTAATGATTCCATGAAGAGATTTACCTCATACAATGAAGTAGATGGGGTGAGAGAAGAGTCTTCACCTCTATGGAGAAGAGGGAGAGTAGGTCTCTCAAAGGAGCTCTTGCATGAACTAAGCCCAAAGTGTGTAAAGCTCTCAAATGAGCCACCTTTTATACAAAAATTCTAGGACTCCCATAAGTCCCCATGTGGGATTATTATCAAACCCTCTCCCACATTCATCTACAAAGTAGAACTCTTTTCAAGAGCCCTAAGTATCGTTTTTTGTTGCATCCTGGTATTGATCTTCATTTGCAAGCAACACTCCCCCCTTCCTATTTTGCGCACGTCCTCGAGCGCGGTAGTAGCAAGAGCTGCAACAAAAACAATTGATACGAGTAAAGTCCTTTATTGATAAAAAGAAAAGAAAAGCAAAATCAGCAATAATAATTACACACGTGAGCATACAAGTGCAAGGCTGATTAAAGTTTTAATGAATACTAAAAGAGGTGAGTAAAAACTAGTCAAAGTGAGACTTAGGTAGTAGATAATGCTATGCAAAGGCAAGTGTCGTTGTACACCTCCGGTTATGACCGCAGTCTCAATGTCCTATCAGTATGTAAGTTACTCCTAAGTGGCAACCCTACTCCTAAGTATGAGCAAAGGTGATTGGAGCTCTCTCTTGTTGTTGTTTTTTTTTTTTTTTTTTTTGAGATGTGTGTAGAAGGTGATAAAGAGTAAGTTTCTATCCCCATGAGACCCAAGCAATGGCCCAGAGACCTCCGCCAAGAGAATCTAAAGACCGCTAAGTATCTCAAGGGCGACAGACCCTTTTTCTTTCTTTTATGACCTAAGGAGTACCCCTTGAAGATGAGGGCATCGGTCTTGAGGGCCCATAGTGTACCCCCGAGTCCTACCAACATCTATCAAGGCGATAGATTCCTCAAAGGTCCTCTATTGAAGCTTCTAGACATCAGTGTTCACCCCATAGAAATCAAGGCATCGGCCCCAAGGTGCTGAGACATCCCCAGGTCCTACCAAGCACTTCGCATGGCGGTAGACACTTCATGTCGCAATTCACCTTGTATATAGATATATATCTTTTTAGGGTATATTTTCATAAATTTTTATTACTCGTAGCACCTAGCTCATATTTAAGAGATAACTACCACTAGGGATAACTAATATACCTTGAAGACATAAGTACTTGGCATACTCCCTTGGTATATATCCTACACTGTCTTTGGATAGAAATATCTCTTACTAAGTTTTCTAAGACTCTAGAATGTACTCACCACATTTTAACTACTAATCAAAACTCAAACCAGCCAATATTGTGTACATGCAAACCATATATGCGAAAGATAAGAGCACTTAAAGAAATAAAGATTAAGATTTGCATACACCTGATGTAGTGCCCTGTTGATGTTGTTCGTTTGCCTTGATTAATTGCTGATTTTGTGCAGATTGCTCCTCCTTGATCTTTGTAAGCGTAGCCTATCTCCCCCCTTCCTAGTTTGTGTGCACGATAGGTGGACTGTAGGGGCGTATCTGATGCTCTTCTTAAGCTAAGATCTCTGCACAAAGTTTTATTAACAAACAAAAGAAAAAACAAAAGAATAAAATTTATTAGTGGTGCCAATCACCAAATATAGCCGAGGGGAAAAAACCCAATGGGAGAAAAGTGCCCTGGCTTGTCGATCTTATTGTGGAGTCACTGAGTTCACTCTTGCGCTGATGGTGGGGATCATCTCAAAAAGAACATAATTCTTTAAAGGCATAAGGAATTACACTATTCAAACATTGATCGACCAAAGAGCTTTAATTGTAGCGTTAATGCCTTATCTTTAGCTTTTGGTATATCCTTTTTAAGAGGTGGAGACTTTAGCAATTGTCTTGGAATTTGAGCAAGATAAGAGGATTTAGGCATTGAAGTACCAGAATCTATGCTCAAATAAGACTCATTTGGACTTGTCGTAGGTACACCAGTTGTTGGTTGAATTGTGAAACAAGGAGAAATAGGGGCAACAGGTGTTTCAATACATGTTTTAGGAAGATCAACACAAGTGGATTTGTAAGTGCTATCACAGCCACCTTTCCTTTCTTGGGGAATTTGTGTTGATTTCTTTTGCACCCACTGATATGGGCAATCAGGGGTGACTCTTGGAACCTTTCTGAAACACTCTTTTACCTTTTGCTCAGCATGGCATTTTGGAAGCCAAATTGATGTTGCACCCTCATAATAACCTTGTGCTTTAAGAACCCGTTTTGGGACCCAGCGAGTAACAATTCGAGATTTAGGCTTGGAAATGATGTGCTTCGTAAGAGGCTGAGCAACTGGAATAGATGGTACAAGTTTGTACGCATCTTTGGGTAGCCACATTGATGAATCCTTCTTGCCTGGCCTTCTTTGAGCAGCAACTAGAGTAGTTGGAACATGCCAGCCATGGCCCTCACTTGAGTACTCATCAATTATCCACATCATTTGTTTTGGTGCTTCAAGAGCAGATTTTGATTGTGGGTTGGGTAAGGTAGAAACATTACCTTTTGGACACGATAAAGCACGTGGTGTAGCAGATCCCAAGATGCAATCAGAATCAATTTGCAACTTGTATTGTCTATTCTTCCAATCCAATGAGCAATTGGTAGCACCTAACCACGATCTACCGAGAACAGCCTCTACTACTGCCTTGGACTTACATGCCACATAAAAGGGCACTGACATCTGATGATCTTGAATGGACATCATAAGGACGCATTTTCCCTCTATAGGGTTATCTTCACCTGAGAAGCTTCGTAGGTCCACAGGAGTGTGTACAAGTGTGGGTTGACCCAAGGCTATCCATGTTTCAAACGATAGAACATTATAGTCTGCACCAGAGTCAATTAAGGCAGAGACAAAGTAGGTAGTCTCATGAAGATGAAGGCATACTTGAATATTGAATGGATCGACATATGGCTCATCAGTAGCCAACTGTATGGCCAACACAGAAGCTTTGCGACGCTCCTTGGCTTTTGCAACTCTAACTTTAGCCTCCTCTTGAGCCTGACGTTTAAGTAGGTCAAGTGCTTCTTTTCGTGTTTGTGCAGCATGCATCTGTTGAAGCATGGCTTCAGTTAATGGTTCATTGTATTTTTTGAGACGACTTCCATTAATGAAGTTAGGCATTTGCTCACCTTCTAGTGTCTCCAGACGCACTGCCCCACTTGGAGTAAGCTCATTAATCACAAACGGTCCTAGGCCACGTTTCTTGAGCTTTCTCTTATGCTTCTTAAGTGTATATAAGAGCACCAGGTCTCCTTTTTTGAATCGGCCCGTTGTTACATTTCTATCATACCATTGCTTTTGTCTCCTCTTCTCAGCATACATCCCCATTACCGCCAATAAGCGGGTCTCATCAAGCTTTTCCAATTCATCAACACGTTGTGAAAGCTCATGACCAGTCCAATCCAATTGTTTAGCTACTCGTAGAGTAGGTACAAGAAATTCAATGGGAAGAATTGCATCTAACCCAAAAGCAAGTTCAAATGGGGTTGTGCCCACAGATGTTTTATAGGCTGTCCTATATGCCCAGAGAACAGAGTGTAACTTTTGCTCCCAATCAGTCCTATGTCCCTCAACAATCTTTGTGAGTGCTGTGCAGAGAATCTTGTTAGTACTCTCGGCTTGTCCATTGGTCTGGGGATGATAGGGTGCAGAACGCTTGTGAATTACCATAAATTCTTGAAGCAAAAATTCTATGACTTCATTTACAAAGTGTACACCTTGATCACTAACGATCTCAATAGGTAAGCCATAGCGTGTAAACACGTACTCATACAAGAACTTGGTCGTGGTTCTGGCATCATTTTTGACTGTTGCCTTTGCTTCTACCCATTTGGTCAAATAGTCGGTTGCGACTATAATATATTCTGCATGCGTGTTACGAGCTGGAGGTTTAATGGGACCGACAAAATCAATACCCCATTTTGCAAAAGCACGAGTGCTTAGCATAGGCCGCAATGGCATATTGTCCTTTGTGATGGGAGGTTTGGTCCTTTGACAGTCGTCACAACGTTTCACATATTCTTCGGCATCCATTTGTAAGGTTGGCCACCAAAGCCCAGACCACCTAATCAACTTTGCTGTGGTATTGCCAGAAAAGTGTCCACCCCCAACACCTGCATGTGCATGAGTTAAGATTTTCAAATAGTCAGCTTCACATACACACATACGTAAATTGCCATCCTTTCCTCTCTTGTAAAGTTGGCCTTCTATCAGCATATAATTTGCCGCTTCAATTTTAATAGCATGCTTTCGATGTTTAGGAATTTTTGGATCCAAATGACCATGCTGAAGATAGTTCACAATATACTTACTCCAACTTGGTGTAGTTGAAATTTGGAATAATGTGACATTATGAATTGGCTTCTGAATTTTACATGAAGCACAGTTACGAACAAATTTCTCAGCATCTGCATGCATGGTAGGCCACCATTGCCCATCCTGAGATATACGTCGCACACAAGTGGTAGCTGATGCATGGATTCCATCAATACCTGCATGGGCCCATTCCAAGATCTCCTCATATTGGTCGGGGTTAGGTATAAGCCTCAACACTCCATCATTACCCTGACGATATAATCTCCCTGAGATTAGCTTGAATGGTCGCCATAGGTCCACATTAGGACCTGCTAGTTGTATCTGCCCACCAGTCAAAATTTCTAAAATGGATTCAGACCATCTAGGGGCTGTCTCTACAAGGAAAAGTGTTGAATCTAACATATCATCATCCACACCCACAGGAGCTTCTCCAGAGGTGATTCGAGACAAGTGATCTGCCCTTAGATGAGTTGTTCCTTTCCGAACTGCAACTTCAAAATCAAATTCAAGAAGGATGATAAACCACCTCACAATTCTTCCAGTTGCACAAGGTTTATTCACCAAATATAGCAATGCTTGATGGTCCACAAAAAATATGAACTTGTTTGCCAAAAGGTAATGGCGAAACTTTTTCACTGCATATATCATGGATAATCCTTCTCTTTCTGTTGTGGTGTAATTCTTCTCAGCATTGTTCAACTGTCGACTAGCATATGAGATTGGGAAATCCTTATTGTGTTCTCCCGACTGAGCCAAAATACATCCAATTGCAAAGTTGGAAGCATCAATATGGACATGAAAGATTTGGTTCCAATCTGGTGCCCGTAAAATGGGTGCAGTCACTAATGCTTGCTTCAACTTTTCAAAGGATTCCTCACACTCATCCGTCCAATTAAACTTTACAAGAAGAGCATATAACGGTCTGGCTAGGACAGCGTACATGTAGATGAATCTACGGTAATAGCCACAATGTCCCATGAATGTTTGTACCCCTTTAGGGTTGATAGGCCGAGGTAATGAGACAATGACATCTATTTTATCCATATCTGTTGAAATCCCATTGCGAGAAACAATATGGCCCAAAATTTTCCCTTGTCTTACCATAAATTTGCACTTGTCAGGATTCAAGCATATACGATAAAGTTGACACTTTTGAAACACAAGTCTCAGGTGTTCTATATGATCATCACGCTCTTGTGAGTGAACACATAAATCATCCATGAAAATCTCAAGAAATTGTCGAAGGTACTCCTTGAATACATGACTCATTAACCGCTGAAAAGTTGCTGGTGCATTTGTTAGACCAAATGGCATAACACGATAAGCAAAGATGCCATCCTCAGTAGCAAAGGCTGTCTTGTGTTGATCCTTTGGATCAATTGACACTTGATTGTACCCGGAGAATCCATCCAAGAAACTATATGCCTTTTTCCCTGCAACTCGTTCCAGAACATGATCCGTGATTGGAAGTGGGTAATGATCACGCACAGTAGCTGCATTTACCTTCTTGAGGTTGACACATACTCGAAGTTTCCCATTTTTCTTGGGCACCACTACAATAGGGGAGACCCATTCAGTGTGTTCAATCTCATAGATAAATTCTGCCTCTAAGAGCTTGTCTATTTCCTCCTTTATCTTCCGTGCAAAATTTTCATTGTAAGTATAAGGACGTTGCTTAGAGGGTTTTGCATCCTCTCGCAATGGTATTGTATGTTGACATATGCTTGGATCAACTCCTTTGAGGTCTTTATAACTCCAAGCAAAAACATCACGATACTCCTTTATGGTTTGTATTAATAACTTCTCCTCATCTAAGGACAAGTCTGTGGCAATCCACACATAGCGAGGCTCTTCTCCTGGCTTAGCAATATCAACCTTTTTTGCATCTTCAGGACCATCGTATGAAATCCCTGGCATGCTTGGTTTTTGTCGCATGGGCTGTTGAAGAACAATCTTCCGATCTTGAAGAGTGTACTGTGTGAAATTGGGAGGAACATTTAGACCTTGTTCTTGTTCACTTGAGTCTCCGCTCATGGAAGACCATGCGGTTTTGAGTTCTCCTTTGCCATCTTGCATCGGATTTTTTTGTTTCACCGTTGTCTTTGCACTTCCCACACTCTTTTTTGAATCGGTGTTAGACTTGAGTTTTGGTTTTTGTTTCTTCGTTCTTTTACGATGTTTGCTAACAGTTGTTAGCTTTTCCCTTGCTTGGAATCCCTCTGATCGTTTGACTTGGTCTTTGATACTATCTTGTGCTTGGACATAGTATAGATATCCGTTCTTTCCTGAGAAGTGAGGTGGTGGTCGAGAGTTTTCACTCTTAGACTCCTCCTTTTCTTTTTGTAGTCTCTCACGTTGTTCCCGCTCGTCTTGTCTACTGATTCTCTTATGGCTCTTACAACATTTACGTTTAGGTCGACTTCGAGGGATTTCTACCTGAATCTCCCTTCCTCTCAAGAGTAGGCGTGCCTTTCCTAACTCGTTCTCAGGGGTTGTATCTTCATTATCGAAATCAGATCCCCAGCCATCTTCCTTATCAGCATCATTAGCCGATTCGAGTGTCAAGTCCTCTACTGAGACTTCCTCGACATGCATAGCTGTTGTGGATGTATCCCTATAGTACCAATCATCCAGAAGGGCACGTGGTTGTACCATTCTTAGAGGAATAATATCATATCCACAGAGTCACAAAATTGAATTGGCTTTGGTAAAGCACATGTCGATAATGTTGCAAGGACATGACTCCATTCTAATGGATCAATTAAATGCTCAGGGAAGGGTTGTGGAATGTATGCCTCGTCAGATACACTTCGATTACCCTTAAGTCTCTCAGTGTTGAAATCCCTACAGGAGGCTCCACACATCCATAGATCTTCTCGCCCATCTGACAATGTAATTTTTGAGCCCTCAGATGAAGCAGAATCAAACTCATCTATTGGAGACCTTGTTACATCACAATACGAGTGATTCCTTAGGTTGACCCTTGTGATGACAGAATCATGTCTGAGGTACAAGTAATTGTATCCCCAATCTTGAATCATTTGAAATTGTCGCATGAATGGTCTACCCAATATCACTTCATAGTTTGGATGCTTTCCAAAATCCACCACTGCAAAGGTATGCTCATATTCAATCCCACATGTGGTGACCAATATGTTCTCAAGCAGCCCAAGGGGATGTTCTAAGCTTCCATCTGCTAGCTGCAAACGCATCCTGGTACTCCTAATAGCTGGTTTGCCCCATTTCTCCCAAATGGACCTTGTCACAATGCCCACTCCTGCGCCACTATCAAGTATTGCAGTTGAAGATACTTTTCGCACTTCCAATGGGAGGGTAGCATTTCCCTGATCGTCTTCACAAAATTTTCCAACTTTGTTGATAGGAACTGGCATTACATGCTTTGTCTCAGGGTGTATTGTACACTCATGGGGACCCTTTTGTAGCAATACCTGCTCTGACAAACATGTGGCAATATCATTCCACAACTCAGGTTTAAGCTTTATCAATTCAAGCAAAGGTAAGGTACAAGCCACTGGTGCTGACAAAATAGCTTGCACCATACTCATATCTTTCTCCTTTGTCAACCTTTTATGCATGGAGGGTATCCTCAAGGTTTGAGAACAGTTCTCATATTCTCCCAGATAGGATGGTAAGGTTTTCATTGTATGCTTACTTCTAGGAGAAACAATTGTTTGTCCTTCCTCCTGGATGCTTGGGCGTCCAAAATTGTTTTCCGAATCTCTGGTAAAATCCACCTCAGAGAATGGAGGCGAACTAACAGAAGACATGTTCTCATTAATTTTCTCATTTACAGCGGCCCACATGTCATTTGCCATGTCCTCATTAGCATCAATAATTTCATCATTGCATGGGAAGACAAGGCTAGGTGATGGTAGACTTTCTTCTTTCAATGGAGTGTCAATTGGTGTCGATCTTTCGCTTTGAGCTTGTGAAATGAACTCACTTTTCATTTCCCTACTTGATGACACTTCCGGTATAGTTTCTAATGTTGGCTTAAGAGAGGTTGGGCCCCGAGGAATAGGTGGTGGTGGTCCCTCAAGTATCGACTGAGCTTCCCTAATGATTTGCTGATGTACAGCTAGATTGATCTTCTCCTCACGAGGGTTTGGGTATTCTTGAAGCTTCTTGGGTAGCTCTGATAAGGCTGCAATGCGACTTCTATGAGCATCAATGATGGCCTCTAGAGTCTCATTCACTTTATCCACAAAAACAGAACCCCCAGAACTATCCTCAGTCGTACTAGCCTCATTTTGTTTAACACTAGGCTCAGGTTGAGGTTGATGTTCCTCACGCACTTCCTGGGATGTAAAAGTTTTATCCCTTATGTCTTGTTTAGAGGATTCCTGAGAACTAGAAGTGGATGCACTTTTAGTTTGCTTGTTTCGGTTCTTCTTCCTCCTAGTGGTTTTTTTTCTACTGGACTGTAGGGTCTTGTCCACTAGATTTGTCTTTGCGTCCCTAGTTCGAGGTGTCTCATCAGTTTGTATTTCAGCGTTTCGTGTTTGTGATCGAGTCATGACTCTAAGTGGCACGACATCCTCATTCTCAGATGAAGGTGGTGATGGAATTGCCCCTACAAGGTTAAGTGAAACCTTTGGTTGAGAGTTGCCCTCCTCATGTGGTTTCAACAGACAATCCTTCGGGAAGTGTTCGACACAACACCCTAGACAATATCTTTCTATTGGGGGAAATTGTTGCACTGTTGTATTTGTCCTAGATGCTTGCCTTGAGCGATGTGGACAATCACGAGCCCAATGGGGTTCTCCACACTCATAACAGGGGCCCATTGGTTTGGCCTCTACTTTCCTTGGCTGCCATTGACCTGAGGGGCCTGGAGTCCTAGGTTGGTAGCCGCCTAGCAACATTAAAGAGTTTTGTTCCCCTGGTTGAATCTCCACCAGTGCTTGGTTTGGGTATACGGGACTTTCAAAAATATTTTCTTTGGATGAATATGATACATATTCCTCCTCCACATAGCCTGGGTTTACCAAGTCTCTACACACATTTGGATTGTTATAGTCCACAATCCTTACAGGAGCCGTCCCTGGAGCAGGAGGTTGAGCACCAAGAACAGGTCGTGCTTGTTCTTGTGTCATCGGTGGCTTACGTTCAAAATTTGTATATTGTTGATACATTTGTGGAGCCACTCCACCCCGCGGTTGCTCACGTTCCTGTCTCATTCTCGCAATGCGAGTACAATCCTGGGTGGTATGAGTAAAGTTCCAAGCACAGGCTTGGCACCACTTCTTTGTGGGTTGGTTTGTGACTAGAGGAGAAAAGGTATTACAGTCCTCTGTTTTATGGTCACCGCCACATGCTCCACAAAGATGAGGCCCTGTAGGAAGTACACTCCTCACTCTCTGCTGCTGTTGTTGTGGCTGCATGGGTGGACGATAGGTTTGTCCTAATCTCCTTAGCACTAGGTTGGCTATTTGGTCTGGATTTACTAGTGCGCTAGACCCTGAACTTTGGTCATCACCCCATTGATTTCTAGGTTTCACCTCAGGGCCAGAACCATCCTGGAACTTGAAGTTATCGGTGAAATCCATAGCATCATGGCAACACTCATTGAAACTTGTATGTTTCTTAGCATAGAGATGTGTATGCAGTGTCGAATTTTTGAGGCCTTTTAAGAAGAGAGAAATTAATCGACTTTGAGCGGGCTTCTCATCTTCTGGGCATCGGTTAATGTACTGCTTCATTCTATTTACACAGTCTCTAACACTCTCATTCTCACCTTGCTTGAAAGAGTAGATGTGTGCTACCGTGTCATGTTGAATTCCCATCAAGGAAAAAGCAGCAATGAATCTCTCTTCCAAAACTCTTAAAGAAGTTTTGTCTGAAGCCTCTAATGCCTGAAACCATGCAAGGGCTTTTCCTTCAAGAGTGAGTCCAAACCCTTCTATTTGAGTATGCTTATCAGCAACTTGCTCAGCTCGAACTGCTTGCCTAAAAGCTGCTACATGGTCGTATGGATCTCCCGACCCTTCATATTTCTTTACCAGTTTCTGAAGAGTTGATGGCCTTACTTGTCGTGAATACTCATCGTAGGGTCTACGGCCTCTTACTCTTA
Source organism: Cibotium barometz (assembly GCF_041138505.1). NCBI lineage: Eukaryota > Viridiplantae > Streptophyta > Polypodiopsida > Cyatheales > Cibotiaceae > Cibotium > Cibotium barometz. The sequence continues at coordinate 24,531,364 of NC_141107.1, read as the reverse complement.
GTGGGAATTGTTCCTCTCTTTGGAAAGATGGTCCACATGTTTCCAAAATTGGTGTGGGTGCCCTATTACCAGCCTCACCAAACCCCTCTAAAGATCTTGTCACCCTCATTTCAGGAGGTGCACTTATAGGAGGCCGAGTTGGCTCCCCTCTCATCCGATTGTCATAGTGGGAAAGATGTTGTTGTGGTGTGACCTGTGGTCGCACATTTGGTGTAGGACGATATCGTGGTGCTAGAGTTGGGCTACTAGCAGTGGTCCACTTAGATGTTGAAGGTCCCTCTCTAGTGAACTCTCGTAGGGGAGGAGCAACAGTTTCTCCAAGAAAGGCTGTCTCTCCTGGTTTGGCTGTACGTGTTGAGAACACTTCCATAAATAAAGGTTGTCCTTTCCACGTGAGTTCCCTAATCTCTTTCCAATCTAACGTTCGATATTCATTGGCCCATTTATCAACTATTCTGTTCATGTGTCCTGCACACTTCTCAACTACCACTACATAAGCTAGAGGAAGATCCAGCTCTGGCAATTTAGTCGTGGCATAATATCCCTCTAACGAATCTTTATAGACCTCTTGAAGTGGGTCATCCTGTAAGACCTTTGTCACAGGAATTTGTCGTACAAACTCCCATTGGCTTTCAGCCCCCTGATTCTTTTTACACTTGCCTTTCCTATCCTTGTCCAAATTTAGATCTACAAGAAGTAAATCATCTCTGGTGGATGGCTTTGAGGATTGGGCATTGGAAGGTCCAGGCATGTCCGGCTCGATGAGCCAGTCATCTCGAGACTCCCTCGCTCTGGAAAGTTGTGATATGTCTAAAAACTCTGTTTTAGAGAGCTCCCCTAATTTGTCTACCTTTTCTGGATGGTAGGTGACTTCATAGCGAACACCATCTCCACCCATGTACATGTTACCCTGGTCATTGACTAGAGGTGCTCTATCAAGTTCTGAGAATATGTCGGCTATCTTAACAAGATACCGTTGTTGTGGGTCCCTAAAGATCTCAGCTCCTTGAGCATTTGTGTAGACATATTGGAGTCGCACATTGAATGTTAACCCCATGGTGTCGGCCTCGAATGGATTAAAGGATCGTGTGGGTGTCCTATTTTGGGCTACGGGATAACTAGTTGATGGCCCTAGATTGTCCATGGACAATGAACTACTTGTTCTAGAGGAAAGGGTATCGGATTGGGATTCAGAAAGGGTTTCAGCAATATCTGCCAAGTTTCCTATCGATTGGGTCCCACTTTCCTGAGTAGGCACTCTAGATGGTGCCCTAGGCCCTATGGCAGAATCTATCAGACGTCCTGACCGTAAGTGCATACGGTCAAATTTTGTTTTGGTTTTTGGGTTTTTATGTGTTTTTGTTTTTGTTTTGGTTTTGGTTTTTGTGTTTTGTTTTGTTTTTTTTTTTTGATAAAAATATATATATATATATATATATATATATATATATTTCCTACCTAATCACTAACGGCAACTAAAAAGAAAATGTGTGGCGTAACTATCTATCCTATTTTTTTATTTTTTTTATTTTTTTATTTTTTTTAATTTATTTAATGATCTTATGATTTTATGATTTTTATTTTTTTATTTTAATTTACACAGAAATTATGAATCACACTAAAAAATACTAACTATGCACAAAGTTACAAAAATTAAAAAAAAATGCAGGTTACACTAATTATGCAAAAAATAAAAAATAATAAAAAAAATGAAGAACTGCCAAATATGCAAAAAATAATAGACTCCTTAAAAAATCAAAAATTTTCTTTTGTTTGTTTTTTCCTCCTTTTGTTGGTTTTTATTGTTTGTTGGTTTGTTTGTTTGTTTGTTTTTTTTTAATAAAATGAATGAATTTCGTGTCAAAAATAAAAAATTATAAAAATACTAATTATGCATGCAGTTAAAAAATTCTAAAAAATGCAAGCTACTTAAATTATGCAAAATTTTGTACAGAAATTTCAATGGATTCCAAAAAATAAAAATTATTTTTTTCTTCTTTTTCTTTTTTCTTTTTGTTTTGTTTTGTTTTTAAACTACTAAATTTCGTTGCCTAATTACAAAAAAAAATATAAATCTACTGATTATGCAATAAGTACAAAAAATTCTAAAATGCAAACTACTTTAATTATGCAAAAATTTAAATGATGAACAATGGTTTCAAAATACAAAAAATAAAAATTGTTTTTTTTTTCTTCTTTTTTTTTAATATATTACAAAAATTTAAAACAATGCAAATTATACTAAATATGCTAAAAATTACAGAAATGAAAAAAAAATAAAAATATGCACACACTATGGACTCCTAAAAACAAATAAAAAGATTTTTTTTTAATTTTAATTTTTTTTAATTTTTTTCTTTCTTTCTTCTCTCTATTTTTTTTAAAGATTTTCCACTATTTTTTTTTTCTTTTTTTCAAAATCTCTTTTTTCTTTTTTTCTTCCTCTTTTCTTTTCTTTTTTAATCTCTTTTTTTTTTGTCCTTTTTTTAAATGCCTTTTTCTTTTTCTTTTTTTTTAAAAAAAAATAAGAAATATTATTATTTTTTGTTTGTTTGTTTTATTTAAAAATACAAAAAACTTAAAAAATTAATAAAAATAAAAAAATAAAAAAATAAAAATTTTCACCTACCTTATCCTTTCGCTCGCCGCTCGCCGCCCGCATTCGTCGTCGCCGACTCCACGTGCTCGTCCACCTTGCTTCCACACGCCTTCAACTCCAGCAGTTGCCGCCTTCCCTGCCCGCTTCCTTGTCTTCTTCGCCAGCTACCAAAGCCGCAGCCCCCGCCACACCACTCGTTAAAAAAAAAACACTTATATATATATATAATGTTTTTTTTTTGGTTAAAAAAAAATCGTTTGCAGGCTACGCCCCCTGCTGCAAGCCTTCTGCGTAAATGTTTTATATATATATATATATATATATAAAACATTTACGCAGAAGGCTTGCAGCAGGGGGCGTAGCCTGCAAACGATTTTTTTTAACAAAAACAAAAACAAAAAAAAACATTATATATATATATAAGTGTTTTTTTTTAACGAGTGGTGTGGCGGGGGCTGCGGCTTTGGTAGCTGGCGAAGAAGCAGGGGGCGTCGGTAAGCTTGGAGGCGGTAGTCTGCACACAGCGGGCGCAGCCTGCACAGACGACGGCTGAAAGAAGAAAAAACGAAGAAGAAGCAGCTGAGGCGGCTGACAGAAGAGGAGGCGCAAAAAGAAATAAGTATATATATATTTATTGATTCGTTGAAGCGCAGTTGCTGGGCGGCCGGCAAGAAGCGGGTGGTGGGCAGTAGCAGCCGGCAGAAGCGGGTGGAAGAAGGTTGTAGGCGGCAGAAGCTGGCCGAGTCTGCATCGTGTGCATCGTGTGCTGCACACTGGTGGGTGACGCCTGCAGTGGGAGTAGCTTGAAGCGTGGAGAGGCCGTCGAAAAGAAGCACCTACAAGCAGCTCACGTGGTCGAATATAAAGGCACAACAGGCCGTTGAGAAGCAGTAGGTGAAGCAGACGACAGCGAAGAACTGCAAGCTGGCAGCACGTGAGGACGCCGGCGAGCGGTGCGGCGACAAATCCGGCGGCGAGCGGCGATCGGTGCGGATAAGGTAGGTGAATTTTCTTTTTTTTTATTATTTTTTTTTTAAATTTTCATTAATTTTTTATGTTTATTTTATATTTTTAAATTTAAAAAAAAAGAAGAAAAAGAAAAAGGCAATAAAAAAAAAGAGGAAAAAAAAAGAGGAAAAAAAAAGAGATTAAAAAAGAAAAGAAAAGAGGAAGAAAAAAAAAAGATTTTGAAAAAAAAAATAGTGGAAAATCTTTAAAAAAAAAATAGAGAGAAGAAAGAAAGAAAAAAATTAAAAAAAAATAAAATCTTTTTATTTGTTTTTAGGAGTCCATAGTGTGTGCATATTTTTATTTTTTTCATTTCTGTAATTTTTAGCATATTTAGTGTAATTTGCATTGTTTTAAATTTTTGTAATATATTTAAAAAAAAAAGAAGAAAAAAAAACAATTTTTATTTTTTGTATTTTGAAACCATTGTTCATCATTTAAATTTTTGCATAATTAAAGTAGTTTGCATTTTAGAATTTTTTGTACTTATTGCATAATCAGTAGATTTATATTTTTTTTATTTTTGACACGAAATTCATTCATTTTATTTAAAAAAAAAACAAACAAACCAACAAACAATAAAAACCAACAAAAGGAGGAAAAAACAAACAAAAATTTTTTTTTTGATTTTTTAAGGAGTCTATTATTTTTTTGCATATTTTGCAGTTCTTCATTTTTTTTTAATTAGTGTAACCTGCATTTTTTTAATTTTTGTAACTTTGTGCATAGTTAGTATTTTTTAGTGTGATTCATAATTTCTGTGTAAATTAAAATAAAAAAATAAAAATCATAAAATCATAAGATCATTAAATAAATTAAAAAAAATAAAAAAATAAAAAAATAAAAAAAATAGGATAGATAGTTACGCCACACATTTTCTTTTTAGTTGCCGTTAGTGATTAGGTAGGAAAAATATATATATATATATATATATATATATATATATATATATATATATATATATATATTTTTATCAAAACAAAAAAAAAACAAAACACAAAAACCAAAACCAAAACAAAATTTGACCTTATGCACTTACGGTCAGGACGTCTGATAGATTCTGCCATAGGGCCTAGGGCACCTTCTAGAGTGCCTACTCAGGAAAGTGGGACCCAATCGATAGGAAACTTGGCAGATATTACTGAAACCCTTTCTGAATCCCAATCCGATACCCTTTCCTCTAGAACAAATAGTTCATTGTCCATGGACAATCTAGGGCCATCAACTAGTCATCCCGTAGCCCAAAATAGGACACCCTCAAGATCCTTTAATCCATTTGAGGTCGACACCATGGGGTTAACATTCAATGTGCGACTCCAATATGTCTACACAAATGCTCAAGGAGCTGAGATCTTTAGGGACCCACAACAAAGGTACCTTGTTAAGATCGCAGACATATTCTCAGAACTTGATAGAGCACCTCTAGTCAATGACCAGGGTAACATGTACATGGGTGGAGATGGTGTTCGCTATGAAGTCACCTACCATCCAGAAAAGGTAGACAAATTAGGGGAGCTCTCTAAAACAGAGTTTTTAGACATATCACAACTTTCCAGAGCGAGGGAGTCTCGAGATGACTGGCTCATCGAGCCGGACATGCCTGGACCTTCCAATGCCCAATCCTCAAAGCCATCCAGAGATGATTTACTTCTTGTAGATCTCAATTTGGACAAGGATAGGAAAGGCAAGAGCAAATTGGATCAGGGGGCTGAAAGCCAATGGGAGTTTGTACGACAAATTCCTGTGACGAAGGTTTTACAGGATGACCCACTTCAAGAGGTCTATAAAGATTCGTTAGAGGGATATTATGCCACGACTAAATTGCCAGAGCTGGATCTTCCTCTAGCTTATGTAGTGGTAGTTGAGAAGTGTGCAGGACACATGAACAGAATAGTTGATAAATGGGCCAATGAATATCGAACGTTAGATTAGAAAGAGATTAGGGAACTCACGTGGAAAGGACAACCTTTATTTATGGAAGTGTTCTCAACACGTACAGCCAAACCAGGAGAGACAGCCTTTCTTGGAGAAACTGTTGCTCCTCCCCTACGAGAGTTCACTAGAGAGGGACCTTCAACATCTAAGTGGACCACTGCTAGTAGCCCAACTCTAGCACCACGATATCGTCCTACACCAAATGTGCGACCACAGGTCACACCACAACAACATCTTTCCCACTATGACAATCGGATGAGAGGGGAGCCAACTCGGCCTCCTATAAGTGCACCTCCTGAAATGAGGGTGACAAGATCTTTAGAGGGGTTTGGTGAGGCTGGTAATAGGGCACCCACACCAATTTTGGAAACATGTGGACCATCTTTCCAAAGAGAGGAACAATTCCCACTAAGGGTAAGAGGCCGTAGGCCCTACGATGAGTATTCACGACAAGTAAGGCCATCAACTCTTCAGAAACTGGTAAAGAAATATGAAGGGTCGGGAGATCCATACGACCATGTAGCAGCTTTTAGGCAAGCAGTTCGAGCTGAGCAAGTTGCTGATAAGCATACTCAAATAGAAGGGTTTGGACTCACTCTTGAAGGAAAAGCCCTTGCATGGTTTCAGGCATTAGAGGCTTCAGACAAAACTTCTTTACGAGTTTTGGAAGAGAGATTCATTGCTGCTTTTTCCTTGATGGGAATTCAACATGACACAGTAGCGCATATCTACTCTTTCAAACAAGGCGAGAATGAGAGTGTTAGAGACTGTGTAAATAGAATGAAGCAGTACATTAACCGATGCCCAGAAGATGAGAAGCCCGCTCAAAGTCGATTAATTTCTCTCTTCTTAAAAGGCCTCAAAAATTCGACACTGCATACACATCTCTATGCTAAGAAACATACAAGTTTCAATGAGTGTTGCCATGATGCTATGGATTTCACCGATAACTTCAAGTTCCAGGATGGTTCTGGCCCTGAGGTTAAACCTAGAAATCAATGGGGTGATGACCAAAGTTCAGGGTCTAGCGCACTAGTAAATCCAGACCAAATAGCCAACCTAGTGCTAAGGAGATTAGGACAAACCTATCGTCCACCCATGCAGCCACAACAACAGCAGCAGAGAATGAGGAGTGTACTTCCTACAGGTCCTCATCTTTGTGGAGCATGTGGCGGTGACCATAAAACAGAGGACTGTAATACCTTTTCTCCTCTAGTCACAAACCAACCCACAAAGAAGTGGTGCCAAGCCTGTGCTTGGAACTTTACTCATACCACCCAGGATTGTACTCGCATTGCGAGAATGAGACAGGAACGTGAGCAACCGAGGGGTGGAGTGGCTCCACAAATGTATCAACAATATACGAATTTTGATCGTAAGCCACCGATGACACAAGAACAAGCACGACCTGTTCTTGGTGCTCAACCTCCTGCTCCAGGGACTGCTCCTGTGAGGGTTGTCGACTATGACAATTCAAATGTGTGTAGAGAATTGGTAAACCCAGGATATGTGGAGGAAGAATATGTATCATATTCATCCAAAGAAAATATCTTTGAAAGTCCCGCATACCCAAACCAAGCACTGGTGGAGATTCAACCAGGGGAACAAAACTCTTTAATGTTGCTAGGCGGCTACCAACCTAGGACTCCAGGCCCCTCAGGTCAATGGCAGCCAAGGAAAGTAGAGGCCAAACCAATGGGCCCCTGTTATGAGTGTGGAGAACCCCATTGGGCTCGTGATTGTCCACATCGCTCAAGGCAAGCATCTAGGTCCAATACAACAGTGCAACAGTTTCCACCAATAGAAAGATATTGTCTGGGGTGTTGTGTCGAACACTTCCCGAAGGATTGTCTGTTGAAACCACATGAGGAAGGCACCTCCCAACCAAAGGTTTCACTTAACCTTGTAGGGGCAATTCCATCACCACCTTCATCTGAGAATGAGGATGTCGTGCCACTTAGAGTCATGACTCGATCACAGACACGAAACGCTGAAATACAAACTGATGAGACACCTCGAACTCGGGATGCAAAGACAAATCTAGTGGACAAGACCCTACAGTCCAGTAGAAAAAAGACCACTAGGAGAAAAAAGAACCGAAACAAGCAAACTAAAAGTGCATCCACTTCTAGTTCTCAGGAGAACTCTAAACAAAACATAAGGGATAAAACTTTTACATCCCAAGAAGTGCGTGAGGAACCTAAACCTGAGCCAAGTGCTAAACAAAATGAGGCTAGTACGACTGAGGATAGTTCTGGGGGTTCTGTTTTTGTGGATAAAGTAAATGAGACTCTAGAGGCCATCATTGATGCTCATAGAAGTCGCATTGCAGCCTTATCAGAGCTACCCAAGAAGCTCCAAGAATACCCAAACCCTCGTGAGGAGAAGATCAATCTAGCTGTACATCAGCAACTCATTAGGGAAGCTCAGTCGATACTTGAGGGACCACCACAACCTATTCCTCGGGGCCCAACCTCTCTTAAGCCAACATTAGAAACTATACCTGAAGTGTCATCAAGTAAGGAAATGAAAAGTGAGTTCATTTCACAAGCTCAAAGCGAAAGATCGACACCAATTGACACTCCATTGAAAGAAGAAAGTCTACCATCACCTAGCCTTGTCTTCCCATGCAATGATGAAATTATTGATGCTAATGAGGACATGGCAAATGACATGTGGGCCACAGTAAATGAGAAAATAAATGAAAACATGTCTTCTGTTAGTTCGCCTCCATTCTCTGAGGTGGATTTTACCAGAGATTCGGAAAACAATTTTGGTCGCCCAAGCATCCAGGAGGAAGGTCAAACAATTGTTTCTCCTAGAAGTAAGCATACAATGAAAACCTTACCATCCTATCTGGGAGAATATGAGAACTGTTCTCAAACCTTGAGGATACCCTCCATGCATAAAAGGTTGACTAAGGAGAAAGATATGAGTATGGTGCAGGCTATTTTGTCAGCACCAGTGGCTTGTACCTTACCTTTGCTTGAATTGATAAAACTTAAACATGAGTTGTGGAATGATATTGCCACATGTTTGTCAGAGCATATATTGCTACAAAAGGGTCACCATGAGTGTACTATACACCCTGAGACAAAGCATGTAATGCCAGTTCCTATCAACAAAGTAGGAAAATTTTGTGAGGACGATCAGGGAAATGCTACCCTCCCATTGGAAGTGCGAAAAGTATCTTCAACTGCAATACTTGATAGTGGTGCAGGAGTGGGCATTGTGACAAGGTCCATTTGGGAGAAATGGGGCAAACCAGCTATTAGGAGTACCAGGATGCGTTTGCAGCTAGCAGATGGAAGCTTAGAACATCCCCTTGGGCTGCTCGAGAACATATTGGTCACCACATGTGGGATTGAATATGAGCATACCTTTGCAGTGGTGGATTTTGGAAAGCATCCAAACTATGAAGTGATATTGGGTAGACCATTCATGCGACAATTTCAAATGATTCAAGATTGGGGATACAACTACTTGTACCTCAGACATGATTCTGTCATCACAAGGGTCAACCTAAGGAATCACTCATATCGTGATGTAACAAGGTCTCCAATAGATGAGTTTGATTCTGCTTCATCTGAGGGCTCAAAAATTACATTGTCAGATGGGCGAGAAGATCTATGGATGTGTGGAGCCTCCTGTAGGGATTTCAACACTGAGAGACTTAAGGGTAATCGAAGTGTATCTGACGAGGCATACATTCCACAACCCTTCCCTGAGCATTTAATTGATCCATTAGAATGGAGTCATGTCCTTGCAACATTATCGACATGTGCTTTACCAAAGCCAATTCAATTCTGTGACTCTGATGGATATGATATTATTCCTCTAAGAATGGTACAACCACGTGCCCTTCTGGATGATTGGTACTATAGGGATACATCCACAACAGCTATGCATGTCGAGGAAGTCTCAGTAGAGGACTTGACACTCGAATCGGCTAATGATGCTGATAAGGAAGATGGCTGGGGATCTGATTTCGATAATGAAGATACAACCCCTGAGAAAGAGTTAGGAAAGGCACGCCTACTCTTGAGAGGAAGGGAGATTCAGGTAGAAATCCCTCGAAGCCGACCTAAACGTAAATGTTGTAAGAGCCATAAGAGAATCAGTAGACAAGACGAGCGGGAACAACGTGAGAGACTACAAAAAGAAAAGGAGGAGTCTAAGAGTGAAAACTCTCGACCACCACCTCACTTCTCAGGAAAGAACGGATATCTATACTATGTCCAAGCACAAGATAGTATCAAAGACCAAGTCAAACGATCAGAGGGATTCCAAGCAAGAGAAAAGCTAACAACTGTTAGCAAAAATCGTAAAAGAACGAAGAAACAAAAACCAAAACTCAAGTCTAACACCGATTCAAAAAAGAGTGTGGGAAGTGCAAAGATAACGGTTAAAAATCCGATGCATGATGGCAAAGGAGAACTCAAAACCGCATGGTCTTCCATGAGCGGAGACTCAAGTGAACAAGAACAAGGTCTAAATGTTCCTCCCAATTTCACACAGTACACTCTTCAAGATCGGAAGATTGTTCTTCAACAGCCCATGCGACAAAAACCAAGCATGCCAGGGATTTCATACGATGGTCCTGAAGATGCAAAAAAGGTGGATATTGCTAAGCCAGGAGAAGAGCCTCGCTATGTTTGGATTGCCACAGACTTGTCCTTAGATGAGGAGAAGTTATTAATACAAACCATAAAGGAGTATCGTGATGTTTTTGCTTGGAGTTATAAAGACCTCAAAGGAGTTGATCCAAGCATATGTCAGCATACCATTCCATTGCGAGAGGATGCAAAACCCTCCAAGCAACGTCCTTATACTTACAATGAAAACTTTGCACGGAAGATAAAGGAAGAAATAGACAAGCTCATAGAGGCGGAATTTATCTATGAGATTGAACACACTGAATGGGTCTCCCCTATTGTAGTGGTGCCCAAGAAAAATGGAAAACTTCGAGTATGTGTCAACCTCAAGAAGGTAAATGCTGCTACTGTGCGTGATCATTACCCACTTCCAATCACGGATCATGTTCTGGAACGAGTTGCAGGGAAAAAGGCATATAGTTTCTTGGATGGATTCTCCGGGTACAATCAAGTGTCAATTGATCCAAAGGATCAACACAAGACAGCCTTTGCTACAGAGGATGGCATCTTTGCTTATCGTGTTATGCCATTTGGTCTAACAAATGCACCAGCAACTTTTCAGCGGTTAATGAGTCATGTATTCAAGGAGTACCTTCGACAATTTCTTGAGATTTTCATGGATGATTTATGTGTTCACTCACAAGAGCGTGATGATCATATAGAACACCTGAGACTTGTGTTCCAAAAGTGTCAACTTTATCGTATATGCTTGAATCCTGACAAGTGCAAATTTATGGTAAGACAAGGGAAAATTTTGGGCCATATTGTTTCTCGCAATGGGATTTCAACAGATATGGATAAAATAGATGTCATTGTCTCATTACCTCGGCCTGTCAACCCTAAAGGGGTACAAACATTCATGGGACATTGTGGCTATTACCGTAGATTCATCTACATGTACGCTGTCCTAGCCAGACCATTATATGCTCTTCTTGTAAAGTTTAATTGGACTGATGAGTGTGAGGAATCCTTTGAAAAGTTGAAGCAAGCATTAGTGACTGCACCCATCTTACGGGCACCAGATTGGAACCAAATCTTTCATGTCCATATTGATGCTTCCAACGTTGCAATTGGATGTATTTTGGCTCAGTCGGGAGAACACAATAAGGATTTCCCCATCTCATATGCTAGCCGACAGTTGAACAATGCTGAGAAGAATTACACCACAACAGAAAGAGAAGGATTATCCATGATATATGCAGTGAAAAAGTTTCGCCATTACCTTTTGGCAAACAAGTTCATATTTTTTGTGGACCATCAAGCATTGCTATATTTGGTGAATAAACCTTGTGCAACTGGAAGGATAGTAAGGTGGTTTATCATCCTTCTTGAATTTGATTTTGAAGTTGCAGTTCGGAAAGGAACAACTCATCTAAGGGCAGATCACTTGTCTCGAATCACCTCTGGAGAAGCTCCTGTGGGTGTGGATGATGATATGTTAGATTCAACACTTTTCCTTGTAGAGACAGCCCCTAGATGGTCTGAATCCATTTTAGAAATTTTGACAAGTGGGCAGATACAACTAGCAGGTCCTAATGTGGACCTATGGCGACCATTCAAGTTAATTTTCGGAAGATTATATCGTCAGGGTAATGATGGAGTGTTGAGGCTTATACCTAACCCCGACCAATATGAGGAGATCTTGGAATGGGCCCATGCAGGTATTGATGGAATCCATGCATCAGCTACCACTTGTGTGCGACGTATATCTCAGGATGGGCAATGGTGGCCTACCATGCATGCAGATGCTGAAACATTTGTTCGTAAAAACTGTGCTTCATGTAAAATTCAGAAGCCAATTCATAATGTCACATTATTCCAAATTTCAACTACACCAAGTTGGAGTAAGTATATTGTGAACTATCTTCAGCATGGTCAGTTGGATCCAAAAATTCCTAAACATCGAAAGCATGCTATTAAAATTGAAGCGGCAAATTATATGCTGATAGAAGGCCAACTCTACAAGAGAGGAAAGGATGGCAATTTACGCATGTGTGTATGTGAAGCTGACTATCTGAAAATCTTAACTCATGCACATGCAGGTGTTGGGGGTGGACACTTTTCTGGCAATACCACAGCAAAGTTGATTAGGTGGTCTGGGCTTTGGTGGCCAACCTTACAAATGGATGCCGAAGAATATGTGAAACGTTGTGACGACTGTCAAAGGACCAAACCTCCCATCACAAAGGACAATATGCCATTGCGGCCTATGCTAAGCACTCGTGCTTTTGCAAAATGGGGTATTGATTTTGTCAGTCCCATTAAACCTCCAGCTCGTAACACGCATGCAGAATATATTATAGTCGCAACTGACTATTTGACCAAATGGGTAGAAGCAAAGGCAACAGTCAAAAATGATGCCAGAACCACGGCCAAGTTCTTGTATGAGTACGTGTTTACACGCTATGGCTTACCTATTGAGATCGTTAGTGATCAAGGTGTACACTTTGTAAATGAAGTCATAGAATTTTTGCTTCAAGAATTTATGGTAATTCACAAGCGTTCTGCACCCTATCATCCCCAGACCAATGGACAAGCCGAGAGTACTAACAAGATTCTCTGCACAGCACTCACAAAGATTGTTGAGGGACATAGGACTGATTGGGAGCAAAAGTTGCACTCAGTTCTCTGGGCATATAGGACAGCCTATAAAACATCTGTGGGCACAACCCCATTTAAACTTGCTTTTGGGTTAGATGCAATTCTTCCCATTGAATTTCTTGTACCTACTCTACGAGTAGCTAAACAATTGGATTGGACTGGTCATGAGCTTTCACAACGTGTTGACGAATTGGAAAAGCTTGATGAGACCCGCTTATTGGCGGTAATGGGGATGTATGCTGAGAAGAGGAGACAAAAGCAATGGTATGATAGAAATGTAACAACTGGCCGATTCAAAAAAGGAGACCTGGTGCTCTTATACACACTTAAGAAGCATAAGAGAAAGCTCAAGAAACGTGGCCTAGGACCGTTTGTGATTAATGAGCTTACTCCAAGTGGTGCGGTGCGTCTGGAGACACTAGAAGGTGAGCAAATGCCTAACTTCATTAATGGAAGTCGTCTCAAGAAATACAATGAATCATTAACTGAAGCCATGCTTCAACAGATGCATGCTGCACAAACACGAAAAGAAGCACTTGACCTACTTAAACGTCAGGCTCAAGAGGAGGCTAAAGTTAGAGTTGCAAAAGCCAAGGAGCGTCGCAAAGCTTCTATGTTAGCCATACAGTTGGCTACTGATGAGCCATATGTCGATCCATTCAATATTCAAGTATGCCTTCATCTTCATGAGACTACCTACTTTGTCTCTGCCTTAATTGACTCTGGTGCAGACTATAATGTTCTATCGTTTGACACATGGATAGCCTTGGGTCAACCCACACTTGTACACATTCCTGTGGACCTACGGAGCTTCTCAGGAGAAGATAACCCTATAGAGGGAAAATGCGTCCTTATGATGTCCATTCAGGATCACCAGATGTCAGTGTCCTTTTATGTGGCACGTAAGTCCAAGGCAGTAGTAGAGGCTGTTCTCGGTAGATCGTGGTTAAGTGCGACCAATTGCTCATTGGATTGGAAGAATAGACAATACAAGTTGCAAATTGATTCCGATTGCATCTTGGGATCTGCTACACCACGTGCTTTATCGTGTCCAAAAGGTAATGTTTCTACCTTACCCAACCCACAATCAGAATCTGCTCTTGAAGCTCCAAAACAAATGATGTGGATAATTGATGAGTACTCAAGTGAGGGCCATGGCTGGCATGTTCCAACTACTCTAGTTGCTGCTCAAAGAAGGCCAGGCAAGAAGGATTCATCAATGTGGCTACCCAAAGATGCGTACAAACTTGTACCATCTATTACAGTTGCTAAGCCTCTTAAGAAGCACATCATTTCCAAACCTAAATCTCGGATTGTTACTCGCTGGGTCCCAAAACAAGTTCTTAAAGCACAAGGTTATTATGAGGGTGCAACATCAATTTGGCTTCCAAAATGCCATGGATTGCTAAAGGTAAAAGAGTGTTTCAAAAAGATTCCAAGAGTCACCCCTGATTGCCCATATCAGTGGGTGCAAAAGAAATCAACACAAATTCCCCAAGAAAGGAAAGGTGGCTGTGATAGCACTTACAAATCCACTTGTGTTGATCTTCCTAAAACATGTATTGAAACACCTGTTGGCCCGATTTCTCCTTGTTACACAATTCAACCAACAACTTGTGTACCTACGACAAGTCCAAATGAGTCTTATTTGAGCATAGATTCTGGTACTTCAATGCCTAAATCCTCTTATCTTGCTCAAATTCCAAGACAATTGCTAAAGTCTACACCTCTTAAAAAGGATATACCAAAAGCTAAAGATAAGGCATTAACGCTACAATTAAAGCTCTTTGGTAAAACAATGTTTGAATAATGTAGTTCCTTATGCCTTTAGGAGATGTGTTCTTTTTGATAATCTTGTTTTTGATTGGAATTGTCATGATGGATATGAGTGTTCTAAATTTCATTATTCTACGTCCAGATAACTCCTGATGGATATTTGGCGCGATACATGTCCACCATGCCTTGACCCCGATAGTACTCGACTTGATCATCGCGGGGGTTATAGTGCTCCTCCGTTTCAAACACATTCTAGGTATTTCTATGCTCCCTTAGGTGAAAATTGCTGTGGGCATCACTTTGTTACGTTATTCTTTCAACAGCATCACCCATTTCCACATTGTCAAGAGTGCGCACGGCTAGTATTAAGTGAAGCTTCACATATTTGTTGGATATGCCGCTCTTATTTTAGACGATATGGCACGGCCTTAATGAAGCAAATTGTGGGAATTACTCCCCAACGCCATAATCTTCTTAATGTGAGAATACCAGAAAGGGGACCAAATCAACGAAGATTACCTGAGGAGGTACAAGCACAACAATGGAGGGATACAAGCTTAAATGACTTGCAACTACCAATTTTGCAAGCCCTCCTTCCCCAACCCTCCACATGTCAATATTGGATCAATATGAGTATCTACATTGCACAATTCCAAAATCAAAACTGTCTGACTAACCTTCCCATAGAACCAATGCCATATTTCAGTGAGGAAGCACTCCTTCCTCTACCACCTTCTCCAGAGGCCGGTTTTTGTGAGGGGTTGTCTCTGCATCCTGAGGAAATTGATACCATCTTTCCAGCAGACGAGGACACGGACCCACCATCAGCGCAAGAGTAACTCATTGACTCCACAATAAGAACGACAAGCCAGGGCACTTTTCTCCCATTGGGTTTTTTCCCCTTGGCTATATTTGGTGATTGGCACCACTAACAAATTTTATTCTTTTGTTTTTTCTTTGTTTGTTAATAAAACTTTGTGCAGAGATCTCAGCTTAAGAAGAGCATCAGATACGCCCCTACAGTCCACCTATCGTGCACACAAATTAGGAAGGGGGGAGATATTCTATGCTTACAAAGATCAAGGAGGAGCAATCTGCACAAAATCAGCAATTAATCAAGGCAAACGAACAACATCAACAGGGCACTACAACAGGTGTATGCAAATCTTAATCTTTATTTCTTTATGTGCTCTTATCTTTCGAATATATGGTTTGCATGTACACAATATTGGCTGGTTTGAGTTTTGATTAGTAGTTAAAATGTGGTGAGTACATTCTAGAGTCTTAGAAAACTTAGTAAGAGATATTTCTATCCAAAGACAGTGTAGGATATATACCAAGGGAGTATGCCAAGTACTTATGTCTTCAAGGTATATTAGTTATCCCTAGTGGTAGTTACCTCTTAGATATGAGCTAGGTGCTAGGTGTAATAAAAATTTATGAAAATATACCCTACAAAAATATATATACAAGGTGAATTGCGACATGAAGTGTCTACCGCCATGCGAAGTGCTTGGTAGGTCCTGGGGATGTCTCAGCACCTTGGAGCCGATGCCTTGGTTTCCATGGGGTGAACACTGATGTCTAGAAGCTTCAGAAGAAGACCTTTGAGGAATCTATCGCCTTGATAGACGTTGGTAGGACTCGGGGGTACACTATGGGCCCTCAAGACCGATGCCCTCATCTTCAAGGGGTACTCCTTAGGTCATACAAGAAAGAAAAAGGGTCTGTCGCCCTTGAGATACTTAGCGGTCTTTAGATTCTCTTGGCGGAGGTCTCTGGGCCATTGCTTGGGTCTCATGGGGATAGAAACTTAATCTTTATCACCTTCTACACACATATTTTTTTTTTTTTTAAAAAAAACAACAAGAGAGAGCCCCAATCACCTTTGCTCATACTTAGGAGTAGGGTTGCCACTTAGGAGTAACTTACATACTGATAGGACATTGAGACTGCGGTCATAACCGGAGGTGTACAACGACACTTGCCTTTGCATAGCATTATCTACTACCTAAGTCTCACTTTGACTAGTTTTTACTCACCTCTTTTAGTATTCATTAAAACTTTAATCAGCCTTGCACTTGTATGCTCACGTGTGTAATTATTATTGCTGATTTTGCTTTTCTTTTCTTTTTATCAATAAAGGACTTTACTCGTATCAATTGTTTTTGTTGCAGCTCTTGCTACTACCGCGCTCGAGGACGTGCGCAAAATAGGAAGGGGGGAGTGTTGCTTGCAAATGAGGATCAATACCAATACCAGGATGCAACAAAAACAATACTTAGGGCTCTTGAAAAGAGTTCCACTTTGTAGATGAATGTGGGAGAGGGTTTGATAATAATCCCACATGGGGACTTATGGGAGTCCTAGAATTTTTGTATAAAAGGTGGCTCATTTGAGAGCTTAGACACACTTTTGGGCTTAGTTCATGCAAGAGCTCCTTTGAGAGACCTACTCTCCCTCTTCTCCATAGAGGTGAAGACTCTTCTCTCACCCCATCTACATCATTGTATGAGGTTAATCTCTTCATTGAATCATTAGCAATGTCATGAGTCTTTCTCATCCTCTTCTCTAATCATTTTACTCTTATGCATGCTTTTAGTATTTCATTTTTGAGTACATGGATTGATTTGAAGCTTTCATGGAAGCTTGATGCTTGAATGTATGCATGCTTGTAGGAAGATAGGAGTGGAGTGAGGTCTTTCTCTTTGCTTGAGTGCATAGTGAT
Organism: Cibotium barometz; assembly: GCF_041138505.1. Lineage (NCBI taxonomy): Eukaryota > Viridiplantae > Streptophyta > Polypodiopsida > Cyatheales > Cibotiaceae > Cibotium > Cibotium barometz. Next base: position 24,514,062 of record NC_141107.1, on the reverse strand, counting down.
TGTATTCCTCTTGCTTGTATTTGTGAATGAATGGGTGTGTAGGAATGAGGACAAGTTGAGCTTGTGTGTATGCTTAGTCTAGTGTCAAGTGATGGTAGCCATGAGCATTCTCTCCATTTGTGGATAAGCTCTTGTGCACCGGTACGGGTCGAATCCCTAGCTCCGAAAGGGATGCAAATCCCATTGGAGTGAGCTTAGTGTGGATCGTACTCCTCTTACTACAAGAGAGAGAGTTTTCCGTCTCTCCAACGTACCCAGGTCTTGACCAGCCTGGGTATGGTGAAAAATGGTGTGCTTCCGGTACAATATGCGAGGGCCGATGAAGCGGTCCCTGAGTGAAGTGCCAGGACACCTAAGGAGGATCCTGGAGGGTTTTGACCAGGCGATGCACGGGCTTGCGATGCTTAGGACACCCATGCGTATGTTGTGGAAGATATATATGTATGTATGATGACGAGAAAATTATTGTAATCTATTAGTGGATCTCGTTGGCTGACCTGCTGGTCTCAATGGAGAGTCCAGAGTGATACTGTTTTGTGAGAAACAAGGATTGAATGGAAATTTTGAGTTATGACATTTGTAACCAATAATTGTTTATCAATGGATTGTTTTTAATGGATTGTTTTTAAAAGTTAAAGTGTAAAGAGGAGTGTGTGCATATCTGTATCAATGGATTGTTTTTAAAGAGGAGTGTGTGCATATCTGTATCAATGGATTGTTTTTAAAAGTTAAAGTTTAAAGAGGAGTGTGTGCATATCTGTATCAATAATTGTTTATCAATGGATTGTTTTTAAAAGTTAAAGTTTAAAGAGGAGTGTGTGCATATCTGTATTCTAAAGGAAAATTTAAGAAAGGCATTCAATTATGGGTGGGTGAGTACTTTTTTGGTTCTACTAATTCCAGTGGTTGGTGGGCCGTGGCTAACCCATGGGCCGGAGGCTGGAATCAGTAGAGTTTTACTAATAAAATTGGTTAATAGGAGTACGCTTAGAACTTGAGTAGTTAATAAAAGCATGAAGACTTCTCTAATGAATAGATCAATCGTTGTGCCTGATTCAATTAGAAAGCTAGGAACTATCGAAAAGGCCCCTGAGTGGACAGGTGGTCAACGTTCTAGTTGCCAATGATGCCATAGGTAAACCGATGAAGGAGTGATTGAAAATTAGAATTCAACCGGATGTTTTGGATATTAAGAGACTAAGGTTATGTAAAAGGGGAGGAGAAGGGTGTGTGTGTGAATGGAATTATGGTCCATTCTAGCTCACCTATTTAAAGGTGGAGCTAGAAGGCATTGTATTGAGCAAGAAGCTTAGTTGTATTTTGAGCAACTTAATAAGCAAGATATTTTTTCTTGTATTTTGTGAGTCTCTCTGCTCCACATCTTTGATCTAGCATGAGCACCATGAAATTCTATCATGGTATCTAGAGCTTGGAAAGATTAGGCCTCTTTTGTGGTGTAGAATAGGTCAATTTTCTTCTTTTTTCTTTTGTGGAGCTGAACCTCCTGCGAGTGGAGGAGCTCTAGCAACTTGTGGAGGCAAGATCTCAACATGCTTTCAACTAGGAAAGTGAAGAAGACCTCCAGGCGCTCGAGCTCGTATAGCCAATCGACGGATTCCTCTTCTCTTGGCCGCGACATTGCCGTCTGAGCAGACCGATGCATGAAAACTGCAGCAGCTGATCCGTACAACCATTCGCTGACTGTAGGCAGCTATTGGCTGTGTGGGCTTAGGGCTTTTGTTGAAGCCCATAGTCTCAACTACCTACAGCCCCAATCTTAGCCCTAATGGCGGCCTGACGCGTTCGCTACAGTAGAAAAACTAGGTTGCTCTCCTTGAAAGCCATTGAAGCTTCCATTAAAGCTTCAAAATCAAGCTTCTTATTGCTCTATTCCTCTCCTCTTTGCTCTAATCACTTAAGTGCTCTTGTGAGGGCTTGGTGCTAATCCTATTTTGAGTTTGAAGTGGTGGGCATACACCATGAGGTATTCATGAGCCTTATTCTCATCAAGCTTCATCAACAACATCTTCAAGTGCACAAAGCTTTTTCAAAGTGTACTTATAAACACTAATAGTATTGATTAACACTAATGAGGCTACTAATCCTACAGAGGGGAGCCATTCCAAAGTGTTTCTAAATACTAAGAGTGTTCCTAAATGTAATCACCAATGCAAGTGTCTTAAGCACTAATCGTGTTTCTAAACACTAATGGTAATCTTAATCACCAAAAAAGTGTTCTTTGACACTAATGAAGCTCTCCCTATCAGAATTAGTGGTTGGGCACAAACCCTAAGTGCTAAACCATAAGCTTCACCATCTTAATCTCCTTTTTTATGCAACATCCTTCGCTTGATTAAGGGTTGTTGCACTCTCATAAGCCTTTCTCTTTCTTTATTAGCATACGACAACCGGCGGTGGGGCATCATTAGCATATGGTGTCCGATGTGGGTGAAACTTTGCAAGTACGCCTAATGTTATAAAGGCAACCTATGTCCAATACCACCTATTCCAATTTTCTTTCATAGTTGGTATTGAGGGGGGGGTATTAAGAGACTAAGGTTATGTAAAAGGGGAGGAGAAGGGTGTGTGTGTGAATGGACTTATGGTCCACTAGCTCACCTATTTAAAGGTGGAGCTAGAAGGCATTGTATTGAGCAAGAAGCTTAGTTGTATTTTGAGCAGCTTAATAAGCAAGATATTTTTTCTTGTATTTTGTGTCTTTCTCTCCTCCACATATTTGATCTAGCATGAGCACCACGAAATTCTATCATTGGAGGATTATGATCAGTGATACTATGGTTTCAAAAGATTGTTTTTAAGTCAGCCGAATCTATTTTTAAGTCAGCCGAATCTGTGAAACAGGCAATTTCATATTGGGTGTGTAAGTGGTGTGACTATCTTGAAGTTTGCATGAAGCACCAGCTAGGGGGCCTGGGAAGTCTTTTCCCTGGTACCCGAGACAAAACCTAACCAAATTCTTAAATGGATCCCATCACTACAGTGGTTGGGGCTAACCCATGGGATTGGATGGGGTTAGGTTGGACTGATGGATCCCTAAAATGAGACTCAATTCTGTTATGGTACGATAGATGAAGTAAATCTCGGATAGTAATTTTTCTATGGAAAAGAATCAACGGTTGTGCCTCTCGATGAGGAAAAAAGCGTTGGTCTTTATGATCCAAGTGCAAGTTTCTTTCTTGATCTGACCAAGTGACTTACAGGTTCGGTCGAATGAGTTTGGCCAGTGATGACCTTGACTACGTTAGAGTAGAAATATCCTGAAGGAATCGCCCACGCTTTCTGGGCGAGGGAAGTTTTTTTCGGGTTCAGTTTTGGAAGAACCGAGGGATTAATCTCTTGTCTGGATATCCATGGGCGAGGCCTCGAGTGAGAGGCTCTGCCCTGTGCAAGAAGTGCTACTTCCGCTGCTAGCACCCCCGAATTCGTTGCGCGGAGGTGGCAGGGATCTTTCACGTAGGGTTGACAATCAGCAAGAAATAGCAAATTTGAAGGGAGCAGTAAATCGGCAAGGATGATGATGCAAGCAGCACAAAGATGGAGGAGGATGCAAAAGTATACCTTTGTCCTCAGAGCGATCAAGCGAGCACAGTACATGTAATCGACTATTGGAAAATTTTCATTCCAGAGGGTCGTGAAACAAATCTGTGAGGACATCGGCCTAAACATCAAATGGCAGGTGTCGGTGCTAGGATGCCTTAATTCTGTGAGACTGAAGACTTTTCTATAGAGTTTTTTCTAGATTATGCTTACATGGTAGCACACCCACACCGTGTGACTATTTTTTATAGGGACTTAAGGTCCCTAAGGCAAACTAGGTACACGTCCTCGATATTCTTCCAATTCAAGACCAAAAAATGAAGAGTATCCTTGAGTTGTTGCCTCTTTTGAGAAGGCCACAAAATGAGGTTACAGTTGAGGAAGTTTTTGAAGGACCCACGCATGGAAGGAACACTCGTCTCAATTCTTCTAGGGAAGCGGGCCCCAACAGTCAAGCCAGTGAAGCCAGTCCCAGCAAGCAAAGGAGGAGGGTGAGAGTGCACGCCGAGCGGAGCGGAGGTTATTCTTGTGGGCCACTATGAGGCTTGTGTAGAGCTGCACTATTTTTGGCTCGTCTAGTACGCCGCCTTCATAATGTATCAAGAAAGGTGGTGGTTCAAGCTTGATGCCAATGACACTATAGTGTTGTTGAATTCTTTGAGGGAGGTGAGCGACATCATCATGCTTATTGTTCTTTGGTAAGTTGGCTTTTTTTTCTAGTTGTAAGGGTTTTTTTTGTTATTGTGTAGGGTGTTGATCTGTATATTTTTGTTTGTGTAGTAATATTGTAGCCAATGTGCCATTACCACAATAGAACGAAGTTTATATTATACATTCCCTATTGTCGATAGCTATGCTTTTGGATAGCTATTCCTACCTAGGCATACTTCAATGGTTCCAATTTGTGACTTTAGACTTTGCTTACCTCATTATATTGGGTTACAACTAGGGATAAGTGTCAATTAATGAATACCATACAAGTAATGTAATGTTTCGGGTTTAGTGATGGGTCTTAGAGATTCACTCAAACTTACAGAAGCCATTGGAGTCTCGTGATTGTGGACATGATACAGAGGTAATTCCTTCTAGGTGAACTCAACTGAAGGGTGCCATGGAACAATATGAAAGTAAGTGTCTGTTTAATTTAGTTCATCCTTAGTATAAGTAAGTGCCATGGAACAATAAGAAAGTAAGTGTCTATTTAATTTAGTTCATCCTTAGTATAAACTTTGTATAGGTATGTTTACCTTACCTTTATTAACGACATTGTATATTTAGGTGCCTAGAGAGATTGGCCATGGGATTCAAAGCAGTTACACTGGATGTATTCGTGGATTACAAAATCGAGGAAATTCGAGTTCCCCTGCAACCTAATATAGCCACATGTATGGATGTAGGGCTGTCTTGAATGCTAAGATATTGGTTCATAGGCTACTGAGGCTACCAAGACATGTATGCATTATACAAAATTGCGATATTCTTACATCATTAAGATACTTTTTATGTATACTTAACTTATGCCTTGTTGATTCCGTGCAGGTTCCAAACCTAGAGGACTATGAACTAGTGGCTGTAGAGGAGTTCTAGGTTCAGGCAATTGAGAACCTAATCAATAAGCGGCAGAACCCCCAGCCCCACCCCCAACTCCATCACCTCCACCTTCACCATTTGATCTCGATGATCTGTAGAGTTTGTAATATGGACATGTAGAGTTTGTGAATATGAGCTTGTAATAACTGGGTTTTGATGTAAATTTGTTTTTGGAATTATATATATATAACTATTGTTCCCAAAAAAAATGTTGTTGGTTGAAATGATTGAAATGCAATGTAATGTGTTTTTTGTTTCGCGTATCTATGTGCTTACATTGAACTAAAAATTTTAATTTAACAAAGTAATTAGGAGATTAATCCCCAACTCATCTCATGATGTGTGTGTGACTCACTACAACGCGAGGAGGCATGTCAGTGTCAAGGGGACGTGTGCTCCTTTGCATTGTCGTGAGTCAGGGGTGTGAGTTATGGGATACATGGAGGGAATAGGACATTGACTGTGTATATTGAAATTCACTGTAGATCAAGAAAAGTGAGATGTTAGTTAGTGCAAAGAGTCAACTACTTAGATTCTAAAGAACCGTAGTAGTAGTTGTGTATGCCAAGTTTCAAAAAGAGCTTCAAATTCATTGTAGATCAAGAAAAGTGAGCTGCTAGTTAGTGCGAAGAGTCAACTTCTCAGAATCTAGAGAACTGTAATTGAAGTAGTGTATGCCAAGTTTCAAAAAGAGCTTAAAGTTTTTTTTTTTAAAAAGCAAACGGAGGGGCGGTTCAAGGAAGATGTTCTGATGATGAAAGGGATAAAGGAAGGGAGCGATTAAACTTGTGAATGTATGGAAGCTGTTAGCTAGGGTTTTATCAGTCTTTTTCTCCCTCTCATCATGCCTAATCTAGGGTTACAAGTTGAGAAGCAGGGAGGGGCCTTCCCGTGCCCCGATGGCCGCACAACTAGAGCGACCTCGATCAGTTCTATTGGGAACCCCAAAACCGAGCGTTGGCTCAAAACCCTCTTCCTTGAGAACCGTATTGATGTAAACCAATGCCATCAGCTAAGGAGAAGCAAGCTAGTCCCATCAACACCACCCAGTTAACTCTACACAAGCCAAAGCATCACTGTCAAGATAATCACATGGAATACGCCGCCCCACTTCTCACCCATCATGGGGAAAAAAGGTTGTCGTGCCAGACATTGGGATTCCTTTTCCCACATGTGAACCACATGGTGGACATGCAAAATGCCCCCCTTTTTAACCTCCATCTCAACCCACACATTTTTTGCCTATATCTTTGCATGAGAATAATCTCTTCTCTCCTCTTCCATACACGATCTTTAGGTATAGCCAGGTAGCTGCACCGTCGGAGCTCCAGTGGTGTCATGGAGCATCAAGATGGACCCAACTAGAGCCCCAAAAGGAGGTGAGTTCTATGGAGAATGCCATATGCCCTTTTTTCAATCTGATGGAGAGAGAAATGCTGCAAGCTGAAGGGAGCCCTCTTGAAGAAGCCTGGTGGAGCCTGAGTCAACCTAGACCCCAACATCACCAGACCGAAGGCATTGGAATTGTTGGAGGAGAAACTTCAACACACCGAAATGGTAAGCTCTCCGTCACTCTACCTAGAAACTTAGTTCAAGAGTGGCAGTGAACTTACCAGACCAGAGCTCTCATTGGTCTATGCTATGGTCTAAGACCTCCAGTAGAGGTATTAATGTCCTGGATTAGGAACAACCTCATTGTGTTGATCACACACAGTATCTATATAGTTACTTCTATTTTTTCTTTAGAGAGGAAGGGATGACTCTTAATGCTCTTGGGCCAGGCAATGGGTCCTTAAAAATTCTCCTCTATCCCTCTTCCCGTGGTCTCTTGACTTTTCCCCTATCAGTCCGAAACCAACCCTTTGCCAAATTATGGAATATTATACGTGCTGAATACTTGTGGGATATCTGGATAAGTAGAAATAATTGCTTGTTTAATCATGCAAGTACCAATGTGATGCATGGTCTAAGAGTTGATTTGCATTTGCAAATGAAAACACTATACAAAGCCAGTATGAAAGCATGTGAAGCACAATACACGAAGAATGCTATGGAATAAAAGTTGCTGATGGACAAAGCCAAGGAAGATTTTCAGGAAAGAATCAGTCAAATCCAAAAAGAGTGCTTGGGACAAGATAGCGGCTGAAGAAGTGAAACTATTGATTAAAGATTGTGAATTGAAAATTTACATTCTCAACCTCAGAGCATTGAGAAATGAGTTAGCCTAGAAGTTATGTTTCTTCAAAAAAAACATTGATGTACTCTTGTCTTTTGGCTTACCTTTTTTCCTCTTAATATTGTTCATGTCGCGCCTTTTAAAAAAACTTCTCAGAACCTAGCCTGTTGTACATAGGCAACATTCACATCCTTTTTTTCTCTTTTTTTTCAAAGTAATGGCTATTTATATTAAGAAGTTAGAGAAGAGTAGTCACCAAGGATATTTTTTTGGTTAAAGGACAGTCTCATCCTTTTGTAACTAAATATTTTTAATATTAAAGTATCCTTTCTTAAAAAGATTCCATGATCGATGAGAAGAATGAATGATGATTAAAGGGAAGGGGACTCATTGAATGCAAAGCTCACGAATTTCATCGCTCGGGTAAATGCAAAAGATGAGTTATTACATGGGATTTTGAGCAGATTTACAGGCGAAAATGGATATTTGAACAAAGTAATAGGTGGATCTTTATAAAAAACTATTAAGAAATATCTGAAGAGGGGAGAGAATGATAATATTATAACATTAACTTTGGCACTTTTTCTTGATTCATGGGAAGAGAGAGAGGGGCCTTAAGAGGCCCATTTGAGAGTCCAAATTTCCCTTAATGGTACGGATAAGTGTACACGTGTCAGAGGCGGCTGAATGATGACAGCTAACTTTTTGTGTACGGTTAATTGATGACACGGCTGAATTTTTGTGTACGGCTAAATTTTTGTGTATGGCTGCATGCATCGACAATAAGTTTACACGTGTTATCAATTAAAGCCGCCTCTAACACGTGGCAATGGAATTAATGTTATTTGCACCATTAAGATGCTTTGAACATGTTATTTTAGGCCATTTCTATGTATAACATAGAATCATCACAACACGAACAGGCCGAATCTTGTCAACGACATGAAGCTGTCTTTTGGAAATAGTTTCACCCAAAAGATTAATAGAAGCCTTCAAAGGGTTCTAGAGAGAATGAAGAGGATTGAGAAGAAGTGCCATGTTCATAGCCACACACGCCACTTTGTGAGGTATGATCACGATCTAATCTGTTATCTAAATTTGATCCTTGAATATGATGACCACGAAGGCACATAAGATGTCGAAGTGAATGTATCCAAATTTGTGAAGGAGGAAAAAGACTTTCATCAAGGAGCAAAGATTCATTTGTTGAGGAGAGGAATTCAGCTCAATCTCTTGATGTTGAGCGTCTTCGTGAGATGAGGAGACTACAATTGGAGATCTCTAGTATGTTTTGACATTAGATCTACAGGCAGCCTTTAACCTTAGGGAGGACTATTTCCTCGCAATCATTGTGCAAAATCTTGAGGAGGATGATAATTTTGTAGACACGAAGGGGGTAGATAAGTACCTTCTTCTTGAATCCAATGTTAAGGATACATAACTCCTTACTACTGGAGAGGCCTTGAAAATTATGTTTAGAGATGCTTCATTGTATGAACAGGCTAGGGTCCCATTTGAGGAGGAATTTGAGAATATTCAAAAAAAGCTCCACATTTCTAATATGTGAAAGAATGTTGATCTAGGGGAGTCCTCAAGGGGACGTATGAATGTTGAGCGATGGAATTCCTCAACTAAACTTTGTATGGATGAATTACTTGTTTACGATGAAAATTAGAAGGTGTGTGTATATGAATGAATGGATCATCCACACTTTTTGATAGCTTCTATGTATGTGTTTTGTTTCCTTATTAAAATGATACGTGTTGCTAGTTTGTAGCTCGTCGTCTATGAAGACGATTTCATTCCTAAATGTAAAGGCTCACTTATAGGAGGATTGGGAAAGCAGTCGTCCCTCGAAGAATACATAAAATTGCTCAAATTATCACAATTTGTTATATATCACGAAGTTTTCAGAAAATGCAAGTTTTTCATTGTTTGCAATCAAGACGTTTTCTAAATATCTTGGGGCTATCCTATCAGATGGAATAACGAAAAGATATTGCTACTATTTGTAGGTGGTCTTTAAATAACTGTAGAAGATCTCTAGGAAACATTTTCTTGTGAACAATATCTTTGCATGTTTCCTTTTTCCCTTCCTCATCTTTTCTTGTTTCTTTATCTTCAAAAACCTTAACAAATATCTGTAAATTATGGTACACACCCTCTCTAGGATACAGGCCCAATTGTGTCACACCACTTGTATCACATGTTCCCATTACACATTTGTATGTATGAAAGGCATACCCATTAGGCATGGGACACAATATAGTCTTCCAAAGAGATGTAACACTCATATATGTATTACATGAGGCAAAACAACCCCATGAGTGGCTCTCTCTACTATAAGACATATCGAGCAAGTACATCCACATAATACCTCATGGTTTCCAAACTGGTGATGGCGTATTTGAGCATGAGGCAAAACAAGCATGAGTGGCTCTCTCTACTAGAGCAAGTACATCCACATGATGCCCCATGGTTTCCAAACTGGTGATGGCATATTATTTGATTAACTGCATCCTTTTAAAAAATCATTTGTACATGTGCAATAAAACAATAGGTGTAGTGGTCTTTCAATTTTTGAACAAAAAGGCTTTAACTTTTCAAAACAGCACTGGGAGATCTTCAATCCTAGATATGTTGCCTTGAATCTTAGAAAAAGTTCAACCTGCAATATCTATATATTACTTAAAGCCCTTGAAAACCATAAAATGAGTAGAAAGTAGCATCTTCAACACAACTCAAGTTGAAAACACAAATAGAAATTTGCATGTACTAAGTACTTCTCACCAGATACCAATAGACAGTTTGCTCACCTGAGGCTCATCAAGAAGATGAATTGGATGCTTCACCTATGCAGATCTAGCCAATCTGTGACAAACATCTTTCTTATTGGAGGAGATCCTTGTCTCACTTGACCAAAAAGCAAATACAAGGTCCTTGGCCTGAGTGATATGGGTTTGCATCCATGCAGATAAAGGCATTAATCCATATTCATCAATTAATAACCAAGATTTTACTGAATACAAATTTCTCTTATGGACCTCTAAAACTTTTGCAGCTTGTGGAAGACTCGTGTCATGTGCTTCACTACCTTCACCATTCACCACCATCATGAGAGCTGATTTCTTCATGAAAAGCTCAGCTAACGACCTTGTCACCTTCACTCAGTTCAAGGGGTTGTGAACATTACTGAGAATTGTAGCTTCAATTTTTGAAGCTTTCTCCTACATACTCGCAAAGCAAGGTTGACGACGAAGAAGTTGCTGGAAAATCTCCTTTCGAATACTTGAGTCCAGTCCCATAGTCTCTTGATCAAAGCATTGCACCATAGCTCGGCATATCTTACGTCTTCTTTATGCATCTACCACACCATTGTCTTGAGTTACTGTATTGTTAAATCTTGCTCATTGCTTTCATTTGCATTTTTGTGCAATATGCTCTCAACGTCTTCCTTTTAGATGTAGAAGCCTCATGGTTACATTCTTTTGCAAGCTCTTGAGAAATACCTATATTTGTAGTAGTAGTTGCATAGGTTGTATCTTGGTGCAATTATTGTGATGGAGATGTCTCCATTTCCCTTTCCAATACATATAACCATTTTAAAAAGAGTTAATATTTCCTCTAAGTATCCACCATAAATCCCCAGTAATTATGTAATTAAAATCTGCATACCTTTGGGAAGTCATATATGTAGCTACACAGTTCGCATCCATGAGCGACGCTCAACGAGAGAGGGTTAGAGAAGACCTTCACACAAGCGATTGCTTATGTATGTAGAGAGGCCTGCACAAGTGCATATCTAAGAAAACTGAATCCTTAATGCACAAAGAGAGGGAGAAAGGGGGGATTGGGAGGAAGTAATTCGATGGTGGAGGCAGGAGGTCATTAACGCTTACCAGCATTTGTCAGATGGAAATTTAAAATGTTAATAATATACTTAAAATTTAAATTACCTTTTCTTTTAATTGTATTGTTAGTCACTTTTAAGCACCAAAAAAGCAATTTCCTTGACACTACTTTTAGGGCCACCTATACATGCTTTCACCCCATAGGTAGGGACTGGGGGGTAATTTTACAATTCAGCCCTATAGTATCTTCTCATCTCAATTATTATCTACTTACATGGACAAGATTGCATTGGGGTAATTTTACAATTGAGGCCCATAGTATCTTCTTAGTTGAAGCATTATCTACCCACATGGTTTAATTGCACAGGAAGTATTTGCTTTTGATTCTCACAGATAAGGATTGAGAAATACCTCTGAGTTGTGTAGAAAGAGATAATGATGAGGATAATCCTTGACTAGGTTGCACCTCTATTAGTGCACATTTAATCTTGATGAGGGATTTAATATTTTAGTAGCACTATTAACCTTGGTATGGTCTGTATTTGTTGGTGTTGGTTCGTGCAATTCATGGGCTAAGCATTTGTAAGTGCATGTGAACCTCAGGTGGGATGGGGCCACCTTTACTGCAATTTGTTCTTTGTATACATTTCTTGCATATTGGGGCTTGGTAGATATCACTGCTACATCTTGGTCTTTGTATAGCATGTGGGAGAAAAGCTTCACAACTTTGTGGGATGGTGTAACAAATAGTTCCATGCATTCATGTACACTATCTTGCTATGTTTCTTTTTTTCTTTGGGTTTGATGTAAATGATTTATTATTAGGATAAAAGATAGAGGCTACTTTGTACATCGAAACTTGTGACTTGGAAACTTTATACATGTATGTATGTATATACATATGTATGCATAGTTTACATATCTAGCATGCATATATCTATGCATAGATAAGCATGTACACATGCATGCATTGATCACTTGCTTAATATACATGCATGCATGGGTGGTTGGCATGGCTATGTGTAGGTGGGTATCTCCTCAACAAATGCTATCATAATTTTTTATAGCTTGAAAGCTTGTGGTAGCATAGGACTGAGAGAAATAACCTTTTATAAATAGGGGTTGATGGATGGGTTATTAGGGGTAGAGCCAAACGATGATGTGGATCATCTCCTTGACTCAGTTGCACCTCTATTTGTGCACAATCTAGTAGCACCATTAGCCTTGATATAGATTGTAATGAGAGAGGTAAAAAATCTGGTGAACATGATTATGTCATGAGGGGAGGAAAAGCATGTATGCTATAGTCTTAGTAGGCATATGGGGTCCTCTAGAGAGTAGCACCACAACATACATCTAATGCCATTAGATGAGATTTGGATATGTGGGAGGTTAGTGGAAGTAGAGGAGGGAATATGTGGGCCATGTACATCCGCTATACCACCTCCAACAAATGTAGATATTTTGATATAATCATTTCTCTTCTAAATATACTGAGACAATTCTTCTATGAATGATGGATTGGAAAATAGAAACAACTCAATGAGAAAGAGCTATAGAGAATGTAAGCTATGTAGTAAGCTTAGAAAACTGACGTATGCGCAATATAGATATTAAATTTTTTTAAGTTTTTAAGTTGTCTCTTTATTACCAATTATTACTTCTACTTATTTTAATTCATTAATTTAATTTTTTCTTTAAAAATAGAAGATAAAATCAATGTATGGATCAAATGAAAAGTCAAGTGACAATGATGCTCTTATACTTGTTGAAGATAAGAATGTAAGTATGAGTAAACTCTTTAATTATTACTTAGTGCACATTTTCTTTGATACTACATGTTACTTATACTTTAAAAAAAATTGTCTTTTCTAGTAGGCGAGGGCCTAAAAAGTGAGGAGATGGAGACAATTCTTCTCAAATATTTTGATGTGGCAACCATTGATAATATGTATGTGGTTTTGAAAGCCACATATTTTAAAATAAGAAAGAAAGGTAGTTGTTTTACAAACAACTCAAAAGATAAAGTCTTGAAGACATGAGGGGTAGCCTAGTCTCTTGGTTGGTTGACAAGAAAAAGGTCAAGCTAAATAGGCAATCCTCACATGATTTGTATCTATATGATAACTAAGTATTTGATCCTCTAGAAAAACTTTTTATTGGAAGCCCAAGAATTTGAACGCACTTTGCAAGATACTATTCTCAATCACTAATTTTGACATGTTCAATATGGATTGTGTTCTTTAAAAAGTTATGATGATATATCTAGAAATATAATCTTTTCTTTACATACGTCACTAATATCAAGTTGATTTATTCTTCATGTGGTGTTGTGGGACGTGGATGAGATGTGATGTAATGTAAAGAGATGTGGATGTGAATGTGACGTGATGTAAAGAGATGAGATGTGATGTGAATATATATGGATGTGAAGTGATAGATGTGAATGTAATGTAAAGAGATGTGGATGTGAATGTGATGTGATGTAAAGAGATGAGATGTGATGTGAATATATGTGGATGTGAAGTGATAGATGTGAATGTATGGATAGATGTGGATAGTTATGCATGTGAATAATTGGATGGATGTGGATGAATGAGATGGGATGTGTATGAATGAGATATGATGTGGATGTGGTGTAATGTAGATAGAATGTATGTGATGGAATGGGGATACAATGAATGTGATGAATGTGAATGGATGTGATGTGATGTGAGTCGGATAAGTATGAATGGGTGAGATGTGATGTGAAATGGATGTGATGTAAATTGGGATAGATGTGAATGGATGATATGTGATGTGAATGGACGAGATGTGTTGTGATGTGAATCGAGATGTGAATGAATGAGATGTGATGTAAATGGAGATAGATGTAAATGGATGATATGTGATGTGAATGGATGTGATGTGATGTGATGTGAATCGGGATAGATGTGAATGAATGAGATGTGATGTGAATGGATGAGATGTGATGGGATGTGAATCGGGATAGATGTGAATGAATGGGATGTGAGGTGAAATGGATGTGATGTGATGTGATGTGGATTGGGGTAGATATGAATGGACGAGATGTGAATGAATGTGATGTGATGAGATATGGATATGGGTAGATGCGAGTGGATGAGATGTGATGAGCATAAATATGGAAAGATACGATGAGATGGAAAATGATGTGATTGGATGAGAATGAATGAATGACGATGGGAATACATATGATTGGACTTGGATTAAGTAATGTGGATTGATGTGGAACAATATGGAAAGACAAGAGTTCGTTATAGAGATTGTATTTATGACCTGTTTTATGTCAAGAATGCTGGGGAAGCATTTTGACCATCTTGTAAATGAGGTCCTAGAGACCTAAGTGATAAAGTTGCAACAGCAGCCTGACGGAGAGTCAATGGAGGACGTCTCGCATAGCAAGGTCTTGGCTGAGGTCTTAACCAGCCTCGGTTTGATTTAAATGGTGACCTAAGTGATAAAGTTGCAACAGCAGCCTGACGGAGAGTCAATGGAGGACGTCTCGCGTAGCAAGGTCTTGGCCGAGGTCTTGACCAGTCTCGGTTTGATTTAAATGGTGAGCTTCTGGTACAGTGGATGAGGGACCAAGGAAGCGGCCTATGAGTGAAGCGCTAGGTGACCTGCGAAAGGATCCTAGAGGGTGCTGACCATACGGTGCTCGGGCTCTGGGTCGCCGAAGATACCCAAGCGTGCGTTGAGGAAGATATTGGAACAAGGAGTAAGAGTTGTTTTCTGAATTCGGGTATGAATCTGGTTGATTGACGTTGCTGGTCTTTAAAACGGATGAGTTCATGGTTCTATATTTTAGTATTAAAATGTATAATTTTAGTATAAATAATTTAAAAAAATATTTTTATTTATTACGTATTATTTTCGATATAGATATGCTAAATAAAGATTTTACAATCTATGTAATTATAATAAACAAACTACAAAGAATCATATAATTAACTAGGCAAATTAGTAACTATATATAGAAAAAGAAATTTATGTTTACGATTATTTTTTATTTTTTCAAGATAAACGATTTTAAAAAAATATTAGATATATTAAAGAAAATATTTCCATGTATAAAATTTTAGATAAACGATTATAGAACATATTTTCTACATAGAAAAAATGTCATACTTAGAAAATTTTGCTATATGCAAAAAAATCCCTACATAGGAAAATTTGCTTTATACGAAAATTTTCCATATAGAAAAATTTTGCCACGTAGGAAAAATTTCCTACATTGGAAGATAATTCATGTAGTTAGGAAACGTTCTATTTTCCCTAGTTCGGACTTTTCCTGGATATGTTCATTTATACCTAGGAAAGTATCTAGTAAAGGCATTTTTTTCCTAGATAGGGAACCATCAAAAGTTCCTTGTGTGACAGTAGGAAGGATGCTAGCTATTTTGAATATATGCACGTGGGAGAGATGCTCACTCAAATGCATGTGCTAAAATGAAGCCAAAAACTGCAAAGATTAATCAAATCTAGTTGTATAAGATAGCCAACCTTGCAAGCTTAGGATTAGGATTGCCTTGGGGATTGGAAGAGGGATAATGTAAAGAAGTACATGTGCATGCACAAGTAGTTGTGTGTGTTACAGAGCAAATCACATACGCACTGATGACCACAAGTCTAAAGCATGTGAATTATGTCTAAAGCATGTGAACTATGTGGTTAAAGTGTAGGTAGCAACCACTAAATGTTTGTGTGGTGAGGAAGATCATGCTGCAAGTTGGCAAAGCTAAGTTGGGAGTGTTTTTGCATAACATAAGGAATAAAGGAAAGGTGTAAAGAGCCAATTGATGTGTGTTCACTTGTTAAGTGTAGCTACATTTATGGCCTCACACCAAAGATAGTAATCAAATAGAGTAACCATATTGGAGAGCAGTAGATGCCTACAACGTTGATAAGGTAGAGCACAAACCGCCAATGAAACAAGTGGTGGTAGTAGTATAGTACTACAACAAGTAGTGATGGAAAAAAGAAAAGGGAAAAAAGGAACCCACACAATGCCAAAAAGAGATATTGAGAGAGAGAAAGAGAGAGAGAGAGAGAGAGAGAGAGAGAGAGAGAGAGAGAGAGAGTTGGTAAATCAATTTAAGGTTTACAAGCATATACTTAAATATATGTGAATACCATACCAAAATAAATGGGTAAAAAATAATACTAGCATTAACGGAAAGTGTATTATATGAAGTTAAACATATGTGAGTGAATACCATACCAAAATAAATGGGTAAAAAATAATACTAGCATATACTTAAACATATGTGAGTGAATACCATACCAAAATAAATGGGTAAAAAAAAATACTAGCATTAACGGAAAGTGTATTATATGAAGTTACAATGTAAGAGTGAAATGTAAAGGTAGTTATCAAAAGGGACCACCCTAAGGTGATGGAGGCACACAAATGTGAACAAGTAAGGAATGTGAAAGCAATATCTCAAGTTGGCTTCATCTTAATATAGTAAAAAGTATGAAGTATAGTGTAAAAAGAGATGTAAAGCATGTGAATCTCTAGAAGGTTTAAACTTAAGTATGTGTAAGTGTAATATAATTTATGGTAAATTAATCAACTGAGTGCTCCTCATACATTGAACCAAATCATCTCTGATCTTTAACAAAATAAAGAGTATTTTCATATTTAAAAAATAATAATTCCTTAGAATAATAATATGGAGGGATACACATTATATTTTTGTAATGTGTGAACATAATGGAGCAGATACACTTACATGGTGAGTCCCCCGAGGTGATAATGTAAAAGGAAGGAGTGTGAGCTCGATTTTCTTGTGAGACCGCATCAAAGGGCAAATTTTTTATTTAATCAAATTGATGTAAGGAAAATGGTTAGGGAAATGGCATAAGCATCAATTGTGCCACACAAAAAATCCAAGGTGGCATAATTGATGCAAATGGTATGGTATGGACAAGGGGGCCTCTTCTAGGGATGATGGGATGGTTTAATAATAATAATATGTTAAGGGCAATTGGGGTTTCGGCCAGGCCCTCCATAGTAGAAATAATTGCCCCAATCACTACTGGAGCCGGATTGCACATCATAACAAGCTGAGCGTTCAGCAAAGGTGCTCACATCACCAGAGGATAGCAAGTTGTTGTTGGCATCCACAAGTAGGAGATGGGAGAAGTAGGAGCACTTGCCAAAACCCTCCCATGGGAAATGGCCGCTTCCCATTTGGGTGTCCGTGTGCTGGCCGCCCGGCTCAGAGTTCACCACCTCGCCCCCCCACTCCACCATGCTTGCCCAATTGGACAAGGACGTGAAGAGCGCCTCTGGCCAGTAGCCCAATATATACTTGTTCCCAAACTGCATCCACCAATTCCCCTGCTTTGGATCCTAATCACATTAACATGCAATGATTAGAATTAGACAAATTAAGCTGATTAATTAAAACTCAATTGCATGATATTGCTGTACCAGCTACATCACAATCAATTCATTCATCATAAGGCCAATAAATAATATCATGTATTTTGAGGCAAAAAAAACACCCCCTTAACAATCAACAGCATTTTTGAGTAATAGCAGCCTCATACTAGATTCTCATTTTTACTTTATTTTTCTCACTTTAGTATTTTTTTTAAAAAGCCATTAATAAAAAAGATGTGTTTGCTCATCTAAGGTAAAACATGATCTAAGGTCCATTGATGCAAATGATGAGAGTTTGCTCATCTAAAGTTTGGAAAAGTTAGCATGAAGATGATGTATGATAAGATGTTGTTTCTACATGACAATGTGTTTTTTTAACAATACCATTAGATAAATGATGAGAGTTTGAACCTAAGGCATGGGTGAGTGAATACATGATTATCTAAATCTTAACTTCCACTGACTAGTTAGAGGCTAGGTGGGCTAATAAAACGGATCTAAATCTTTTCACAAAGATTTGCTTCATCAAAGGTGCTTTTTGCACACTTGGTAGAAACCCAAGAAAAAGATTTGCTTCATCAAATCTTTGTGAAAAGATTTGATGAAGCAAATCTTTTCACAAAGATTTGCTTCATCAAAGGTGCTTTTTGCACACTTGGTAGAAACCCAAGAAAAAACAAAGACTACTTAGAGGTTAGGTGGGCTGATAAAAAGGATCTATATCTTTTCTCAAAGAGTGGCTTCATCAAAGGTGCTTTTTACACGCTTGGGAAAAACCCAAGAAAAAACAAAGAAAAGGGAGAGATCTCCCCTTTTTTAGTAGGGAAAATCTTCCCTGTCCAATTCTCATGGATAGGGAGTCTCCCTTGCCCACCTAAAATTTTTGTCAAGAGCTCTTCAGTTGTGTAAACATCCTAAGGCCCATTGAAATAAATTTCCAACAAGCATACTTTTTCTTTGTGAAGTTCGGAAGAGGGTTTTCCAAGCATCACAATTTCAAATCGAAGGTTAGGACTTTAGATGCTTTTACTTTGGGTATTGTAGTACAATGGATAGGGCACTTGAAGTTCAAAACCCTTCTTGCTACACCCACAAGTCATTGTAGGGGGCAAGGGCAAGGGTACGGCTTGCCCATGTGTGTGTGTGTGTGTGTGTGTAACAATCCTTGCAAAATTAAAAAAAAATATGCAAAATAAAACTTTAGATGCTTAAGGAACCATAAGATAGGCACTACATAGTGTAGAAGGGTAGACCCTCTCTAAGTAGTATCTGTACATGTCACTTTCACATGTAAAATAAAACTTTACATGCTTAAGTATATGAGATAGGCACAACACACCGTAAAAGAGTAGACCCTCCCCCTCTAAGTAGTTTGTGTACATCAATTCAATAAGCAACCCATAAACAAGTCAAAATTTATAATTGGCTCTTATTTTCAATATAGTAAAATATTTTGCATTAATCCAAGGAATCGTATATAGCAATGGCAACAAAAAAGCTACTATGTACAATGGGTCTATAAAATTTGATGCATTAGAGTTTTGATTTAGCTCAATAATCTACAAAATATTGAAGTCATAAGTTTTAAGATCCGTTGAGAAAAATGCTCTGCAGGTCATTCATGGAGGCCTACTGGCCCCCTTAACCTAAAAGATAAATTTACTATAAGAGCATCTTTCAACTCATTGATGTAAACGATAAGAGTTTGGTCAAAGTAGGGGACATGAAACATGCATGCTTGATGATAGTTAAATAGGGGTGAGTGAGAGCATATATGATCAATACATAAATCTTACCTTCCATATGAGTATGGTGATGTCGTATTGGTTGTTGCCATAGGTGGAAACTGGTGAGATAGTGGCCCCCATGGCTATCTCATTGCTCACTTGGACAAACCCCGAGCACAACAAATTGTAGCACCCAGTTTCTTGATAGGCATCGCTCTGATATCAAATTAAAACTAATTAATTAGGTCATAAGTTATACAAGATTTTAGAAATACCCAAGAATGCATAATCATTACATATTCATGTGAGAAAAATTAAATCATCACATAGTTGTGATCTATTATTCATTGAGAAAAACATAATGTAAAAAAATAATAAATGAATAAATTTGAAAGAATTTCATGGTCTCAAATCAAGAGAGAGAATATTATCTCTAATGGATGAAAGAAAGCAAATTATCTCTTTTGTTTCTCCCAAATAGAAAATTAAATCATTTAAAAACATGGGAAGAAAATCCATCTTGACCAATGTATAGATCAAATTGGGGTACTTAAATTGAGGGCGTTGAAGTCTCCAAAGAAAACTTAGGTTCAAGCCCCAGCCATGACCGATAGATAGACATTGCTAGTTAGACGCCCATTGTGACCAGTGTTCACGAAAAATCGAGGTTTAGTGTTAGGTGATGGGCAAATTTCAAAAAATAAACCTTCAAATTTCAAAATAACAATTCACAAAAACTTACAAATTTTAAGGGTTTTAGTTATAATTTTGCTAAAAAAACCTTTAAAATTTAAGAAAAAACCTACATAAATTTGAGGTTGAAGGTTTTTGAAAAATGTTTTCTGCGAACACCGGTTGTGACACCCATTGTGGTGGAGTGAATGCCTCTTGGGTGCAAGTTCCTAGTGATTTTGGTGGGATAGATACCCCATATAGCAAGGCTTTTTAAGCGCTTATTTAAAAAAAAAACAAATTGGGGTACTCATAAAGTCAATCAAGAAATCAATGAATTTAAGGTTTTCTCATTTTGCACAAGTCAAGAGAAGTACAGATTTGTTTATTTATTTTAACTTTCAACGCACGCAAAATAAGAAAAAGGACTCACCGTCCAGTAAATGAACAAGCGAGTATTGTTGTCACCGTATAAATCAGGGCTCACCTGCCCACATTGCCACAAAGTTTTATTTTTAAAATATTATCTTAAAAGGTATAAAATTGCACGTCTCTTTCCTTAATCAAAGAAAGTCTAAAGTGTGGCAATATGTGATGGGCTTAGCATTAAATAAAGTAAGATTTGAACCATAATATTAAATTTTTATTAATTTGCTCATAAGCATCCTCTAAGAATGTAATTAGCATAGTCCAAGCGTCTATTGTTTGGATTAAGTCTCTTTCCTTTTCTAAACTGTGGAAATATGTGATGGGCTCAGCATTAAATAAAGACAGATTTGAGCAATAAGATTAATCTTCACATTCAGAGATTAATTATTGCTTAATTTGCTCATTAGCATCCTCTAAGAGTGTTGTTAGCATACTTCAAGCGTCTATTGTTTGATTTAGGTCTCTTTCCTTAATCAAAGAAAGTCTAAAGTGTGGCAATATGTGATGGGCCTAGCATATTAAATAAAGAAAGATTTGAACAACAAGATTAATCTTTACATTCAGAGATTAATTATTGATTAATTTGTTCATTAGCATCCTCTAAGAGTGTAATTAGCATTCTTCAACAAGCGTCTCGTGTTTGCATTAGGTACTGATTAACATCCTCTAATTGTGGATTAGCATCGTCTCCATATGGTACTGATTGCATACTCTAATCTGGTGATTAGACAACCCTAAACTTGATTGACGTGTTGGGTACATCAATGGATCACCTAATTAGGCTGATTAACGTGTTGATTAGCATTAATTGATAACGTCATTACCTGCCAGCCTGCCTCAATGCTGTTGAGATCAGTGTTGAATGAGCCCCCGAGGATCCACAGCTGCGCCAAGCTGAACTCGTTGGGCACTTGAACTGTTGGGTTCCACACGTTTATGGTTGCCTTGGCTCCATAATACGTACCACCTTGCACATAGGCTATGGCGTGCTGCAGCAGGCGCAAACATTATATATACGGAAACAATACCACAATTAATCGTGCTTAGTAATAATACGGCCATTTTTGACACAAGATTAAGCTAATTAAAGATGGCTTAAATATTTATTACCTGATGTGCACTCTGGTCAATGGCGGAAGCGGCCGATACAGCTGATGGTTTGGGAGGGAGGTGGGATTTGCGTCCATAGTTGTCCATCTTTTTGGTTCTCAGGAGATCATTCTCTGTTGTCCGCCTTATTGGAATTGTCCCGTGTGGACACGAGGCCCCAATGCTGTGCCATAGCTGGGGCTTGCGCTCCCCTTCATCATCACCCAAAAAGCTGTTTTCCGCTCTAAACAACCTTATCCCTTCTGGATAATTTGGCTGCATCTTTGAAACCGAAAATAAATTTAATGATCAAAACACTAGAGCTGAGAGATTGAATCCATGTAAGCCACAGAATCCACTCCATTATTTCTTGTATTTTTTTTACCCAATTGAAAATCTGTAAGAATTAAGCGCTTCTTAATAAAATCCTTAATTAAGTTTTGCCCACCTAATATACCTTCAAAACAGGTTTAATTACCCATCTTACTTGAATTTTGTGGTCTTTGAGCAAAGGATGGTCAAATGCCGGTTGCTGAGAGATGAGGATGCAGTCTATCATATCTCCATCAGGGCTCTGCAAGTGCAGCAAAGGAATTGACCCAACAATACCATAATTACTGGCCAAATGCTAACGATTATTACTAATGGTTATTACCATTATTATTCAGCTGCATAACCATTTCTTATATCTCATTATTTATTTTAATGATTATTTTTGCTAGATGGTGGAATAAACTCACCTCAATTGTGGTGACAGCAGGCTTGTTGAAGCGTTGGAGGTGCTTTTGAACCCTGAAAGAAGCACAATAAACCGGAGAAACCATAGCCAATTGCATCCAAATAAAGAAGGTGAGGCATATACAAGGTGCACGGAGCTGGTGGGTAGCCATGGATTCAATGAGAGATGAGGATAGCATCTTCATGGCAATAAAATTCTGGCAAAAAAGCAAGACGTGGGCCTTTGAAACAATCAAAATTACAGTAGGCTGTGAGGGATAAATCAAAGGCTAATCAAGTGCAAAAAAAATTGGCTCACATTTTGAGCTGCAAACACAAACAAGGATTGGCAAAAACATCAAAAGCAAAAGGGTGATTGGTGGCCCAGAGGGCAAAATTTATCAACATGGAAGCACTGCCCTCCTTTTGAGTACATGTCAGTAATAGGTACTCGAGACAAGCAAGCAACAGGAGCTCCCCACACACACACACACACACACACACCCAATTGCAATCCTAAACCTTCATCTTTGTCCTAGCAACTGCTTCCTGGACCACAATGACAAAAACAAGTGTAGAAGAAGTCTAGAATCTGCATCCTATCCAATACAATGACCTCCCCTTTCCTCTAGCTAATCATGGCATTATAATTAATTATGTTGGTGGTGGAGCAACAGATTCTAATCCATAGATTAATCCTCCCCAATCAACATGCAATCACTCAGTTCTGACCGAGCGATTACATTAGCAGCTAACCTCAAAAGCATCTGTGAACTGAATGTGGGTGTGATTTCAGTAGCTATAAGTGTCAACTCCAACCAAAAATGCAATTGGTCACAAAGGTATCTAACCCCCCAGGGCATGTGGAATGTTTAAAGAGCAAGAAAAGGGAGAATTGGGTTGCAAATGCTTTAGTTCAAATCAGTATACGATTGATGGGAGCAAAAAATGCTATAGTGGCAAAATGTTACTGTTAGTTGCATCACGTCACAGCTAAAGGCAACAGCAAAAGGGGAAAGAGAAAGGACCGAGAGGCAATGTGGAAGGGACCAAAAGGAAAAGACAATCTGCTGGGGTTAAAAGGAGGAGGTGCCTGATGTGCACTTGTGTACTCCCCATGCTGAGGTCAAGATAGTTTGCCTTATATCATCATAGCATCATCATCTTCTTCTTCTTCCTCAGGCTTTTTCAGATTTCTGGCAAGGTGCAGCTTTTATCATCCTCGCCACATGAATCTCTCTCTCTCTCTCTCTCTCTCTCTCTAGATCAATAAAGTCGACATTAAGCGACTCTGTCTCCGTGTCTCTCTCTCTCTCTCACACACACTCACTCTCTCTCTCACACACACACACACTCTCTCTCTCTCTCTCTCACACACACACACGCACACACTCTCACTCTCACACACACACACTCTTTGTCTCACACGCGCACACACTACTCTCTCTCTCTCTCTCTCTCTCTCTCTCTCACACACACACACACACACACACACTCTCTCTCTCTCTCTCTCTCTCTCTCTCACACACACACATTACTCTCTCTCTCTCTCTCTCTCTCTCTCTCTCTCTCTCTCTCTCACACACACACACACACGGGTCACACCCATACACCCACACACCCCTCCCCCGTGCCCACCCTCAGTCCCCTCTTTAGATTCGTGCATCTGCAACTGATAAATGATTCATCAACTAACTACCTACTCCTACCCCATTGGCCCCTTCCAAGTCCTAACTTCTAACACCTTCTATTGCTTTTTAGACATCTTACAAGTCCTTCAAACATGTTGTATATATCCCCCCCTTGACTAGTAATGATCCCCTCCACATCACAACTCCAAAAGTTGCAATTAATTTAAGCCTAATGATCAAGTCAAATCTTTTATTAGAGGCTTAATGATACGTCTTTCACATGCCCATCGGCAATGTAATTAGAGTTTATCTAGGGCTTTAAGCTTAATAATTATCCCCTCGTCTATTTTAATTTGGGATTAAAAGCACATTTTTCAGCAAAAGATTTTAGCTATATATTGTATTATGAGCAATTGCTTAATAATCATCCCCTGATCTATCTTAATTTTGGATTAAAAGCACATTTTTCCGCAAAAGATTTTAGCTATATATTGTATTATGAGCAATTTAGCAATCCTATTATCATGGAGAAAGAGGTGTGATTTGGAGTGCAGTGAAATTATTTTACAGTAGTGAAATTATTTTATGGTGCGGTTCTATTTTACAATTAGTTCCCCAAACTTTCAAGCAGGGTAGGAACCGATTGAAGAGGGGGAGAAGGTTGGTATTTAATATTTATTTACTGATTTTTTTAACTGGTCTAGGGCGGGAATTTGATATACCACGTGGCCGAGCGCCCTCTGTCCAATCAATCAGTGCCACGTCAGCCACGACGAGCAGGCCATGCCCTCATTGTCAACGCTGCCGCCTCCTTTTTTTGAGCTTTAGTTAGAAAAATAAATACTTTGTCTTCTCCCTTGCATTAAATCATCCCCCTTATTAAGCTATTTAACTAATAACCGCCTTTATCCCAATATATATTAGATCCCAATATATATTAGGATCCCTCAATAAACGCACACTCATGTTACACAACTTTACACCACATCCTTGTTCTTTTAAAAGCATCACAATCTCAAGAACCAACTTAGTCAAAATTTTAGCATTGCTATAACAATGACCTTTGAGCCTCTCTAGCCTTGAGGTTATTATCAAGGAAACGTGAGCTTATAAAAGTGCCAACAATTAGGTGAGTGCCTTACAATGTGGTTGAGTGCATTGTCGTCAATCCTTCATGAAGGTTGTCAATTAGTTCACACAAACAACAAGAGTGAACCTTGTTGAAACCCATCGTGAATTGTCACTTAGAGAGATGATTCTTTTAAGTTCAAGATATAGTAACTTTTACAAAAACAACAAAACAGTCCAAACACCTTTCCAACTCAGATGGATGCTAAAGATTCTTCAATGTCATTTAGTCAACACTAGCACACAAAGTGAAGAGTATTATTTCAATTCGAATTCAAAAGGCCCTTGTCAACGCTCCAAGTCCATTAGTGCCCACTTCCAAAATCAACCATTGGTTTTAAATTTTCATTACTTGGTTTAAGGCCAACACGTGTTAGATGCAAGAGTCGGTCCAAGCAATTTCATGGCTACAAAACCCATCCAAAAAATAGTCAATGATGTTCTCAAGGCTAGTGTGATGATCAATGATGCATTAAAGAAAAATTCCTAATCACCTTGTGGGATGGATTAAACAACAAGTCATGCAAGTATCTTTCTTAAAGTGGATCTTGACAAAGCGTATGCCATGACAAATTGAACATTCCTAACTAGTATGTTATAAGTTATTGGATTAGGCCTCCAACTTTTTAGTTTTGTTGGGATGTTGATAAGAGATTCTAAGTCTCTCATTGACAATAATTGCCAATGGTATCACCCTATCACTTTACAAAGACTAAAAAACCAAGGTTTCTCTCTTTCTTAGTTGCTCTTTCATCTTGCTATGAATGCACTTAGCTAGGATCTATAAAGAAAGGCAGAAGCTGCTCGAGTTGAAGTTTTTTGTTTTCCTAATGACATAACGATTGCTTTGGGAGGCCGTTGGATAAATTCAGGGAAGCTTTGAACTCCATTCCTTCCTTTTGCATGGTTTCTAGTTCCTTGCTCAAGGAGGCCAAAACATTTATCACATCCTTGAATAACTGAATTGATAAGGTGTGTGGAACATGGCTTGGAGAGATTAACAAAGGGGAACATAATAATATCCCTAGGCAAGCAATTCAAATGCTAAAGGTGGTCTTTGTTCTTACAAAAAGTGGCCAATAAGTGGTATATCTCGATGATGGGTTCGGAAAGAAAAGTTGTATTTTTTCAAGTGTTATTTTGTGGCCCTCAAATGCACAGATAGAGAATTTTAAGAGGAGTGGTGTTCGCTCATAAACCATGGTAAGGTGACGAATGCTAAAGTTCAATTATGGAAGAGTATTTAGAGAGCTGAAAGAGTTTTAAATCCAAGATACAATGGGTGGCTTATAAAAGGGCAAAATGGAGTGATATCTCAAAACTCGATTTGGTTCTTTTTATGCACTCTTAATGGAGAATTTGTTGACATCAAGTAATTTTACTTAATCCTTACATAAAAGAGGACATTAAGTGTGGGGAGACTTGTGGGATTTTTAAAAATGTATCTAAAAACCATGGAAGGAAAATCAAATGCAATTTTAGTCTCAAAACCATAGATAAAATGGTGGTGATTCAAAAGATTCATTGTTGGCCAAAGGGGAAAAAGTATATAAGGTTAGTCTCTATTTTGTTCAAGGAATGACAACTTGGGAGCAAGATTGAGTGATTGGTTTCTATAAGAGAAGAAAAATGACTATGGCCAATAGTTTGGTTGATAGGCTTAGCACTAGATAGAGACTCGCACATTCTAAATAGTCATGGCTTAGAAGATTTTGGCATGTGTGGAAGAGTAATTTGAGTGCCAAAATGATTTTTTTTTGGCTTTTTAATTCATCAAGGATTATGAGTCAAGTATGAGGTGAGATTTTGGATCAATTCCACTTATTGTATGTACATTGAAACCATGTTGCAAGTTAAAACCATTATCTAGATGCGCACACAAGGATTTCACATGTGCCTGAGAAATTTTGAAAGTGTAGATTGTGTAGTTGCATTATCTTTTCGAAAATGGGAGTGTGCGCTTTTGCCGCACAGGTCGTAGCTGGGGACTTGCCAGACACCGTATGCGAGCCACGAATGGCTACAAGCATACAACCAGGGAAGGAAGCTCAAACAGAATGCCAAAGGGTGTGTCACTCACCGCTCAACCGCCGCCTTGAAGGATTCCCGCGTTGCAGCCGTGAAGGAGGAGCCGCCGTCGCCACTCTACCGCCTCACCGCCGCCGCCGTGCCGCTACACAGTGCGCTCGATCGCTCTCTCACTCTCTCTCTCTCTCTCTCTCTCTCTCACACACGCAGGAGAAGGAAACCAAAGAGATAAGGCAAGAGCACTCTTGTATTCACAACACATGAGAATGAGGATTTTAGGGTTACATTTGACTCATATAGGTGACTTGGCCGTTCACACTTGGGCGCCCATACATGGCCGGCCGACCCTAACCCTTATCCTACTGATATCCAAGGTGCGCCTCTCATCGGCGATCACCCAATCCCTTCATCCTTAACATATGGTGCCGACAAGCCCGGCCCATGACTCAGAATATTTAAATTAATGATGTAAAATATAGTACGTCGCCATGTCCGCCATGGGTTAACATGCCCCCCTTCCTGATGTAGATTCCGTCCTCGGAAGCTATGGTATGGTAAGCTCGAGAGGGTGTTGTGGTAGACCGTCTGCAGCAAAACAGGGAAGTAGAGTGAAGGTATGCTGGAATTCAAAAGATATAAAGTGTATAAATTCAAGCATGTGTGACCACAATGGATGTTGCTATGAGAACTTAGTTTAAGGGTCACATGAGTGAGCTAGTGTAGCAAATTAATAGGAGTTTAAAATTATTGAAAGGAATTCAAGAGTTAGCAAGGTGTCAAAGGTTAATCAAGGTTTATATAACTGGCCTAAGTCAAGGAAAATAACCAAGCTTAATAAATAAACAGATGACCACACTGTGTCTACTCTAAGAACAAGTTAATACCACGCGTCTAGGGACACAAGAAACATCAGAGTTACAGGAGCCTTTTGCCTTTTTTTTTTAAAAAAAATGCACATGATAATTTTTACACACAATGGCGACCTTCCTAAGGCAAAACTAACATCGATCCTCGTACCATGTTTAACACAAGGCATTATCCAGGAATCTATTAGCTCACTTTAGGCAAGGCTACCCCCTACCAACCAAGGCATCGGTCTGGAGTAGAATACTCCTCGCCTACCAAGTATCAATAAGGCGATAGGCCAACATTAAAGCACATCATAGACTTGTATTGCCATTTATTGTAGGCTTTTTTTTGAAAAAAAAATCTATTTCTTTTTTATCTTTGCTCCTGAACTATAATTTGTCTTGCATCCTTTCGACAAAGGGGTAATAGCTATGTCCTAGAGGTCAACACACACATGGCCAGGTGTCAAACATTAAGATGGTTTGATCCTAGACCTAAGACAATCGTATTCCAAGGTTAACTAAAGACGTCATGCTGCCTAGGAATATTTCCAATAAAGTTAAGCTCATTAATGATTTACACTAGCAATCAAGCAACTTCAAAAACTAAGTAGTACATTGATAATTTCCATGTGGTCATGCATTATAGTTTATGCAATTGATTGAACAGTAAAAACGAAAGAGAGTGGGTATGGAAGAATTACACCTGTAGATCTCCTTGATTTGACGAGACAGCTTGCAATTTGATGTAGATATATTTTGAGGAACGTTGCGGCAGTCTCAGGACTTGAAAGCGAACCCACCTCAAACTTTTGAACCTGTACAATCAACTAACAAGCACTATACCTCGAGAGGCACATCAGTGTGAAAATTTCAAGACTTGTTTAAGGAATCTGAACTAGAAAAAACTTTAAAACGCTAACCTACCTACCAGTCACCACACTACTACTGAGGATACGGTAAGAGGATGTTGTAGAGTCCTGGCTCTAGCCCTAAGGCTAAGCCTCTATCCGCATCATCCAAACAAATAAAGTCAACCTCAGTAGTGCCATGAGTTTCATCTGTCCATTCATCATTGTCAGATATTTCCGTTTCATTTTTCCATCCACATAAACTCATCAAGAATATAACCATGCGAGGATAGTCATCTTGTGGAAAAGGAAAGCATTGGGCTATCGAGGATATTTCCTCTATGGAGTAGGGGTCAGTCATGGTCAATAGGCGAATTAGCCACTCTAATTCCTCAACATTTTCCTCTTTGGCTAGTACATCTATATGATCCCACTCAGTTTCAATTACAGGATAGCACATGTGGAATATCTGAGAAAGGTACAGATGATACCTCTCACCAAAGGTAGGAGTGGATGAAGTGTATGATGATCGGGCATCTGCCATATCTGCAAACACAGATATAGTATCAGTAGGTTTGTGAGACAGGTCAATCTAGTTCTTGATTGTATATACGGATATTTCTGTTTTAACGTGCTCTTGCTCTTTTTACTATTTTTTGCTTTTCTTTTCTTTTCTCTTCTGTGTATGAAGCTATATATATACATCCCCTTGAATTTGGCAATTACATGGTCAGGGGAGAAGGCTAAGGAGGAAGCAATAGAATTTCAAGCGTGAGTACATGCTCCCCCTTTCCTTGGGTAGATCATATTATTTGCAATGATGTTGCAGCCTCTTGGAACCAATTTGTCCAGCGGGTCATAGGTTGTGATGTGGGCAGATAGCTTTTTATGACCCTTGTGGCCACATCCAATTGCAGAGATGGTAGTGTACGCTCCCATTGATGAATGGACGAAATGGTTTCCGACGATACTATTACAAGGGGAGACGTAGACTCATCGGTTTTTTGTTGGGTGTTGGCAAGAGTAGGTGTAGAGCATGTAGAAACTTCTATATCAGCGTGTGCCTGGCATGAGGAGCTAGAAGCTTCATGTGGCTCCCCCCTTCCTGAGCTAGGTGGTAATGATCGATATCGTTTGGGAATCCAAACTAACTCTGGAAGAAGTGGTGCGGAGCACTCTGTTACCTTTCCCTTACCACGGTCTTGAATTGTCATTGGGGTGGCAACAATTGGTTTGCAAGGTTTTACAGGTGATGTAGAGGGATTCACCTTATGTTTAGGGACCCAAATCTGATCATTCCCCTCGTAGTACCCTTGGGCTACTAATAATTTTTTAGGGATCCATCGTGATGTTACATTGCCCTTTCTCGGGTGGGTGGCTGCTTTCCTTTTACGAGGCTTTGAGCGGCTAAACGAAGAAAGACAATTGGCTGTATACAATGCCCTTGTGGAGAAGGATAGAAGGAAAAAATGGTTTGATCGCCATCTAAAGGACAAGGACATCAAGGTTGGGGATAAAGTCCTGATGTATGGAGTACGAAACGAAAAGAAGAAGCTCAAATATGCTGGTAAGGGACCATATAGAGTATGTGAAATTACCCCGCAAGGTACCATCAGAGTGGAGACTCTCGACGGAGTTGAAACCATTGGATTCCTTAATGGGAGTAAATTCAAACGATACTATGACCCCCTGAGCCAGGAGGAGTTACATGCAATCCATCAAAAGAAGGCAGCTAAAGAACAAGCTGAGCTTAAAAAGATACAAGCGAGAGTCGAAGCTAAAAAACGTCAACAGCGTGCTAGGAGACAACGAGAAGCCAACTTGGGAATTACGCAAGTATTTTTCGAGGAAGCAGAGGAGGATGCACTAGAATCTGACCCACCTCTAAGATACCCAATTGAGTTACGGAGTCCTTACGGGGAGGTGTTGTATAATGCATTATTGGATACAGGAGCTCAACACAATTTGCTATCATATGGCGTGTGGTGTCAACTGGGAAAACCACCTTTAACCAAGAGTTCTATCCAAGTTCAAGGAATCAACAAGAAGAAAACCCCTGTCTCAGGAATTCTGCACACTCCGGTTGCTTATGACAAGGGAACCATAATTCAAAGCTTTTTGGTTATGCCTACTGGTACCATGGAAGGGACTGTAATCTTAGGGCGCAAATGGATGATGGCCACCAAGTGCAATATCGATTGGGCAACCAGACAAGTCACAACGCAAGAACCAACACTAGGTCTGACCGCTCAAAATCTCGCTCCTAAGCCATCCACTCTGGACAAAATGATGGATAACGAAAAATCACCAAGTCCAGTGGCAAAACCATCTTCGATTGTTGGCCACCCCTCTAACGCTTCAATGCCAAGAGTGGAAACAGGCAAGGTGGTCCCTAAAGCTTCGCTTACTATTCCAAGACATGTGGAGCAGTCAAGGGATCCAAGGGGGTTGCAACCCTCTTCAGATCACTATCTCCACACCATATATAGTTGTGTAGAAGGATCATCATAACCAAAGTTGTAAACACTAAATAGAGCTAGCATTGTCATCTTAGTAGCCATGGATATACAGACGCTCTGCTAAAGGATTACCATCCCATCCCTCTTGAGTAGCAACACGAAGACTAGGAATGACAAATTCCCACGGCATGACTGCTTCTTGGCCATATACCATTTTGAATGGTGTGCAATTAATAGCCACTTTGTACGCAGTACGATAGGCCCATAAAGCTGCCGTGAGCTTTAGATCCCAATCCGTGCGATGAGCTTCAACTGTCTTTGTCAAAACAGAGATTAATGTCTTGTTTGTACTCTCGGCTTGGCCATTCGCTTGCGGATAATAAGGAGTAGATTTATGATGGGATATCATGAAATTTGTTGTGAGCTCCTTAATCACTTCATTTATAAAATGCGTACCATTGTCGCTCACAAGTTCAAAAGGACAACCGAAGCGTGTGATTATATTTTCAAAGAGGAACTTGGCTGTTGTCCTCGCATCTGCCTTACGTGTCGCTTTCGCTTCAGCCCATTTGGTCATATAGTCAGTGGCCACAATAATATAGCGAGATTGTGTGTTTCGGGCCGCTGGGCTAATTGGACCTACAAAGTCTAAACCCCACTTTTCAAATGGTTGGTTTACTTTGATTGGATGTAGGGGCATCTGATCTTTCCTCTGGGGTTTCTTATATCGTTGGCATTCATCGCAACCCTTCACAAAGAGTGATGCATCTTGGAACATAGTGGGCCACCAATACCCTGATTGTAAGATCTTTCGCGTAGTTAAGTCTCCTGAGAAGTGACCACCGGCTACGCCCATATGTGCCTCTTGCAAAATGTATAGATACTCATCCTCTCGGGCACAACGCCTAGAACGTCATCATTTCCTCTTTTATAAAGAGTCCCAGCTATTAGGCAATAGGGTTCGCATTCTTTGATTAGCTTTCGAGCTAGATCTTTGCGAAGCTCCTTGGGTGGAAAGCCATTAACCAAAAAGTTAACAATCTTCTCACTCCATTCATCCATTGTCTCCACCATGAACAGGGAAGTGTCTGGTAAGTCATCATCAACCCCCGTAGGAGCCTCACCATTAGGTATGCGAGACAAATGATCAGCCATAACATGTTTTTTGCCAGGTCTCACAACAACAGTGAAATCAAACTCAAGAAGAATCAATAGCCATCGTGTGATTCTTCCTGTGGAGCATGGTTTGTTTACCAGATACAACAATGCTTGATGATCTACATAGAAAACAAACTTGGTGGCAAGGAGGTAATAACGAAATTTCCTTACTGCATATATCATTGCCAACCCTTCTCGCTCCGTAGTGGTGTAGTTCATCTCAGCATCGTTCAACTGGCGACTAGCAAAGCTAATGGGGTAGTCTAGCTTGTGTTCTCCAGGTTGAGTTAACACACACCCAATAGCAAAGTTTGATGCATCAATATGCACATGGAAGAGTAAATCCCAGTTAGGCATTCTCAAGATTGGAGCACTCGCCAAGGCCTTCTTTAATAGCTCATAGGCACGGTCACATTCTTCGGTCCAAATAAACTCGATGAGAAGCTTATACAATGGTCGAGCTATCTCGGCAAAGAATAGAATAAACCTTCGATAATAACCAACGTGGCCCATAAAGCGTTGGACTCCCTTATAGTTGGTGGGTGGGGGCAATTCCAGAATGACCTTGATTTTACTCTCGTCAGTGGAAATCCCATTTTTGGACACTATATGCCCTAAGATAACTCCGTGTTTAACCCAGAATTGGCATTTGAAAGGATTCAAGGAGATGCGATATAATCTACACCTTTCAAATATTTTTCGTAAACACACCAAGTGCTCATCCCAAGAGGAATGAACACAAAGATCATCTAAGAAAGCTTCACAGAAGTCCCTTAGATATTCCTTAAAGGCCGTGTTTATCAATCGTTGGAATGTTGCAGGTGCATTGGTCAAGCCAAAGGCCATGACGCGAAAGGCAAACACTCCAAACTCCGTGATAAATGCTGTTTTAGCTTGGTCCTCGACTGCAATTGTGATCTGATTGTAACCCGAGTACCCATCTAAAAAGCTATATGCCTCCTTGCCTGCCACTCTTTCAAGCACATGTTCAGAATATGGCAAGGGGTAATGATCCCTTCTGGTGGCTGCATTAACCTTTTTGAGATCAACGCACACTCCGAGTTTCCCATTCTTCTTTGGTACAATGACTATCGGAGAAACCCATTCTGAGTGCTCAATAGGGTATATGAATCCACATTTTACAAGCTTTTCAATTTCCTCTTGTACAATCTTTGCATACTTAGGATTCATTGGGTAGGGACGTTGCTGGACTGGTTTAGCAGTGCTAATCATTGGAATCGTGTGTTGCACCACCGAGGGTGGAACACCCTTCATATCATGATATGTCCAAGCAAATATGTCCTTGAATTCTTTAAGAAGCTTCGTAAGTGCAGCTTCTTCCGCCTTGGTGAGGTCTTGAGCAATAAAAACTGGTTTAGACTCCTCACCCGGATCTGCTAAGTCTATCTCCTTGACTACCGCAGGGCCATCGTAGACACCGCTAATCCCATTGGTAGGCGTTCGTTGGGCTTTTGTGTAGACTACTTTACGTTCCCCTGTGGTGAATGATTTGAAATGCTCGGGTGCGGGGTGTAAGTCTACTGGTTCTTGTTGTGCCCGGTTTTTTTCTTTTAAGTCCGCCTCCTTTTGTTGTTGAGCCAACTCTTGGTTTTGCCGCCTTCTTGCAGTACGACTTAGTTTTGGCTTCTTTTCGATTTCTAATTGGGCGACGTCATGAGGTTGCGGAATACACCACATGACACTTTGGAGGTATTGTCCCCAATTATCTGCTATCTTCCGATGAGCAATGGCTCCTACATAACTAAGCCATTCTGCAGTGGATCGCTCCTTATTTATTGCAGTTCGTACATTAGCTCGATAGCGTTGGCGCTTATGTCTCGTTTTCTTCTTACCAAGTTTTTGATTTTTGTTTCTATCCGATTCGGACTCACTTGGTCGATCTTCACTTTCGGATGAACTGCAGGATGCCACTGTCCTAGGCCTTGAGCACCTTGCTTCCACATTTGGGTGAATATTTGATTCATTTTTCCCATCAGGCTCAGGGTCAGTTTCTTCTTGAGATTCATACTCAGAGTTACATTGGTCAGAGTCTTCGCTACTTTCAGTGTCGGTGGAGTTTGCCACTTTCTCGCCATCAGGGATCAAGTGCATAACACCTATCATGTTTATTGGCACTAACGGTGGCATATCTTGCCCCTCAGGTGTTACCCAGCTTGTGCCTCTATTCCCCCATGTGTCTATGGTTGCCGCTAGGTGTACCCAATCCACGTTATCCGACTCAGTCATACCCGGTAGGACATCCATGTAAGGAGAATCTTTCCCATCATCAGTCTCTTTTTTGCATGTATAGCAATACCTTAATGGGGCGGAGTGAACAGTGGTATCCGATCGATTATCGATGATAACCTTGCTTCCTAAAGGATGCGCACGACCATTCTCAAGATCAACTCGAATGACAGAGTCCTGGAATTGTAGATAGACATGGTTTTTCGACCAGTCATGCACCATTTGTGCTTCCCTCATGAAAGGACGTCCTAAGATCATTTGATATGACATAGGATGCTTGGAGAAATCCATTACAATGAAGGTATGTTTTACCTTGTATCCCAGGACCTTGATCTTGAGGTCCCTTAACATTCCAATAGGTTTAGCTATGGTTCCGTTTGCCATCTTAACCACTATATTTGTGACTT
Organism: Cibotium barometz; assembly: GCF_041138505.1. NCBI lineage: Eukaryota > Viridiplantae > Streptophyta > Polypodiopsida > Cyatheales > Cibotiaceae > Cibotium > Cibotium barometz. The sequence continues at coordinate 24,479,084 of NC_141107.1, read as the reverse complement.
CGAGGTGAGGCCTTCCCATAGATTCCCAACAGTTTTTAGTTACAATGCTCACTCCAGCACCACCATCAAGGATTTCCTTTAGAGTTAATCCCTTGGTAGTAATGGGGAGGGTGGCATTAGATTCGTCCCCTTCAAAGTACTGTCCCAACTTGTTCACAGGTATTTCCACGACCGAGTCTTCATCTAGGTTGGGTTGTAGATCCCAATGTTCCCCTTCATCTTGAAGCGTGTCGGGTCTATCCATATTTGCAAATTGTGGTAGCCCCGCCTTTAGTTCTCCATTGAGAAATGCTCGAAGAGCTAAGAATAGCTTAGGATCTCCGTATAATTTGGATATGATCATGGTTCTGATCTCAGAGGACATGAAATCCATTAGCTTGGACACATTCAATGGTACTTTTCGAGATATTGCTCCTTGACTAGGAACTGGTGAAGATGGAATCACTTCCTCTTCAATGGGGTCAGGCATTCCCTCACTAAACATTCTTTCCAGCAAGAAGGGTATTTGCCCACTTCCTGATGTCCTGTCCTCACTTTCTTCCCGAATGATACTAGGTATAGCTAACGGTTTATGGTTCCTGTGAGGCTGAACTTGCGTAGGAAACACTGTGTCTGGAATGTTGATTTTTCTAGGGTTTGGCTCCAGTTCTCTTTGTGTTTCTTCCACTAAACCCCTTAAGTGTTGCACTTGTTCAATCTCCTCAACTGGGTTTGGGTAAGTTCCAATCTTTTTCTTGAGGGTTTTTGGCCCACGTGGCTTGTCTTGAGGAGTCTCAGTCAGTTTGGGTGGTCGAGAGGGCATTAACTGACTTGGTTGTGGGGCCGAGGAAGTTTCCTTCTGTTTCCCCTTATTCATGTATTCGCTTGATTCTCCTTCATTGAGCTCCCGAGTGGGTTCCTCCCTTAAGGTAGTGGCTTTGGTCCCCATGGTTTCTATTGAATCAGAATCATCTTCAGGATCATTCATATACACGGGGTCGTCTCCTGTCCCTATGTTGGTCTTTGAACTAGGCTTGGAGCTCGTGGCATTAAGCGATCTCTTCCGCCGTGTTTTCTTTTTCTTTGGTCCCCATGGTTTCTATTGAATCAGAATCATCTTCAGGATCATTCATATACACGGGGTCGTCTCCTGTCCCTATGTTGGTCTTTGAACTAGGCTTGGAGCTCGTGGCATTAAGCGATCTCTTCCGCCGTGTTTTCTTTTTCTTTGCCTGAGCGATTGATGCAGTATCCCTCTCTTCAAGAATGTAGTTTTGATTTTGAAGCATTGACCGTGTAACTACATTCGCGGGTACAACGGGTGTGGTTCCTCGTGCTTGGTTGGTGACCTCAACCAAATTCAATGGCGTAATCTTGGGTGCATTAGGATTATGTGGACATTGAGCGATCAAATGATCTATGCCACAACGATTACATGTAAGTACCGGCATTCCCGATGTGCTCCCTTGATTTGGTTGCATCTGAGTAGCGATCTTCTGTAGCCTATTAGGGCACTTTGCTACGCGATGCGGTCCACCACAATCGTAGCATTGAAGAGGTGGTCTCCTCGCCAAGGTATTAAGGTTTTGCCCTCTTGTGACGAGAGCAGCCGCTTGATATACAGGCTTGACTTGCCCAAAATGATCCTCCATGTAGTACTGGGGAATCATTTTAAACGAATCAATCCCGTATGGAGCAGTGGGGTCTATCTCCTCTTCATAATCCCCACACGCACTATGTGACTCACAACCCATCTGGTTTATTGGGGTAATCCTTGGGGATGTGGAGGTTGTGGTCCTAGCACTGGCGGTGGTAACGGCACAGACTGGACTACATTTGGATTCCTTGGAACTATGTGCTGTGACGGTTGCTCGATAGGTTGTGCAGGCATTAGCGCGGGTACTTGAGGTGTGCTTGACCAAGCTAGTGGTGCCTGGTTTGCCAACATTCGCTTAAGTGTTAGGCAATCTTTAGATTGATGGCCATACTTACCACATGCATTGCAATTCCCATTGAATTTGACTCTGAATGTGGGACATTCACTCGTGCTATGTGGTCCTAAGCACACCGAACACCATTGTTGCTCTCTCCTTGGGTACATATGGCTATTCTGAGGAGCTCGATTACCCCTAAAGTATTCTTGGAGAGCCTTATTAAGGTCGGTCATCACAGACATTTCAGATATCTTGGGCTCCTTTGCAATAGGTTTTATCGTCATTGGCTCGTGCCCAGACACTTGCGAACTAACGGATTTTGTTTCTGAAGACACCTTTTTACCTGCAATCATCAAGTTGTCTTCTAACTGGATTGCATTGGTAGTGACTGCTTCCCACGTTGTAAGACCTCTAATGACTAGGCCATTGTAAATGTCCTCGTGGCGCAATCCTCGGATGAATCTATCGAGGAGTTGGTTGTTATTAAAGCGTTCATCGGGAGTGCAGCGAGAATTTAGATGCTTCAATCGACTTATAAAGTCTCTCACTGACTCCCCTTCCTCGCGTTCAGCTTTTTGGAGTTGAGATGCTACTCCCCAAAGCACACCCTCACGTATGTATTCTTTCAAGAACAATCTCTTGAGAGTGGGGTAGTGAGTGCGCTCTTCAACCCTTAAGGTTCGATACCAATCTCCGGCCTTTCCACTCAAGGTTAAGCCTAAGGCTTTACATTTATGCAGCTTGTTGGGAGAGGGTGTTGAAAACAATATACCAAAATATACATGTGACATTGAGGATAACGGCATGTGGTCCAAAGGTCACTTTAGCATTAGCAAATCTTTATAGACTATGGTTAGTAGTATGTAATAGCATCTTTGGAGCATATTCTAGGCACCTAGAGCAAGTGGGAGATGATCTCTTCTTGCACTCCAATCTAGGAATTTGGGTGCTCTCATCAAGAACTTATTAGGGTTTTGCTTAGGGGTTAATCACACCCTAATCACTTGTACTCCAGCCTATATATAAGAGGTTCTCAACTAATGCATGAGTACACAACCTCCATTATCCTATATCTTGTGTCATGCCCATTTAGTTAATGATGTGATTAGTATTAATCTCTCTCTCATCTAGTTTGTTTTATGCTAATACAATGAGTATGATCATAATGTCTCTCCATCCACCCTAATTCCAACATATGGCCCTCCACTTAATTAAGCTGTTGTGCCACCACACATATCAGCTATGTAGAGAGGCACATGGTAAACCCCAGATAAAACTATGATGGAGGCCCTTGCCAAACAACAACCATGAGATAGCCTTGACTCAGATGCCCCTATTACGAGTTTCTTTCATTAGAACCAAGATGGAGGCCCTCACCAACAACCACAAGATTCGTCCATCAAAACCAAGATGGAGGCCCTTGCCAACCACCATGAGATAGTTTTGACTTGGATGGCCTACTTGATAGACCAAATTGTGCACACAAACAATGCATGTGTCATAAGTGTCACATTGCTTCCCGAGCATCTCCCTAGATGGAGTGATCTAGGTATATTGAGCTAGATGCCTTATTTAGTCTAAGGAGATGCTCCACCCAAACTAGTCATGCTTAGGGATCTACACCTGGTTAAGCTATTGTGGCACTACACATATAAACTATGTAGAGAGGCACATGATAGACCCCGAATAACTCTCGCAACCCACAATCACGAGCTTCATTTATCAGAACTAGGATGGAGGCCCTTGCCCCCAACAACCATGAGATCTCAATCTTCTTTCATTAGAGTCAAGATGGAAGACCTCGCCCAACAACCACATAATTTGTTTATTAAAACCAGGATGGAGGCCCTTTCTAACAGCCATGAGATAGCCTTGACTTGGATGGCCCTACTTTTGATAGAACAAGCTGTGCACACAAACAAATACATGTGCCATAGGTGTCACCTGCTTCCTGAGCATCTCCCTAGATAGAGTGATCTAGGGAGATTAAGCTAGAGGCCCGAGACCCAATATTATGAGGAGATGCTCGACATACTAATAGATTTAGATCCAAGAGATCATCTAAAGATACAAGAGTGCCCCTACAAAGGCAATGGATGTGGAGAGCCTCTATAAAGTTATAGATGTCGAAAGACCCACTTTGATCCCCCCACATTGTATCATTGTAGCATTGCACATATTGCACCACTTGCACTTATAAGGTTGTTGTTTCTTCTCTTTGCTCTATTTGGATTTTCTTAACTAATATTTTTTCATAATTCTGTCAGTTCATAGACACATTGTATCATTTTTCCATGATTTCGTCACTTCATGGACTGTTATAACTTTTTTTGTCTCATTGTTCTTTGTTAATAGAACTGTGTGTGTGTGTGTGTGTGTGTGTGTGTGTGTGTGTGTGTGTGTGCGCACGCGCGCAGTATTGGTGGGTTCTTTTTCTTTTTTTTGCATCACTACTTGTTGTAGTAATCAAATACCATTGCTTGTTTCATAGGCTATTTTATATGCCACCTTATCAATGTTGTAGGAAACATCACTACTTGTTGTAGTGATCAAATACCACCACTTGTTTCATAGGCTATTTTATATGCCACCTTATCAATGTTGTAGGAAACATCTACTCTCCATCCCCATTATGGTTTCTCTATTTTTCTTCCTAGAAATTTCTTAAATGAAAGTACAAATCTTTGGTGTGAGGCCATTTGTCTAGCTACACTTAGCTTGCAAACACACACCAACTAGCTACGTCCACCTTTGTAACATTACAACTTGATGCCCCTTGTAACATTCCAACTTATTTTTGCCAATCTACATCATGATCTTCCTCACCTAACAAACATTTGGTGGGTCTGTCCACCTTCCTTTCTATCTAACTTGCAAACACACATCGATTGGCTCTGTCTACCTTTCCTTGATTCCCCTTGTAACTTGTAACTTGTAACATTCCAACTTAGTTATGCCAAGCTCTATCACGATGTTGATTCCCTTGTAACATTCCAACTTGCACTGCAGCTTAGCCATGACAATCTACATCATAATCTTCCTCACTAGAGGTGGTGGTTACTACATTCTTTAACCATTTAATTCATAGATGCTATGTTTATAATTACTTGCTCTTTAACATGCCTCTTCAATTCTTTAGCTAGCCATTTTATTAGACTCTTTAATATGCCTCTTCAATTCTTTAGCTAGCCATTTTACTAGACTCTTAATGTCTCTTGAATTCTTTGTCTAGTTATTTAACTAGGATCTTTATAAGCGTTATCCATTCTTATTTATAGTTTACACTTGGTTCTCAAGGAGTGCCAAGAGATTCTTAATCTTTGCCTACCTTTTACTATAGATTAATGAGTATTAGATCTAATATATATATATATATATATATATATATATATATATATATATATATAGAGAGAGAGAGAGAGAGAGAGAGAGAGAGAGAGAGAGAGAGAGAGAGAGAGAGAGAGTTGTTTTCAAAATAGCATGGAGAGTAGGAGAGACAAGAGAGAAAAGATAATGAGAGATGGAGATGGAGAGAGAGGGGATGAACATAGAGATTAATCAAAGAGAGGAGCAAGAGATAGAGCTCATGGCATGCCGATAATTAAATTTATAAAATGTTGTTGAGCATAACTATGTGCCATTTTGTTCCCAAATTTCTACTAATATGAGATCATTGATAATGTTTTCCTTAAACAAATTATGGAGGGGATCCTTGTAGATTTATATTATGTGTGAGGTTTTTTAGCGTTAGGCAAAGTGAAAAGCACACATGTTAGGGATTACACCACTTTCGAGGAGTAGAAGATGGTATGGTATGTGTAATTGTGGGGAAGGGTATAAAAAGACTACCTTCTTCAACAAAATAGATGCAAGGATAACAAAAGAAGCCTCTTGTAACTTTATGTCATGGTAGCTTTTTGGAATGTAGCTACATATACCTCTCCTCATTTTTGGTGCTCAATATTATCTTAACGTGAATATGCACAATGAAGGAAAATGCAACGTTTGTTTGGCAACTGAAGGATGCTTTTGAATGTGTGTATTATGACTACATAAATGGTATCTCTCTAATTGGTACTCAAGATTTTCATGGCATAGATTTGAATGTGTATATTATGAATACATAAATGATACCTCTATAATTTGTACTCAAGATTCTCATGGCGTAGATTTGCAACAAAAAGGGAGGATGTCGTTGAATATGTAGATTTTAGTGATTTGAATGCTAAAAAAATACGTTGAAAAAGTATTGTGCCTAAAAGAAAAAATGTGCTATTTTCTTCACTCATAAGGTCAGTACATAGTAACATAGCTTCAAAGATGGTCACATCATAGCATAATAAAATGGAAAGACAACTTCAAAGATTGTCACACATCATAGAATCAATTAAATGGAAACATAACTTCAAATATGGTCACGTCATAGCATAATCAAATGGATAGAAAAACATAACATCTCTTAGAAGTCATTGAAATCAAGTAGTTTTTTGTTTTCTTATTCTATTCAAGTACATGTTATAATAGAATCAAATAGAAAGTGAAACATAATATCTATGAAATTTGAAGGTATGAAAAATGTACATTTATCCTGTTAATTTCATTATAGCACTCAAGGCATAATTGTTTTTATCATGACACCATCATGCTTCTCGAATGGCATTCATGATTACTACGTACTTGGGTTGAAAAAATTACTACATACTTGGATTGAAACAAAATAAAACACAACATAATAAAGAAAGGTCTTCCCAATTATCCTCAAAGTCCACACATATAGGGTTGTGAAGGGATCCAACATGAAAGAACCACACAAGTCTACAAAGGTCTACAAAGGGAGCCAATATGAAAGTTTGACAATTATTCTCAAAGTCCACACAAGCTTGTAGGAGCCAACATGAAACAATCTCCATTATTTAGGACACACCATTATGGATCTTTATGTGTTCAAAACACCTATCCACCACCATTATCCTAGCCATTGATTTTGCATAATATGGAAGGACACTATAAATTGTATAAAACAAACAAACAATAATTAGGGGAAATATGGACTCAAAAAAGGGGCCCTCTAAGAAATATTAAAAAAAGAAGAAGCCAGTCAATGAGAGAGCTATGATTCTAGATCCATGTAACATGAATATTTTTAAATCTCCTACCACTAAATCTTACAAGATCAAGCTAATGAAATATAATGTTGGGGCCCATCTTAAAAAACTTGATGTACTTTGTGGTCCTCATAATAAAATAATTTCATATCAGATGTACCTTGTGGTCCTCATAATAAAATGTTATCGTCATAAAAGTGAATGTTCATTTTGAATTATGAATTTCTTTCCCTGTTTCACTTATCATGCTTTCATTTTTCTCCCCTTTTCACTTCTCCCTCCCCCTCCCCCCCCTTTTTTCCTATGCGAAATTTGATTTCACCATATCTCCTTTCCTTACTTCTTTCACACACACACACACACACACACACACACATTTATCTTCCTCTCTAGTGCATCCATCTTCTTGTAAAGTTTTATTTCATTTGGAAAAAAGATCATAGAGATACTAGCAATATTTCTTATGTTGTACTTCAAGGAGTTCACTATTCACAAACAACTTCAGAGAAGGCTAGCATTATCCTGTCCGGGTACTCCTCTCTGATCTTGGAAATCAAAAAGCATTCCCATGCCAAGATCCAATGCCTCCTCCAAGAGAATGGCACACTTATGAAAACCTATAAGACAGTCACAATCATAGTTCTCCTTGTGGAGAACATTCATAACTAGCTCTATGCCTTCAGTATAATGCCTCTTGACCTAGTTATTACCAACACTCGACTATCTAAAGGTAAAATTAATAGGGTAAAAGATCTGGCCATATAGGGGCTAGTGCTGCAGACATTGTCCATAGTGGCAGGCTCTAATTCCATGAGATTAGCATAGGGAGGAATGTAGTGGCAAGGAGATAATCTATCCAACTTTTGCAAGGACATGCTCAATCACAAAGAAGACATTGATCCTAGATTTGAGTTTGAACAACAAATCAGAGGCTATTTTGTTAGTATATGTTCAATGCCCGCCTCTTAGCATGTATCTCACATTGATGTATGGTGCACATTATGAGGAGAAGCCATTGGTGCACATATCTTTAGTGGGAACCCCAGCTTAGATGCTGGAAGGGGTCGTAATTGTGACCGTTTTGATGGTTAGGAGATGATGAGAGATACAAGCATTACCCGGCCCGAAAAGGTATAGGGAATACTCCCTTGGATACAAAATTTTTTTGTGGGATCAATAATAATTATATATATTAACCGAAGCTGATCAAAAGCTGCAGTACAACCAAGTTAGGGCTACAAAGTCCATATTTACTACTCCTCAACTTCATTCAAAATTTTACAGAAAAATTCCCATCACTATTCTTTTATCAAAAAGCAGGACTGTTCCCAAGATATCTGATACCCCAAAACTATGCTAGCCTCCATCATAGCTTCTGTAGTGCATCTATGAGGGGATTTTTTTTCTAGCATTCCCCCTTTCTTGGACCAAACTTTAATAGTGGGTCTGGTTTCAACTGGGTTTTCTATAAAGGCAACAAATGTATGATCAACTTGTTTTTCTTTATGGTACCACCTTAGAGTTTTTGGTCCAAACTTGGGAGGCCTTTTCTTCCCTTCCCAACATCTAACCTACACCATACAAAAACCAGAGTTAGGGGTTTATTCCTATAGTATGTTTGAAGCTCACCAAGCACTAGGGCAGACTTCAAATCATATTCCTTTCCAAATTCTGAATCAATAAATCCATCTCAGAACATCTTATTTTATTTACATTACACACAGACCAACACATGTAAACACACTTATGCATAAGACTGAGTCTTGCAAGCCTGTACATGTATACTGCCTTCATAAATACAATTGCATTTCTGCTAGACTAGATTTCCAACAAGATGCAAGCTCTGATGATATTAAAAACCAGACCAATATGTTTCATTACTAACTAACCATTACTAAACACATTTATGCATAAGACTGAGTCTTGCAAGCCTGTACATACTGCCTTCATAAATACAATTGCATTTCTGCTAGACTAGATTTCCAACAAGATGCAAGCTCTGATGATATTAAAAACCAGACCAATATGTTTCATTACTAACTAACCATTTACCCAAGATCCAGTCCCCTCAATTTGTTTACAACTCTTCTCTATCCATTTCGACATTTTGGACCAAGTACCCCTGATTGTTGGCCATTCCCAAAACACATGTTTACCATCTTCAAGTGATGACCTACACCTGGGACAGATGCCACAAGAAATATTTATCCTTTGGAGTTTAGAGCCAATAGGTAATATGCCCACATGCAAACCTTCCACAAAAAAACTTGAAACTTCTTAGGGATCTAGCAATCCCAGAGCAGGTTCCATCTATTTTTCCATTTGGAAGGACTCCAATTTACATTCTAGATTTTATTTGCAATACAACACATTGGCATCCCCATTTCTCATTAATGAATATAATCCCCATTTATCATTAATGAATATAATCCCCATTTATCATTAATGAATATACATCTCTGGTTTTTCCATCCTTAAGTATGACACCATTAAGCCAAGCCCAGTCTTTAATCCAAACTGAGGTATCAGTAGTAGTAGAGCATAACTCCCTTTGAAGAAACTCTAAAACCTGAGCCATCAGATCTCTACTCTTCCTAGCTAACTGATATTTCAAATAAAATTGATCCACATATTTCCACCCTACCCTATCCCTATCCCAATAGTCAACCAGATGCCTAATGCCTTTATTGTTGAGATTCTTTGCAGCACAGATATCAAGTAGGGCCAAAGGGGGATTAAATTTATGAGTCCACCATATATCCAAACTGAGCATAGAGTTTCCTATTAGTCTGCCATCTCCATCCCAGACCATGATACCCAAACTGTCCTTCCAACATTTGCATAGCATTTTACAAAGTGCTGAGCTGGTGATCTTAAGAGGAGCAAATGAAAAGAGTTTATCCTTCCGGTTTAGATTCCCCCATTTACCTTTAGCCATAACATCAGAGAGCTCCACCAATTCCCTCATCATTAGTGCCTAAGTGATGTTTTGATATAAACATCTAGGGAGCCTCAGAGCAATACAGTGAGTAGGCATATGAATAATACCAATGCCCCCTTCTCCTTTAGGAACAGAAAGTTTGTCCCATCCAAGCCAAGTAAAGACTTTTTTTTTCCATTACCATTTCTCCAAAGAAAATATCTAATAGGGCCTATGATTTTCTTCCAGTGACACTTCCCAATATTCAACACAGGGTACAAAAACATAACATAGGCATTCAATACTGTATTGCAATATCAACCTTGAAATGAAAGGGGACTCTGATGCCCTCCCACTTTTTCAATTTGTCCAAAAACCTATTTATAGCCCACATTACCAGTTGTTTATTAGTAACCCCAACACCAAAAGGTATGCCAAGCAGTCTAACAATCTGGTCCTTCTACACCACCTCATCACAGCCCCACCTTTACATGTCAAAATCATTATCCTCAGTCAAGCTTATAATTCTGGATTTTATAATGTTGCATTTAGAGCCAGATGCTTTAGCAAACTCCTACATTATCTCTGAGGCCAATCTCACATTATTGTTCTTAGCCCTTAAAAATAATAAAGAATCATTAGCAAAACATTGTATAACTAATTGTTCACTATACTTGAGCTTTAGCCCAATAATATTCCCTTCAATGTATGCTGATTCTAGAGAAATTATTAGAGGATGGGAGGCAATAGCAACAACAAGGGTGCTAATGGACAACCTTGTCTGACTGATTTGTTAATCTCAAATCCCTGTACCCCTCTTCCATTTAGCAACACTTTAGAGTATCCTCCCCAAGATAAAGTGTAAATGCATGTTGCCATTTTGGTCCCAAAACCCAGTTTTTCCATCACTCTTGCTACAAATGACCAATGAATCCTATCATATGCTTTCTGTAAATCCAATTGCAACATGATGCAATTTTGCTGAGTTTAATAGCCACATCCCTTCCCAAAACAACAGCCCCATCATTAATGGTCTAGCTCCACTTTAAAGGAAGGTGATCAGAGAGTGTGGAGCTACAGTCAACCAAAACTCTCAAAGTGTGGGACACCCATGAGGTGTGATGTGGCTAAAGAAGATTCTATCGATTATGGAGGAAGAAGAAAGATATTGAAGGCTAAAATAAGTATGCCCCAGCTTATCTCTCTAGTCACCCAAATATCAACTATCCTTGAGCCCCAACCCCCTTATAAGCTCTTCCCATTTCCCTTTTTCCTTCCCTATAAGTACAGAGCTACCACCACATCTATCAACCATCTTTTCCACCATGTTGAAATCCCCAAGAACAATACAAGGAACTTGTGCATTTAAACTGGCAATCCAATTCCACATATTACTCCTAAATTTATGATTGTGTGCCCCATACACATTAATAACCCATATTCTCTCCCCATCTAATAAGATCTCAACCACTAAGATTCTTCCCTCAAGGTGATTAACAACAACACTGGGATTAAGGTCTCTCCTAACTAGAGTCATAACTCCACTATACCCAAAGTTAACTCTGCCATAAAATATTTCCCATCCGTGAAATCTATCTAATCTAGGAATTAAAAAGATTGTGCTCCTGTATAACAAAAACCGACAAGCCCCAAGATTTTACTAATCCCCAAAAGATGGCATTTTTCTTTTTATCTTTAATACCCTTAATGTTCAACGTTCACCCCGTAAACTCTAAAGGCTTTTTCATGATAAAGTAGTTTCTAGAACCATCTCAACTTCCTCCTCATTTCTTAGACTACTCTGATCAATTTAAAATCCTTTCTTGGTTTCACCTGTTAATAGATCAAAATTTTGCTCTGACGAAAGACAGATATCTCTATCATTCAGTGGGTTGAAGGGATTTGAATAATAAATAGTGCTCAGATTCCCACTATTCCCAAGCCTTCTACTCTCAGCCCTACGGTTAGGTTGAACCTTCCTGGCCTCAGCCTTAGCTTACCTAACACTAGGTTTTTCTTTTACTTTAACCCTTCCACCATATTTTTCCCCGCTTCTATCACTACTTCGTTTCCTTTTTCCTCTTTCTTCTGATTTTCCCGAGGAGTTTTCTCTTTGTCACTTCCTCCCAAATCATTCTCATTTACCTCTTTCCTATTAGCGACCGATTTAGGGCAGTCCTTGTTGGGCAATACGACCAAATGCACCACGCTTGAATTGCACTAGGGAAAGCTTCAAATTTAAGACCTAATTCCATACTGCCAAGTTGACCTAGGTCCACGTCTATCGATTTTGGGGTTTCAATGGATGAGTTCTTAATACACACACTATTGCCCTGCCTCCCTGCGATGTCATCACAAGGGACATACAACACAGAACTTAGAGTTTGAGCCATATCATGCAACGTAGGCCTAAGCCAAGGAGGGAGACCGACTACTTCTACCCAAACAGGGCAAGCATTCTATAGGCTTTTATTAACATCAAATAACAGATCAAAGGGAAAGACATGCACCAGACGTTGCCCAAAGAACAGAGGCCCTTTAGCAAATAATTCAAACAGTGATTGGCCCTTAATAAAAAGAACATTAAAGAAGTCTTTCCCCAAGTAAAAGATCTTAGAAATAGCACAATCTTGCAGAATACTCTCCTAAAGCTATCTTCCTAGTTCACCCTTTGACGGAGGCCTACCTGGACAAAAGATGAATACGTTGCACATCAAAACGTTGCACATCAAAAATAGACCTATCTGGCTTTTGATGAAATCTTGGTTAACCTTCAAACATACCTTATTTTTCACGTGTGCACAGAGTCTCTCATTAAGCCAGTCCGGCACACACTTCCTCTTGGAACACTCCGCCTCAATGTCACCCTCTCGACGCTTCATCTCCCCCTCAGCCTCCGGATCCTAGTCCCCCCATCCATTTTCTCCCTCTTCCTCACCTTGATGCCAACCACTACATGGCTCCGCCATGCAAGGCCCGAGTAGTCGACCACCACCACCCGTCGACGTCCCACTATGGTCCTGCACATGCACCATGCATCATACCCACAATACTCCTCCCTTGGATACTAATTTCATAATTAGTGGTGGTCGGTGGTTGGTTGGGACATGTTATGAATACGTGGGCGGTGAACCACATCAATATAGCATAGCCGCCCACACCAGCCTCAATATGGTTGAAAATGGTGTGCTTCTGGTACAATGGGCGAGGGCCGACGAAGCGGTCCTCACTGAGTGAAGTACTAGGACACCTAAGGAGGATCCTAGAGGGTTTTCACCAGGCAATGCATGGGCTCGTAGGCTAGGACACCCATGCGTATGTCGAGGAAGATATTGATGGATTGGTGAGAAATTATCTAAGTGAACTGGAATTAAAATTGGATCTCATTGGTTGACTAGCTGGTCTTCAACGGAGAGTCCGAATGACATTTTGATTGTAAAACAATGGAACTGGAACATTGAGAATTATGATGGAAACACTGTGGGTTCATTCCAATTCTATTTTGAAGATAGTTGAATCTGAGAAAAGGCAATTTCATATTGGGTGCATAAGTTGTGTGTCTATTTTGTATTTTGCTTGAGTGCCAGCTAGGGGGCCTGGGAACTCTTTTCCCTAGTACCCCCAGGATAAAACACAACCAAATTTTTATAAAAAGGAATCCTACCAATACAGTGGTTGAGTGGTTGGCCAGTTGGGGTTAGTAGGTTGGATCGGTGGATTCTTACAACTAAGTTCAATTAAGATTAAGTTATGATAGTTAAAGTAAGTCCCAGGAAGATTCTTGTTCTATGGGAAAGAATCAACATGGCTGTGCCTCGCTTAAGGAAAAAAAAGCGATGATTTCTATGAACCAAGTGCAAGTTCCTCCTTGATTTGGCCATGTGACCCGCGGGTTCGGTCAGAATACAAAGGATAGATTAGGCCCTTGACTACATTAGAAGGTTTTCTTGGAGGAATCGCTTATGCTTTTTGGGCGAGGGAAGTTTTTTTCGGGTCCGATTTTGGAAGAACCGTCAGATTAGTCTCTTGTCTAGACATTTGTGGGCGAGACCTCGAGTGGGAAGCCCTGCCCTACGCGCAAGGTTGCTATTTCTACTACCAGTACTCCATGAGTTCGATGCACAGAGAGGATGTGCAGAGAGGGCATGGGTCTCACAGCTGGTATCAGAGCTTTATTGAAAGATCAAGAATCAAAGATGAATTTTGCCTAAATTTTATAATAAAGTCCTAGAAAGATGCATTCACATGTATTTTCATTCACATTAAGCTTCATTGATGAAGACTTTTGATTGATGAATTGGATTTTATAGATGGATGCCCTGTATGGTATCCCCGATGTTAAACTTAAGATATGATTGCTTTCACTTTTGAGCATATCCTCTCTTCCACTACGACTCGAACGAGCAGGGCAAGGCTCGCTAATCATTTCGAGGAGCTATATTTTCTAGACCGAGCTGAGAGACAACAACATAAGTGGTTTGCAGCACAATATATCCACGCCTCTTGCAACTAGCGCCAAATGCTAACGCAGAACGTCTCATTAGCCATGGTCTTGTTAAGGTTAAAGGTGGTTTGTGGTGTTATCCTTTATCACCCCACACCTTGGGAATTTAGGGTTACTTGTCAACTTTTCAAAGTTCTTAGCCATTTTATCTTGAGAAGTAAGATTGTAGCACAAATATAGCGGTAAGGGAACAATTGTATCGCGGCATGTCCATAGCCCACTATCATCGTCTCATGCGTATACCATCGAGGCATTGACTTTCTGGAGCCATGTTGCTCTATGTATATATTGCAAACCTTATGTAAATAAAGAATGTTTTGTGAAAAATTTCCAGTCGTCTAAGGGATTTTGACTATCAGATATCGAGTTTAAAGAAATAAGATCTGTTTTCTCGGACGTATGTCATAGATCTTTAGTAAGAATGATTACCTTGTTTAAAGTAATTATTTTTGAATTTCTTAAGTCTTAGGATCTCGAGACGAAGTCAAATAGAAATTTAACGATGTATCGTTTTGGCAGAATCATGAGACGTGTGAATTGTGGCAGACAGCTAGATCCTCTCTCACGAATGAGGAAGAGCTTGACCCTGATGTTCGCAAAGCTCTTCACAGATCTCAGCGAGGTGCCTTCAATTGTGAAGGGGAACACTTAGGCGAGGCTATGGAAAAGTGGATTGAAGCCATGGAAGAATACCTCGATGTCATTAGATACAATGAAAAAAGTAAAGTGGCTCTTGCTAGGCTGAAGATTGTAGAAATAGCCAGAGTAGCATGGAGAAACCACTGTGAGACAAACCGTTTAGATCGGAACACCCAAACGTGGGACGATCTCAAAGCATACCTGAGGAAGAGATTATGTCCTCTAGGATTCTTGGAAACAAATATGAATGAGTTCCTGGAACTAACCTAGGGAAGCCGTACCACACGGAGGAATATCACCGGGCATTCGCTCTTCTCCTCAAATACTCGCCACTACTATTGAATGAAGAACAGCTGATGGCTAGGTTCATTTGGGAAATGAACAAACCTTTAAATACCCTGGTAAATAATGCTAAACCAGTTTCAATGGCCAAAGCAGTGTGGATGGCGAAGGATTTTGCCAAGGCCTTTGTTGCCAGCTCCCTCGTCCTTCAAAAGATTCCAAACTCTAGGGAGCACTTCCAACTTTCTACCTCCTAAGAGACATCAAGGTTCCAATCAAAACCAGGAGACGAGAAGTTTCAGAATGGAAGGAAGGCCTTTTCC
Organism: Cibotium barometz; assembly: GCF_041138505.1. NCBI lineage: Eukaryota > Viridiplantae > Streptophyta > Polypodiopsida > Cyatheales > Cibotiaceae > Cibotium > Cibotium barometz. The sequence continues at coordinate 24,463,398 of NC_141107.1, read as the reverse complement.
TTGGAGCACATTTTTTGGAACTCCGGCTCTTTCCAGGATGCATAAGCATGAGATTCAAAGTGAGAACATGTGTTTTGGATGTCAACGTTTTAAACACCAGTTCAAGGATTGCCCAACTCCTTCTATGAAAATGGGCCAGGGAAGCCAAGGTCCTAGGATGCCAAGACCGACTCCTTTGTATATCAACCTAGTCAAGGTCTCTCTCGCCAAAATCAGGGCAACCCCAAAAGAGTGCCAGCTTAGCCTGCAGCCTCAAAACTCCCTCCTAGAATTGGGGAAGCCAGAGAGAGAGAATTCCACCCCAGATAGCAGCAGCCAGAGCTGTCACTATAGCTAATGTAGTGGAGGAAGAAAGAGGACAGATTTATGCTGCCATTGAACATCAAGGGTAGAATCGTCAGTTCTCAGTCCTCCAAACTCCAACTGAGTACAAGGGTAAGCACTTTAAGATTTTGATTGATTGTACCCAGCCCGAGTCATGTATAGATGATGAACAATTGACTTCTCAGACTCAAGGAGGCCCAACCCGAAGAAATCCTTGATGTTCAGAAGGCTCTCAGAAACAAAGTCCTTAGAGAGTTTTTGGTCAAGTGGAAGTTCTATCCTTTAGAGAACGCCACTTGGGAGAAAGAAGAAGAACTGGTAAAAGGACTACCCCCACTTTGTGAGATGAGGACATCTCGCGTTTTTCAAGTGGGAGAGGATGTAAGGTTCCTCCTTAGCCCTAAAAGATGTATAAGCTCTCCTCTAAGTCTCCTGTAATCATCCCCTATTTCAGAATGCAAGAAAATATTATTTTTCTTGTTTTTGGTCTAGAGAGAGAACATATTATAGAGAGAGACAATACAGTTTTGAGATATTTTTGGATATAAAGTCATCCCTTATATTTAAGATGAATATTTTTGAGATATTTTTGGATATAAAGTCATCCCTTATATTTAAGATAAATTTTCCTAAAATAAAAGTTCAAAAATATTTTTCTAATACGCATTAGAAATTAATTTAATACGTGTATTAGAGACCTTGTCCTAAGAGTCCACATTTTCAAAAAATTTTGATTAAGTTCCAAAGAGTGTTCTAAAGGGCCAATAGGATAAATCCAAGTGTTTCAATAAGAAAAATGCAAAGAATACAAGAAAATCTCCCAAAAATAAGTAAATTCTCACATAAGATGAAGAGTTGACTAAGTACTGGGTTTATTAGTAAAAAATGAGGTTTATTAGTAAAAAATAAAAATTTGACACCTCACTAAGGAGGGAGGGGGCTCATGAAGGAGGCACCTATTTCACATCATTACTCCACATTTTCAATTCAAAAAAATGAGATATTCTCATCTCTCCTCTCTCCTCTTTTAAATTGGATCAAAAAGTGAACCAAACTGGTCCAAAACTTGTCCAAAATGGATCAAACTGAAGCTGGAAGCCTCTAGATCCCAGTTGGACTTGGTTGGTGGCCTCCCTCGCCTATAATTAGACTCTCATTCCTTTGTATTTTTATCTTTTTGTATTTACATGCCAATATAATTTTCAAATTAGTGTAATTTTGTTATCCCTCTATTTTGCCTCTTCATGTTGGAAAGCTTTGGAGCTTCATTAATCTTCATCCTCTCTTGCAGATTACCCTCTATATATTGGTGGGCAAGCTTTCTCTTGTGGAATTCACTTCTCTCTAAATAATTGTAAGGTTCACCCCTTCCAAAATAGGGGAAACACTTAGCATAGTCCACTAAGTCTTAACTTGGAGAAAATTTCCTATTCATCGACACCTTGACCATGTAGAGATTCAAGGATATAATTCATAAGTAAGACCTAGTCCTGTTCCCAGAGGGGGAGCGTGATCTTCTAAAAATCAAATCACCCATAGGGTAATTGATCATAAATTGGGCAACTACTAGACTTGATTTCTAGAGGCAACGCTTTTTTCCTCATCCATACAAGGCACAGCCGCTGGCCTAGTCTTCTAGAATAGAGTTGCCCAAGAACCTATTTATCTAGCGTAGGGCTTTCACTTAATTTGTTGGAAAGCTACCCGACTAATCGGGTCTACCCGTCCGTAGGATGGTGCCGTCTGGGCATGCCATCCTTCCACTTTCCACCCTACTCACGTGTCAATTTGTTTTCTAATTAATCCTACCACACTGTTTGACATAAATAAACATGTTGCTTAATTAAGGCCCTTTTCACAAGGTTTGTTAAAACGGCCTTTTTCCACAATACAATCATGCCAAAGACAAGATTTATAAAAAAACATTTATACATGAATCAATTTTATACAAGCCAAACCGGCTCTCTTATTCTTTTCCTTTATACCGCCGATGATCTAGAATTTGGCCTTCCAGCCTCTACATGCTGGGCAAAACCCTACGGGACCATACACCTCATCGTCGGCCGTGCTAGCGAGGACTCAAGCGGGGCCAGTCGCCCTCTCAGGCTCCATCGCTCGATCCTCCCGCCCCTTAGAGGGATGTTTGCACACTAGGGTGGGCTTATTCACTACACTAGCCTGGGCCCTCTCAGAACTAGACAACATCATAATCTCTCGCCTCAATCGGTGAACCTTATTCTCCCAATGGAATGAGGGATACCTTGGGCCATTCCCGGGCTTTGCTAACGATGCTTCCTAGCTACACAAGCACGAAATGGAGGTAGCGTCAAAGCCAGGAAAAACTTCCACTCTTTAAAGATATCAATTTCAATATAATTCATTGAATACAGCATCACTCAATTCGTAGCTTCATACAAGTTTATGTCATTATTTTAAAAGGAAAAGATACGCATTTATTAACACTAATATTTTAAAAAAAACTCTTCTTTAAAAGATAACCAAGCTAACCTGGCCACCATTTCCTTGAGGAGCTTGTAAAACAGGAGGGTTGGGGCCGCATTGGGAGCATCTTCTCTAATCTCATTGTTGCGCGCTCCTCTTGAGGCAATATTCTGATGTTTCCAGGATGGGGCCATCTTGGGCGTCGTCTTGTAGGGCTCGCTGTCGCGGTCAAAACGCTCCAGCCAGATCTCAATTCTGAGATCGTTTGCTTATCGTATGAGCAAAAGACCACAGCTCATGGACACTCTCTAAGGCTAAAATCTCTTGCTAAAGTCCACGCAAATGGGGGGGATTGTGAGATGTCCTTAACACAGAAATGTTTTTTCTGAAGGGGAGAAGGGCTGTTGTAAGTCTCTTCACACGGGGGGAGGGGGGGTGGAAGAGTTAAGGACACTGCCTTCTAACAAGGGGGATAGAGGAAAATTGCCTTATCTGAAAAGTGGAAAATGAGGGGGTGTGGAGAGGGGTGGCTATAAGGGGCGGCTGTACTATAGCAAGTACACAACACAGGGACAGACGCAGCGATATGGACGGCGGCACGGCAGAGCATAGGCTACGTAGAAATGCGTGCTGCCCATGGAGCACCTCGAGGAGTTATATAACTATGGGATATGGGTATGGGCGCTGCGCAAAGCAAGGACAAAAGAATGGTGTACCAACAAAGGCTATAGATCAGTGGCCTACATGGCTCAGGGGGGGAAAGGTACGATGTGGGTTAAGAGGGAAAGGAGTGGTACGCATGTACCTTATCTCGTCAGGGAGCAGCATGGGTGTCCAGGTAGTGGTGCGTGTGGACCACACAGTGGGCGACCGTCCTTTGGTTCTTGTGTAGCCATCGTACGAGCACCCTGGTAAGTGTGTGCAGTCCAAATTTTGGAGCGGGGTCCCCAAATTTGGGGCATCAGCCTCAATTTGCGTGTCAGACTGTCCCAGGGCGACGATTTTTTTTTTGTTCGGGATGTTCTCCTGGTCATTGGGGTGTAGACCGTTTGTCAATCGGATGCCCAGTCGTGCATTTATTAAGGTTTAAAGGTCGTCACTTTCTAATTAAAAATAACCAAAATTTACGTATAAGCTTGATCTGGTGTCCGTTTTGGATGCTATAAAATCATATATTAGGGTAAAATCGCACGCAAATTCTAAATTTGGGCTCAAAATTTAAAGATTCTAAGTAGAAATGGCTCATTTAATAAAATCATTGTTTTTAATACTATAAAAACTCATAAATTCATCTATTACTACATAGACATTTCTTTATTAGTGAAGATGGGTATGTTACATCCTTCCCCCCTTAACAAACTTACATGAAATACATTGTGGATTTTGATATGGGCTGGGAGTTGGAGTTTATAGGCACTTTTACCTAGACACTTGATAATTGTATAGGGACCACAATACCTAGGACTGAGCTTCTTATATTTCCCAAGTGATAGAGAACTTTGTTTGGGTCGCACTCGTAGAAGAACTTTGTCTCCTTCCTTGAAGATCCTTTCAGACCTCTTGGTGTCAGCATAATGCTTTTGTCAATCTTGGGCAGCTTTAATATCCTTTTGGATTGCCTTGGTTTGTTCCTCCATCTCTTTGAGCATTTTCCTGGATGCCTTAACTCTTATGGTCGGATCAGAGAAATTTAGAGGAGACAAGCATTCTTGCCCATAGAGTGCTTTGAATGGTGACATTCCTATGCTCTGATGATAAGATGTATTGTAGGCAAATTCTACCAGAGGAAGGTATTGAAGCCATCGGTCTCTGGATGATAAGTTGTGCTAAAGCAAAGTTGAGTTCCTAGGGCTTGAAATAAGGACTGCCAGAACTTTGAAGTGAAGTCAAAATCCCGATCACTTACTATCCTTTTTGGGAGACCATGAAGTTTGAGGCTTCCTTGATGAATATTCGAGCAACATCAGAAGCTTTGAAGGTAATCTTTTGCTGGTATAAGGTGAGCTACTTTGGTAAGTCCACTACTACCAGAATGGAGTCATATCCTCCTTGAATAGTGGGGAGACTTGTGACAAAATCCATACTAATGCACTCCCACTTCATTTGGGGAATATCCAAGGGTTGAAGTTTCCCAAGCATCTTGACCCTTTCAGCTTTGATCCTTTCGCATGAGAGACATTGCTTTAAGTACCGAAGGACATCATTTTTCAAGCCTGCCCAATGAAATGAGCTTCATGGTGGATTAGTTTCTTTAAAGCAGGATCCTTAGGGATACATAGCCTGTGATTGAAGTAGAGGCTTCCTTTTCATGAGTGGAGTATCCCTTGATTAGATTCTTTTCTTTCTCTGAATTTTCCCCTTCTTCTACTAGCTTCATCATCCTCTGATAATCTGGATTATGAGATGAGACTTCTTCCATCTTGACCAGTATAGGATTATTTGGCATTGAAATTGCACTTAAGAAAGATTTGCAGGGCTAAGTGCATCTGCTACCACATTATCTTTCCCAAGGTGGAATTTGATGTCAAAGTCATATTCTTGTAAAATTTCAATCCATCTCCTTTGCTGCATGTTGAGGTTAGGCTGGGTGAAGATCCACTTCAGACTTTTGTGGTCAGTTACAAGCTGGAATTTGCCCCCCAAGAGATAATGTCTCCATAATTTGAGGCAATGAACAACTACTAAGAGCTCCAAATCATATTGCTTTAGCTTGCGAGAAGTATAAGCGACTGGTCTTCCTTCTTGGCCTAAGACACCACCAAGTGCTAGACTACTGGCATCAGTAACCACTTCAAATTCCTTGGTGAAATCAGGAAGTTTCAAGACTGGGGCAGAAGTAATAATGACCTTGAGCTGATCAAAACTGTTTTGATGGATTGGCAGCAGCCACACTATTTTGCAATCCTTCTTAAGAAGATCCGTCAAAGGCGCAGCTACCAAGGCATAATCTTTGATAAAAATCCTATACCATCCCATGATTCCCAAAACCCACAAACTTCACGAACTGATTTAGGGGGTGGCCACTCTAGAATATCTTTGACCTTGGCGGGGTCTACTGAAATGCCATCTTTGGAGACGATGAACCCAAGATACTCAATTTGATGAGTAAAGAAGGTACATTTTCTCTTCTTGGCATAGAGTTTGTGTCTGCGCAACAATTGTAGAACTCTACGCACATGCTCCTCATGCTCTTCCATTGATTTGGAGTAGATTAAGATGTCATTAAAAAAAAACAAGCACGAATTCATCCAAGTAAGGACGGAATATATCTTGCATTAGGCGGTTGAAAATTGCAGGAGCATTAGTTAACCCGAATGACATTACAGTAAACTCATAGTGGCCATAACGGGTATTAAAGGCTGTCTTGGGTATATCTGCTTCCTTGACTTTGATTTGATAGTAATCAAACCTCAAATCTATTTTTGAGAACACTTTGGCCCCATGAAGCCTGTCAAGAAGTTCGTCGATGCGAGGGATAGGATACTTATTCTTGACAGTGACTTGATTTAGCCCTCGATAATCTATGCAGAGGCAAAGAGTTTCATCCTTCTTTTTTTGGAAAAGAATAGGTGCCCCCCAAGAAGAGCTACTGGGGTGTACGAATCCTTGCTCAATGAGTTGGGAAAGTTGCTTCAAGGGACATTTTATAGGGTGTTTTTGAGACGGGGTTGAGCTCCAAGGATCACCTCGATTTCATGATCGACTTCTCAAGGCGGTAGCCCTGTAAGCTCATCAGGGAAGATGTTAGAGAATTCTTGGAGCCAAGAGGGTTCTATCTTCTTACTAGGTTCAATGGCTTTGTTGAGCTTGACTAAGAAAACTTGCTGACCCTTATGTGTTCCCTTGAGAAGATGTTTTGCCTTGACTACCCTAGATTTAGTTTTTCCTGTTATCCCCTGAACGGATATTACTTGGCCATGCTCATTTTCAAAAGTGATACTCCCCTGGTTACAATGAATGCTAGCTTTATTTTCAATTAACCAATCCATCCCAAGGATTCCATCATAAATTCCTAATGGCAAGACACTAAAGTGGCCATGAGTTTGCTCATTACCTAGCTCAAAATCAAGGTTTCCTACAGAGTGGCGAGATACTACTTCTTTCCCACTGGCTAACTGTACAGTCATTCTTCTAGCTGTTTTTTGACCTAAGTTTAATTTTTGCAAACACCTAGGAGAAAGAAATGAATGGGTACTGCCACAATCAATCAAAAGCTAGAATGGCTTACCATGATGAGTGGCTGGGGTTTGGATTACACCAAATTTTTTTTTTGGACCTTGGTGTTCTACTGTCGCATGGACGGTGGCGCGGTCTTCTTTAGCCATTTCCAAGGTCGGTTCTTCACTTATAATACAAGCAGTCCTAGTAGCAACTGCTCCTCCGTGGCCTTTGCCACTTATAATACAAGTAGTCCTAGCAACTGCTCCTCCGTGGCCTCTGCCACATCCACTACCTCTTGCACCTTGGTGGATAGGGGTTCCATGGCCTTGATTTCCTCTGCCACCTTGGGGAAATGATGTTGCCATCTTGGGACAGTTGGCCCTAAAGTGTCCCGGCTCATTGCACTCAAAACACAGAGGGCTTTCTTTGGAAGAAGTAGCATACGAGCGGGGGACAAAAGAGTTTCTTTGTCACCCTCTGTTGTAGTAGGGGAAATTCTGTTGGGGTTTCTTGTAGGGTTGATCTTTAGGATTTGCCTCTGGGTAAGATCTCTTTTGAGGCTTAGGTTTGTCAGTCCTCATTTCTTTCACAAGGGGCTTTGCTCGTATGAGAGCATCCTGTAATGTGCTTGGCCTCATTGCTTTAAGAAGGCGAGAATCTAAGGGTTCATTTAACCTTGGCAAAAACGAGCCACTTGTTGGGAAGTAGTCATAGCTGGGGCATACTTCCGAAGAGTAATAAATTTGGAATAGTAGTCCTCAAGAGTTAAGCTGCACTGCCTAAGACTAAAAAACTCATTCATCTTTATGGATTCATGGGATGGGGGAAGACATCTTCCCTTCACGGCCTGCTTGATGTCTTCCCACGTTTGAGAATGCTTGGTGACTCCCTTGTCACGGCACCACTGTTTCCACTAGAGTTTAGCATCTCCGATGAGACGAAACTATGCAAGCATAGATTGATTTGCTACTCCAGTATCAGCGGCAGAGAAATAATTATCCATTGCTTCAATCCAGACTTCAGCATCCTTCTCAATCTTTGAACCTTCTCCTTTACAGGAGGGATGTTGCATTTGCTTGAGCATCTCCAATGAGGCAAAACTGTGCAAGCATAGACTGATTTGCTACTCTAGTATCGGTGCACGGCAGATAAATAATCGTCCATCGCTTCAATCCACACTTCAGCATCCTTCTCAATCTTTGAACCTTCTCCTTTAAAGGAGGGAGGTTGCATTTTCTTGAGCAACAGCTTCTTCTCTTGGATATCAGTGTAAAGCACATTGGGAAGTGGAGGGTGATCATCCTGGCCATCATTGTAAAAACAATTTTAAGATTACAAGATTCATACTTGCACGACACTTATTTTTTAGAGTAAAACATTGAAATTATTTTATTTCCAAATATTTACAAGGACGAGTTTTATCACAAAGATCTGAGACTAATATAATTAGTCTTATTTGCCATCAAGGGAAATTCCTAAGCTTGACTATGACATAAGGGTAGAGCGGTCCACATAGGTGAAGTATGGGGGTTCGACTGTAGTTTCTAAGACTCTGAAAAACTGATGGTAAGGGTGGTAGACTCTGGATTGGGGTAGGTCCCAACACAGCTACTCAGCAGGTAAGACTTGCATCACTTGGTCATACACCCAACGATCCTAATGTATGCGAATCCCATCTATAGTCACAGAGGTGTCGGCCCTGAGGGTACCGACACCTCGACGAGCCAGAATAAATGGATCATCTTCAACTTTTCAATCCAACAAATCCACTTTAGGTTGGTGGTAAGGTTTCCAATTCAATCTGCTCGAATGAAGAAATATCTTGGCCCACGACTCCAAAAATCTCTACCCCATCCTCTTTCAATACGAGAGAAATGGGGGAGGGACATCTTCTCTAGTATCTGCACCATGGTGTCACGAAACTCAAAATTTGAGAAGTGACTAGCAGTCTCGAAGATGCATTGGAAAACTAGAAACTTTGATTAGGCATCTTCCTCTTCCTACAGGCATTCAAACATCAATCCAACTTGTTTTTTTAGTAGGATGTTTTTATTAATTAGCATTATGCTAGGTAAAACATACATTGTAAAACAGTCCTTAAATGGCAAGTCCTAGGAGGTAAGATCGGCTCTGATACCAGTTGTAAGGTTCCCCCCTTCCAAAATAGGGGAAACACTTAAGATAGTCCACTAAGTCTTAACTTGGAGAAAATTTCCTATTCATCGACACCTTGACCATGTAGAGATTCAAGGATACGATTCATAGGTAAGACCTAGTCCTATCTCGCTGGGGGAGCGTGATCTTCTAAAAATCAAATCACCCATAGGGTAATTGATCATAAATTGGATAACTACTAGACTTGATTTCTAGAGGCAACGCGTTTTTCCTCATCCATGCAGGGCACAGTTGTTGGCCCAGTCTTCTAGAATAGAGTTGCCCAAGAACCTATTTATCTAGCATAGGGCTTTCACTTAATTTGTTGGAAAGCTACCCGACTAATCGCGTCCCACCATCCGTAGGATGGTGCCTTCGGGGCATTCCATCCTCCCACTTTTCACCCTACTCACGCGTCAATTTGTTTTCTAATTAATCCTACCACATTGTTTGACATAAATAAACATGTTCCTTAATTAAGGCCCTTTTTAAAATAGCCTTTTTTCACAATACAATAATGCCAAAGATAAGATTTATAAAGAAAATTTATACATGAATCAATTTCAAGCCAAATCGGCTCTCTTATTCTTTTTCTTTATACTGCCGATGATCTAGAATTCGGCATTCTAGCCTCTATATGCTGGGCAAAACCTTACGGGACCATACACCTCATCGTCGGCTGTTACATCGCTCGAACCTCCCGCCCCTCAGAGGGATGTTTGCACACTAGGGTGGGCTTATTCACTGCACTAGCCTGGGCCCTCAGAACTAGACAACATCATAATCGCTCACCTCAATCGATGAACCTTATTCTCCCAATGGAATGAGGGATACCTTGGGCCATTCCCGGGCTTTGCTAAACAATGCCGCCTGGCTACACAAGCACGGAACAGAGTTAGCGTCGAAGCCAGGAAAAACTTGCACTCTTTAAAGATAACAATTTCAATACAATTCATTGAATACAGCATCACTCAATTCGTAGCTTCATACAAGTTTATGTCAATATTTTAAAAGGAAAAGATACATATTTATTAACACTAATATTTAAAAAAATCCTTCTTTAAAAGATAACCAAGCTAACCTGGCCACCATTTCCTTGAGGAGCTTGTAACGGGAGGGTTGGGGCCGTGTTGGGAGCATCTTCTCTAATCTCATTGTTGCGCGCTTCTCGCGAGGCAATATTCTGACGTTTTTGGGATGGGGCCATCTTGGATGTGGTCTTGTAGGGCTCGCTGTCGCGGTCGAAACACTCCAGTCAAATCTCAATTTTGAGATCGTTTTCTCACCATGTATGAGCAAAAGACCACAGTGCATGAACACTCTCTAAGGCTAAAACCTCTTGCTAAAGTCCACACAAATGGGGGAGGGGAGAAGAGTTAAGGACACTGCTTCTAACAAGAGGGGGATTATGGAAAATTGCCTTATCTGAAAAGGTGCAAATGAGGGGGTGTGGAGAGGGATGGCTGTAAGGGGGAGCTATACTACAACAAGTACACTGCACAGGGACAGACGATAGTATGGATGGCAGCACAGCAGAGCATAGGCTACGCAAAAATGTGTGCTGCCCATGGAGCACCTCGGGGGGTTATATAACTGTGGGGTACGGGTATGGGCGCTGCGCAAAGCAAGGATGAAAGGAGGGTGTACCAGCAAAGGCTGTAGATCAGTGGCCTGCATGGCTCAGGGGGAAAGGTACGGTGTCGGTTAATAAGGAAAGGAGTGGTACGCATGTACCTTATCTGGTCATCAAGGCAGCATGGGTGTCCACGTAGCAATACCTGTGGACCACACAGTGGGTGATCGTCCTTTGGTTCTTGTGCGGCCATCGTACGGGCACCCTAGTAAGTGTGTACGGTCTAAATTTTGGGGCGGGGTCCCCAAGTTTGGGACGTTGACCTCGATTTGCGTGCCGAACCGCCCCAGCACAGGGGGTAATTTTTTTAAAAAAAATCCAAGATGTTCTGCTGGTCGTTGGGATGTAGACCGGTCGTGCATTTATTAAGGTTTAAAGGTCGTCGCTTTTTAATTAAAAATAACCAAAATTTACGTATAAACTTGATCCGGTGTCCGTTTTTTGGATGCTGTAAAATCCTATATTAGGGTAAAATTACATGCAGATTCCAAATTTGGGCTCAAAATTTAAAGATTCTAAGTAGAAATCGCTCATTTAATAAAATCATTGATTTTTATAGCATAAAAACTCATAAATTCATCTATTACTTGGACATTTCTTTATTAGTGAAGATGGGTATGTTACAATAATCAAACCAAAACCCAAGGGTAAGCCTAAATCAATGCTATTTTTCTATCTTTCTCAATAGTAATCTTCTTCCCAACCTCTCTAATGCTTGGGAAGCATTTTAATCAATGGTTTTTTCTTAAAACCAAGCTTCTAGTGATTCATATTGTTTAAATGGTTAAATGCTAATCTTTTATGCTTAAATATAATATTTTTGATTAGTAAATATCTCTTTTAGAAATATTACTTATCTTTGGACGAATCCTTCTTGGAGGGATGGATCTTAGTACTAGTCTCATTTTTCTTAATCAAAACTCTAGGCTTAACAAGCTAGAGATAGAGATTAAGCATTCTTACGATTTTTATTCTAATTAAAATGAGATTTAATTTCTTTAAGCTTGTTTATGAATAAGAAAATTCATTTTAATTCATTTTAAGTTGAAAGAGAGTTATGCTAACATTTTTGTAAGTATTTTCATATAGGAATGATAAATGGATATTTTAAAAAAACAAGAGGTTTAAATGTACTTATGTATGCATAATAAAATTTTAGTTTAAAAAGAGGAAGTCTCACCATATTTCATAATTATATATAAATATTTAGAAGTGCATAAATGCAGCGAAGCTATGGCAAAAAAATAAAAAATAAAAATAAATTTAATTTTATGCATAAATTTGATAATGCAAAAAGATGAATTCTCATCATATTCTAGGCATAAGCATTTTAATGCTAAAAGAAGGATTTTGTTCCATTTTTTGAAAATACTTTTATAGTATTTATGCATAAATGTTTATAGTATTTATAGTATTTATGCATAAATGTTTAAATGGAGAAAAGAGGAATTTTTGTTATAATTATTTCTATATGTGCATGCATAAAAATTTAGATGCAAAAAGAGGATTTTTCACGATATTCTATGTACAAAAATTTTAAATATCAAAAGAGGAATAATTATTTAGGAAAATGCATAAATTAATTTGGTATCAAAAAGAGAAAGTTTCACCATATTTCAAAATAAGTATATTCATGGTATGTATATACATGGGTATTTTTATTTATTTATCAAAAAGAGGAGTTTTAATCGTATTTTTATTTAAGAAAATGCATAAATTAATTTGGTATCAAAAAGAGAAAGTTTCACCATATTTTACGTAGATAATTTAGGGCATGTCAATGCCGAGGTTCAAATAGAGAAAAGAAAATTTGAGTATAATTCTATGTGAACATTTTAAATAAATGATGTGTACATATTCACAAAAAGGTTCATTGGAAAAAGAAAGATTCTTGTTAAATTCTATTATTTACGAATAGAATTATTTATAATTCTATTATGTCGAAGAAAGAATGAATTTTCATAATTTTGGATTTTTACCATTACGATTGGAAATCACGGTTATTTTATCCGGTAAATAGGAGAAAAATCTTTAGGAAACAAATCTAGGATTAAATCCGAGTAATTCAGGGTTAGACCATGATCGCGTGAGAAAGGTGGGTCAATAAGATGCCTTTCCATCTCTTGAATCAGAAATTAAACCAAGTCTTGTGACCATTCCCATTTCTTCAGTACGAAGAATGGATAACCGGCTGACTTAGAGAAATTTTCCCTAAGACCCAAAATCATCGAGAAATAGGTTAAAAATTCATTGTAATTGATGGATGGATCACCGAGATACGTGATTCGTGATTTTCATTGAGGAAGCGTGGGTTGAAAATAAGGGAGTCTCGTGAATCCAAACTCAATGGGAAATTCTTACTTGCATAGAAACTCTGTTTTTTTAAAGGACTATCTTATGCCAGAATGCTAGAGGAAGCATTTGGCTTATGGTTTAATCTAAGGAGAGTTATGTTGCAAAAATCTAGCGGGGAGTCATTGAAGGATGTCTCCCACACGGGGCAAAGCCTGCCAAGGTCTTGACCAGCCTCAGTAGTATGGTTGAAAATGGTGCGCTTCTGGTATGATGAGCGAGGGCCGACGAAGCGGTCCTCCCTTCTTGAGTGAAGTACTAGGACACCTAAGGAGGATCCTAGAGAGTTTTGACCAGGCGATGCACGGGCTCGCACGACTACCCATGCATATGTCGAGGAAGATATTGATGGATTGGCGAGAAATTATCTAAGTGAAATGGAATTGAAATTGGATCTCATTGGTCGACTAGCTGGTCTTCAATGGAGAGTCCGGATGACATTTTGATTGTAAAACAATGGAATTGGAACATTGAGAATTATGATGGAAACACTGTGGGTTCATTCCAATTCTGTTTTGAAGATAGTTGAATCTGAGAAAAGGCAATTTCATATTGGGTGCGTAAGTGGTGTGTATTTTGTATTTTTCTTGAGTGCCGGCTAGGGGGGCTAGGAACTCTTTTCCCTGGTACCCGGGATAAAACACAACAAATTTTTTTTAAAAAGGAATCCCACCAATATAGAGCCAATACAGTGGTGGGGCGGTTGGCTAACCCATGGGCCAGTTGGGGTTAGGCTAAATCGGTGGATTCCTACAAGTAAATTCAATTAAGATTAAGTTACGATAGTTAAAGTAAGTCCCAGGAGGATTCTTGTTCTATTGAAAAGAATCAATGGCTGTGCCTTGCTTAAGGGGAAAAAAGTGATGATTTCTATGAACCAAGTGCAAGTTCCTCCTTGATTCGGCCATGTGACCTGCGGGTTTGGTTAGAATACAAAGGATAGATAAGGCCCTTGACTACGTTATGAGATTTTCCTAGAGGAATCGCCTATGCTTGTTAGGGGACGAGGGAAGTTTTTTCTGGGTTCGGTTTTGGAAGAACTACCAGATTAGTCTCTTGTCTAGACATTCGTGGGCAAGGCCCCGAGTGGGAAGCCTTGCATTGCACGCAAGGTTGCTATTTTCGCTACCAGCGCTGCAGAGTTTGATGTGCAAAGGGGCCAGGGGTCTCATATCACCCGCACTTAACAACGATGTTCTCTCTGTCCATTGGATATTGCATTTACTGGCACACATCCAAGACCATCCTAGAATCATTTCCTCTTCCATGGATCTTGCAGGCATGACAAACACCTTCTTAACCAAGGAATTATTTATGATGGAAATGTTAACATTTAAAAATCCCTCAGCTTTTGTAGTTATCAAGTGAACACTACGTACTTGTGCATCAGTGGGTTCAAGGCGTGGTCTATCTAATGCCACCCAAGTTTCATACGAGATCAAGTTATGACTTGACCCCGTATCTATTAATGCAATGCTTGTTACATGGATTTTAGTTGTAGTAAATACCACCTTGAGTCATGCTGGCTCAATGTTTAGTTCCTCTTCGTCCAAGAGAGTCACAGAAGCCATGTTGACATGTACCAACCTCTTCTGCAGTAATTGTTTAGCTTTGGCCTCCCTGGTCTTAGCTTCTTTCTTGATCTTACTGGATTTTTTCCTTTGCGAGCTATTTCTCTTGTTTTAAGAGATGTTCTTGTAAGAGCATCTCTTGGGTTAGTGGTCCAAAATATTTTTTTAATTTACTTCCATTGACGTAACCCTCCATTATTATGCCGTTAATTGTCTCAATTGGAACAAACCCTTGAGGCGTGATCTCAAATACTCGGAATGGTCCTAGGCCTTGGTATTTGAGTTTCCTTTTCTTGGTGCTTCCTACACCATACATGAGGACAAGGTCCCCCGTTTTCAATTCTTTTTGTTTTAGATTTTTATCAAACCAATGTTTCCTGCGCGTAGTTTTTTGACCATGAGTCCATGTGATGCTATCAACCTAGTCTCATCAAGCTTCTCTAAGTCAATTAGCCTTTCAACTAATGCATTCTCCGTCAGGCGTTCTTGCACTGCAATCCTTAAGCTTGGGACTAGGTATTCCATGGGCATAACTGCTTCAACACCATAGGCTAGATGGAAGGGAGTGTACCCCGTCACTACCTTATATGATGTTCGATAAGCCCATAGGGCTACTGTCAGCTTATGTTCCCAGTCTGTTCGACTTGCTTCCAAGGTTTTTGTCAAGATAGGGCACAAAACTTTGTTTGTACTCTTTGCTTGACCATTGGCTTGTGGATGATAAGGTGATGATTTCTGATGGACTACTAAGAATTCCACAAGTAAATGATCAATCACCTCATTAATAAAATGTGAACTGCGATCACTAACTAATTCTAATGGGCAGCCAAACCTCGAGATAAATTGTTCATATAAGAATTTTGTTGTTGTTCATGCATATCAGCTCTCCTTGAGGCTCTGGCGCTTCTGTCCATTTCATGAAATAGTCCATGGTGTGGCCACGATCACGTATCGGTGGATGTGCTGCTAGACTAATAGGTCCAACAAAATCTACTCCCCATTTCTCGAATGATTGTCTTACAATAATAGGGGTGAGCAGCATCTTGTCCTTTTGTTGTGGGATAGTGAAATGTTGACATTCTTTGCACCTTTTGACAAATTCTATAGCGTCTTCGAATAATGTAGGCCACCATAGTCCTGCTTGAAGCACTTTTTAAGCTATGAACTCTCCAGCAAAATGCCCGCCTGCTATCCCTGAATGAGCTTAATCCAATATTGTGACGAGCTCATCTTCTCTAACGCATCTTCTTAGCACATTATCTTTTCCTAGCTTATATAGTTCTCTTCGTAATCATTTGATAAGGTGTAGCAAGCTTGATAAGCTGCCGCATTTTATCTTTGTTTAAAGGTATTTCCTATGGAAAACCATAAGCTAGATAATCTGAGATTTCCTCGCTCCATTCGGTTACCATATCCAACTTGAATAAACAAGCATCACGGAGATCATCATCAACACCAGTTGTTGGTTCCCCATTTGGAATTCTTGACATATGATTGGCCTAACACATGTTGTGTTCCTTTTCTTACCATGACTGTAAAGTCGAATTCCAATAATAATAGCAACCACCGTGTGATTCTTCCTGTGGTGCAAGGCTTATTCACCAAGTATAATAAGGCTTGATGGTCCAATGAAGTATACGTATTTGTTGGCCAAGAGGTAATGTCGATATTTCTTGACGGCGTAAACCATGGCCAACCCTTCCCTCTCTATGGTGGTGTAGTTCATCTCTGCATCATTTAGCTGACGACTAGTGAAGCAAACTAGATAGTCCAATTTGAACACACCAGGCTGGGCTAGTACGTAACTAATACCAAAATTTGATGCATCAATACGCACGTGAAATATGAGATCCCAATTGGGGGGTCATATAATTAGCACGCTAGCCAATGCTTGCTTTAGTCGATCATATGCTTCCTGGCATTCCTCAGTCCAGTCAAAGACAATGAGGAGCTTGTACAATGTCTAGCTATTTCAGCATAGAAAATTATGAAGTGGCGATAATACCCCACATGGCACATAAATCTTTGCACACCCTTGTAATTTGTGGGCGGTGACCTTACTATCATCCATGGATATACCATTTTTTGAGACAATGTGTCCCAATATCACACCATGCTTGACCCAAAATTGACACTTTAAGGGGTTCAGGGATATATGATATAATCGACATTGCTCAAAGACTTTCCTCAAGTAGGCCAGATGGTATGCCCATTGAGAGTGTACACATAGATCATCAATGAATACCTCTAACCACTTCTGTAAGTAGTCCTTGAAAGCTGTGCACATAAAATGTTGTTGGGGCATTGGTGAGGCTGAAGGGCATAACCTTGTATGCAAATGTCTCACACATTGTATTAAAGGCTATCTTATGCTGGTCCTCTAGTGCTATGGACACTTGATTGTAACCGGAGAATCCATCCAAGCTTCTTCCCTAGCCACTCTTTCTAAAACATGTTCTGTATATGGCAGTGATGGAATAATGGTCTTTTCTAGTCCGTGCCGTTGACCTTTTTAAGATCAACACATACCCTAAGTTTTCCATTCTTTTTTGGCACTATTTCAATTGGTGACAACCAATCCATATGTTCGATCTCATAGATGAAATTTACAGCAATGAGCTTGTCTATTTCTTCCTGTACAATTTTTGCATACTTAGGATTCATCTGGTATGGTTTTTGCCTGGTTGGTCTCGACCCTTCTATGATTGAAATCATATGTTTACCACCTCAGATGATGATACTTCCTTCATCCCCTTGTAATTCCAGGCAAAACGGTCCTTAAATTACTTAAGGAGAGCAACGAGCTCATCCTCTTCAATCGAAGTCAAGTCCTTAGCAATGTATATGGGTTTAGCTTCCTCCCTTGGTCCCCCAATATCCACTTCCTTGACTTCTATTGGGCCATCGTATGATGTGGACAACCCATCCTCCTTAACCCTTGTTGCCCATCAGTCAGACCACTTTCCGTTCGTCTCACATTATAGGTTTTGAAGTGGTCGAGTACTGAGAGAAAGTCTGGTTTGTCCTCATTTTCACTTTTGGTTTTAGCCATGATCTTTCCAGCCTCACGTTCTGCTTCTGCCAAGACTTTATTGCATTTTTGGCACCCAGCTTTTGTAAGCTTGGGTGATTCTAGCTCTTGAAGGGTGACTTTCTCCTTGTGTCTTCCCTCCAGCGATTTTTTACTCAACTCCTCACCCCAATCCTTGGAGAATGCATTGTGTACCATAGTGCCCTCAAGGTATCTTAGCCACTCGTCATTCGTGGGTTTTCTTTGTAATAGGGCATTTCGTTGGGCTATATATCATTTCTGTTTTCGCCACCTTTTGAGGCGTTGAGCATTGGTACGGCCTTGTGCTATGGTCCCTTCCGTACTTGATGTCTCCTCTTCTGATACTTCATCAATGGTCTACCAACTAACCATACAAATAGAGGTCGAGAATAGTTCCAAATTCACCATCAACAAACAAAAACAAGCACGAAACCAAGCAACCAACCGGTGGATTTGCACTCCAACCGGTTCAAATAATGACTCTAGCAAATGAACAAAGTGGAGGACCCTAAGCTAAATGCATTTCCCCGGTAGCGGCACCAATGATGCTAATCCTAACATACTACCTTGCACACAAGAGAGAGAGAGAGAGAGAGAGAGAGAGAGAGAGAGAGAGAGAGAATAGAGGAGAGAAAACATGCAAGGGTCGAGTCTGGAGAGTTTCACTTAGCCAAACCTAATAAAGGTTAACTCCTCGATGTGAACCCGCTAGAGGCTCACTCCACCTTTACTTGTGTCACACCCAAGTAGAGATTCAATGGCTAGGTAGAGAGCAAGAAGGAGGGAGCTATGGAAAAAGCTCAACCTTCACCTCATGCCACATGCATGCAAGAGGGACTTGGTAGAGAGCAAAGAGAGGGGAGAGAAAGAGAGAAGCTAGAGCATCACCATCCCACAAGCACACACCAACAATTACGCATACAAGCACAACAAGCAAGCATACAACCACAAGCTCATGAGAGAGACAGAGAGAGGGACAAGACTACAATGAGACTAATGGGATTGTCCCTTTTCATATTTCATAAAATGTCTTATATACAAGAGCTCATAGTTACAATGGCTGGCCTCTATTTACAATTGGGGGCCCAAAACTAGTCTTCCTAGGTCTATGTACAACTATTCCTCATGACCGGTGTTACACAAACGGTAAGCTCGGTCATCCCATGTCTCTTTTCCATTAAGTGCGTTGTGCGGTTATAAAAGATGAATACAATAAGCGTAGCCACGCTTGAAAAGTAATGTTAACTAGAATGGTTAACACAAGTACAATTTGAAAGACTGACTTTCCAACCAAATAACAAATTAGGTGTATTATAAACCCATCCTCAACTAATGCTATTATTTTCAATTTCAATCTTGTTTATTATTCTTCAGTTATTGTTTGTTTGAGTGCTTGCTTGCATTGTTTGTTTGAGTGCTTGCTTGCATTGTTCTCTAATTTCTCTATCACTTTTCTAGTTATTACTTGGATAGCCATTCAAATTTGGTCCTAATTCAATCCTTTCTTAGATCAACCTTAAAGTATGCCAAAGGAGTATGCCAAGTACTCCACCTTCCTTAGTGTACCCTCTTTAGTTAGAATAGAGCCCTCTTTAGTTAGAATAGAGCCCTCTAAGTAAATTGTGAAACTGAAAGTAGTTTAAATAAAAAACAAGAAACAAGAAACAAACCAAAAATATAAAAAATATAAAAATAATTTAAAAGACGACCCAAGAAGATAACCATCACCATGTGGGATCTAGGTATCACTTTTGGCTCTTAGTGATGGAGACTTGGGAACGTATCCTTGATCTTCATGGGATGGGACCTTGTGGCTAAAAACCTACAAACAAAGAGCTTTAAAAAAAAACTATCGTTGTAGAGGTTTTTAGTGGTTCTTAGATACTCTTGTATGCGATCTCTAGGCCATTGCTTGGGTCTCTCAAGAGTGGTGCCATAATTTTCCATTTTTATCAAGTTCTTTCTAAAACTTAATTTTAAAAAAAGCAAAAGGCAAATCTTGGAATCATTACTTAGCGGTTTCATTTATACGATGCCCGATATAATAGCTAGAAATGATTTCACTAATGTGATAGTGTGTAGAGACTAGGGTCATAACCTAAGGTATACTTTTTTTTTATGGATTGGAGATGCAACGAGAGCGAGAGAGAGAGAGAGAGAACACATCGTTTGGTGGGTACTTAATCACCCTTATCTTCAGGCTATTCACTATATAAATGAATGGTACATCCAACTATACACGGGGTTCCGGCCACATGGGCCTTTAACCCCAACAACCTCCCACTTAAAGGCCAATGTGCCTTTAAGGGAGAAAACCCAGTGGACATGCTATCGGATGCCCATCAATAGTCTGCAATGTGCAAACTGCTCAGAGAATAAACTCTTCGTGTAAGAAGATCTACAGGGTTATCAATTGTATGAACCTTGACAAGCCTAATGCACTTATCCTCAAGCACCTCTCTGATGAAGTGATACTTCACCTCAATATGCTTTGTCTTAGCATGAAAGACAGGATTCCGTGCCAAAACTGGATGGCACTTTGACTATCACTGTGCAAAACTGGAACCTCTCCTGTAATGCCCAAGTCTCCCACTAGACATGTAAGCCATATAGATTCCTTGCATGCCTCACTGGCTACAACATACTCTGCCTCAGTGTGGTAGACAAAGCCGTACAAGGCTGGAAACAAGAGACCCATGAAATTACACCTCCACTGTATGTGAAAACATATCCTGTCTCGTAGACCTTCTATTATCTACATTCCCTGAAAAATCTGCATCTGCATAACCAAGGATAGATTTATCCTTCCTCCCAAAGCAAATGCACAAATCCTTTGTACCAATCAAGTATCTCAAGATGCTCTTCACTGCCTCCCAATGGTTCTCGCCAGGGTTAGCCATATACCTGCTAACAACTCCCACTACAAAAGAAATATCTGGATGTGTAGCTACCATGGCATACATCAAGCTACCAACTGCAGATGCATAAGGGATCTTCGCCATCTCAGCCATCTCATCATCTGACACTTAGGGCTGTCCTTTTGGGGCTGAGTTTCACATATGGAGGCAACGGAGTACTTATGGGCTTCCTCCTCTCCATGTTGAAACGCTCAAGGACCTTGCCAATGTACTCCTTCTGTGTGACAGAGAGAGCACTTTCTTGCTTCTGTCCCTGACAATCCTCATACCAAGAATGTGACTGGCATCACCCAAATCCTTCATGTCGAAGGGCTCATGCAATTGTTTTTTCAAAGCATCCACATCATGAGTAGACTTCTCAACAATTAGCATATCATCCACATAAAGGATCAAAATCATAAGGCTACCATCCAATGCCTTCTTAGTGTAGAGGCAATGATATGTCTCACTCCTGGTATATCCCTGGGATCGCATAAAAGCATGAAACTTATGGTACCACTCCTGTGGAGCTTGCTTCAGACCATAAAGGCTCTTTTGAAGCTTACATACCATGCATTCCTTGTCCTGCACAATAGAGCCTCTAGTTGCTGCATGAAGATGTCCTCATGAAGATCCCCATGCAAGAAAGCTATCTTGACATCCATATGGACAAGCTCCATGTCCTATCTAGCAACCAATGCAAGCACTGTACAAAGGGTAGTCATCTTCACCACTAGTGAGAAGATCTCATCAAAATTAATGCCCTTCTCCTGCTTAAAACCCTTGGAAACCAATCTTGCCTTATACTTAGGCAATGCATCTGCTGGAGACATCTTCAACTTATACACCCATTTGCATGGCAATGCATGCTTGCCTTTGGGCAATGAAACCAAATCCCAAGTTGCATTCTTCATCCACGAGTCCATCTCTGACTGCATGGCCTTCTCCCACTTATGCTTGTCATCCCGAGACATAGTATCTGTATAGTATGAAGGCTCACCACAATCTGTCAACATGACATAGTCAAGAGATGGTGTAAACCTTTGTGGAGGACGTGAGACTCTAGAAGATCGTCTCAACACTAGCTCAACCTGAGCTCCTGGCTGTCCCAACTGCATATCCTACATAATCTAAGGTTGTTCACTTGGCTGTGGCTCTCCCACCTCACGATCTATTGGCTGTCCATGCCCTGCATCATGTGGAACAAGCTGTTCATGCCTCGCATATGGTGGCTATCCATCCTCTTGAAACACCACTCTCCGTATCTCAACAGTCTTCTCTGGCTTCTTGTGCATATTGTCCTCTCATTAAAGATAACATCATGGGGATGCGTACTATCTTCCTAGCCTCTAGATCCCATAATCGGTATCCCATCTTGCCTGAATTACCATATCCAAGAAAAATGCACTTCCTTGACTTGGGATCAAGCTTGTTGCATTTTTCCTTAGGAACATAGCTTCACAACCAAATACACGAAAATGCCCATAAGATGGTGGCTTGCCTGAGCAAGCCTCTTGTGGCACTTGCCCATCTAGTGCCTTGGTAGGCGATCTATTGATAAGATGCACTGCTATCTTGATAGACTTAGCCCAAAAGCCATGAGGTAGACCGGCATTAGAAAGCATGCTTATATTCCTTTCTTGAATAGTTATATTCATCTTCTTAGCAACCCCATTCTAAGGAGGATTCTCAGGAGTAGTCAACTCCCGCTTGATGCCATGTAGCTCACAAAAATTCTTAAATGCATGAGAGGTATACTCTCCTCCATTATCAGTACGCAGGCATTTGAGCTTCTTGCCTGACTGATTTTCAGCAAATGCTAAGAACTTCTGAAATGCATCAAAGACATCACTCTTTTGCCGAAGAGGATAGACCCACACTTTCCGTGTAACATCATCAATGAAAGTAGCAAAGTAAGAAGCACCACCCAATGAGGCAGTAGGCATAGGTCCACACACATCACTATGAACCAACTCCAATGGTTCAAGCCTCTTCTTGCTTAAAGATTTTTTAATGTGAAGACCGTGTTTGCTTCCCATACATGCAATGCTCACACATGCTAAAATCTGAAAAATTAAACACAGGAACATACTGTAAACCAGAAAGTATCTTCATTCCTGTCATGCTCATGTGTCCCAACCGGTGATGCCACAATGAAACAGATGGCAGCTCAGTTACAGCAATCACATGATCCTTAACACCAGACACATGCAAAGAGTACAAAGTTCCGGACTTGGAACCTCCAACAACTACAAGAGACCCTTTGCTGATTTTCCCATGAGTGATTACCCAAAGAAAACATGGTAACCACTGTCATCCAATTGTCCAGTGCTGTGATCAAGCTCTTCTTAAGCATAGGCACATGCCGTACATTCTTGAGCACAAGAGCTAAGCCATTTGCAAGTGAAAGATACACATCTCCCACTCCAACAATGTCACAGGCATAATCATTTCCCAACCGCAGACATCCTTTCCTTCCTGCATCATAAGAGGCAAACCACTCCTAGTGTGGAGCAACATGAAAGGATGCTCCAGAGTCAATAATCCAGTCTTGTGACATACCATCATCCGTGGTAACCAAAAATGCATCTGAGAAAATAGAGGTATACAAGACATCATCGTCATCACCATCCCTTCAGCTTCTCTTAGCCAACCGCCTAACCACTGTAGTGATGGGATCCATTTAAGAATTTGGTTAGGTTTTGTCCCAAGTACCAGGGAAAAGAGTTCCCAGGCCCGCTAGCTGGATATTCAGGCAAACTTAAAGCTAGTCACTTACACACCCATGAAATTGCCTTTTTCACAGATTCAGCTGTCTTTAAAACAATCATTTAATGAAACTATAGTATCACTGATCATAATCCTCCAAAATATCCGGTTGAATCCTAATTTCTAATTTTTCCTTCATCGGAGTACCTATGGCATCATTGGCAACCAGAACGCTCACCACCTGTCCACTCAAGGGCCTTTTCGATAGTTCCTAGCTCATCGTACCCGGCAATATATTCACTTATAAAAATCAAAATGGAATCTCCATTGAAGATCAGCAAGATCAACCAACATATCCATATAAAAGAGCCATGGACTCATCCGTCGAGGACCAGCAAGGTCAATCAACCAGATCCATGCCCGAATTCAGAAAACAACTCTTACTCCTTGTTCTTCCAATATCTTCCCTGACGCACGTGTGGGTATCTTCGGTGACCCAGAGCCTGAGCACCATATGTTCAGCACCCTCTAGGATCTTTCGCAGGAGGTCACCTAGCACTTCACTCATTGGCCGCTTCCTTGGTCCCTCATCCACGGTACCGGAAGCTCACCATCCACATCAAACCAAGGCTGGTCAAGACCTTGGCCGACCTTGCTACATGAGACGTCCTCCATTGACTCTCCGTCAATTGTTGCAACTTTATATGCTAGGTCTCCACACGACATCAATCACAAGGTGAAAATGCTTTCCCAGTATTCGTGACATAAAACAGTCATTTAAAAACAAGTCATAAATACAGTTTCTATAACGAACTCTCATCTTTCCACATTGTTCCACATCAATCCACATCCATTTCATATGTATTCCCATTCTCATCCAATCACATCATTTTCATCTCATCGCATCTTTCCTCATTTAATCCTCATCAGATCTCATCCACTCGCATCTACCCATATCCACATCACATTCATTCACATTTCATCCATTCACATCACATCTCATTCATTCACATCTATCCCGTTTAACATCACATCTCATCACATTCATTCACATCTATCCCGTTTAACATCACATCTCATCACATTCATTCACATCACATATCATCCATTCACATCTATCCCAATTTACATCACATCCATTTCACATCAAATCTCATTCATTCACATCACCATCCCATCACATACATTCTATCCACATAACATCACATCACATCTATCCACATCATCTCTCATTCATCCACATCTCATCTCATTCATCCACATCCATCCAATCGTTCACATGTACGACTACCCACATCTATCCATACATTCATATCTATCACTTCACATCCACATATATTCATGTCACATCACCTCTCTTACATAGAATTTAAACATAGAATTTAAGAGAATTCTAATTTTGATATAAAAATTCTTTATGCATCTATTTATGCATAAAAATAAACTTCAATGGGAATAACACTTTTATATAAAATAAAAATCCTTTTATGTATCTATTTATGCATAGAATCCAATTCAATAGGAATAACACTTTTAAAATAAAAAAGAATTTCCTCATGCATAAAACTCAAATTTAATAAGAATGACACTTTTATAATAAAACAAATTCCTTTATGCATCTTTCTATGCATAAAAATCAAATTTAATAAGAATAACACTTTTGCAATAAAAAAATCCTTTATGCATCTTTCTATGCATAAAAATCAAATTTAATGAGAATAACACTTTTATAATTGAAAAAAAATCCATTATACATCTTTCTTTGCATAGAAAATAATTTTAATAAGAATAACACTTTTGCAATAAGAAAATTCCTTTATGCATCTTTCTATGCATAAAAATCAGATTTAATGAGAATAACACTTTTGTAATAAAAAAATTTTCATTATGCATTAAAAAAATTTTAAAAAGAATAACACTTTTGTAATAAAAAAAACTTCCTTTATGCATCTTTCTATGCATAAAAATCAAATTTAATGAGAATAACACTTTTATAATAAAAAAAATTTCATTATGCATCTTTCTATGCATAGAAATCAATTTTATTAAGAATAACACTTTTGTAATAAAAAAATTCATTTATGCATCTTTCTATGCATAAAAATCAAATTTAATGAGAATAACACTTTTATAATAAAAAATTTTCCATTATGTATCTTTCTATGCATAGAAATCAATTTTAATAAGAATAACACTTTTGTAATAAAAAATTCCTTTATGCATCTTTCTATACATAAAAATCAAATTTAATGAGAATAACACTTTTATAATAAAAAAATTTCCATTATGCATCTTTCTATGCATAGAAATCAATTTTAATAATTAATATCAGTGATATCCATGCATATTCATAGGTGAATATGTACATGGAGTAATTAGAATATTTCTTTTAGATGCAAAAATAGTGGGAATTACTTTTTTGGAATAACATAAAAACAAACTTTCTTTTCCATAAAATTATGGAAAGTTTTGCCATAACCTCCTTAATATCAAGTCTAAGTCAAGTCAAAGGAGTGGCGAAATGGTCCTTAAAACCACACTTTTCACAAAAGGAGAATTCTTGACTCTAAAATCCAGTTAGCTTCATCTCTAGATAGGGGGACACTAGTCAGTTGTACTTTTACACTTAGCCTAGTGTATGACCCATCACCTGAGAACTCCCTACTTAATTCCTTTTTGCATCGCATATCTATTTTAATCAATCCTCTTATGGATCTCAAGGTGTCATATTACAAGGCACATGTAATAGGCACACTTTGTTTTTACTAGTGCACATGTAATAGGCACACTTTGTTTTTACTAGTGCACTTGCCATCATTCATGCAACTAAATTATGGTGATTCAACAACTATTCCAAGAAACTTGATCGTGCGATCTCACTTCTAAGATTATGATCCCGCTGAACCCCCCTCAAAGGTTTGCCGTCATCATCCTATGTCTCAAATTGTTCATCAATTCAAACCTTTGATAACTCTCAGAGCGATAATTTGCCTTTCACATTGCCAATTATCTCAACCTTCGATCGATGACAAAACCCCTCAAATTGTTTTCGCGATCCAACCGATGTTAATCTGATCTTTGAATCTACAACAATCCATAAACGATCAATTTTTTTGGATCACCAATTCGACCAAGTGCCAGGAAGATGATAAGAAAGATGAAGTGAAACCACAAAAGGATATAGACAAAGATAAGGATGGAGGATCACGGGGGCCAACAAGGATGAGACCACCTAGGACAAAGATGGAGATGTAGAGAAACAGACAAAGGTGCACAATGCCAAGGTCAATAATCTAGTGGGCTCGTCTTCACGAAACAAAGAAACTAATAGGCAACTGAAGAGAGAAAGAAGACTGTAGACCAAGGTACAAGACCTACTAAAGAGAAAAAGAAGACTGTAGAGATCAAGGTACAAGACCTAGCACAGGAGCTCAAGAAGCCGGAGAAGAAGCAACAAAAGCACCAATCATGGATAAAGAAATATAGACTACCCACACGCATCTCTTACGAGTGCAAATCCTTGGCCCAAGCCCCCCATTCCCTAGCAAACCCTTCTCCTTGATGAACAGTCCAAAAGTGAAGGTGAAGAAAGTTCAGATGAGGAACAAACATAGTCAAGAGAAGACAAGTTCAACCACTTCACATATAACTCTATTCTTTCTCTCAGCCACACCATTCTGCTGAGGTGTATACCTGCAAACAAGTCAATTGTCTCCTTATTCCATGCTTCCTCAAGAAGTGCTCAAAAGCTTTTGAGGTGTATTCACCACCTCCATCTGTCCTCAGACCTCCTCTGCAATGGTGACATCCTCAGTTACAACAATCTTATCTATAACATGATGCCATCTGTAACTTTTTACTCACCCTACTAGCAATGCGGTGAAGCTTCCAAGGACAGAAGTACGTCTAGGTGCAGGGGGATGTTCCCTTAATCCATACTCATCTGCATTTTTGTCGTTCCCCACCCTAGCTTAGGTGGTTCATGTTACATTAGGCTTGTGGCCGAAGGCTGCTGGCCATATAAGGCTTGTATATACATGATAGTCTTTTTTGGGCACCTTATAAGTGTTGGGCAATCGGGCAAATAATGTGAAGAACACATCTTCTAGTGAACAACCTTCTTCCTTCTTCTCTAAAGCTTCTACTTTCTTGCTTGTGCTTTCTTGTGTGCATGTGGTGATGGATTTCTTGTGTGTGCTGTTTATTTCTGCATGCTTGATTTCATTTAAGTAGCTTGTAAATGCTTGGATTAGGAGTGGGGAATGGATTCAACCTTGCTAGCATAGCTATGGTCTATGTCATGGAGGATTGAAGAGGGTGATTGAAGGCTCAAACTAAAGGGATTGACACACCTCTAGGGTTCTCTCACCACTCTTCCTAATAACAAGGGATTTCCATGCTTCAAGAAAGCGGCTAGCAAATGATGATTCATAGCTCTGGCTAGAAGGCTCACTTGGAGGTGATCAATGGGCCCAGATCCGAGCGAGAAGGAAAGCCTACCAAGGCTCACCCCCTAGCTAAAGGTCTCTAACAACCAACTTGTCTAAGAGGGATTTGATCTGAATAGATAGATCAATGATGGCCAACCCACCATCATGCTAGAGTTAAATAATAAACCTTTAGGCCACCTTGGCCCTCACAAAACAGCAGGCCGTGTGTCCCTACCCAAAGAAAGTTATAAATCAACCTTGCACTTGGTCTGAAGCCATCCATGGGAGAATGCCTAGTAAGAAGTAATAATGTACCACATGGTGGCCAAGATCACCTAGTTGGACCCCACCACTCGCCCAACAAGGAAGAGTCATGCTACTCAAGTAAAGAAGCTTCTTTAGAATGCTCAAGAAGAGGGGAAAGTTGTTGCTGTGGCAAATTATCAATCCCTGCTTGATAACCCAAGTATCTAACTAGGGTGCTTGATAACCCAAGTATCTAACTAGGGTGTTGCGAGACAAAAGCCTTGTAGCCCAGTCCTCTGGTGGTGGGGAGTTTCCCTCGAGGAAAGCCCACCAATCCACTTTGTCATATAAGCTTTCTCATATTCAGGGAGTAGCACAACTAAGTCCTCCACTCAAAGCGTTCCAAACACTCACCTCTCCCAAAAAGTGAATATGCTATCCAGGATGCTCCTATCCTAGATGAAGCCTATCTACATGCCATGAATCAAATCTAGGAGGTGAGGTTGCATGCAATGCTGATGACTTTGCAGATGATTTAGTAGGCATTGGTGATGGGCACCACTATCGTATCTCTAATCTCCACCCTCCTAGGGAATCAAAGTGGATGATCCCCTTTGAAAGCCCCTCTGGCAAGAGGCCAATGCTTATGATCTCACTGCTATGAAGGCAAGCGCAGAAGCCATCCCCCTCCATGAGCTTCGAGACTCAAGGGAAGAGGGAAGTCAAGATTCCATCCACTCCACATTTTTTGTGGCGAGCAGGGCACCATACAAGCTCCCTCTTTGGATAGAGATGGGGTTGTCTGACTTTCCCGGCCAACCTTGGCCACTTCTCCAATGTTGGGTCATTTGCTACATTAATGTAGTAGCCAACTTCTCAACTTGTTGTCTTTTTGTGGACTCCTTGCTCTTTCCGTTAGATTTTGTAGTGTCTTGAAAGGGGCTTCTGATGTGCCCTCATGAAGTTCTCGAAAATGTGTTCCCTTGAAACTGTCCTCATGAAGTTCTCGGAAATGTGTTCCCTTGAAACTGTCCTCAAAAGTCCATAGCACTCCTACAACATTGCTCAAAGGAAGTATGGGCCATGGCATATAATGAATTGTGCAAGGATACGCCATCTAGACCTTCCAAGACTCTCCTGATTAGTCTTTAATCATAGAACGTGTCTCTGACACTGCAGCGAGAATGGAGATATCTGACTCTATTGATATAGTCTCGGATGGTTTTACCATCCCTTTGTTTGAAATTGTGCAATTGCTCCATCGAACTCCATCTAGTACCTTGGTGAGAATATCCTACCTTGAAGGCCTCTTCCAAGGCTTCAAAGGTGGCCTTGTCTCCTCAACTTTCAAGGACCTAAACCATTGGCCCGCTTTACCGTTTGAGGGTGAGGCACTCACCTTAACCTGATCTTCTACATGGCCAAAGGCTTCACAAATTTGATTAAACATCTCCAAATATGGGATGGGATCTCAAGTCACATCAAATTTAGTAAAGCTTTGAGATGTTGGTGGGTTTGTTCTGCTCTAATCTGGGTGCAGGTGCAAGTTGCCCGTGCCAACCCCCTCCCTATTTCCATGGCTAATCTTAATATTTCTGGGGTTAGCCCTGCCATGGTTGGAGTAGGTATAGGTTAAGGAAAGGTTGGAGGAGGAGCGAGGAAAATAGTATAATATACCATTGGAGGTCCTTATCTCATAGGTGGGTTAGATTGTGCCCCTTGTGGTCCCATGTGGTGTTGGGGGCATGATGCTTGCAACCACCCCCTCCCTATTTCCATGGCTAATATTACCACCCCCTCCCTATTTCCATGGCTAATGATGCTTGCAACCACCCCCTCCCTATTTCCATGGCTAATATTACCACTTCTGGTGTTAGCCTTGCCATGGCTGGTGGAGCAGGTGTAGGTTGAGGAAAGGTTGGGAGAGGAGCAGGGCCACAAGGATAATATACCATTGGAGGCCCTTGTCTCATAGGTGGGTTAGATTGTGCCCCTTATGGTCCTATGTGGTACCTAGGGTATGCTCCTTGTGGTGGGTACAGCTAGTATACAGGTGGACTGGGTTGATGTTATGGGCCTATGTAGACCCTTTCTCGCTGTTGGTATGACATTTATGGTCCTTGAGAAGATGGACCTGGCCCTAGGTTTTGTAAAGGTCTTTGGGCCTTGTAAGAACCAACCACTCCTGAAATAGGCATGGCTCTCCAAACTGGTGGTTCAGTCTAGGTTTGATGGCTTTCGCTCTACCCTATTTCCATTCTAGGATCTAGAGACAGTGTGGGCTCACCCTCTTGTGGATGGTCCACACCTCTTGCCCTAGGTTGCAGCTCTTCCGACTGTATGTTTCTTCCCAGTATAAATTTATGGAGCCTCAAAAGCAAGGCTTATCTGTGAATGTGTGGGAGAGGTAGGGCTTGTGCTCTTGGGCAGGTGACTCGTCCATGCACTTGGGTTCAGGCTCTCCTATCTCGAGGTTAGGAGTTTCTTGTCCCATTCTAGGGTGGTCTTTGCTTTCACTGGTGTTTTCCAAGATAAGCAAGGGAGCTTTGTTTGACTCCACGCGGTATTAACCGATGGGTCTGATCTTATAAGCAAGGGAGCTTTGGGAGAGTTCATGTCGTCAAAAAGAGGGTTGTTTTGCACCAATTTACCCGAGCATAGGTGCATGGAAAAGTGGAATTACTATGTAGAATCCTTGTGTGAAAAGTTTGTTTTGTGTTTTTTTTTTTGTGGGAATGGTATGGTCGTACGCTTTGAGAAAGGTACGGATGTACGCTTTCTAAGCTGAAGGGAACAGGCGTACGCTTCTCAGAGGGAAGATGGCACATACGTTCACTTTTTGAAGGACACGGGTGTGGCTTCACAAAGGAAGGGGCATGCAATTTGAGATGGAGAAGGTACGAGCATGGAAGATGAAGGGTACAGGTGTGGCAAGACTACCACGGGTGTATGCTTCAGGCAAAACAACTAATACGGGCATTTACTTTGGATAGGACAAGTGGTATGAGGGTGGCACAAGTGGAATGGGCGTACGCTTTTGAAGCTAGTGCAAAAGAGAATGGCACGGGCGTGGCAAAACTGATACGGCTGTGGCAAACACAATGAATGCTCTGGAACAGGCGTACCCTTCAAGATCTTCCCAAGATTTGGCCAGATTAAAGGCGTACCCTTCAAGATCTTCCCAAGATTTGGCTAGATTAAAGGCTGGAGATCTTCCCAAGATTTGGCTTGTAAAAATGGAACGAGTATGGCACAAGTGCCATGGTCATAGCATGTAAAGGAAACGGCCGTTCACTTCTCAGAACTACCTTCATAATGTGATTTTTGCCTAGTTTTTCCCTTAGATTCCTAGTGATTGATGTATCTTCTCACTAATTTTTTGGGGCTTTGATTCAATAGAGAGCTAGAGCTAGTCTCAAGCTATCTATTGATGCCTACAATGTTTAATGAAAACTAACTAATTAAGATTAATTTTTTAATTAAACTAAGGTGAAAACTTGATGAACAAATAACAAAAAATCAAAGAGTTGCATGAATGTCAAGGGCAATGTTTGAGCACTTACTTGCTTCTCCCATGCTCAATGAAGATCTCAATGCTACAATGCTCGATAAACCTCCATTGCTCCATGCAATCACCATCAACAAACAAAAACAAGCACGAAACCAAGCAACCAACCGGTGGATTTGCACTCCAACCGGTTCAAATAATGACTCTAGCAAATGAACAAAGTGGAGGACCCTAAGCTAAATGCATTTCCCCGGTAGCGGCACCAATGATGCTAATCCTAACATACTACCTTGCACACAAGAGAGAGAGAGAGAGAGAGAGAGAGAGAGAGAGAGAGAGAGAATAGAGGAGAGAAAACATGCAAGGGTCGAGTCTGGAGAGTTTCACTTAGCCAAACCTAATAAGGGTTAACTCCTCGATGTGAACCCGCTAGAGGCTCACTCCACCTTTACTTGTGTCACACCCAAGTAGAGATTCAATGGCTAGGTAGAGAGCAAGAAGGAGGGAGCTATGGAAAAAGCTCAACCTTCACCTCATGCCACATGCATGCAAGAGGGACTTGGTAGAGAGCAAAGAGAGGGGAGAGAAAGAGAGAAGCTAGAGCATCACCATCCCACAAGCACACACCAACAATTACGCATACAAGCACAACAAGCAAGCATACAACCACAAGCTCATGAGAGAGACAGAGAGAGGGACAAGACTACAATGAGACTAATGGGATTGTCCCTTTTCATATTTCATAAAATGTCTTATATACAAGAGCTCATAGTTACAATGGCTGGCCTCTATTTACAATTGGGGGCCCAAAACTAGTCTTCCTAGGTCTATGTACAACTATTCCTCATGACCGGTGTTACACAAACGGTAAGCTCGGTCATCCCATGTCTCTTTTCCATTAAGTGCGTTGTGCGGTTATAAAAGATGAATACAATAAGCGTAGCCACGCTTGAAAAGTAATGTTAACTAGAATGGTTAACACAAGTACAATTTGAAAGACTGACTTTCCAACCAAATAACAAATTAGGTGTATTATAAACCCATCCTCAACTAATGCTATTGTTTTCAATTTCAATCTTGTTTATTATTCTTCAGTTATTGTTTGTTTGAGTGCTTGCTTGCATTGTTCTCTAATTTCTCTATCACTTTTCTAGTTATCACTTGGATAGCCATTCAGATTTGGTCCTAATTCAATCCTTTCTTAGATCAACCTTAAAGTATGCCAAAGGAGTATGCCAAGTACTCCACCTTCCTTAGTGTACCCTCTTTAGTTAGAATAGAGCCCTCTTTAGTTAGAATAGAGCCCTCTAAGTAAATTGTGAAACTGAAAGTAGTTCAAATAAAAAACAAGAAACAAGAAACAAACCAAAAATATAAAAAATATAAAAATAATTTAAAAGACGACCCAAGAAGATAACCATCACCATGTGGGATCTAGGTATCACTTTTGGCTCTTAGTGATGGAGACTTGGGAACGTATCCTTGATCTTCATGGGATGGGACCTTGTGGCTAAAAACCTACAAACAAAGAGCTTTAAAAAAAACTATCGTTGTAGAGGTTTTTAGTGGTTCTTAGATACTCTTGTATGCGATCTCTAGGCCATTGCTTGGGTCTCTCAAGAGTGGTGCCATAATTTTCCATTTTTATCAAGTTCTTTCTAAAACTTAATTTTAAAAAAAGCAAAAGGCAAATCTTGGAATCATTACTTAGCGGTTTCATTTATACGATGCCCGATATAATAGCTAGAAATGGTTTCACTAATGTGATAGTGTGTAGAGACTAGGGTCATAACCTAAGGTATGCTTTCTTTTTATGGATTGGAGATGCAACGAGAGCGAGAGAGAGAGAGAGAACACATCGTTTGGTGGGTGCTCAATCACCCTTATCTTCAGGCTATTCACTATATAAATGAATGGTACATCCAACTATACACGGGGTTCCGGCCACATGGGCCTTTAACCCCAACAACCTCCCACTTAAAGGCCAATGTGCCTTTAAGGGAGAAAACCCAGTGGACATGCTATCGGATGCCCATCAATAGTCTGCAATGTGCAAACTGCTCAGAGAATAAACTCTTCGTGTAAGAAGATCTACAGGGTTATCAATTGTATGAACCTTGACAAGCCTAATGCACTTATCCTCAAGCACCTCTCTGATGAAGTGATACTTCACCTCAATATGCTTTGTCTTAGCATGAAAGACAGGATTCCGTGCCAAAACTAGATGGCACTTTGACTATCACTGTGCAAAACTGGAACCTCTCCTGTAATGCCCAAGTCTCCCACTAGACATGTAAGCCATATAGATTCCTTGCATGCCTCACTGGCTACAACATACTCTGCCTCAGTGTGGTAGACAAAGCCGTACAAGGCTGGAAAACAAGAGACCCATGAAATTGCACCTCCACTGAATGTGAAAACATATCCTGTCTCGTAGACCTTCTATTATCTACATTCCCTGCAAAATCTGCATCTGCATAACCAAGGATAGATTTATCCTTCCTCCCAAAGCAAATGCACAAATCCTTTGTACCAATCAAGTATCTCAAGATACTCTTCACTGCCTCCCAATGCTTCTCGCCAGGGTTAGCCATATACCTGCTAACAACTCCCACTACAAAAGAAATATCTGGATGTGTAGCTACCATGGCATACATCAAGCTACCAACTGCAGATGCATAAGGGATCTTCGCCATCTCAGCCCTCTCATCATCTGACACTTAGGGCTGTCCTTTTGGGGCTGAGTTTCACATATGGAGGCAACGGAGTACTTATGGGCTTCCTCCTCTCCATGTTGAAACGCTCAAGGACCTTGCCAATGTACTCCTTCTGTGTGACAGAGAGAGCACTTTCTTGCTTCTGTCCCTGACAATCCTCATACCAAGAATGTGACTGGCATCACCCAAATCCTTCATGTCGAAGGGCTCATGCAATTGTTTTTTCAAAGCATCCACATCATGAGTAGACTTCTCAACAATTAGCATATCATCCACATAAAGGATCAAAATCATAAGGGTGCCATCCAATGCCTTCTTAGTGTAGAGGCAATGATATGTCTCACTCTTGGTATATCCCTGGGATCGCATAAAAGCATGAAACTTATGGTACCACTCCTGTGGAGCTTTCTTCAGACCATAAAGGCTCTTTTGAAGCTTACATACCATGCGTTCCTTGTCCTGCACAACAGAGCCTCTAGTTGCTGCATGAAGATGTCCTCATGAAGATCCCCATGCAAGAAAGCTATCTTGACATCCATATGGACAAGCTCCATGTCCTCTCTGGCAACCAATGCAAGCACTGTACAAAGGGTAGTCATCTTCACCACTAGTGAGAAGATCTCATCAAAATCAATGCCCTTCTCCTGCTTAAAACCCTTGGAAACCAATCTTGCCTTATACTTAGGCAATGCATCTGCTGGAGACATCTTCAACTTATACACCCATTTGCATGGCAATGCATGCTTGCCTTTAGGCAATGAAACCAAATCCCAAGTTGCATTCTTCATCCAGGAGTCCATCTCTGACTTCATGGCCTTCTCCCACTTATGCTTGTCATCCCTCCCGAGACATAGTATCTGTATAGCATGAAGGCTCACCACAATCTGTCAACATGACATAGTCAAGAGATGGTGTAAACCTTTGTGGAGGACGTGAGACTCTAGAAGATCGTCTCAACACTAGCTCAACCTGAGCTCCTGGCTGTCCCAACTGCATATCCTACATAATCTGAGGTTGTTCACTTGGCTGTGGCTCTCCCACCTCACGATCTATTGGCTGTCCATGCCCTGCATCATGTGGAACAGGCTGTTCATGCCTCGCATATGGTGGCTATCCATCCTCTTGAAACACCACTCTGCGTATCTCAACAGTCTTCTCTGGCTTCTTGTGCATCTTGTCCTCTCATTAAAGATAACATCATGGGGATGCGTACTATCTTCCTAGCCTCTAGATCCCATAATCGGTATCCCATCTTGCCTGAATTACCATATCCAAGAAAAATGCACTTCCTTGACTTGGGATCAAGCTTGCTGCATTTTTCCTTAGGAACATAGCTTCACAACCAAATACACGAAAATGCCCATAAGATGGTGGCTTGCCTGAGCAAGCCTCTTGTGGCACTTGCCCATCTAGTGCCTTGGTAGGCGATCTATTGATAAGATGCACTGCTGTCTTGATAGACTTAGCCCAAAAGCCATGAGGTAGACCGGCATTAGAAAGCATGCTTATATTCCTTTCTTGAATAGTTATATTCATCTTCTTAGCAACCCCATTCTAAGGAGGATTCTCAGGAGTAGTCAACTCCCGCTTGATGCCATGTAGCTCACAAAAATTCTTAAATGCATGAGAGGTATACTCTCCTCCATTATCAGTACGCAGGCATTTGAGCTTCTTGCCCGACTGATTTTCAGCAAATGCTAAGAACTTTTGAAATGCATCAAAGACATCACTCTTCTGCCGAAGAGGATAGACCCACACTTTCCGTGTAACATCATCAATGAAAGTAGCAAAGTAAGAAGCACCACCCAATGAGGCAGTAGGCATAGGTCCACACACATCACTATGAACCAACTCCAATGGTTCAAGCCTCTTCTTGCTTAAAGATTTTTTAATGTGAAGACCGTGTTTGCTTCCCATACATGCAATGCTCACACATGCTAAAATCTGAAAAATTAAACACAGGAACATACTGTAAAACCAGAAAGTATCTTCATTCCTGTCATGCTCATGTGTCCCAACCGGTGATGCCACAATGAAACAGATGGCAGCTCAGTTACAGCAATCACATGATCCTTAACACCAGACACATGCAAAGAGTACAAAGTTCCGGACTTGGAACTTCCAACAACTACAAGAGACCCTTTGCTGATTTTCCCATGAGTGATTACCAAAGAAAACATGGTAACCACTGTCATTCAGTTGTTGGAAGTTCCGGACTTGGAACTTCCAACAACTACAAGAGACCCTTTGCTGATTTTCCCATGAGTGATTACCAAAGAAAACATGGTAACCACTGTCATCCAATTGTCCAGTGCTGTGATCAAGCTCTTCTTAAGCATAGGCACATGCCGTACATTCCTGAGCACAAGAGCTAAGCCATTTGCAAGTGAAAGATACACATCTCCCACTCCAACAATGTCACAGGCATAATCATTTCCCAACCGCAGACATCCTTTCCTTCCTGCATCATAAGAGGCAAACCACTCCTAGTGTGGAGCAACATGAAAGGATGCTCCAGAGTCAATAATCCAGTCTTGTGACATACCATCATCCGTGGTAACCAGAAATGCATCTGAGAAAATAGAGGTATACAAGACATCATCGTCATCACCATCCCTTCGGCTTCTCTTAGCCAACCGCCTAACCACTGTAGTGATGGGATCCATTTAAGAATTTGGTTAGGTTTTGTCCCAGGTACCAGGGAAAAGAGTTCCCAGGCCCCCTAGCCGGATATTCAGGCAAACTTAAAGAGCTAGTCACTTACACACCCAATATGAAATTGCCTTTTTCACAGATTCAGCTGTCTTTAAAACAATCATTTAATGAAACTATAGTATCACTGATCATAATCCTCCAAAATATCCGGTTGAATCCTAATTTCTAATTTTTCCTTCATCGGAGTACCTATGGCATCATTGGCAACCAGAACGCTCACCACCTGTCCACTCAGGGGCCTTTTCGATAGTTCCTAGCTCATCGTACCCGGCAATATATTCACTTATAAAAATCAAAATGGAATCTCCATTGAAGATCAGCAAGATCAACCAACATATCCATATAAAAGAGCCATGGACTCATCCGTCGAGGACCAGCAAGGTCAATCAACCAGATCCATGCCCGAATTCAGAAAACAACTCTTACTCCTTGTTCTTCCAATATCTTCCCTGACGCACGTGTGGGTATCTTCGGTGACCCAGAGCCTGAGCACCATATGGTCAGCACCCTCTAGGATCTTTTGCAGGAGGTCACCTAGCGCTTCACTCATTGGCCGCTTCCTTGGTCCCTCATCCACGGTACCGGAAGCTCACCAAACACATCAAACCAAGGCTAGTCAAGACCTTGGCCGACCTTGCTACATGAGACGTCCTCCATTGACTCTCCGTCAACTGTTGCAACTTTATCAGCTAGGTCTCCACACGACATCAATCACAAGACGGTCAAAATGCTTTCCCAGTATTCTTGACATAAAACAGTCATTTAAAAACAAGTCATAAATACAGTTTCTATAACGAACTCTCATCTTTCCACATTGTTCCACATCAATCCACATGATTTAATCCACATCCATTTCATATGTATTCCCATTCTCATCCAATCACATCATTTTCATCTCATCGCATCTTTCCTCATTTAATCCTCATCAGATCTCATCCACTCGCATCTACCCATATCCACATCACATTCATTCACATTTCATCCATTCACATCACATCTCATTCATTCACATCTATCCCGTTTAACATCACATCTCATCACATTCATTCACATCACATATCATCCATTCACATCTATCCCAATTTACATCACATCCATTTCAAATCAAATCTCATTCATTCACATCCCAATTCACATCACATCTCATCTCATCCATTCACATCACATCTCATCTCATTCATTCACATCACTATCCCATCACATACATTCTATCCACATAACATCACATCACATCTATCCACATCATATCTCATTCATCCACATCTCATCTCATTTATCCACATCCATCCAATCGTTCACATGTACGACTACCCACATCTATCCATACATTCATATCTATCACTTCACATCCACATATATTCATGTCACATCACCTCTCTTTACATCACATCACATTCTTTCATATACACATCCACATCCATTCTTTCACATACACATCCACATCCATTCTTTCACATACATCCACATCCATTCTTTCACATACACATCTACATCCATTCTTCACTTACACATTCACATCCATTCTTTCACATACATCCATCCATTCTTTCACATACATCCACATCCATTCAGGCGGCGTAAGACAGTCCTTTAAGAAAACACGGTTTCTATACAAGTTTTCAGTTTGATTTTCTTTTGATTACAAGGAGTATTTCTTGAATCAGTATCTCCAAAACTTCTTAATCGGAATTCTGAATTTCGTACCAGAATTCCTCTAATTCTAAAACCTTGATCCAAAGATCACTTCGAAGGGTCTGAAACTTAGTTTCAGATTTGGCGGGAGTTTTGACCTTCTTTCCTTGAAATTGACGAAAGAGTTTGGTATTGGTCATAGTCTGATTCAAGGTTCGAGTCTGATAAGATTTTTCCTGACCTATCTTTCTCGAAAAGGTTTGATAATTCTGTTACTATTTTACTAAATTTCTTTCTTTTAATATTCACTTAACTGATTTCTAAATTAGATACGAATTCCAATGAGGAATAAATTAATCATTTATCTGAATATTTCTATCTTGATATATTTCTTGCATTTTCTTCTTACAATCCGTGTGAATATAAAATGATAGAAATTTCTCTCTTAGAGTATTTAACTATTCATTTATCAAATACTCATAGAATTTAA
This sequence comes from Cibotium barometz, assembly GCF_041138505.1. Lineage (NCBI taxonomy): Eukaryota > Viridiplantae > Streptophyta > Polypodiopsida > Cyatheales > Cibotiaceae > Cibotium > Cibotium barometz. The sequence continues at coordinate 24,424,365 of NC_141107.1, read as the reverse complement.
ACATAGAATTTAAGAGAATTCTAATTTTGATATAAAAATTCTTTATGCATCTATTTATGCATAAAAATAAACTTCAATGGGAATAACACTTTTATATAAAATAAAAATCCTTTTATGTATCTATTTATGCATAGAATCCAATTTAATAGGAATAACACTTTTAAAATAAAAAAGAATTTCCTTATGCATAAAACTCAAATTTAATAAGAATGACACTTTTATAATAAAACAAATTCCTTTATGCATCTTTCTATGCATAAAAATCAAATTTAATAAGAATAACACTTTTGTAATAAAAAAATCATTTATGCATCTTTCTATGCATAAAAATCAAATTTAATGAGAATAACACTTTTATAATTGAAAAAAAATCCATTATACATCTTTCTTTGCATAGAAAATAATTTTAATAAGAATAACACTTTTGCAATAAGAAAGTTCCTTTATGCATCTTTCTATGCATAAAAATCAAATTTAATGAGAATAACACTTTTGTAATAAAAAAAATTTTCATTATGCATAAAAAACAATTTTAAAAAGAATAACACTTTTAAAATAAAAAAAACTTCCTTTATGCATCTTTCTATGCATAAAAATCAAATTTAATGAGAATAACACTTTTATAATAAAAAAAATTTCATTATGCATCTTTCTATGCATAGAAATCAATTTTATTAAGAATAACACTTTTGTAATAAAAAAATTCATTTATGCATCTTTCTATGCATAAAAATCAAATTTAATGAGAATAACACTTTTATAATAAAAAATTTTCCATTATGTATCTTTCTATGCATAGAAATCAATTTTAATAAGAATAACACTTTTGTAATAAAAAAATTCCTTTATGCATCTTTCTATACATAAAAATCAAATTTAATGAGAATAACACTTTTATAATAAAAAAATTTCCATTATGCATCTTTCTATGCATAGAAATCAATTTTAATAATTAATATCAGTGATATCCATGCATATTCATAGGTGAATATGTACATGGAGTAATTAGAATATTTCTTTTAGATGCAAAAATAGTGGGAATTACTTTTTTGGAATAACATAAAAACAAACTTTCTTTTCCATAAAATTATGGAAAGTTTTGCCATAACCTCCTTAATATCAAGTCTAAGTCAAGTCAAAGGAGTGGCGAAATGGTCCTTAAAACCACACTTTTCACAAAAGGAGAATTCTTGACTCTAAAATCCAGTTAGCTTCATCTCTAGATAGGGGGACACTAGTGAGTTGTACTTTTACGCTTAGCCTAGTGTATGACCCATCACCTGAGAACTCCCTACTTAATTCCTTTTTGCATCGCATATCTATTTTAATCAATCCTCTTATGGATCTCAAGGTGTCATATTACAAGGCACATGTAATAGGCACACTTTGTTTTTACTAGTGCACTTGCCATCATTCATGCAACTAAATTATGGTGATTCAACAACTATTCCAAGAAACTTGATCGTGCGATCTCACTTCTAAGATTATGATCCCGCTGAACCCCCCTCAAAGGCTTGCCGTCATCATCCTATGTCTCAAATTGTTCATCAATTCAAACCTTTGATAACTCTCAGAGCGATAATTTGCCTTTCACATTGCCAATTATCTCAACCTTCGATCGATGACAAAACCCCTCAAATTGTTTTCGCGATCCAACCGATGTTAATCTGATCTTTGAATCTACAACAATCCGTAAACGATCAATTTTTTTGGATCACCAATTCGACCAAGTGCCATATTAGCAAAGGAAGATGATAAGAAAGATGAAGTGAAACCACAAAAGGATATAGACAAAGATAAGGATGGAGGATCACGGGGGCCAACAAGGATGAGACCACCTAGGACAAAGATGGAGATGTAGAGAAACAGACAAAGGTGCACAATGCCAAGGTCAATAATCTAGTGGGCTCGTCTTCACGAAACAAAGAAACTAATAGGCAACTGAAGAGAGAAAGAAGACTGTAGACCAAGGTACAAGACCTACTAAAGAGAAAAAGAAGACTGTAGAGATCAAGGTACAAGACCTAGCACAGGAGCTCAAGAAGCCGGAGAAGAAGCAACAAAAGCACCAATCATGGATAAAGAAATATAGACTACCCACACGCATCTCTTACGAGTGCAAATCCTTGGCCCAAACCCCCCATTCCCTAGCAAACCCTTCTCCTTGAACAGTCCAAAAGTGAAGGTGAAGAAAGTTCAGATGAGGAACAAACATAGTCAAGAGAAGACAAGTTCAACCTCCTCTGCAATGGTGACATCCTCAGTTACAACAATCTTATCTATAACATGATGCCATCTGTAACTTTTTACTCACCCTACTAGCAATGCGGTGAAGCTTCCAAGGACAGAAGTACGTCTAGGTGCAGGGGGATGTTCCCTTAATCCATACTCATCTGCATTTTTGTCGTTCCCCACCCTAGCTTAGGTGGTTCATGTTACATTAGGCTTGTGGCCGAAGGCTGCTGGCCATATAAGGCTTGTATATACATGATAGTCTTTTTTGGGCACCTTATAAGTGTTGGGCAATCGGGCAAATAATGTGAAGAACACATCTTCTAGTGAACAACCTTCTTCCTTCTTCTCTAAAGCTTCTACTTTCTTGCTTGTGCTTTCTTGTGTGCATGTGGTGATGGATTTCTTGTGTGTGCTGTTTATTTCTGCATGCTTGATTTCATTTAAGTAGCTTGTAAATGCTTGGATTAGGAGTGAGGAATGGATTCAACCTTGCTAGCATAGCTATGGTCTATGTCATGGAGGATTGAAGAGGGTGATTCAAGGCTCAAACTAAAGGGATTGACACACCTCTAGGGTTCTCTCACCACTCTTCCTAATAACAAGGGATTTCCATGCTTCAAGAAAGCGGCTAGCAAATGATGATTCATAGCTCTGGCTAGAAGGCTCACTTGGAGGTGATCAATGGGCCCAGATCCGAGCGAGAAGGAAAGCCTACCAAGGCTCACCCCCTAGCTAAAGGTCTCTAACAACCAACTTGTCTAAGAGGGATTTGATCTGAATAGATAGATCAATGATGGCCAACCCACCATCATGCTAGAGTTAAATAATAAACCTTTAGGCCACCTTGGCCCTCACAAAACAGCAGGCCGTGTGTCCCTACCCAAAGAAAGTTATAAATCAACCTTGCACTTGGTCTGAAGCCATCCATGGGAGAATGCCTAGTAAGAAGTAATAATGTACCACATGGTGGCCAAGATCACCTAGTTGGACCCCACCACTCGCCCAACAAGGAAGAGTCATGCTACTCAAGTAAAGAAGCTTCTTTAGAATGCTCAAGAAGAGGGGAAAGTTGTTGCTGTGGCAAATTATCAATCCCTGCTTGATAACCCAAGTATCTAACTAGGGTGCTTGATAACCCAAGTATCTAACTAGGGTGTTGCGAGACAAAAGCCTTGTAGCCCAGTCCTCTGGTGGTGGGGAGTTTCCCTCGAGGAAAGCCCACCAATCCACTTTGTCATATAAGCTTTCTCATATTCAGGGAGTAGCACAACTAAGTCCTCCACTCAAAGCGTTCCAAACACTCACCTCTCCCAAAAAGTGAATATGCTATCCAGAATGCTCCTATCCTAGATGAAGCCTATCTACATGCCATGAATCAAATCTAGGAGGTGAGGTTGCATGCAATGCTGATGACTTTGCAGATGATTTAGTAGGCATTGGTGATGGGCACCACTATCGTATCTCTAATCTCCACCCTCCTAGGGAATCAAAGTGGATGATCCCCTTTGAAAGCCCCTCTGGCAAGAGGCCAATGCTTATGATCTCACTGCTATGAAGGCAAGCGCAGAAGCCATCCTGAGCTTCGAGTCTCAAGGGAAGAGGGAAGTCAAGATTCCATCCACTCCACATTTTTTGTGGCGAGCAGGGCTTGGAGGGGATGTCCCTGAGCTCCTCTCAAGAAGGAGAGCTCAAAAATCTCTGTAGTCTGGGGGAGACCTGTGTGCTACCACACAATGTTGCCTGAGTCTAGAGCTCTATCACAATCTCACTTGAAGCTATCACAATAAAGATAGCAATATGCCGATGTCAAAGGGATTGCTGCTACCACATGTAAGAACACCAACAAGAGAATATCCAAGCTCGAAGAGTCTAGAGCTCTATCCTGCTTTCAAAGGCATGAGCCCGTTTGCTCCATGTGAGCCAAGGCTAAAAGTGTGTGACAGTATCAACTTACCATCCGTCTATGTCTCCCAAATGCTAAGAGAGGGAGTCTGCTCATCTCACTGCCCAGGGGAAAGCTTGTTCAAGAAAGTGGTACATGCTAGATAACAGTGTACAATGCTTTTGAGACTTCTTGTAGTATGCTAGTTGATACTAAGATGCTACAGTAGCTAACTAGCACTGTATAAGTACTAAAAATACTACCATAAAGCACTATTAACTACACCTTTCTATCCTTGTAATACCTACTTTAATCGCAATGAATAACATTGGGTATATATAGATCTTTGAGTGTGATTGGTGGTAGGTTAGATCTTGAAATTACTACACAACTTTGGTTATTTGTAGCTATAATATCTCCTTGCCTATGATGCTAGTGAAGATGAGGTTGTAGGATGATAGTCCATATGATTGGCTACATCTTTCTAGTCTTGACCATCTTCAAATTCAATACCATTTGGGAGATGCTAGATATTCAAAAGTGGATGTTGGTGCAGTTTATTCTTGCTAGAATATAGGAGTTTCCTTCCTATGACTTTAGTGAGCAATCAATTAGCCACAGATTTAGGTGTAGGTGATTCTACCATGTTACAAGTGAGTAAAGGTGAAGTAGAAAAGATGTGGTAAGACTTGAACCTTGATCTAAGGTCCTATCACATGCTAAAGCTATGAAAAATGCCTAACTTGAACACCCCCCCACAAGTATAGCAATGTACTTGCTCAACACCAAGATTCGTTTTGAGCATACTGAATTTATCATAGCTGATGGGTTTTGTGAAGAAGTTGCAACTTGGTGAGTGAAGCAATAAATTCCATCCATGACCTTCTCTCTTATAAAATGATAGTGAATCTCAATATGTTTTATCATGGCATGCAAAATTGGATTGTTGGAAAAATTATCACAAAAGACTTCAGTTGGACATACTTGAGCACCCTTCTCAACCATACGATCTCACATATTATCACATTGGTTGTCTTGTTGTATTCAGCTCTAGTTGATGAAAGTGCAACTGTGGGTTGTTTCTTGCTTGATTAGCTGATCATACCACTTCCAAGGGAGTAATAATATCCTCATGTAGACCTTCTATCTTCTAAGTTTCTATCCCAATCAACATCTTTATATGAAAACAACTTCATAGGAGAGTTAGCTTCATAAATCAATCCATGATCAAATGTACCCTTGATATACCTGAGAATCCTCTTGGCTACTAGTAGCAGCCAGTGAGATTTCCTAGGTTCTTGCATGAATTGACTCACAACTCATAGAGAATGAGAGATCTGATCTTGTGACCGTGAGGTAAATCATACTTCCAACTAGCTATCTATACATGTTTGCATTAGCCATCTTTAAGCCATCATCTTTCTCAAGCTTCAAGTTTGAATCCGTAAGAGTGGTGGCAAGTTTGCATGAATCCATGTTGAATCTCTTCAAAATGTCATGAGCATACTTTTGCTGTGAGAGGGAAATCTTGTTTGCATCCCAAAAGACTTCAATTCCAAGCAAGTAGTGGAGTTCTGCAAGATCCTTCATCTCATACTCCATTGCCAAAAATGTGTTGATTACTTTCAAACTTTCCATATTAGTACTTGTGAGCATAAGACCAACAACATATAGGATGATAAGGGTGATATCATCACCTTCAAGTTTGATGTAAAGAGTAGGATTTTCAATGTTGTTCTTAAACTCGCGAGTTTTGAGAAACCCATTGATCTTGTTGTACCATGCCCTCAGGACTTGCTTAAGCCCATACAATGACTTTTTCCACCTACAAACTCTGTTTGGAGAAGTGGCTCAACATAACCAAAGGGGCTATTTCATGTAGACCTCTTCTTGCAAATCTCCATTAAGGGATGCATCCTTGACATCCATTTGATGAAGTGGTCATCCATAGTGGGTTGCTAATGCCATGACTAATTTGATAGTTGTCATCTTTGCAATAAGGGAAAATGTTTCATCATAGTCTTCTCCATACCTTTGAGCAAATATTTTTGGCACATAACTTGGCTTTATACCTATCAATAAAACCATCTAAATCTAGCTTTACCCTATAGACCCAGTTGCATCCTATTGCTTTCTTACCTTTTGGTAAGTCTACAAGCTCCCATGTATCATTAGTCATGAGAGCATTATGTTCTTCATCCATTACTGAAATCCTTTCTTGCTTTGTACATGCTTCTTCATATGTTCAATTATAGGATTTAACTTAGCCATGAACCTTGTGTGTATGGCTACAAAATTTGATGTGTAAGTCAACCTTTGAGGTGTGGACTTTACCCTTGGCGATCTCCTTAGTGCTGTGCTTGAGGATTCTTTATCTTCATGTATAGGGGCTTATTGTTCCTCCATATCTTGACCTTGTTTTGGTGTAGAGGAGGTGGAACTTTGAGAAGCGATTGATGACTTCATGGGGGAATCTTCTTGGTTGGAAATTTATGAACCATTACTTTGACCTTCACCTATATCTTCATGGTATGTACTTGGGGCTACAAAAGACAACTTGTCATGCTCACCAAACACAACACAAAATCTCTTGACACACTCAGGTGATTGAAAAATTGAGATTATATAGCCTGTTAAAAATGTACACTTTCATTTGAATCCTTTGGAGTGTGAGTAAACTTAGCCCTTGGATGCGTCGCTCTAATGATACTTATACCTTCAAACATATTTCCCAAGATGTCCTTTGCTTCCTTTTCACTTGAAACATTTCTAATGTATGCAACCATGTTGTCATTGACATTGATGTTGATGAGGCCTTGAGCTTGAGTTGCTCTTCTATCCCAATCATTCCTTTGTTCTCCACCATGGCCTGGTCTTGCTTCTTCACTTGTCATAATCTTCCACATGTTCTAAATCATTAGTAGAGTTTGCATTTTAAACTTCCATGCAATGTAGTTGTTTTTATCAAGTTTGCTTGCATCACCAAGGAGAGACATATCACTGGTATGCATACATTCATCCCCTTTAAACTTCAGAGTGTATGCATACATTCATCCTGCTATATTTACAAATTCCACCTGTATATATACAAACTGTAAAAAAGGAGGCCTATAAATAGGCATCTTTCTATAATATACTACGTGATATCAAAGCTAAGACCTCTAATCTTACTATATTTAGACATTCCACTTGTATATACAAACTATAAAAAAGGAGGCCTATAAATAGATCCCTTTCTATAATATCCTACGTGATATCAAAGCTAAGTCCTCTAATCCTACCCTTTCCCCTAAAAATACTAACAATTCTTTCAACATCCTTGATAACACAATATAGAGCTAGACTATACAAGGGACACTGGCACACCCTCTCTTTTTGTAGAGTTATGGATGCACTAAAAGGAAATTCGCTTGTCCGATATATTTTCTTCTATCATGCCTAGAACTAAGTTTTTACGCTATCAATTTTTAAAATACTCACCATAACTAAACGTCTTTCGACATTCTTGATAACTATATATAAAATGCACTCTCTTTTTATGGAATTATAGATGCACTAAGATTCAACCTTCTTTATGATATATTTTCTTCTATCATGCTTAGAACTATGTTATTAAAATACTCACCATAAATAATCATCTTTACAGTTTATGAATACTTGATTTGATGAGTTGATTGAGACTTGTATCAAGATTGTGACAAATATTAAGACTAAGATTTGGGATTTGATTTTATCATTCTAAGTTTTTGATGTATCAGCTCTTGGGCAAATTGAGCGATCCTAGCTATATTACTTGGGGTGTGATTGCATGTAGACTTAGTCTTGCCCACAACTTCTCTTTTAGGGCACCGATGTAGATCTTGATATTCGTGTCTGTAGGGGCATAGCTCAAAGATGTTTGCTTCAAGATATCCCTCAATTACGATACACACCACCTCCATTGAGTATTAACACCACCTAAAAGATTAATACTAGTATCACGGTATGGCATATTCAAAGACCAGAGGCTCACAGGCCTTTGGGGGTATTCATGTTTATGACACCCAATGTACCTACAATATATGGAGTGACATCGTGCATACCCTTTGGGCAATTGCACAAACAAAACTCAACGTATTTATGAGAGAGAGGAACCATGGTATCTTCTCCTACACTCCTACGAGGCTTGTATGGTAGCATAGCACCCCCACTGTTTGGTTTAAGATCTCCCTTCGTATAATTTTATATTACTTAATAGAAGTCTATTTTTGAAAGAAAAAAATTATATTCACATTTTGTTAAACCACAAAACACACACAAATGAGCTAAAAAGTATGTTAATGTAACCATAGTCTAATTAACAGCACCATCATTTCCACTTGATATCCATTGAACAAAATCAAGTCATCATAATCAGAGTGTAAAGACTAATCAGAGTGTGAAGACCTATTCTCACAAGAGCGAGCTCACATAAAAGATCAAAAGTCCACATGCCCTTAGTACATACATGAAATGCTTAGCTAGTGCTCATCAAACAGAAAAGCAAACATTTGGCCAAGGTATTTTGCAACGTGAAGAAAAAAATGGGAAGACAGAGGAGCCTAGGCACAACGAAGTAAGAAACTGCAGGCAACGTTTGATAAAAAAAATTGTACAAACGTTGCCTGAAAACCTTACAAGCACCTTGAAAAAAAAGAAACGCATCTCCTACAATAATTAATAATTCTTCAATTTTCACACACTTTGGCTCCCTATTGGCATCTGTAAATAGTAAATCTGTGCTCTTGAAGAGAATTTAGCTATCCAACCATCCGCCCTTGAAAAGCTCCATTGCTGTTCTTCCCATAATCCACTCCATGTCCTCATCAGTCACAGAAACACTGCCCTTGGCTAAATCAAGGACATTCTTTGCTTTAGTGTAGCCACATTCATTAACCACATAGGGGAAGTCACTGCATACATACAATATCAGTGAGTCCTCACATCAATACCAAGATGACAATTCAAAAAAATAAATGATTTCTTGTTTGACGATTCTTGAAAGCTACAAAAAACTTTCCATTAATGTGGGTATACCTGCCCCAAAGCAGTCTTTTAGGACCAAAGGTGGCAATTAACTTTTTCAAAAGAGGCCATGTGTCCTTGTAAGGATACTCCTCCCTAGAAACTCTGAAGAAAGCACTCACTTTTACATATACCTACAATCAAACAAGTGATAGAGCTGTGAGCGTTGAGTCTAATGTTGAGTCTACATGGCTACAACACTAAAGCATTAGAATGCCTGCATGTCTCTATGTTGTTCCTAATCTAATTAGGCCTCAATCATCTCATAATTCATGTTAATTATTGAACAATTGACACCCAGCTTATTGTCTATTCAATTCCACTTAAGAAAGTGTTTTTTTTTCATACGTTGTATGCCATGCATGCACACTGTTGGGTAGGAGGGCAACTAGCCTGCAAACACACACACACACAACCTCAAGCACAGAGAAACGTGAGTGCTGGAAAAGATGTACTCAATAAATAAAATGGAAGTACAAGTGAGTACATAAAGTAGCCTAGGGCAAAGTGCCCAACACACATAAGTGTGTGCACACAGGGAAAAAACATGTGTCCAGTCCCAGGGAAAAAATGCCCGTGAGTAAGCTATGTTCACACCTGGAGTGGACATGACCAACAACCCCCCCTCAAGTGAACGGTGTGAACGGGTAGCAGGGTGATAAAGCTGTGAATGCTGCTTGCACTATGCTCCACAGTAAGAGTGATCAAGAGAGATCACGATGGCAAAGATGAGCTGCAGTGCCAATGGGAAAAGGGAGCACTATATGGCGGGGAAATAGAGAAGCCCCAATGTCATAGTGCTAATGCTAGAGCACAGTAGTACATAAACGCATCACCTAAAATGCATGTCAAAGATCATGTGGACATCAACTGCATCAAATCAAGAGGCATCACATAATACCTCCCTGAAGGCAAGCATCCAAATGCCAAGCTGAACTGCATGTAATCCACATCAATGACAACAAGAGAGCAAAGCATAGATCTATAACGGCACCAGTGATAAGCATAAGAAGAGGTAGCAGATATACGCATGTGTAAAGGCAACAAGATCCAGAAGTCATGCCTGTGAGACATGCAATGTAAGCTGCACGAGAAACTCATCAATGGAGGATCCGATGAGGAAAAATCAGCAATGGTAGGCTGATAAAAGTGAAAATTCAGCAATGGGAAAAGCTGAAAATCGGGAGAAAAAGTGAGGGCTCGAGGCAGGCATCAGCCAATGCTATGAGAGGATGGGTAAACTCTCAGCGATGCCATGATCAGTGGCATGTATGGCAAGTGTAAAGATGCATAATCCCACAATGAATAATATACATGTGACATGTCAAAACCATGAGAGCAAGCCAACACCAGTGCCAAGTGTGTAGAAGGCACTCCCAGTAAACATCACATGTGAGAAAGTGACAATGTCAACATTGTAGAAACAATCCCGTTGCAAGGGAAAACAGCATAAAAGGCATCTCCAGTAGACATCACATAAGAGAAAGCATCTAGCATAGACAAGCATAAGGGTCAACAAGCATAAGTGACCATGAGGCATCACCAACTGCATGTGGGCAAGTAAAATCCCCCCCCTGAATGCATCTGCCAGACAATGCATACCAAGAAGTACAGACTATAGAGCATAGTCATCAAAAGCAATGGCATCAAAAGACGTCTTTGCAAGTGATGAAGAAGGGTCAAGGCTGATACATGTGTAGCCAAATTGGCCTGATCTGCACCTGTGGAAGAAGATGCCAGCTGCTGCTTTTTTTCACTCTCAATACGCTTCCTGCATTCCTCTATGGTGTGCCCTGTTTTCTTGCAATAATTACAACACTTTTTCTTTTCAGGCTTGTCCTCTGTCTTGGGAGGATCCGATGGGCTAGGTTTAGGCCCAGATCGATTCCCACGAAAGGGAGTAGCCATTGCTGACTCAGCAGACATCATGTTGTTCTTGTTGGAACGAGATTGCTCTTCACTGAGCAAGAGAGTCACAAGGTTGTCAAAAGTGACCGCATTAGGTGCATTGCTTAGAGTCGCCTGCTTTATGACACTTGCCCCTAACAAGATGACATGGTGTTAAGATCCATTTTCATTCCGTTGGAATATTTTATGAACTTTTTTTTCAACAAAAAGGGTGGAAGAGTAGGTTTGTGGGGAGCGGATAGCGGATAGCGGGGATGGTAAATCTATTCTACTTCTTTATGCACGCTAACTCCTCTTGCCACGTGGTGGACGCTCCAACCTTGACACGTGGCGATCGTGGAAGATGCATGAGATGAAGAGAGTGATTTTTTAAAAAAATTTCCTCAGCAATGCAAGGGTCGAGTACTAGTTTATCTTTTAGAAGCTTCGGGCCATTTCCTATCCAAAGAAAGATCAACGAGGTGTCTATGAAGTTGAAGTTACCTCCGAACTGGACCATGCACGATGTGTTCCATGTCAATTGGCTCAAACCATATGCAAGTCCAATCCCTTCAGAGATTAAAGATAAAGCTGAACCAAACATTATTGATGAAGCTGCAGTGATGGTTCTTGAGCATATCCTTTTGCACCGCTTCAAGCACGGCTCCCACCGACGACAAAGACAATTCCTCACAACAAAGTTTCAAGCCCGAGGGACACACGAAGCAATTTGGCTTGACAAAGAATTTTTCAACAACAACCTGGCTTTATTGACGGACTATCTGGAGACTATGCAGCTTCCGTCAAGTTAAGTAGAAGGAGATGTCACGTGCATCCCGCACTGGGATGCCACATGGACATATTTGTACAGCAGGTGCAAGACCTGGAGTGGAAACTGGTCCCTTGTGAGCCCCACACTAGGAAAAATCAGCCAGGGTTCCACTGTAAGCCTCCAAGGTTAAGTGTACAAGTCCCATACATGGTCTTGGTCAAGTGTGCAAGTCCCTAACATGAAGCAGTGTCAGTCTATACTATGAGTCACCCTGCATGGGGATATGTCCTATATATCGATTGGGCAATAACAGGATGATTGCCGCTAAAGAACAGCCGACCACGTTACATTATGCAGGTTCCACTTTATTGACTAACAACGGCATAGATTACTGCTTCCACAGCCAAGGATAAAGGAACATGTGGATCGGGTGTGGCGTGCCTTAGGCTAGTGGAAAGGTAATTTGGGAAAGATATGGCAAAGCGAATTGCCTTTAAAACAGAAAGTTTTTGTATGGAGATGCCTCACGAAAACGCTCCCAAGAGGAGAGTATTTGGGAAAGCGCAAATTTGCGACCCCAAATTGTTTGCGGTGCCATCATCACATTGAGAGTCCTTATCATTTTCTATGGGCATGCACTGACACATGGGATTTTCTAAATCGTCTATTTTCGGATATGCAAACAAGATTCCCTGAGGTGACATTTGGAAAAATGTTTTGAATGTTTAAAAGATATCTTTCCAAACTACAAGAATATGCACTTTTCTTTGCCTGGGTGAGATATTGGGCTATATATGGACAATATGGCTGGATCGTAATTATGAGGTGTTTGCACAACCTCGGATCGACAAGTATATACTTCCGTCAATCATTACATCAGCATTGCATTACAGCTTTGAGCTGGAACAGAGTGATCAGCACAATTACGAAGTGTTTTTCCACTATTTTTAGATGTACTTTAATGAGAGCCTCTCAGGTTTTCGAATATAAAATAAAATAGTGGTTTCACAACCCCCCCCCAAAAAAAAGTGTGTGTGTGTGCAGAAGTAATGGGGGGGGAGGGGAGAGGTGGGAAGACAAAGAAAAACCTACTTGTGGAAATTTTGAGAGATCTAGAAGGCACTCCCACGCTTTCATGTCAGAGTCATCTCTGCAATAAAAACTAATTGGATTTTAGAGTAAACAACAAAACACTACGTTTTATATCCCCTTCTTTATTATGCACTCATCATTACACGAATTTCATGAGTATAATAGAGGGGGAAAAAAGGACTTCCAAATATATTTCTCCAGCTTGTCTTTGTTTCAATTTTGAACATGCATGCATAGCATACCTAGCTAAACTTTAAAGGGTTCTTTGATTTACGTGGCATGTTGAATCACTTTCAAAAACTCTTCCTACTGTGTTCTTTTGTCTATTTGTGTGGAATACAGGGTTCAAACTCATGCTCGCTTATGGCAGCATTGTGTGATCACAATTGCATCCAAGCTCGTTTCTAACAAGATGAAACAGATCAAAACATTTTTTTAAGATGATTTTTTTTTAGGATAAAAAAACTTGAGGCCCATTTCTTAATGCAACGTTTCCATATGCTGCAAACTGCTGCACCTGCACATTCCGCCTCTGCACGTGCCGCCATACAGCTCTGTACAGCCTGCATGTGCTCTCGTACAGCTGCCCTATATCAACCCATTGAAACCACAGGTTCAAGGGTTCCACATGAGGTACTTCCTGATTTTTGAGATGTGTTTTGTTCTCTTTTCATTTTCTTTGCTGCATCATTGCTATTCTGCAGAGGGTTTTTGCCTAATTTTTTTCAGCCATGAGGTGCTGATTTTTTAAAAGCATTTACAAAATGGCATTGTTTCTTGCTGTGCAGGGAGTAGGTAGCTTCCTGTTTACAGATTGTACCATGCCTCGGTCGCAAAGTCCCCTCTGGAACCATGTGACCAAGAAGTCAACATATGGTGGGTTTTAAACCTATTTACATGTTGTTATGCTTAAAATTTGCATTTACCAAGTTAAAACAGGCTCTTTTTGACCCCTATATTGTATGAAACGTTTCTGAAACATACGAAACATTTCAGAAACGTGTTTCATACAGGGTGTTTGCCACTCTAGGGTATGTCTTGACGGCAGAATCACGATGTTGAAATAGTATATACTATATCAACACAAATCTCAAAAAAGATAGTGACCATACAAGGGGGGCTTGCAAAATCCAAAATGATCAAGTAGGACTGTGGTTGCTGGAAATTCAGAACATAGCTGCTCAATTTCTGCAATATGAAGGAGAAGCCCCTGTAAAAACGAAGCATAATCATGTTAGTACCAACTAGAACCAGATTGAATTACAAAAAATGAATTGGAGCACGCTTCAGACGACTCAAACATGTGGTGGAAAAAGCATTGAAGTATCTGCAAGTTTTCAGAAGGGGGCAGGCTCTCTCATCTTTTCATGGTAGCAGCCTTGGATTATGCTGCTACTCATGTTACCTTTGTTTTGAGGAGCCCCCTCTCTTCATCTGCTGCTTTCTACTACACAACTGCAGTTGCAAACCCAACATAGCTCAGTTTCTCCATGCCTCTTAAGTCTTCCATATGTAAGTGTATATCCATGCATGCATGTGTGCGTACCTGTGTAGGTAAAAATACACCTCTTCTATGCGATGTCACAAACCCTCATACCTCTTCTGCTCTTGTTTGACCTGTTTGTGGTATACTTTCCCTCTTTGCTCCTCTGATATGTTGGTCTCTTCTTCAGCTCTCAAGTTCTCATCTCTTTTCCTTCTCCAGTCCTCTTTTTGGTCCTTATGTTGACCCAGACAAGAGTGGAGCATGGCATGCATAGAGCACGGGCCCAATTGTATACAGGATGTGTCTAGTTATCTGATGGGAGGAATTCGTATTGGATCCTATGCTACATCACTTCCTCAAACCAGCATAAGAGAGGATGATCCACATGCTACCGAACTACTTATCACACTCAAACAAGATACCCAGTCAGCAGCTCCATGTCTCATCACATACGTCGCATAGGAATCAAAGAGATGTGTCAAGTGCACACATGTATACGCTTGGTGCACATGGAATCACCGTATCAAAGGGGTACTTTCAAGAAAATTGAAGGTAGGCCTTACCCTTGCATGACATGCCAAGAACCAGAGATGAATGTAAAATGCAAATACTTCAACTCTCTTGGTGTGTGAGACATGACTACCCCTGAATGATACATCATTGAAGATTCTTACTCCTCTTGAGATACCTCTCTCATCTACATATCCCTCCTTAAAGTCTCTCCCACCTAGCCAAAAAATGGCATCCAATGCCAAAGGAGCCACAAAACTCTTGCCACAACTTTATCCATCCTATCTCCCTATCTCTATGATTGGCCATGTGTAGGTGCTAGGTAGTATGAGTCTTCTCCAAGAAGTGACCTGATACATAGCTTAAAGTAGGTCATCAACATCAGTCGTTACAATATACCTTGAAACACATGAAACCAACTGGTATGCCAAGCTGTCCAGCCTTCACAAACAGTGCTTTGCCGACATCATTGGTCATCTGTTAAAAAATCAGAAAGATCCTGGCTATCATCTGGCCAATAATTTAAATCATTTTTCGAAAGGTTAAGTTTAAGTTATTAGCTTAATGTAATAAGAGTTTCCAGTAAAGTTAAGGAAAGACCTTTTCATCAGATGGCCACAGATATGGATTAAATCGAACAGCTCGATATCCCTCCTGCAACAAGAAAGAACTAGTTTCATATCAAAAGCATGATCGAATTGTACCCTCTGCTAATTAGATCTCACATACACAACCTTGGTATGTTCTCTTGATCAAACTCATGCCTAAACAAGCAGCATTCAGAACTAAGAGTCTAATAGTACCACAAGCCACTTCATGCACTTTGCAGTCATAGATTTGAAAATTGGAACAAAAAGTTCCCCATAAACTGTGCACTATATGCAACAAGCGCCCTGTTTGCTGTTCCACACCTAAACATAGTTTAGGATTTGATAGGGGGAGCAATGGCAGAGTAAGTTGTCACCATTTGGTCCATCTCCATTTCTGGAGCCACTTCTATGGGATTGTCACTCCATAGAGCGGCCAGATTTGTACCATGTTCACATATGGCCAAGCCAGTGCCCAATGTGAAGGGGTCAGTTATCTTGTGTCACATGGACGTTACACAAAGCATTGTATGGGTTAAAGCAAGCTCCAAGAGCTTGGTATGATAAAATACATGCTCATCTAACCAGCCAAGGTTATATGAATAGTCCAGCTGAAAGCACATTGTATGTGAAGAAAACCGGTGCCCATATTCTCATAGTCATCTTGTATGTAGATGACATGCTCATTACAGGTACTAGCAAAGCACAGATTTCAGATTTCAAAGCTGATTTGAAAGCTGAATTTGATATGTCAGATTTGGGGCCTTTACACTACTATCTTGGCATACAGTTTATGCATACAGATGATGGCATTGTTATGCAGCTGTTAACCTATGACGGACATTGAGATGTACTACTTGTTACGTCATGTAATTAATTTAAGTATTCTGAGTCATGGGCCGGGCTTGTCGGTACCACATGTAAAGGATAAAGGGATTGGGTGATCGCCGATGAGAGGCGCATCTCGAATGTCAGCAGGATAAGGGTTAGGATCGGCTGGCCATGTATGGGCGGCCATGTGTGAACGGCTAGGTCACCTATAAGAGTCAAATGTAACCCTAAAACCTCTCATTCTCAATGTGCTGAATACAAGGAGTGCTCTTGCCTTATCTTCTCCATCCCATTCTCCTGCGTGTGTGTGTGAGAGAGAGAGAGAGATAGAGATAGCGACCGAGCACTGCGTGGCGGTAGAGTGGCGGCGGCGGCTCCTTCACTGCGGCGCGAGAATCCTTCACGACGGCGGTCTGAGCAGTGAGTGACACACCTTTGCTCCCTGTTGAGCTTGCTAGTTTCTAGTTGTATGCTTGCAGCCATTCGTGGCTCGCTTGCGGTGCCTGGCAAGTCCCCAGCTCCGACACGTGCGGCAAAAGCGAACATTTTTGGCGCCGCTGCCAGGGAAATGCCCTGCACCAAGCTCCAGATGCAGCTCGGGCTGCTGCGTGAAGTGAAATTTATACTGTAGGAAAAGCATACAGAGGTGTGATTGTGTGTATGGTGTTGATTTCCATTCATTTTTGCTGCATTTCTGGTTTTTTTCTACATTTCTGTTTTTACCCGTGCATTCATTAGGTCTGCGCGCTGTGGGTGTGTGTGCGAACACGAACGAGGGACTGCTCCCTCAGTTCTGCGCGACGCGAACCAAACAGCAGCAGCAAGGCGCTGCGGCGGCCAACCCTAAACCCTAAAACATCTTCCCCCAAAAAGAAAAAGAAAAAGAAAAAGAAAACGAAACCGAAACCCGCGTGGAGCGGAAAGAGAGATTTTTTATTTGGAAAGAAAATTTGAAAAGAAAAAACCCTTAATTGGTCCCGGCCTCGGTCTCGGTCTCGGTCTTTTGATATATATATATATAGGAGAGTGAGCCTCCATAGCTTTCTTTCAAGTGAAAGCCTAAGGAGAGTGGATCTCTATATGTAGTCTACCCCCAAAGGAGTGGAGTGGGCATGTGTAATAAAGCCTTCACCCTTTCCCCCACAAGCAAATAGAGTGTTCTAAGGACCACGGGAGCTCCGGATAGGCGAACACTGTGCTGTAAAGCACGCTAGGATCCCTTGAATGATACGCACGTCCTGAGCCATCACACGCCCTAGTCCAGGTTCGACCATAAGGAAGGGGGTAAAAAACAGGTTGAAAACAATATAAAAACAAGTAAAAACGGGGTGCGAAACACCTAAGAAACCACTTGTGTGGGCTTCAAGGGTAGTTACCAACGCCCGTAGGGTACCCACGTCACATGCGTCTACGCTCTGGTCGGGTGCTAGAGTCTGAGAAACTAGAAAGCGTTTCAATTTACGCAGGCTCACACCATCCCTCCACGTTAGCATCTTGGCCTTCAGTTGGAACCCAAGGGAGTGCAACCCAAGATCCACGGCTAGTGACTCGTCCTCCGACTCTGAAGTCATGGAAGGGCACCCTACCAAGAACTCTGAGGAAGCAAGCCAAAACATGCCAATTTGGGCCCCACAACCCGGATCTAGCATGTTTAGTCGTCTAATAGAGACCTTTAGTAGAGCTACACGCTCTGAACATGCGACAAGTGAAGTAAACGAAGGAGGAGGGGAAGTAGATTCGCCATTCACATCTCATGTAGACCCTACCCTCCCAAAGAGTGTCCATGTGGATATTCTGCCCACTTCGTTTAATGAAGACCCTACTGAGCTACCACCTTCTGACGGTCTTCCTAAAGTAGAGGTCCCTAGAAGTCAATCCATAAGAAGTGACATTGCGTCCACTTCAAGAGAACCTTTTGGCACGCCAAGTCTAGATGGGATATTTCTCAATGAAAATTGGGAATATGATCTACACACGGAGACTCTGAGGACCTATACATAGGTTACACATACCATGTAGATTGGTTAGAAGTCATACGATCTACATCTAGTGCCACCAATCTAGATGAACAACAACAAATGATATCTGAGGTTATTCATAGAATTATCCAATTCGAGAGACAGAATAGGGGAGTGAACCTAGTTTCCACTGGCCCTATGAGATTTTTGGATACGGGCAAGGCCAAACAACCAACCCTGTCACAATTGGAGACTCCCTCGGTGAGTCCCATAGATCCTTCGTATGTTACCCGTTACCACTGTAGTTAGTACACCACCGCTACCTAGTGGTACAGTACCTACAACAGTGCGTACCAGTGCATATCGGCCATATGTACCTATCGCTACTCATGCTCATGTAGCTCCTACGCCTCTTGTTATGCCAATGGCGTATGCTCCACGAATGCCTTATCACAACCTTATCTAAGAGGAGCTAGGCCTAGTCACATATCATATCCTACGTCAGCTGCATACATATCAAGACCACTACCAACTCTTGTCAACCAGGCCATCCTAGAAGTGCCTCCACCAGCTATGCCTGCTCACTTAGGTGATTTAGCAGCGTTTGCTCAAACGATCGAACGATCTATTGCGGAAAACATGCATGGCATGCCTAAGAGAGAGCCTAGAAGCAAGGCGGTACAAGTTGCCAAGCTCACTCAAAACTTCAGTGGTAACGAAGATGTTAGGAAGCACATTGAAGTTTTTGAACACGTGTGTAATTCCTTGGAAGAGCACAATGAGCTACATAAATGTAAAGCCTTAGGCTTAACCTTGAGTGAAAAAGCCAGAGATTGGTATCGAACAGCGTACTCACTATCCCACTCTCAAGAGATTGTTCTTGAAAGAATACATACGTGAGGGTGTGCTTTGGGGAGTAGCATCTCAACTCCAAAAAGCTGAACGCGAGGAAGGAGAGTCAGTGAGAGACTTTATTAGTCAACTAAAGCATCTAAATTCTCGCTGTACTCCCGATGAGCACTTCAATAACAACCAACTTCTTGATAGATTCATCCGAGGATTGCACCACGAGGACATATACAATGGCCTAGTCATTAGAGGTCTTACGACGTGGGAAGCAGTCACTACCAATGCAATCCAGTTAGAAGACAACTTGATGATTGCAGGTAAAAAGGTGTCTTCGGAGACACAGTCTGTCAGTTCGCAAGTATCTGGGCACGAGCCAATGACTATAAAACCTATTGCCAAGGAGCCCAAGAT
Source organism: Cibotium barometz (assembly GCF_041138505.1). Classification (NCBI taxonomy): domain Eukaryota; kingdom Viridiplantae; phylum Streptophyta; class Polypodiopsida; order Cyatheales; family Cibotiaceae; genus Cibotium; species Cibotium barometz. Next base: position 24,404,822 of record NC_141107.1, on the reverse strand, counting down.
ATCCGAAATGTCTGTAGCTGACCTTACTAAGGCTCTCCAAGAATACTTTAGGGGTAATCGAGCTCCTCAAAATAGCCATATGCACCCAAGAAGAGAGCAACAATGGTGTTTGGTTTGCTTAGGACCACATAGCACGAGTGAATGTCCCACATTCAGAGTCAAATTCAATGGGAATTGCAATGCATGTGGTAAGCATGGCCATTAATCTAAGGATTGTCTAGTACTTAAGCGTATGTTAGCAAATCAAGCACCACTAGCCTGGTCAAACACACCTCAAGTACCAGCATTGATGCCTGCACCACCTGTCGAGCAACCGTCACAACACATAGTTCCAAGGAACCCAAATTTAGTCCAGTCTGTGCCGTTACCACCGCCAGTGCTAGGACCACAACCTCCACATCCAAGGATTACCCCTATAAACCAGATAGGTTGTGAGTCACATAGTGCGTGTGGGGATTATGAAGAGGATATAGACCCCACTGTTCCATATGGGATTGATACGTTTGAAATGACTCCCCAGTACTACATGGAGGATCATTTCGGGCAAGTCAAGCCTGTATATCAAGCGGCTGCTCTCGCCACAAGAGGGCAAAACCTTAATACCGTGGCCAGGAGACCACCTCTTCAATGCTATGATTGTGGTGGGCCGCATCGTGTAGCGGAGTGCCCTAATAGGCTACATAAGATCGCTGCTCAAATGCAACCAAATCAAGGGAGCACGTCGGGAATACCTATACTTACATGTAATCGTTGTGGCATAGATCATTTGATTGCTCAATGTCCACATAATCCGAGTGCACCCAAGATTACGCCATTGAATTTGGTTGAAGTCACCAATGAGGCACGAGGAACCACACCTGTTGTACCCGCGAATGTAGTCACACGGTCAACGCTTCAAAATCAAAACTACATTCTTGAAGAGAGGGATACTGCATCAATTGCTCGAGCAAAGAAGAAGAAAACGCGACGGAAGAGATCGCTTAATGCCACAAGCTCCAAGCCTAGTTCAAAGACTAATATAGGAGCAGGAGACAACCCCGTGTATATGAATGATCCAGAAGATGATTCTGATTCAATAGAAACCATGGAGACTAAAGCCACTACTTTAAGGGAGGAACCCACTCGGGAGTTCAACGAAGGAGAATCAAGCGAATACATGAATCAGGGGAAACAAAGGGAAACTCCCCCGGCCCCACAACCAAGTCAGCTAATGCTCTCTCGGCCACCCAGACTGACTGAGACTCCCAAAGACAAGCCACGTGGGCCAAAAACCCTCAAGAAAAAGATTGGAACTTACCCAAACCCAGTAGAGGAGATTGAACGAGTGCAACACTTAAGGGGTTTGGTGGAAGAAACACAAAGAGAACTGGAGCCAGACCCTAGAAAAATCAAGATTCCAAACACAGTGTTTCCTACACAAGTTCAACCTCACAGGAGCCATAAACCGTTAGCTATACCTAGTATCATTCGGGAAGAAAGTGAGGATAGGACATCAGGAAGTGGGCAAACACCCTTCTTGCTTGAAAGAATGTTTAGTGAGGGAATGCCTGACCCCATCGAAGAGGAAGTGATTCCATCTTCACCAGTCCCTAGTCAGGGGCCGATATCTCGAAAAGTACCGTTGATGAATGTGTCCAAGCTAATGGATTTCATGTCCTCTGAAATCAGAACCACGATCATATCCAAGTTATACAGAGATCCTGAGCTATTCTTAGCTCTTCGGGCATTTCTCAATGGAGAACTGAAGGCGGGATTACCACAATTTGCAAATATGGATAGATCCGACACGCTTTAAGATGAGGAGGAACATTTGGATCTCCAGCCCAACCTAGATGAAGACTCGGTCGTTGAAATACCTGTTAACAAGTTGGGACGGTACTTTGAAGGTGACGAATCTAATGCAACCCTCCCTATTACTACCAAGGGATTAACTCTAAAGGGAATCCTTGATGGTGGTGCTGGAGTGAGCATTGTGACTAAAAACTGTTGGAAATCTATGGGAAGACCTCACCTCGAAGTCACAAACATAGTGGTTAAGATGGCAAACGGAACTATAGCTAAACCTATTGGAATGTTAAGGGACCTTAAGATCAAGGTTCTGGGATACAAGGTAAGACATACCTTCATTGTAATGGATTTCTCTAAGCATCCTATGTCATATCAAATGATCTTAGGACGTCCCTTCATGAGGGAAGCACAAATGGTGCATGACTGGTCGAAAAACCATGTCTACCTACAATTCCAGGACTCGGTCATTCGAGTTAATCTTGAGAATGGTCGCGCGCATCCTTTAGGAAGCAAGGTTATCATCAATAATCGATCGGATACCACTATTCACTCAGCCCCATTAAAGTATTGCTATACATGCATAAAAGAGACTAATGATGGGAAAGATTCTCCTTTTATGGATGTCCTACCGGGTATGACTGAGTCGGATAACGTGGATTGGGTACACCTAGCGGCAACCATAGACACATGGGAAAATAGAGGCACAAGTTGGGTAACGCCTGAGGAGCAAGACATGCCACCGTTAGTGCCAATAAACATGATAGGTGTTATGCACTTGACTCCTGATGGCAAGGAAGTGACAAATTCCCCCGACACTGAAAGTAGCGAAGACTCTGACCAATGCAACTCTGAGTCTGAATCTCAAGAAGAAACTGACTCTGAGCCTGATGGGGGGTATGAATCAAATATTCACCCAAGTGTGGAAGCAATGTGCTCAAGGCCTAGGGCAGTGACCTCTTGCAGTTCATCCAAGAGTGAGGGGGACACAAGTAAAGATCGACCAAGTGAGTCCGAATCTGATAGAAACAAAAATCAAAAACTTGGTAAGAAGAAAACGAGACATAAGCGACAACGCTATCGAGCTAATGTACGAACTACAATAAACAAAGAGAGATCCACTGCAGAATGGCTTAGTTATGTAGGAGCTATTGATGCTCATCGGAAGTTAGCGAATAATTGGGGACAATATCTCCAAAGTGTCATGTGGTGCATTCCGCAATCTCATGACGTCGCCCAATTAGAAATCGAAGAGAAGCCGAAACTAAGTCGTACTGCGAGAAGGCACCAAAACCGAGAGTTAGCTCAGTAACAACAACAACAACAAAAGGATGCGGAATTAAAAGAAAAAAGCATGGCACAACAAGAACCGGTAGACTTACACCCAGCACCCGAGCATTTCAAATCGTTTATCACGCGGGAACGTAAAGTCGTCTATACAAAAGCCCAACGAACGCCTACCAATGGGAGTAGCGGTGTCTACAATGGCCCGGGGGTAGTTAAGAAGATAGAACTAGTAGATCCAGGTGAGGAGTCTAACCCAGTTTTTATTGCTCAGGACCTCACCCAGACGGAGGAAGCTACACTCAAGAGGCTTCTTAGAGAATTCAAGGACAAAATGTGGATTCATATACCCTATTGAGCACTGAGAATGGGTTTCTCCAATAGTCATTGTACCAAAGAAGAATGGGAAACTCAGAGTGTGCGTTGATCTCAAAAAGATTAATGCAACCACCAGAAGGGATCATTACCCCTTGCCGTATTCTGAACATGTGCTTGAAAGAGTTGCAGATAAGGAGACTTATAGCTTTTTAGATGGGTACTCTGGATATAATCAGATCACAATTGTAGTAGAGGACCAAGCTAAAACAGCTTTTATAACGGAGTTTGGAGTGTTTGCCTTTCGCATCATGGCCTTTGGCTTGACCAATGCACCTGCAACATTCCAACGATTGATAAACCCGGCCTTTAAGACTTTTGTGAAGCTTTCTTAGATGATCTTTGTGTTCATTCCTCTTGGGACGAGCACTTAATGTGTTTACGGAAAATATTTGAAAGGTGTAGATTATACCGCATCTCATCGAATCCTTTCAAATGCCAATTCTGGGTTAAACACGGAGTTATTCTAGGGCATATAGTGTCCAAAAATGGGATTTCCACCGACGAGAGTAAAATCAAGCCTCAAGGTCATTCTGGAATTGCCCCCACCTACCAACTATAAGGGAGTCCAACGCTTTATGAGCCATGTTGGTTATTATCGAAGGTTTATTTTATTCTTCGCTGAGATAGCTCGACCATTGTACAAGCTTCTCATCGAGTTTAGTTGGACCGAAGATTGTGACCGTGTATATGAGCTATTAAAGAAGGCCTTGGCGAGTGCTCCAATCTTGAGAATGCCTAACTGGGATTTAATCTTCCATGTGCATATTGATGCATCAAACTTTGCTATTGGGTGTGTACTAACTCAACCGGGAGAACATAAACTAGACTACCCCATTAGCTTTGCCAGTCGCCAGTTGAACGATGCTGAAATGAACTACACCACTACGGAGCGAGAAGGGTTGGCAATGATATATGCAGTAAAGAAATTTCGTTATTACCTTCTTGCCACCAAGTTTGTTTTCTATGTGGATCATCAAGCATTGTTGTATCTGGTAAACAAACCATGCTCCACAAGAAGAATCACACGATGGCTATTGATTCTTCTTGAGTTTGATTTCACTGTTGTTGTGAGACCTGGCAAAAAACATGTCATGGCTGATCATTTGTCTCGCATACCTAATGGTGAAGCTCCTACGGGAGTTGAAGATGACTTACCCGACACTTCCTTGTTCATGGTGGAGACAATGCCCGATTGGAGTGAGAGGATTGTTAACTTTTTGGTTAATGGCTTTCCACCCAAAGAGCTTCGTAAAGATCTAGCTCGAAAGCTGATCAAGGAATGCGAACCCTATTGCCTGATGGCCGGGACTCTTTATAAAAGAGGAAAGGATGACGTTCTTAGACGTTGTGCCCGAGAGAATGAGTTTCTATATATTTTGCAAGAGTCACATATGGGCGTAGCCGGTGGTCACTTCTCAGAAGACTTAACTGCGCGAAAGATCTTACAATCAGGGTATTGGTGGCCCACTATGTTCCAAGATGCATCACTTTTTCTGAAGGGTTGCGATGAATGCCAACGCTACAAGAAACCCCAGCGGAAAGATCAGATGCCCCTACATCCAATTAAAGTAAATCAACCATTTGAAAAGTGGGGTTTAGACTTTGTAGGTCCAATTAGCCCAGCAGCCCGCAACACACAATCTCGCTATATTATTGTGGCCACTGACTATATGACCAAATGGACTGAAGCGAAAGCGGCACGTAAGGCAGATGCGAGGACAACAACCAAGTTCCTCTTTGAAAATATAATCACACGCTTCGGTTGTCCTTTTGAACTTGTGAGCGACAATGGTACGCATTTTATAAATGAAGTGATTAAGGAGCTCACAATAAATTTCATGATATCCCATTATAAATGAAGTGATTAAGGAGCTCACAATAAATTTCATGATATCCCATTATAAATCTACTCCTTATTATCCGCAAGCGAATGGCCAAGCCGAGAGTACCAACAAGACCTTAATCTCTGTTCTGACAAAGACTGTTGAGGCTCATCGCACGGATTGGGATCTAAAGCTTACGACAGCTTTATGGGCCTATCGTACTGCGTACAAAGTGGCTATTAATTGCACACCATTCAAGATGGTATATGGCCAAAGCAGTCATGCCGTGGGAGTTTGTCATTCCTAGTCTTCGTGTTGCTACTCAAGAGGGTTGGGATGGTAATCTCCTAGTAGAGCGTTTGTATATCCTTGGGCGGCTAAACGAAGAAAGGCAATTGGCGATGTACAATGCCCTTGTGGAGAAGGACAGAAGGAAGAAATGGTTCGATCGCCACCTGAAAGACAAGGACATCAAAGTTGGGGATAAAGTCCTGATGTATGGAGTGCGTAACAAAAAGAAGAAGCTCAAATATGCTGGTAAGGGACCGTATAGAGTACGTGAAATTACCCCGCAAGGTACCATCCGAGTGGAGACTCTCGACGGAGTTGAAACTATTGGATTCCTCAATGGGAGTAAATTCAAAAGATACTATGACCCCTTGAGCCAAGAGGAGTTACATGCAATCCATCAGAAAAAGGCAGCCAAAGAACAAGCTGAGCTTAAGAAGATACAAGCAAGAGTTGAAGCCAAAGAACGTCAACAGCGTGTTAGGCGCCAACGAGAAGCCAACTTGGGAATTATGCAAGCATTTTTCGAGGAGGCAAAGGAGGATTCACTGGAATCTGACCCGCCTCCACAATACCCAATTGAGCTACAAAGTCCTTACGGGGAGGTGCTGTATAATGCATTATTGGATACAGGAGCTCAACACAATTTGCTATCATATGGAGTGTGGTGTCAACTTGGAAAACCACCTTTATCCAAGAGTGCTATCCAAGTAAGGGTATCAATAAAAAGAAAATCCCTGTCTCAGGAATTCTGCACAGTCATGTTGCCTATGACAAGGGGACCGTAATTCAAAGCTTTTTGGTTATGCCTACTGGTACCATGGAGGGGACCGTAAACTTAGGGCGCAAACGGATGTTAGCCACCAAGTGCAATATTGATTGGGCAACCAGGCGAGTTACAACGCAAGAACCAACTCTCAGTCTGACTACTCAAAATCCCGCACCTAAGCCATCAACTCTGGACAAAACGCTAGATAACGAAAAATCACAAAGTCAAGTGGCCAAACCATCTTTGATTGTTTGCCACCCCTCACACGCTTCAACGCTAAGAGTGGAAACAGGTAGTGTCGTCTCCAAGGGCCCGCTTACTATACCAAAGAGTACATACAAATGGGTCCCAAAAGCTTCGTTAACGGCTACCTCCACTGCTCAATCTCGTTCAGACAAGAAGCCTCGTAGTAGGAAAGCAGCTACCCGCCAGAGAAAAGGCAACGTGACATCACGTTGGATTCCTAAAAAATTATTAGCAGCCCAACGGTACTACGAAGGGAATGACCAGATTTGGGTCCCTAAACATAAGATGAATCTCTCTACATCGCCTGTAAAACCTTGCAAACCAAACGTTGCCACCCCAACGACAATTCAAGACCATGGCAAGGGAAAGGTAACGGAGTGCTCCACACCACTTCTTCCAGAGCTAGTTTGGATTCCCAAACGATATCGATCGATACCACCTAGTTCAGAAAGGGGGGAGCCACATGAAGCTTCTAGCTCCTCATGCCAGGCACACGTTGATATGGAAATTTCTGTACGGTCTACACCTATCCTTGTCAACACCCACCAAGTAACCAATGAGTCTACGTCTCCCCTTGTAACAGTATCGCCGGAAACCATTTCCTCCGTTCATTCATGGGAGCGTACACTACCATCTCTGTAATTTGATGTAGCCACAAGGGTCATAAAAAGCTATCTGACCACATCACCACCTATGACCCGCTGGACAAATTGGTTCCAAGAGGCTACAACATCATTGCAAAAAATATGATCTATCCAAGGGGGGAGCATGTACTCATGTTCGACATTCTCTTGCCTCCTCCCCTAACCTTCTCCCCTGACCATGTAATTCCCAAATTCAAGGGGATGTATATATATAGCTTCATACACAAAAAAGAAAAGAAAAGAAAAACAAAAAATAGTAAAAAGAGCAAGAGCACATTAAGAGGAGAAATATCCGCACACAATTAGGAACTAGATTGCCCTGTCTTCATAAACCTACTGATGCTATATCTGTGTTTGCAGATATGGCAAATGCACGAGTATCACACACTTCATCCACTCCCACTTTTGGTGAGAGGTATCATCTGTACCTTTCGCAGATATTTCACATGTGCTATCCTGTAATTAAAACCAAATTCGATCATATAATGATACTAGCCAGAGAGGGAAATGTTGAGGAACTAGAATGGTTAATTCGTTTATTGACCACGACTGACTCCTACTCAGTAGAGAACGTATCCCCGATAGCCCAAGACTTTCCTTTTCCACAAGAGGACTATCCTCGCATGGTTACATTCTTGATGAGTTTATGTGGATGGGAATACGAAGAAGATATATCTGACGATAAATGGACGGATGAAACTCATGGCACTACCGAGGCGGACTTTATTTATTTGGATGATACAGATAGAGGCTTAGCCTTAGGGCTAGAGCCAGGACTCTACAACATCCTCTTACCTTGATCCTCAGTATTAGTGTGGTGACTGGTAGGTAGGTTAATATTTTCAAGTTGTTTTTAGTTTTGTGTGCTTAACGAGTCCTTATTTTTTCCACTGATGTGCCTCTCGAGGTATAGTGCTTGTTAGCTGGTTGTACGGGTTGAAAAGTTTGAGGTGGGTTCGCTTTCAAGTCTTGAGACTGCCGCAACGTTCATACATAAATATCTCATCAAATTGCGGGCATTTCTCATCAAATCAAGGAGATCTCCAAAATACAGGTGTAATTCTTCCATGCCCACTCTCTTTCGTTTTTACTGTTCAATTAATTGCATGAACTATAATGCATGACCACATGGAATTTGTCAAAGCACTACTTAGTTTTTGAAGTTGCCTAACGTGGTAGTGTAAATCATTAATGAGTTTAACCTTATTGGATATATTCTTGAGAATGCATGAAGTCTTTAGTTAACCCTGGAATACGGTTGTCTTAGGTGGGTCAAACCATCTTAATGTTTGACACCTGGCCGTGTGTGTGTTGACCTCTAAGACATAGCTTTTAGCCCTTTGTCGAAAGGATGTAAGAACACATTATAGTTCAGGAGCGAAAATAAAAAGAAAAAGAACCAAAAAAAAACTATAAAAAAATGACAATGTAAGTCTATTATGTGCTTTAATGTCGGTCTATCACCCTATTGACACTTGGTAGGCGAGGAGTATTCTACTCCAGACCGATGCCCTGGTTGGTAGGGGGTAGTCTTGCCTAAGATGAACTAATAGATTCCTGGAGAATGCCTTGTGTTAAACATGGCACCAGGATTGATGCTAGTTTTGCCTTAGGAAGGTCGCCATTGTGTATAAAAATTATCACATGCATAAAGAATAAAGGCAAAAGGCTCCTATAACTCTGATGTTTCTTGTGTCCCTAGGCTCTTGGGATTAGCTTGTTCTTAGAGTAGACACATTGTGGTCATCTGTTTATTTATTAAGCTTGGTAATTTTCCTTGACTTAGGCCAGTTATAGACCTTCATTAACCTTCGACACCTTGCTAACTCTTGATTTACTTTCAATAATTTTAAACTCCTGTTAATTTGCTACGCTAGCTCATTCATGTGACCCCTTAAACTAAGTTCTCATGGCAACATCCATTGTGGTCTAACATGTTTGATTTTATTACACTCTACATCTTTTGAATTCTAGCATACTTTCACTCTACTTCCCTGTTTTGCAGATGGTCTCCCACAACAAACCCTATCGAGCTTACCATACCATAGCTTTCAAGGACGGAATCTACATCAGGAAAGGAGGCATGTTAACCTATGACGGACATTGAGATGTACTACTTGCTACGTCATGTAATTAATTTAAGTATTCTGAGTCATGGGCCGGGCTTGTCGGTACCACATGTAAAGTATAAAGGGATTGGGTGATCGCCGATGAGAGGCACACCTCGAATGTCAGCAGGATAAGGGTTAGGATCGGCCGGCCATGTATGGGCGCCCATGTGTGAACGGCTAGGTCACCTATAAGAGTCAAATGTAACCCTAAAACCTCTCATTCTCAATGTGTTGAATACAAGGAGAGCTCTTGCCTTATCTTCTCCATCCCATTCTCCTGCGTGTGTGTGTGTGTGTGAGAGAGAGAGAGAGAGAGATAGCGACCGAGCACTGCGTGGCGGCACGGCGGCGGCGAGGCGGTAGAGCGGCGGCGGAGGCGACTCCTTCACTACGGCGACTCCTTCACTACGGCGCGAGAATCCTTCACGACGGCAATCTGAGCAGTGAGTGACACACCTTTGCTCCCTGTTGAGCTTGCTAGTTTCTAGTTGTATGCTTGCAGCCATTCATGGCTCGCTTACGGTGCTTGGCAAGTCCCCAGCTCCGACACGTGCGGCAAAAGCGCACAACAGCAAACTAAGTACATAAAAAGTTTGCTAAAAAGGTTTCACATGGATGAATGTAAGCCCATTTCTACTCCAGTAGAACCAGGTGTACGGCTTACTATGCATGATATTGGAGAGCCTTTTGAGGCCGGCATTTACAGCCAGGCAGTGGGATGTCTCATTTACTTGTGTAACACGAGGCCAGACATATCTTTTGGGGTGTCTTTGTTGAGCAAATTCATGCACAGCCCAGGCACAAAGCATTGGCAAGCAATCAAACGCATATTTCGTTATCTTCAGGGTACCCTAGAACTTGGTTTGTTCTATCCCAGAGGGGGCAACTTGCAACTTTATGCATACAGTGATTCAGATTGGGATGGTAATTATGATACCAGGCAATCCACCAGTGGAAATTGTTTTTTTCTTGGCAAATCATGCATGTCTTGGTTGAGTAAAAAGCAACCCACTATTGCCACATCTACTTGTGAGGCTGAGTACAGGGCAGTCTTCACAACTACAGTAGATTGTGTATGGTTGAGGAGATTATTGGCTGATCTTCGTGAGTGTCAGCAGACACCTACCACCATTCTCACTGATAGCCAGAGTGCTATGGCCGTGGCACGAAATCCAATATTTCATGTGTCATGACCCTGTGAAAATGGAATAGCACAAGTGTGGGCATGGTGGTTGCTGAGCAAAAATATTAAATGATTCACATTTGGGGTGCCCGGACAGAAATAATGATGTATGGACATTTCCAAGTGTGAAGGGGGAAACTAGAACATTAATATTTTAATGTTTTATTTATGGTTGCCCCTAGGCCTTAGTGGCCCCTAGGGAACTTTAATGTTTATTAAAGTTGGGGCCCTAGGACATTTTTGGAGAGAGGCCACTCCACTTTTGGAGTTGCATGCCTCTCTCATCTCTCTCTCTCTAGCTTTTTGGTAGGCGTGTAACCTACGTGCAAGAAACAAGCGCGGAGAGAAGGGGAAGCAAGTCGACTACTGTAGAGAGGTCTGGTTGCTCCTGTGTGTGTGAAGAAAACAGGCCGTACAGAGCTGTACGAATGTAGGTACAAGTGTACGACTGCAGGTACAGGTGGCGCTAACAGGAAACCGTACTGCAGGTACTGGCGGCGGCTGTTGCAAGCGGCTGCAGTTTGCAGTTGTAGTTTCAGGCAACGCAGGCAGGTACGACTGCAGCTACAGTGCGGTACGACTGTAGGTACAGTACTGTGCGACTGCTGGTACAGTGTACGAACAAGACAGGAGCAGGCGGCGCTGGACAGGACAGGTGCAGGCTGTGTTGATAGGTACAGTCAGCAGGCGGCTGCTGTTGGGTACTGACCAGTACAGTACAGGCACCTGTGGAAACTGTACGGACAAGTACAGTAGCGTTCTACTGACCTGTATAGGCAGGTACAGCTGGTGGCAGATCTTTTCAGACCTGAACAGTAGAGAACAGTGAATCTCCAGCTGCAGGTTAAGCTTTCCCAGAGCTATCTGATACATCAGACAAGTGGTTGCAAGAAGGCAAGTACAGATTGGTACGATTGGCTTCATAAGTGCAGAACCACGAGCTGATTTGGTAAGCTCTGAACTTGTCCATCTATCTTTCTTTCCATTGGCTTATGTCTGCTGCAGAGTTGTGCTATCTGGCCCCTTGTAAGAGGAGGGGTATGGCAGATTGAAAAGGGTGGAAACAGAGATTGGACAGTGGATGTATGTTTGTGCTGAGTTGTGGAACCATGTACATGAGATATGCCAGATGTGTGCTCGAGGCTGTCCTGCTGAATGGTCTTGGCTGATCAGAGGGAAGCACAGAGTGTTGCTTTGAGACACAGATCTGTGTGTGTGAATCCTCTGTGCTAAGAGGTATTGTGGGCTGCCAGATTGGACATACAGGTGTATTCTCTTGGCTGGTTTTGTTGTACTCAGCCTTACATATTTTTGAAATTGAATAAAGAAATACCACAAGGGGCGCCAAGCTTTGGGCCCAACAGGTGTCGGTTTTATTTCAGATTTGGGGCACTCTAGCTCCAATCAAATTTGTTTTTATATCTGGACTACAAGTGGAAGGGTGACTGCTAGTCTACCGCACTTTGGTTTCTACCAGAGGCCGGTTTCATCATGCACGTACCAAGCACATTGAGATTCATTGTCACTATGTTAGAGAGAGGTTACATGCAGGGGGGAGATCAGTTTATCTTACTGCCCTACACAGGATAATGTTGCAGATCTATTCACAAAGGCTTTACCTCGAGAAAAGTTTGAAGCTTTCCGCAAAGCTTTGGGCTTACTCTCACACAGAGAGTGATCTGCTACCTTGTACAGGTTCACACTTCCACTACAGGGGGGATTTGTAGGTATATGCTCACTTATGGTAGTGCTATGTGTGAACAGGGCTTAACCAAGGGCACTTTTTCCCATGTGGTTTTTCCCCTTGGATATCAAGTGTGAAAGGACACTCTACATATAATATTTTGTACTTCTATATTATATAGATGTGACACACATGCAAGGGTTGACTTGCATTTTGTGGCTACCACACTTTTGGCTCTCTCTCTCTCTCTCTCTCTCTCTCTCTCTCTCTCTCTCTCATTTCTGTGTGAGCTTCTCCATCCTGCACCTAACTCTAATGTGCAGGTTTGTGTGTGTGTGAGTGTGTGAGTCCAACACCAACAGGCACACACTACGGATTCTATGGCGAAGGAATTGAATCCCCTAGAGGTAGCCCTTAACTACCTTATACGCACTGGAAATTTGGTGAAAGGCAATGGAGGGGAACTTGGTGTGAAAGAACCCCCACATGGGGAGACAAGTAATGTTGTCTCCCAAGGTCAAGTCCTGTGCACAGAGATGAGGCTTCTGTCACTTCCAAGCAAGCCTCCACCCCGCATGGGTTGAAAAAAGAAAAGAATGTATATGGCAAAGAGAGTGGCAAAAAGCATGTTAATGTGCATGTCATGCATCCTCCCCATGGGGAAAGCGATAGGCATGTTAGCCACTACATTTTGCCTATGGAATTGGCTAGAGATGAGCCCAATAATGGGCTCGAAGTTGTGCATAAAGTTGGGACAGCCAAAGCTGATTATGTATCACGTGCCACTCATGCCACCAAGTATACCCATGGTGAATGAGTGTCATGCAGGGATCTAGGAGGCCGCCTTTGCACAGGTCACCATTGCATAGAGCACATGCCTCTGTGCCGCATGTTTCTCGTTAGGGTTTGATGCATGCACCTAGTTCTGCCCCTTTGGAGGATAAGGGGAAGAGAAAGCTGGAAGTTGAGGGTCATCATGCCAAGAGGCTTAAAGAATTTAAAGCAAGTGACAAATCTGTGAAGTTTGAAGCCTATCATGGTGATTATGATGCAAGCAAGGCAATTGCTTTTATAGCCCAGTTTGACATTGCCTGTAGTGATGAGGAATTCTTTGAGAAATCCAAGATTCACCATGTAAGCATGTTTCTGAAGGGCTCGGCTGCCCATTGGTGGATCACGAAAAAGCTCTCTAGAAGCCCCGTTCGAACATGGGAGGACTTTAAAGAGAGATTTTATGCACAATTCTTGCCTCTCAATGCCATGGAGAAGATTAGGTGGGATAAGATTGAGCACAAGGACAATGAGTCCATGCAAACATATGTAAACAAGTTTTGGAAGATCTACTTGGAGGTCTCGCCATTCTTGCTTGTGGTTGAGCCCGAAAAGAAAAGGAGGTCTACAAGTCCGATCTTGATAATAACCACAATGTTACCTTGCAAGACTATATAGCAGATGCCTTGCCACCGAGCAATTGGAACATAAATTGCAGTGTCCTGGTAGAGGAGACCATGCGTTCAAGGGCAAAGAGAGAACTAGTCGTAACCAGCAAAAGAACCGACAGCATGCTAAAACTTTTGTGAGAGATGTAAAGAGTGGTGGCAAGGCTGAAAATATGCAGCCAAAGGATGCCTCTCAGAAAAAGCACAAGTTTAGCCTCACTCCTGAGCAAAGGGAGTAATATGCCAAGGAGGGTAAATGCTTCTCATGTGGTAGCAAAGATCACATGTTTAGGGAATGCCCGCAACGTAAGAAGAAAGAAAAGAGAAGCAACCAAAGGTAAATGTGCACTATGTTCCTAACGTACAAGGGAATACAAAACATGAAAACAAAGAGAGTGGTATGTAAAGCCTGGAGACAGCTCAACGATCATACCGCTCTCTTTATGTTTGATGATTGTGCCACAGATAATTTCATTTTTGTGGAAATGGCGGCCTCTTTGGGTATTGAAATAGGGGACATGATACCCCAAATAGAAGCGGAGGCCACATTTGTGGGTAAAGAAGTGCAAGTAAACCCGATCATTGGGAAGTTGCGCATACATATCCAAGGTTACCTCGATCATGAGAACTTTTTGGTTGCACCACTCAATGGATGTGAAACCATGGCATCACCGCATGGAGCCATGTAAGGAGTATGGAACTACCAAGATTACTTTTATGCATAAAGGCTGCATGCATGTCATAGATGCTGGCCATGAGGGGGACTCCATCCCAGGTGTATCTCATATCCATATTAATAAAGCAATGAAGAAGAGTGTTTCCGCATACTTGGTCTTTGTTCGTGATAAGGTTGAATGTAATGACGTATGTAGATACTCTCACTAGTGAAAGGCTGAAATTTTTTAATGCATACAAGGATTGCTTTGCAAATGCATTACCAGGAGAGCTACTTCTTGAGATACCCGAGGATCATTGCATTGATTTGGTAGTAGGTACCAGGGTAGCTCCCCACCAAATACACCTGCATATACGGTAAGCGGAGCACAGCAAGAGGAGATTATGAAACAGATGATGGAGCTTTTGGACCAAGGTTTGGTTCAGCCAAGCTCTTCGCCATATTGCTCACCGGTCTTCCTAGTGCAGAAGAAGGATGGTTCCTTTCGTATGTGTGTGGATTACCGGGCTTTAAATAAGCTTACTATCAAGAATCGTTTCCCGATCCCGCGCATAGATGACATCCTCGATAAACTTGATGGGTCTGCATGTTTCAGCCGCATTGATCTTAAGAGTGGGTATCACCGGGTGCGTGTGGCACCACAAGATATACAAAAACGGCATTTAGGACGTCATTTATGAGTTTTTGGTTATGCCCTTTGGTCTTACAAATGCCCCGGCCACATTCAATAGAATGATGGATCACATTTAAAGTGAGCATCGGAAATTCACGTGTGCTTTTCGATGATATCTTGGTATTTTCCAAGAATGGGCAAAAACACCGCCAACATTTGGCCATTGTTTTTAAAGAGCTTCGTAACCACAAGCTCTTCATTCATGCGAAAAAGAGTGACTTTTTCCTTTCCGAGATTCACTATTTGGGATCAAAGAATGGCGTCAGGATAGATCTTGCAAAGATTAAAGCCATTCGGAATCGGCCTTGGCTATCTTCCTTACATGAAGTACAAAGCTTTTTGGGTTTATGTTCATATTACTTGTGTTTTGTCAGACACTTTGCATGGATTGCTTCGCCATTGCATGATCTCACCAAGAAGAAGGCAGTCTTCAAATGGACAGTCGATGAGAAAGATGCTTTCATTCGCCTCAAGGAGGCTGTTATGAGTGGGCCTGTGTTTCATTCCAGACCTACAGAAATCTTTCTATGTGGAATGTAATCTTTCTATGTGGAATGTGATGCATCCGGAAGTTACATTGGCGCTGTCCTAAATCAAGAAGGACATGCCATAGCTTATGAAAGCCGTCATTTGCATGACGCATAGCTTTCTTTGGGCATTTATGAGAAGCAGTTGTTGGCTATGATTCATGCCTTCACTATTTGGAAACACTACCTACTTGAGGCTGATTTTATGGTCAAGACAGATCATCAAATCCTAAGGTACTTCTTAACACAAATAAAGCTTTCGGAGAAGCATATGAGGATGGCGAAATTCTTGTCTATGTTATATTTTCAAATTATGCACACTCCAAGAAAGAGGAATGTGGTGGCAAATGCATTGTCTAGAAAGCCATGTGTGGCTGCAGTGTCAATTGCCTCACATGGGGACTTGCCATGCCTGAATTGTACCACACTGCAGGCAGGTACCACGGGTACAGAAGCAGTCGACTTAATACAGTCGACCACTGCAGTACGAAGCCGGTTGACGTGCGCTGACTGTACGGAGCAGGTACAGATGTACGTAGTAGGTACGGGCGCTGACAGGTGCAGTCGGCGCTGACAAGATGCAGTCGGCGCTGACTATACGGGCTGTACGGAATGTACGTTTCTGCTGACGGCGGCGAACAGGTACGGCAACTGCAGGCGAGCAGGTACAATTGGCAGCTGTACGGTTAACGCAGACGGCGCACAGTGTACGGGCAGAGTAATGATGTACGGGTTGTACGGAGGCAGAATGTGGCAGTGTACGGGCAAGGCAAGGGCAAGCCTTCAATGCTCTGATACCAAATGAAGGCAAAAGGGGTGTTAGGGTTAGGGTTTGGAGATGGTGCAAACAGGCGTGGAGAGCGACAGAGAGAGAACACGACTTCAGTGTATTCAGCTTGATAAAAAATGTGAAGTACAATAGCCACATAATAGTGACCTAAAGAGATGTGTTCACATGTCCGGCCATAAAATGTGCCGGGTGGACCAAAACACCTATAAACTGAATATAAGTGAAACTAAGCTAAACTGGGGGAAAAAACCTCCACTAACTGAAGTAAAAAGTGCCCCAGTAATCTACTGATGATCACTAGCACTCCTCTGGGTGCATACACAGCATAAAACCCAACAATTGATGAGTGCCATGCTCCTCCGTATGCAAGACATAGAGGTATAATGCCTACTACGCGAGCGTTACTTCTTTTGGCCAGGAATGCACAAACATATAGAGGCATATGTTTCTGCATGTATCACTTGCCAGAAAGTCAAGTTTGACAGGCAAAAGGCTCTTGGTTTGCTTCAGCCTTTGCCTATTCCCTTATAGCCATGGGAAAGTATTGCAATGGATTTTATCATGGATTCGCCTCGTACTCAGCAAGGCAATGATGCTATTTGGACCATTGTTGACAGGTTTAGCAAGCAAGCACACTTCTTGCAAGTCAGGAAGACCATTAAGCCCCAGCAAATGGCCAAGTTATTTGTGGCACAAGTGTTCAAACACCAATGGTATGCCTAAATCCATTGTGGGGGACAAAGATCCCAGGACTACAAGCCTCTTTTGGAGAGCCCTGTTTGACAATATGGACACTAAGCTGGACTTCTCGTCGGCTTTTCACCCCCAAACAGATGGGCAAAGTGAGGCTGCAAATTCAGCTGTGTTGGATCTTCTCAAATGCTATGTTGCAGAAGAGAAAACACTAGGGAAAGGTATCTACCGTTGGTAGAGTTTGCATACAACAACACAGTGCATGCATCCATGGGAAAGGCCCCGTTTGAAATTGTCTACGGCAAAGTGATACTGCCGCCCATCCTACGCACTAAGGATGAGATCTTTGCAGCTGATGAGCATGTCAAAGATATATACCTAGATGAATCTAGGAACATACCCAAATTCACCTTATAAGAAGGTGCAATTTATAACCTCATGGTAGTCATCCACAAGACAATAAACCATCAACTCCATCATGCATAGTATGGACTAGATACTACGACATCAACACTAACGTCATTAGTGCCCAATAGTGGGTGTAGAATTTGGTATTAATATATGCTCCCACACACACACAGCATACATTCATACAAGGTCTGTGTACTGAGTTTCTGTCAGAGCTCCAGAGATACACGGCAGACTCAGCAATAATGAAGCCTAGCACCAAGGATCATAACAATAGAAAGAATTATTACAACAAAAAGGTAGTTGATAACTTGATAGCAAGGTAGGATCAAAACGTACGTACGGATCCAATCCGTACCGTACGGGGATCCATACGTACGGGTCGATCGGTGCGGTCCCCCCCCCCCCCCCGGTTTTGTCCTTCTGTGCTGCATCTTGTGTCTGCATCTTGCGTTTGGACTCTGGAGGCTGTACGACCTCAACCTTCCGGTAAGGGCCAGCCGCCATGCTCTCTGTCCTCTACAGTTGCACTCTCTCTCTCTCTCTCTTCGCTACTGTCGCAAGTCGTGACTCGCCGCTGCCTTCTCCCTGGGCCGCCCCCTCCTCACCGTAGCCTCAGTTCGCCTCTGCCCTCACCGCCCCTGTTCGGCCACTGGCACCCAGTCGCCTCTGCCCTCACCGCCCCTGTTCGGCCACTGGCACCCAATACGGCTAGCCCTTTTTCCTACCCACCCTCGCTCAGGCCCCCAAGGCAGCAACATAACTCTCTCTCTATCTCTCTCTCAGCCTTAGCCCACCATCTGTGGATGACTCACTTGTGACAATGTGACTTGTCTTAAGTAATAAGTAATAAGTATTAAGTATTAAGTACGATTAACTTATTAAGATGATTGACGACTTGTGATTCTAATTTCTCACTTTTGAATTAGTAGGTTTGTGACCTTGTTGTGTCTCTATTTCGAAAGTTTTATATGTCAATGTGGACATGGACTGAAATTTTATGTAGGTGGCTGAAATTTCTGAGATTTTATGTATTTTTACCAATGGTACGTATTTTTACGTACCTTAAAATTTTTTTCCGTACCAAACAACGTACAGTACGTATGGATCCATACAGTACATAATGTTTGGTACCACCTTGGTTGATAGGGCATATGCACCGCTAAAGATAGAAAGAATTAACACAATATCAATTGGCTGCAACTTGGATGAAAACTTCACAATGTGAAATTTGCATGTCCACTAATACAGCATAAGATATACCTAGATGAATCCAGGAACATGCCCAAATTCACCTTATAAGAAAGTGCAATTTATAACCTCATGGACCATGGTAGTCATCCATAACCATCAACTCCATCATGCATAGTATGGACTAGATACTATGACATCCCCACTAACGTCATCAGTGCCCAATAGTGGATGTAGAACTTGGTATCAATATATGCTCCCACACACACTCCCCACGCGCGCACACAGCATACATTCATACAAGGTCTGTGTACTGAGTTTCTGTCAGAGCTCCGGAGATACAAGGCAAACTCAGCCATAATGAAGCCTAGCACCAAGCATGTCAGAGATCTTGATGTTGCCTTTGCACAAGTGCGGACAGCCATTGCTCGTTCACAAGATAAGCATAAGAGGGCTGCCGACAAGCACAGAAGAAAGGTAGACATCAAAGAAAGTGCTTGGGTATTGCTGAAATTTGAGAAAGCAAGACTCTGTAAGAGGCCAGGAAAGGAGGGAGCATGCCCTAAGATCTCTACCAGGTATTGCAGGCCTTTTAAGGTGATCAAGCAGATCAATGAGGTTGCTTTCCGTCTTGCATTGTCTAATCATTGAAGGATTCACAATGCCTTTCATGTGAGTCTATTGCGCAAGTATGTGGGACCAAAGCTAGAAGAGCCTTTCACTAAAGAGCCGCCAGAGGTTGATGAGCTAGAGGTAGTTCTTCAACCTGAACAAATTGTCTTTCACAAGGAGAGAAAGCTACCTGCCAGTAAGCTTTCCAGGAGATACCTTGTGAAGTTCAAGAACTATTTGCTGATCGACACAAAATGGGTTGATGAAGACTACTTCAAAGATTACCCACAACTTCTTCAGGCGTATTTGGAGGCTTTTCAGTTGAGGTCAACTATTTAGAAGCCAAGAGGGGGGGGAGGGGGGGGGGGGGTGTGTGTGTGGATGTCACCAATTGGCCGTCTTCTTCTATTTCGTGCCAAGGTACAAGAGGCCAGGGAGCTTCGTGTCACCCGTACTGAGGCCAGGACTTGCGTCACCTACAAGAGGCCAGGCCTCGTTCTACCTGTAGTGTGGCCAAGACATGGAACCCACTGTCAGGGATCCCAGTGCTTCCCACTGAGCCAGTTCCATGCTCGGGAAGACATGCTATTTACAGGTTCCAGGAATGGGAGATATATCCATTGCATAATGCATATGCATGCATCTTTGCCTGCTTGAAACTGTTTTCGCGTGACTTGTTTTCGTGTGACTGCTTGCTATGACATGTTCAGTTCACAGGCAGGGGACGCCCACTCATGAACCGTGCGAATGTCTTGTATTCTGACATAATTTGTGGCATATGAACAAGTGGTAAGTATTCATTTTAATTATTGAAATGGTGGGAAAGGTTTTACAACCTTTGGGCGTTCAGACTTCATTAAAGTCTGGACCGCCCACTAGGTTATGCCCGAGGCCCAAGAGCCATGTGTGGGCAGCCCAAGCCTTGGGCAACTGTGGGCACCCCGCTTGGTCATTTGAACCCACCATGTGGCCACTCTAATATGTGGACATCTTATGGAGGTGCCCACCATTATTCCGGGTTCCCAGAAGTAGAGCAGATACAGTAGGGTTCACAGTCAGTCACAGCAGGTACAGAAGGTGTCCACAGCAGGTACAGAGCAGGTACAGAGGGTGATATAGTAGGTGGCTTCAGCACAGAAGGTACAGTAGGGTACTTCTGGTGCAACAGTGCTGGTACAGCAGGTACAGAAGGTGATCCAGTAGGCGGCTTCAGCACAGCAGGCATAGTTGGGTACTGCTGGTGCAACAATGCTGGTACAGCAGGTACAACAGCAAGGGGTGCAACAGATTCAGCAGGTAGAAGAGGGGGCTACAGCAGATTCTGCAGGTAGAAAAGCCATCCACAAGGGGAATAGTCGACCAGAAGAAAAAGAGAAAGAAAGTTATATTAAATGTCTTCATGAGACCCAGTGGGTCTATGAGACCAAATGTGATACAATCGTGTCCATGTAATCTCATCATGGTACAAAAGAAAACAAAGACTAGAGCTATGAGCTGAGAATGTCAAATCCGAGCCATATGATACAAACTGGGACCATCATCATCAAGCTGGGGCTGATGTCTGTGTTGCTAGCGAGGTCCAAGGAGTCTAGGGCGTCCAGCTCACTGTAGTGCTGTGGCCCGGTCTAGAGTCATGGCAGAGTGGGGTCTTGCGGGGGGTCGGGCACTCAAGAATGTGTGGCTCGATGAGGCTGTGGGTATGTCATCCATAGCTGGTTGGGCATCCTCTCATGGTCGGAAGAACTGAGTGATGGTTGCTTGGGGCCGGGGTGGGTGTCTCCCATGGGGTCTCGACTCCCTAATCAGTGAGTCTATGTGGCGGTGAAGCTCTAGTAGGAAGAGTCCCAAGCACCGTTGATCTGGGTAATCCATGATCCTAGATAAGAGTTTGTGCCTATTTGTGCACTAGTATTTGGAGAATTTGAAACCTGTCTCTACGAGAGGATGAGCCAGGCTCAAGTACGAGAGCGCATGTTTGTGCCTGGCACGGAACAACAGTTTCGCATTCATCCCTCTCTATGTGTATGAGACTGGTGGTCAAGACGCAGTGGCTCTTACGAGTCTTGCATCGACATTCTACTCCGACACTTTTGTTTGAGTAACTTGTCTTCATACTTGCATTGCATTGGATTATTTGGCTGACAAGCCCTTGGAACTTTGTACAGATTTAAATACTCCAGTATTGAGGGGGGGTTTCGGCCCATTCGCGGCCCCAGTGATGGTGTACTGTGCAATACCTATCTCTTTTGCAAATTATCTTGTGCAATGATGTATCGTTCAATTGTTCTGTGCAAAATGGTTTTGACATATTAAGTGTAACGTGCGTATTGTTCACGAGACGGTACCCAAGGACGTTCACACCTAGCCGGTGTAGTTTCATCAGCAACACCCCCATTGGCCTCTGTACCTGCAATTTTGGGGTTTCAACAAAATTGAAGGTACCATCTCAAAATTGAAGCTACACATCATTACAAATTGGGGCTTTTGCAAAATTCACATACTATATCAAAATTATAGCTGCAATATTGTCAATAAATTTGGGGGTTATGCCAAAATTTTCCTCCTGCATCAAATCGAACAAGCAGAGAAGCCATAATAGAAAGAGGTTTTTAAAAAAATCAATTTGGGGCTTTTCGATTTTTCTACAGGCCAGACAAATTGAGACATTAATCTCAAATTGTCCATCATATTTCAAAATTGAGGGTGCATTACAAGCATTAAAGGGGTGCTACAGCTTCCTATAATATCAAATTTTGCAAACCCTTTTTTTAAAGGGTTTCATTAGCTGAAAATCATTTTTGAGAATTTGGGCATTTAGCACCATCTTTGTAAGGGTAGACACTCGCTCATCATCTATAAGAGCTAGGATCCGCTGTCTCCATCATGATGCGTGCACATATGTTTATTGAAAAGTTTGATGGAGAAACTTTCATAGCTGGCAAACCGAGCTGAAATTCAGCTTCATGTGTGAAGGCCTCTGGCCTTTCATTGAGGGGGAGGATAAGATGCCTAAAGTTGAAGGCGAAGGCCAGAAAGCTTGGAAGCTCCGAGATCAGAAAGCCTTTGGCCTCATAGCCCTAGGCCTATCCGACAACTTCATACATCATGTTGCTGATCTCCCAACTTCTAAATGAGATACTAGATAAACTCTTTGGAGCACAGGGTAAGAATAGAGTTCTATGGTCTGATGATGTTGTCACATGAGAGCTTTGTTGCTCATGTGAACACAGTCTGAAATCCCTGATGAACCAGCTTGCTACACTCAAAGCCAAGGTGGAAGAGGATGTGGCCGTAGCAGTCCTGATCAAATCAACCCCTAAAGATTCCTACGGAAACCTCATCACGACACTAAAGAATCTCCCAAACCTCACCTTGGAAGGAGTCATCAACTCCTTCAAAAAGAAGAAGAAAAGAAGTTCGAGAACAAGTCCATACAAGGAGAGGGCTCCTTTACAAAGGAGAACTTCAAAGATGCAAAGTGTTCCCTCTGTGTGGCAGAAACAACAATATAGAAAAAGACTCTTACACAAAGAAGCCGTGCAAACATTGTGGAAAAAACAACCACAATGAGAAATATTGCTACCACAAAAAGGAAGCTGCCAACATCCCCGAGGACACAGAGCCTTCCACACAGGAGGCCAAGTTTATTGCTAATGATTGGGCCTTTTAAAGTCCACGGAAAAAAAGAAAAAAGAGTGTGGTGTTGTATTCGGTTGTGTTCGTTCTTTTAGTTGTATCAGTGACCTGATCCTAGGTGTACTACTCCCAAGGGACTCCATTACAGGCATGTGAAACTAAGAGTCATGTGATTTATCCTTGACCAAATAATTAGCATGAGAAACCATGACCTAGATTTATCCTTGACACAATATGAGGTAATCCCTTGAGGGGGGGATTGTTGAGAATCAAGGTCTTACCTATGTGTGGGCAACCACTAGAAGACTTATGTGTTTGTGTGTGTGTGAACTACCTCTTAGAGGAGTCACAAATAATATCTAGATATTTGTGTATACTATGACATGTGCAGTGATGTCACACAAGCAACCTTTGTACCTATAAAAGATACTTGTACTGCATTGAAATAATCAAGCAACCATCACATCTTACAGTCGCGTACTCTTTCTCTCTCTAGCATTCCGTTGCCTAGGCCTCTTCTTGCTTGAGCTCCGCAGACACAGGGACACCTTCTTCAGAGAGCTTCGGCCCCAGCAACCTCGCCCCCTCCCTCGCCAGCCAACCATCACCAGTTTCTTGCGAACCCAGGAGGTGGAGGACACCGACATACTGAATCTTGTGGACCCTCCACGAGCTGCTCTGGACCTACCTCGCCCGAGAGGAGTTACCTCGGACTGAGCCTTTGCACTCCAGCGTGCCCGACACCCTCGGGCCCCCCGTCGGCCATGATCACCTCATCAACTCCAGATCTAGGATATGCTCCACCGCCATCGACCTACCTTTCCACGTGACATAGTTGAGGGAGACCTCTTGGCCATACTCATTAGCCCCATGCCTGATATTTTGGAGTGGTATACCATCTACTCGGAGCTGATGTTGCTCTCATGTTTCTATGTTCTTAGTATTCCACGATGAGTTTCCATGGACAATTTTGTATCACCCCAGTGAGACAGCTATGTTTATGTTTTCTTTCTATTTTATTTTCCATTCCATGATAAGATATGCCATGGACATTATTGTATCACTTTGGTCTCATAGGCCCATTGGGTCTTTAGTAGACGCTTAATCTCTCTCTCTCTCTCTCTCTCTCTCTCTCTCTCTCTCTCTCTCTCTCTCTCGGCAGGCTTTATGGCAACGATACACTCAAGAGACTTGGATTACACCCAGTCAGCCTCTACCGCCGAAGATGCTATACTACTACAGGCTTTATGGCAACGATACACTCAAGAGACTTGGATTACACCCAGTCAGCCTCTACCGCCGAAGATGCTATACTACTACAGAGATCAGTTTATGCGTACCTCAGCGGATGGATTCATACAGAGACCTGGATACATGGATGTGTACATGCCTTACAGTGCCCGAGTGGTGATCGGCCAGCTTAGAGTGTCATCACACCAGCTTGAGATTGAGGCAGGTAGGGCAGCACAGATCCCCAGAGCAGAGAGGATATGCAAACTATGCCAAGAGGAGGTTGAGAATGAGGAACATTATGTATGCAGATGCAGAGCATATAGTGTCATTAGAGAGAGATACACCACCATCTTCAGTGGACATCCCTCACTCCGCCAGATCATGGAGTCCGCAGACCAGCGCAGATTTGGCCAGTTCTTGCTAGAGACACAGCACCACAAGGAGACACTGCTACGGACTCATACCACAGGGAGAGGTGGGCGGCAGCTCCAGCTCACTGAATTCTTCCAAAGATCTATCCTAGTGCCTATCCTGACACAGGAGGGGGTTACACTTCAGCGCGCTGCGGACCTCCGAGCCAGACGGAGACCGAGAGCACCAGGCTACCAGACTCTCAGACTACATCAGAGGGAGATCATAGAGATACAGGTTCGACATCAGCACCATATCCAGGAGCGGCTAGCTCACTTACACTCACACCCGGAGATCATGCTGCGAGGTATTTTTGCCTCGCCATCGCCTATGTATCACATATTACACCCCCATTATGGTACTGGTTGGAGCTAGACAGATCTGCATTGCATTCTTGTATACCCTGCGCATATAGGTTGCATACTGAACCTCTAGCAGTAGTGCTCCATCCATCACATCCCCCCACTAGCTCAGTACTTTCATAGTTTATTTCATGTTCATTTTGTCCTCTTTTTTTCTGGACATCCAGAAGACATTGACAGTTGTACATTGATTTGTCTCATAGGTCGAGTTCGGCCTCTAGTAGACGTTAATACAGCTTTCTTTCTTTCTTCTTTCTCGTCTACATATTCATAGACATGGCATCTATTTATGAGCCTCCATAGGAGCCTAAACCTAGCAGCTCTGCATGAACAATAGTGATAATGTGGCTAGAAAGCTCAGTCATCCTAGACTAGGTTTACTTTTTCTTCTGGTTGTTGCTTCTTGTCGTCGTCGGAGGTAGAAGAAGCGAGTTTGCAGTCTTCATCAGCTTTCAACTTTGCAAGCCTCTTCTGACACCCTTCGATGTAGTGCCCTAGCTTGTGGCAGTAATGACACTTTCCTTTCTTCTTCTTGGTGTCACCCTGTGATGAGTCCACTTTGCCTTTGTCCCTAGAGAAGTAGACTTGGTCTCCTCTGCTTGCATCACCCCTGGATCTGTTCTTCCTTGTCTGCTCCTCATGGAGAAGTAATCCAACCTGGGGTTCGAAGGATATAGGCTTGCCCCTTCCTCTCATAGAGAGATTGAGAGAAGTATGGAAACTTTGATAGGACTCGGGTAAGGAGTTAAGAATGGCAATGAGAGCAGCATTCTATTATCATATATTTAGCAGCTATTCTTTTAGGTCTGTTAACTTAGTAAGATGATCTGTGATGGAATCATTGTCACCAGCCTAGACATTTTCCAGTATGAAAGAGGTCTGGTGAACTCCAAGGCACCTAAATATTTGGAAAAGTACAAGCTTTGGGAGTAGGCTCTCTTGGTGCAAGCTCTCTCTTCATTTGGAGTAGGCTCTCTTGGTGCAAGCTCTCTTCTACCATGTTGGCTACTCGCATTCTTGTCTACATCACCTTATGGAGAATCTCTACACTACTTCACTCCCCTCTACGGAGGGTTTTTCTATTTCTTTAGCCTTTTCACGGCTGTATGCATGCTGTACGAGCTGAATCAACCACTGTACCTACTGTTGTACCGGCTGGGTGGAGGGCTGTACCTGCTGTTTTCAGATTCTGTACCTACAAATGGAGCGCTGTACTGACTGTTTCAGATTCTGTAACTGCTGTAGTGAGTTTTTCAAACTTATGATGTGTTTTTTTTTTCCAAGAACGATACGATCGGCTCGTAATCTCCAAGAAATGCGATGCAGATAGAAAAATTTATTACTGTTTTTCATTAAACTTAACAGTTCCCCACATATTACGACAACAATAGCATACAGTGCTTTACAGCATAGCATACGCGCTTTACAAAACAGCCCGTGAATCCTTGATGGACAGGCTGGATTGCCCACCATCTATGAGTAGCAATTCCCTGCCCACATCACCGGATCCTTTGGCAGCAAGGACAGGCAGATTTTTTCAAATCAGGCCAGAATTTTCAAAAACACAGCCCACACCGATGATGGCTTTCTTAAATGACTAGTGCATCACCTTTGCCACAAGCCGTTCCAACTCAACGACTCCACCCCCTCCTTCTGTTGGATCGGCAAGACAACATCCAACAAATTTGTGTGGATATCTCTGTAAAACACTACATCAAGAACAGATCAGATCCAAAATCCAGTAAATCTTACAGACTAGTAATATAGGTAACAAATTTAATAAATGATAATTAATATTAAACACAAGATTATCATGATTTCATGTTGGTTTAAGATGAAACAATTCATCAAAATAGTCCACATGCGCACACAAGCGTGCACACAAAAGGGGAAAATGCACAGTTCTAGAAAGAATTAGCCACAACTTCATCAAAGACTTCAGGGAGCTTAAAACACAAACCCCTAATTTCACAAAAGCAACAAAGATTGCTTGAATTTCAATATACCTATGGCCAGAAAATTTTGTACACTTGGCATAAGAACTGAGCAAGGCAGACAACCTTGAGAAGATACCAGATGTTATACAAAGGCCATCCACAAGGTCCAATAGATTATTTGTGTAAGACTAAAAACTCTTCACAATTTGAATCATTTCAAATATCTTTGAAACAAAAGTAACGAGTGTTTGTAAAACCATGTCCAGGTAGAGGAGAAAAATAAGTTGACGGAGCAAAGAGGTGGACAAAGACCAAACAAGGACATCAATAAGCATGCAAAAAGATGGCCACCAAGCATGTATCAGTAGGCCTGTCATTAAAAAGCTGCATGACTTCCATATCAACTAAGCAATGCTCATTCACGTGCATTCACATGCATGAACTTACAATTTCTAGCAATATGACCTATATCTTTGACCGCTTCCAGCACAATGGTTTCATTCCTTACTGATCATCATCAATCGTACACAAGCCTTGATCGAAGAGCAAAGGTTTCTTCTTACCTTGATACATAAGAGTGGTCAAACTTGTGATTGATAGGTTGAACAATCAAAGCTCCCTCCACAGAACCTTCTTTCATTGCCTACACAATCCAAAGAGGACACAACCATCTCTTTTACAAAACCAAAACGTCAACTATGCATCCGATATAAACATAGTTCATAAGTGAGAAAGACAAAAGTGTACATTTACACAGCACAATACTTGCAATTTTACACACATGCTGACTAATGCCAAATTTTAAAGAAAATGAGGACGATCATTTACTGATGAACTCCAGAATCCAAGTACAATAAATTGTTGCAACACTTTTACCTTGCACCTCATTGCCCACGCTGAAGCACTGCAATGAAGAAGCAAAACTGGGCTGCTGTTAATTGCAACCAAACCAAAGGATAGGGGTGGAAGTTGGTAGAGGGTGTTGGAATTGGGGTTTGGAAAGATTGGGGTGGAAAGAAATGATGGTTAAGCATGGTGATTAAGCATAGAGGTTAACCTAATGAAGGAGATTAACACAAGAGAATGAACACAAGTAATTAGCATAAAGCAAGAGCATTAATCTTCATTAGTTGATGAGCCTTATATACACACCAAAATTACATCGAAGTAAGCACCAAAAATGGTTCCTAAAAGTGCCCACAATCACCCCCAAATTCTCTCCTTGAATTGAGAGAAAGGGAAACTCTTTTACTCCTGGTGAATGTGTGGTTTGGAGGATGAGAAACATCCAAATGAGAGGGGTTTTGAGAAATGATGCAAATCAGAGTTAGATCAACTCATAAACATGTGATTTGAAGCGTGAAACTCCCAAAAAACTCAAGAGTGATTAGAGCTAATCACCTCCTAATGACAGTGGACTGAAAAACTAATGAAACGCTTGGATCTCCTCAACCGATGGATGATTTGCTTCAAGACTTGGGCTGTAGATTCCTTGTACACTGAATTAGAGATCACCAAGAGCAATTAGAACAACTCCATCTACAGGTGCCAAATTTCGTGATTTGCTGCAGCGTTTTGCATTGGAAGACAACGTTTTTTGGCTGCATTTTCCAGCGAATCTGGCGGCACACTTTGATGTGGATGAAGCTTTGTGAATTTGCTTGAAGGCCCTATGCCTGGTTTTCAAAGAGAAGCTCTAAACATTTGGGGTACAGAAAAAGCATGTGTGCATGTGGTTTTTACCTATTCTTGAAGGTTGTGTGCATGTGGTTTTTACCTATTCTTGAAGGTATACAAAAAGTATGTGTGCTATTTATGCTATAATTCTATGATTAAGTTATAATGAAGAAAAAAATGAGCTCTTAAGGTTTTGCCTTTGGTGCCCAAGAGAGTAAGTGGGGATGGGCTAATTAAGGCAAGCGTGTGCAGTGGTGTACAAGCCATGCTTAGAAAGTGCCTCCTATAGCATATACTACATGCAATGTAGAAGCCATTACAGGTCAACCTCAGGGAGGGATTTTTGACGGTGAAAGCATGGGTAAACACACATCCGAGTTTGCTGATTGGGGAGGCCAGCTTGCGACAAATTTTCCTTTGCCCACCAAAACTCTCTCAAGCTTTAGGCTCTCACTCGAGCCTTGGGATTTATGGTAGGCATTAATCTCCAAGATTGTCAGCACATGTGGGGACTATTTTCAGCTGTTCATCAAGTGGTTTGGCCATTGCCATAGACACTCAGGGTATGTATTGTATATTCAGACTTGATGACTTGGGTGAAGTCCCAACTAGCTCAGCCTTTGGTGTAGCTAGTGCTCGGGGAGATGTAATTCACCTAGGTAGGTGTAAGCACTTATTGGGCATACCATATGCAAATAGCTAAACACTTAAACACTTAAAGATTTATGGACATTCACAATGCAGTAATAAAGCTGAAAATAAAGTGTTGCACTGTCACTAACACTGGGGCCGAAATGAGCCAACTCCCTTCCCCCCTCAATACATTTGTACTTCTTGGAGTATTGTGTTGTACATAACCATGGGTTCCATGTGCCAAGTTTTGCCATGAACAAAAGAAATGAATACATGTACTAACAATTCAGTCAGTGCAGATGTACCATAGTAGCATGGTGAAAGCCACACCCCCACCATATGTGAGATAAGAGAGCGCACAACTGTTGTCCGAGACCATGCATACACAAGTGCTCTCATACTAGAGCCAGGCTCTCATTCCCACGGCTAGCTAGTGTGCTGGTTCTCCTCACAAAGACACCGGTGGACACTCCCGAGCACAATACTAGGCAGCAGCAGGGTTACTGTATATGATGGAATTAGGGCTAGGGTTTACAAAGGTGCCGGTCAGCTAAGGGGGATGAGAGCTATCCATTGTGTGTGTTGAGAGAGAGAAATGTGATATAACCCAAGAGACAGGATATTGCAAGACCCAATGATGATTTGATTGATTGATGTGTTATGAAGCGTCACCAAGTACAATCCTTTTATAGCCTTAGAGACTCATCTGAATGACATCACTGCTTATGTCAAACTCGTATAATATCTAGATATTTATTTTGACCACTCTAAGAGTGGGTTCAACACACCTACCTACACACATAAGTGTGTGTTCACCAAAGTGGTTTCGTACGGTACGGTACGGTACGGTACGGTACGGTATATGTACAAGTACATAAAGCACGCATCGGGATAAGTACTTTAAGTACGTTCACTTTTTTAAAATTATGTATATATAATAAAGATATGTATTATAAACCCTGGTGCCTTTAGAGATGGAAGGACAACTCTGTTGAGTGGAAGAAGTGAGTGAAGTGGTCATGAGAACTCGAGATTGAGCTCGAGTGGCTCATCCATCAATGCTCTCAAGCTCTCTGTGAAGCTGTTTGTACATCTCCTCCTGCTCGAGACTAAGCTCGAGTGACTCGTCTATCAATGCCCTCAAGCTATCTGTGAAGCTGTCTGCATATCTCCTCGTGCTCATCACATACTATGTCACTCTCCTCGGCATGTTGCTGTTTGTGACACTCCAGCTCCTCAACATCAACCTACATACCATGTATTCACTAGTAGTTATTAGTGACCAGTCACTTTAAACTTTTTTTAAAGTACGGATACGGAAAGCATCGTACCGGTACAGTACGTATTGAAAGTACTGAAGAGATGAGTACGAGTACAGAATGCAACTATGGTGTTCACACACACACATACACAAATAGGGGTTCACACACACGAGACTCTTGAATGCCAACAAACCCCCCTTTGGAGCGGGGTGGAGATGCTTGAGAAAACCTTCAATAGCCATGGTCATTTGGACTCTAAACTGCAACACATGATACAAAAGATCAGAGTGTGCCAACACTCAAACTCTAATGTTGCCCCCCTAGATCTAAGTAGGGTGGCATGACACGGAAACAAGGCCTTTTATAACATTGAGGCATTACAAAGTGGATAAGAACACACAGAATTTATTTAAATTCAGTTTTTGAGGGAATTCCCGAGCAAAGAACCCATGACTCACACACATAGAACAGCTCAGAAGGCCCAATCATAACTTTCCTTGTTGAGAGAAAGATTATCCATTGATGTGAATGCTTTGTCGTCTTTTGCTATGGAAGCTTCTGTTGTGTCTTCATCTTCTTTGTCTTGGACAAGGTTGGCATGTGTCTTTTCTTGTTCTTTGGTCATTCTTTTGAAGCATCGGTCCTTTGTGTGTCCGAGCTTCTTACAAAAGTTGCACGTAGTTGTTTTCCCTTTGCCTTTCCCCTTTGTGAACATGGCACTCTATAGCTGGAATGTAGCTTTTTCTTGTTCTAAGGCGGCCATCTTCATCTTAAGGACGGCTACCATTACATCATATGACATTTCCCAAGCCACCCTACGTATAGTCAGGGTTTTGGAGTATTTTGAAACCCCTTCTACGCTGGATAAAAGCATTGCTTTCGTATCATCTTCATCAACGTTTGCCTTTGGATTGGCAAGTTGTTAAAAGGATTGAGCCTAAATTGCTAGAGTGTTCTTCCAAGATAATGCTTTCATTCATTTTCAAGTTGAAAACTTTTTGTTTAACACTCTGTAGTTATTGATTTTGTTCCCAAACGGATTCTCAAGTTTAACCCATACCTCCTTGGATAATTTGACAAAGTCCACGTTGTGGATAAGACTATCTAGAAGACCAAGGCCAATGAGGACGAAAGCTTTGTTATTTTTGTCATGCCAAGCTTGAGGCTTGTCAGCACCTTGATTTTCTATAGGTTCCATGTCAGTGCCTTTGACCAAGGACAAACAACCTAAAATTTTCAAAACAATTCTTGGCAGACATGATTTCTTTGTGGATGGAGGGGTAGTTTAATTCTGTGTCATGAAATCTTCCAGTAGCATATCAGTAAATTTCCTCTTTACCATCCTTTGTTTTTGTGAGAATGCCATCCCAATATTTGTCACAAGCATAAGAATAAACAGCAAGAGTCAAGAACTTCTGAAGAGGTTGCTGATCTTTGGAGAGGTTGCGAGGGTACATCCAAGAAACAAATTCAGACACCCAAGAAACCTTTGTGTTACTTTGATATTTGGAAACTTTTCACAGAAACTGCAGATCTTTTGTATTACATGTTCCTGAAGCATAATTTGTCTCAGATTGATTGTTGCTTGGAAAATTTAATCTTTTAAAGGAACATATGTAACTTTGTTGTTGCTTGACGATCTGCTACACCCTTCTCGCCTGCGTCCGACACAGCACCCGTTGTTGAGTACCACCTCTCACAACCTTCATCTCGGCCAGTCATCACCAACTTCATTTGGTATCATCAACACAACCGGCGTTGGTTGGTTGGGCACTTGCGCCACTCCATGGGGCTGAGTAGAGTGCAGTCTTTTTGAGCACAGAAGAGAGGCAGTGCAGACTGGCTCATTTGTGCATCCGTTGTTGGCTCATCTCTGCTCTTCTGCCCATCTTGTTCTCTCTTACATGCCAGGTGGAACCCTTTGCTAGTATATATACCTAGATGAACCCAGGAACATGCCCAAATTCACCTTATAAGAAAGTGCAATTTATAACCTCATGGTAGATAGTCGTCGAGAAAAAGAACCTTTATCTAGGCCAGGCCAAGCAATTGGCAGAAATTTAGAAAATCTCCCATTATCGTTATCGAAGTAGAAAAAGCTACTAAATGGGAATAGGATGTGAATGGGATGTGATAAGATGTAAATGGGATGTGATAGGATGTAAATGGGATGCGATAAGATGTAAATGGGATGCGATAGGATTTGATATTCTATGAATATTTGACCACCTTCATGAGGGTTTTTGTGCACGACTTCAATGTGTTCGGGAGAAAACAAGACCACATAAAGCACTTGATGATGTGTCTAGAAAAATGTAGAATAGCCAAACTGACTCTCAACCCAGTTAAGTGTGCCTTTGCAGTCACAAGTGGATCCTTGTTGGGACACACAGTGTCCGCAAAAGGACTAGCATCGGACCCAACAAAAGTCGAGATCATACTAACGCTGCAACCACCTAAGAATACCAA
Source organism: Cibotium barometz (assembly GCF_041138505.1). Lineage (NCBI taxonomy): Eukaryota > Viridiplantae > Streptophyta > Polypodiopsida > Cyatheales > Cibotiaceae > Cibotium > Cibotium barometz. Next base: position 24,371,998 of record NC_141107.1, on the reverse strand, counting down.
GGAGTTAGCCAGATTCCTGGGTTTAATTAAATGGCACAATAGGTTCATGAGATTCTTGGCAAATGTAGCAATACCTCTGTACAGTCTAACTAAAAAGGATGTAGAATATGTATGGTTAGGAGCATGTTAGGAAGCATTCCGGAATCTGAAACAGATGCTGTCTTCAGCACCAATTCTCCAGCAGCCAAATTTTAAGCTGGTGTTTCATGTGTTTGTGGATGCTATGCTTCTGACTTTGCCAGAGGAAGTGCTTTGATGCGAGACTTTCATAAAGGTTGGTTCCAACCAGTGTATTATACAAGAAGAAGACTATCAAAGCCAGAGAGGAGTTTTTTCACCTTGGAGAAGGAATCACTGAGAATGATTTACTTGATCAAAAAATTCATGCAGTATCTATTGGGTAATGTTTTCGTTTTTCATGTGAACCACAAGGCACTCTTATACCTCGTAAACAAGCCAGACTTAGCAAGAAAGTTAGCCAGATGGATGCTGTTGCTACAGAGTTTGAGTTCACCGTTAAGCACACCCCACGAAATAAACATGCAATGGCAGATTTCCTGTCTAGACTGGAGTCGGAAGAAACTCCAGGGTGGAGGATGATTTTCCAAATGCACACCTCTTCATCATAGATGGAGAGAGACCATGTTGGTATGATGAGATACTGCAATTCCTTTCCGACTCGTCTTTTCCGGAGTACATGTCAAGAGATCAGAGGAAAAAGCTAACTCTCAAGAGCAAGTTGTTCATGGTGGTGGCAGGACAATTATACAAGATGGGCAATGACCAAATTTTGAGAAGGTGCGTTCCTAAACATGAACAGCAAGCTATGCTAACAGAGGCACATCAAGGGATTAGTGGAGGCCACTATTCCGAAGAAATCACGGAAAGAAAAGTGTTCCAAGCAGGACTGTGGTGGCCAACAGCATTGACAGATGCCCACACGTTTGCAAAAGAGTGTGACATGTGCCAAAGGCTAGGGCAGCCAAATGATTCAGACACAATGCCTCACACTCCGATACTACCACTCGAGCCATTCTAGAAATGGAGTCTGGAATTTGTAAGCCCATTCAAGCCAACAGCTCAGAAAACGAGAAACAAGTATATATTGGTTGCCACAGATTGCTGCACAAAGTGAAAGACTAGAAGGCATCAGTGGCTAAGTTTCTATACGAAACAATCATGACAAGATTCAGATGCCCGACTGAGATAGTCAGCGATCGAGGGAACCACTTCCTCAATGAAGTAATTGTTGGGTTTTATGCTGTGTATGCACCCAGAGGAGTGCTAGTGATCATCAGTAGGTTACTGGGGCACTTTTTACTTCAGTTAGTGGAGGTTTTTTCCCCCAGTTTAGTTCAGTTTCACTTATATGCAGTTTATAAGTGTTTTGGTCTACCCGGCACATTTATGGCCGGACATGTGAACACTTATCCTTAAGGGTCACTATCATGTGGCTATTGTACTAGATTTTTCTATCATTGAAGTATATTGGAAGTCGTGTACTCCTCTCTCTGGTTTTCCACGCTTGCTTGAACCTGTGTAAACCCTAACCCTAACCCTCATTGTCTTCAATTGGTATCAGAGCATTGAAGCTCTACACAGCCCTGCCCGTACACTGCCAAGCCTTTGCTGCATCTGCCCGTACAGCATACGTACATTCAGTCTGCGCTGCCTGCATCGCCTTCAGTAGCTGTACCAGCCCGTACAGTCAAGCGCAGCCACCTACATCACCTGTGCGCCGTCAGGTAACCTCTGCGCCTGCTGCCCGTACCTGGTCGCCTTCAGTCGGGTACTGCAAGTCGTCGCCTACAACTACTGTAGAGCGCCGCCTTCAGCCCGTGTACCTGTGCGCCACCTGCAAGACGCCGCCTGCAGCCCCTGTCAGCGCTAATCGTCACCTGCACAGAGAAATGTGCAGCTTTAAGTGCTGTGTACCTGGCGACTGCACCTGGCGACTGTACAAACACTTACCTGACGTGTACCTGCTCGCCCAACACAGAACTGTACCTGCCCGTACAGTAAACGCTACCTGCACAGTACTTCCACCTACATCAGCCTGTGAAGTACAGTCATTTGTACTTGCACTTTGGTGATCAGTACCTGCAGAAATACCACAACCTACACAGTCATTCAGTGGTAAGCATTAAAATTCAGTTTTTGGGCATTTTTATTTTCTCTGTGAAAAATATACAGGCACAACAGGCAGATTTTCTAGCAAGAAAATATACAGGTTTTTTAGCACAGTTTGGGTGCAGCAAATTTGGGCATTTTTGGGACATTTTGGCATTGTGTACGCCATTTGCTGCTCTATTCAGTCATTGGTGCATTGAGCTGCACATTCAGAGGATTGAGAGTGCAGGCAGATTTGGGGGAACTGTATTCAGTGGAGTACAGTTGTTATCAGGGTTTTTGCTATTGGGTTTTTTGGTAAACAGGTACAACATTGTGCGTAAAGCATAATGGCAAATCAACAGCAAAGTGATGTATTCACATATTTGTCTAAGGAAGACAAATTGGATGGCACGAACTACTCCTTGTGGAGTTTTATGCTGAAAAATGTGCTTGTGGCAAAAGGTCTTTGGGATTTTGTTAGTGGTGATGAATCACGTCCAGGTCCATTGGCTCCAGAGACTCCTCCCCAAGGGGGTGCTCGTGGACGAGGACAACAGGTACAGGCTCCAGGACAGCCATTGCCTATTCAGAGAACAAATGCTCAAAAGACATGGGATGCCAGGGATGCACAAGCTTAGTCACTCATTGCATTGTCAGTTCAGAGGTCCATTATACCTCATATTCGTTCAGCTGGCTCTTCACAGAATGCATGGGTGACTTTGGAGCAGATGTATGCTGCTCGTAATGAGGCTAGGATCTCATTTTTGAAAAGAGAGCTGGAAAATCAGAAAATGAATGAAGGAGATGATATGTCTAGCCACTTAAACAAGCTGCAGGATTTGAGAGAGCAACTCATCAATGTGGATGAGATTATTCCTGAGAAACAGCTTGTGTCCACCATCTTGCACTCTTTGCCAAGATCCTACTTGGCTTTCCATACCTCTTTGAACCTCAGCATGAGGAATGCTGTTGAACCCCTCAAGTATCAGGAACTTGTTGCTCTCTTACTACAAGAGCAGCAAATGAGGAAGAATATGAATATGAACACAAATGCTGAACAAGCATTTACTACAGGTCAAAAGGGGAAAGGAAAAACTCAGCCAAAGAGTTCAAATCAAAATTCAGGTGATGGTGGTTCTTCACAGGATACCAAGAAAGGTGATGGACAGCCCAAGAAGAAGGGCAAATGTCATTACTGTAAGAAGCCAGGTCACTACATCACGGAATGTAGGAAGAGGATTGCCAAAGAGAAGGCAAAGGAAGCTGGGATGTCTGTTAATGATGCTCCTAAAGCTCCTCCAGAGACTGCTTCTTTTGTTGAGGACAGGGATTACTGTTTTTTTACATGCAGCTATGATGCCTCTTGGTCTTCACAGGCACTCAGTTTGACAGAGCATGCATGTACTTGGTATTTTGATAGTGGTGCCTCAAAGCATATCACATCTTGCAGGGATTTGTTTAGTCATGTTGGCCCTGCCCCTGTTGGCAAAACTGTTCAGTGTGCCAACAATGCTTCATATCCAGTTTGTGGCATTGGGGAGATTCAGCTTACAGCCATTGATGGCTCCATTCTCCGCCTTACAGATGCCTTATATGTACCAGGGATAAAGAAGAATTTGTTGTCCATTTCTTCTTTAGCACATTGTGGAATGCAGGTCTACTTTGATGATGATAAATGCATGGTCAGAGACAAAGCAAATGCCTTGACCTTGATGCTTACTGGTACATTATGTCATGGACTTTATGAGTTGGATGCATTTCAGCCAGTGGATCAGTCTGCTTATCATGCATTCACTCTTACTCCAGCTATGGTTGATGCGGAGTTATGGCATGCTCGCATGGGGCATGTAAATTTTGGTAGTCTTATGCTTATGCAGCGACATAATATGTTTACAGATCTACCTCTCATGGAGAAGCCTCCAGATCACATTTGTGAAGGATGTATTTTGGGAAAAATGCACAGGTTTTCCTTCCCACGTGATCAGGCTCTAAGAGCAACTGCAAAGTTGCAACTTATACACAGTGATCTTTGTGGTCCCATGCAGACGAAGTCATTAGGTGGTTGCTTTTATTTTGCAACATTTATTGATGACTTCTCTCATATATGCTGGGCCTATCCTTTGACACAGAAATCACAGGTATATGATGCATTTTTGGCCTTTGTAGCACTTGCTGAGACAGAGTCAGGATGCAAGGTGAAGACTCTCCGTTCTGACCGAGGGGGGGAATATATGTCACATGTGCTGAATTCCTTTCTTGGGAGTAGAGGTATAAAACATCAGTATACTACTCCTTACACTCCACAGCAGAATGGGGTTGCAGAAAGGAAAAATCGGTCACTCATGGAGATGGCCAGATGTATGCTAAAGGCAAAAAGACTACCACATATCTTTTGGGTGGAAGCAGTAATGTGTGCTTGTCATATTTTAAATCGATGTCCCACAAAGGCATTGGTTTCTATTACTCCTTTTGAGGCTTGGCATGGCCGCAAGCCTTCTGTATCGCATTTTCGTATCTTTGGGTGTCTTGCATATGCACACATACCCAAAGAGTTGAGGAGGAAGCTTGATGATAAAGCCACAAAATGCATTTTTGTTGGGTATAGCCGTGAGAGCAAGGGCTACAGGTTATATGACCCACTATCCAGGAAGATATTCATCAGTCGGGATGTGATTTTTGATGAAAAATCAGAAATATCCATGGCTGGTTATGAGGCAAATCAGGCTGAAAATGATGTGTTTGAAGGTCTACTACCCATGGAGTTTCATTCTACAGTTGGTGATCCAACTCATGAGGGTACTGGACAGCCAGCAAATGATGTAGGTGGTGCAGAAATTCAGCAGCCAAATGAGCCAGAAGCTGAACCAAATATGGGACAGCAGGCACCACAGGTCAGACATATACCTAGATGGTATTTGAGGACATTACAGGACAGCCATTTAGAGGGTCCTCTTGCTGGTCGTACTCGTAGGGAGACAAGGACCAATGAGCATGCACACATCATGGATTTGAATCTGGTTATGGCAGCCAGTTTACAGGATGATGATGAGCCTGATTCATTTGTGGATGCACGAGATAATGTGCATTGGAACAAAGCCATGCAGGATGAGATTGATTCTATTAAAAAGAATCAAACATGGGATTTGGTTGATCTGCCCAAAGGCAAGAAATCCATTGGTACTAAATGGGTCTATAAGTTGAAAAGACATGCAGATGGATCCATTGACAGGTACAAAGCCCGTCTAGTTGCAAAGGGCTATGCACAGAAGAAGGGCATTGATTATGAGGAGACATTTGCTCCTACATCCCGTATGTCGACACTTAGGTGTGTCATTGCATTGGCTGCACATCGTGGTTGGGTTGTTCACCAGTTGGACATAAAGACTGCATTCCTACATGGGGACCTCGAGGAGGAAGTTTATGTATTTCAGCCCATGGGATTTGCAGAACATGGTCATGAGGGGAAAGTATGCAGGCTGAAAAAGGCCTTGTATGGTTTGAAACAAGCTCCACGAGCTTGGTATGCAAAAATAGATGCTTTTCTACTCACTCAGGGATTTGTGAACAGTCCATCAGAGGCCACTTTGTATGTGAAGAAAGAAGAGACAGATCTGCTGGTCATCAGTCTTTATGTGGATGATCTCTTGCTCATGGGATCAAATGATGACAAAATTGCAGCTTTTAAGGAGATACTGCAACAGACATTTGACATGTCTGACTTGGGCCTTGTACATTACTATTTGGGCATACAGTTTGTGCAGGATAACAGAGGCATTGGGTTGTTGCAATCACGTTATGTTGCTAAACTTCTGGAGAAGTTTAAATTTCAGGATTGCAAGCCTATTAGTACTCCTATGGAGCCTGTGATGGAACTGTCACTACAAGATGACAGTGTTTCCTTTGATGCCACTACATATGCTCAGGCTGTTGGGTGCCTCATTTACTAGTGTAATACAAGGCCAGATATTCAGTATGCAGTCTCTCACTTGAGCAGATTCATGCACAGCCCACGGTTGTCACATTGGCAAGCTGTGAAGCGTGTATTCCGTTATTTGCAGGGTACCTCGTCTCTTGGTTTGCTTTATCCTGAGGGGGGTGACATGCAGTTACATGCTTACAGTGATTCAGATTGGGCTGGTGACTTTGATACTAGACATTCCACTAGTGGAAATTGTTTCTTCCTTGGCGCTTCATGCATTTCTTGGCTAAGCAAGAAACAGACCACAGTGGCCACTTCGTCTTGTGAGGCAGAGTACAGAGCAGCCTACACTACTACTGTTGAGTGTGTTTGGCTGCGTCGTCTTATGACTAATATGGATATTTCAGTGGAGGAGCCTACACCTATCTATACTGATAGTCAGAGTGCCATTGCTGTGGCCAGGAATCCTGTGTTTCATGCTCGCACGAAACACATTGAGATTCACTATCATTTTGTTCGGGAGAGACTCCAGGCAGGAGATATCAGTCTGATCTACTGTCCTACAGATCAGAATGTGGCAGACATCTTCACCAAGGCATTACCACGTCCGAAATTTGAAGCATTCCGCAATGCTTTGAATTTGTTTCCTTTTGGTGGATGATGTACAGTGATCACATATCACTCCAGGGGGGTTTGTTGGGTTTTATGCTGTGTATGCACCCAGAGGAGTGCTAGTGATCATCAGTAGGTTACTGGGGCACTTTTTACTTCAGTTAGTGGAGGTTTTTTCCCACAGTTTAGTTCAGTTTCACTTATATGCAGTTTATAAGTGTTTTGGTCCACCCGGCACATTTATGGCCGGACATGTGAACACTTATCCTTAAGGGTCACTATCATGTGGCTATTGTACGAGATTTTTCTATCATTGAAGTATATTGGAAGTCGTGTACTCCTCTCTCTGGTTTTCCACGCTTGCTTGAACCTGTGTAAACCCTAACCCTAACCCTCATTGTCTTCAGTAATTAAGAAGCTAACAAAGCAACACATGATCATACACAAGAAATCAACAGTCTGCTACCCACAGGCTAATGGACAAGCATAGAAACCTGAAAGGAATTATGATCAAGACAATCAATGAAAATAGGACAAATTGGGACACAAAACTACATTTTGCATTATGGGCATTCAAGATAGCTTACAAGAATGCAACAAGACTTACGCCATTTAGCATGGTGTATGGACTGGAAGCAGTAGTGCCCATGGAATTCATCACACAAAGTCTCAGAATAGGTGGCACAAAGATTATCTCCAGAAGAACCGGAAGTTCACAGAATTGAGCCACTCCTTAAATTGGATGAAAAAAGACCGTATAGTGCATGGACAGCTAAGATTGTGCAAAAACGAAGAAAGCTCCAAGTGGACAGGAACACCAAATTCAAAATCCTCGAGGAAGGAGACACAGTTGTGTTATTCTCCTCAAGAATGGAACCTCACCCAAGAAAGTTGAAGATGAGATGGACATGCCCATTCAAAATCATTAGGAAAATGGGAACGAGAACCTTTGAACTAGCAAGCCTGGATGGAGAAAGGTTAAAGAAGCTAGTGGACGGTTATAGGTTCAAGCCTTACCACGGAAGGATGCCAGAACGTGAAATGACACAAGACAGACAAGCACATCAAGAACCAGAAAGCATCCAAGGAGCAAAATCCGAATCCAATCAAGACAAGGAATGGGAATCGGGACAGAATTCTAGAAAGAGCAAAAAGGGAGAAGCACAAGATCTAAAAACAGAAACTGCCGATGTAAATGTAATTTCAGCATGTGTAGAAAGTGTAGAGCCAGCTGGCAATTGCATGGAGGCGATGGGAAAATCGATGGTGGCGCCACGTAAAAGGGTGCATGGATGGAAAGGGAAAGGAGTCGCATCAATTTTCCCACACCACTATCCAGATATAAACAACCTCATGGCCTATGCAATAGGCACTAATAAACAATATTTGAAAAGAATTTTGAAAAATCATGAAAACATCAGGCAATTATGGCCGTACCAAAGGAGGCGTGCACCATGACAACGGTTGGGAGGCACTGCAGTTTCTCACTGAACGCCCGCCTTCCTTGGTTTGTGTTTCTCTATTGTGCAAAAGCTCAATTCCCTACTCTCTCTTCACTAAGCTCCGTTGTGCTACCTGTCCCCTCTTTGCTAAACTTCGTTATGATTCCTGCCTCGTCTCACCCTCCTCTAGCTATCTGTTGCCTAGCAAGATGGTGGAGTTCGAGAACTTGTCATCCACCCTGTACAAAGAAGTAGAAAAACACGCAGAATGGCTCGAGAAGATGGCCTTGAAGGAGTTTGCAAACATGCCCTAGGAGGAGCTCCAACACAATTTCAAGGCAGGAGAACAGTTGGAGCAGCTCCAACCTTCCAATGTCATCACACTGCCCTCAGGAGAGAAGAGGGAGTTCAATTCCTTGTACGTGTTTGAGGTGTTCCACTTGTCGGGCAGAAGGCGAAGTTGAAATCAAGCTTGCAGAAGATGATGATCTCATCACAAAATTCGGCCCGCTAGAAGGAAAAGCCAAAGAATATGAAATAACCGGAACTACTAAAAAGAACAAGCAGAAGCAAATGAGGTTTGTGGTGGAGATGATAAACCTCACTCACAAACCCTACTGCATGTACGAGGAAACGTTTGGCATGATGAAAGCTGCAGAAGCAAGCACACGGGTGGCATGGGCAGAGGTGCTCTACCACAATCTCAAAGAGCAGATCGGGAAGCTCACCAGGCCAAACACAAAAACAAAAATCGGGCCATACCTTCACGCTCTCTTCAAAGGTAAGGTTCAACTAGGAGCAGAGAAGAAAAAGGAGAAAGGCACAAAGGACAATGCCCCTACAAGATCTGAAATCTCAAAGCCTTCCAGAAAGACTCAAGAACCAGCCACCACAGGTCAAGGAAAAAAGAGGTGGTTTGAGTTTGGGGAGAAGAAGGTCAGATCAAGAATTATCTCTGGAATTAAGAGTATGTGTTCATCTTCGATTTTTGGAACATAATCCAAATGATCTAAAACTTGAAAATCACCGTCCACAAACTTCTTGAGCCAAGAAATGTGGAAAGTTGGATGAATTCTATCCCAAGAAGGTGGTAACTCCAACTTATAACTGAGAGATGAGTTCTTCTTAATAATAGGAAAGGGTCCATAATATCTTGGGCGAAGCTTTGGAAAAACTGATTTCACTTTCTTGTATCGATGAGGGGCAATATATAATAATACCAAGTCTCCTTCTTGAAATTCAATATGACGACGACGCTTATTAGCTGTGCGTTGATATTGCTCTTGGACGCTGATCATCTTATCCTTAATCTGTAATAGAATATCTTGCATTTCCTGAATGAGATGGTCTGCTAAAGCCACTTTATGTTGAAGAACAAAGTTGGCAGGAATAAGGGGAGTATGGCCATAAGCTGCTTGAAAAGGTGTCATTCCAATAGCTGAATGATAAGAATTATTATAAGCAAATTCTACCAACGGTAAATATTCTTCCCATGAAGCTAATCGAGACTGAACATAATGTCGCAACATTTCTTCTAAAATCTGATTAACTCGTTCCGTTTGGCCATCTGTCTGAGGATAATAAGCAGAGCTAAAGAGTAAATTTGTACCAAGAGACTTGAATATCGAAGTCCAGAAATGTCCTGTAAACTTTGGGTCTCGATCCGAAACTATAGATTTTGGCAATCCATGAAGTTTGAAGATATACTGTATAAACAATACTGCAATATCTGAAGCTTGGGCTGCTTTCTTGCACGGGATGAAATGTGCCATTTTAGAAAATCTATCAACCACCACAAGAATCTATGTATTGCCTTTAGAAGAACGTGGCAATGAAGTGATAAAATCCATACTAACACTTTCCCAGCGTTCATTGGGAACTGGAAGTGGTTGAAGAAGACGAGCTGGAACTTGTCTGCTAGCTTTCATACCTTGGCACGAGAGACACGTTGTAACAAACTTAATAACATCTTGCTTCATTTGAGGCCAATAGTATGTAGCTGTCAAAAGACGATAAGTCTTGTTGATGCCTGGGTGTGCAGCATAAGTGACCTCGTGATGTTCTTTCACCAATACTCTTCGAACATGAGTATCATGAGGTACACAAATACGGTCCTGATAATATAATAAACCATCCACTATTGTATATGCACCATAAATCTTTAAGTCGGAAGAAGTTGCATTTTGAGAATTGAGAATTCGAAATGCATTTCCAAAATCACGATATGTTAAATAACACCAAAGGATCATACATTCAAGATATCAAGCAGCAATAGTGTCCAAAGCTACAACTTGGACGGGCGCCCGTAATGGTGTGACGGAGTATTTATGGCAATTCCCGCTTCAAGAGCGTGTGATAGCAAGTTCGGATGAAGTCCTAAGTGATGTACTTCATGGATATATTATAAGAGTAGTCATTGTAATAGCATTAGGCCTCTTATGAGCCTAAAGTGCCCGGTCGGCCATAGTTTAAGTGAGTGTGAACACTTATGGCCATGTATATAAGTGAATTTCTCTTATAATACAAGAGACTCTCCCATTGTACAATTGAGTCTTGCTCTTGCTAATATCTCTCCCTAATGCATGCTAGTGAGTGTGTGTGAGTGAAGTGAGGTGAGAGGAGAGACGAGGACCCGTAGTGCAACGTGGCGGTATGACAATGCTCGGGAGACACGGTGGAATTGCTTCTTAAGGAGTTGTAGAGCTTGGAGACCTCGAGTCCTTGAAACTTTGAGGTATATCCATTTCAACTGTAGAAATAGCCAAGACCGAAGCTGACAGCATACGACTGAGGGCATCCGCAACCACATTGGTAAGACCAGGAACATACTCAATTGTCATATGAAAATTGGCTAAGAATTCGACCCAACGTGCTTGCCTAGCATTCATAACTGGCTGCGTGAAGATATATTTCAAAGAATGATGATCTGTTTTTACCACTGAATCCGCACCAAGAAGATAATGTTTCCATGCACGATAAGCATGAACAATAGCTAAAAATTCCTTGTCATATACCGGGTATCGTCCCTGAATTGCAGAGTGCTTATGACTGTCAAACGCAATAGCACGTCCTTGTTGCCTTAAGACGGCACCAGTGGCAATATCAGAAGCATCCGTGTAAACATCAAAGGGGAGAGTAGGGTCTGGAATAGCCATGACAGGAGTTGTTGTCAAAGTTGTCTTTAAATTTTCAAAAGCTTCTGTTGCGGCTTCAGTCGGCATCTCTAAATCCCGAGAGGAGAGGCTACGTACTGGTGAAGCGGCTATATGCCATCCAGTATAGTAGGGGCGATCCTCTGGGACTGGGCTTGCACGAGAGTCTGCTACTGGAGAAGAAGGTACAGGAGTATGGGCAGCTACTCGTGTCAGGGTGTATACTCCGGTGTAGAGGGGCGCACCGTGAATGAAGATGGATGAATGTCCTCAGAATAGGTGCAATATTCATGAAAAATGATGCTACACTCGGGGAGGATAGCGCCCAGATAAGGATGACGCCTGAGCATAAAACAATAATGATCCAAATCCTGTGCAGAAGTACAAACACGTATAACCCACACGTTCGAATTCTCGGAGGTGAGAAGTCCGTGTGGCTATCTGTATGCGGTAATGAGTGGGCTGGAAATAGGGAGGCACACTCACTAGAACAGGGGCTGGGGCTGGTGGAGAAACACGGGTAGGAGAGGGCACTATGGATTGAGAGGGTGTATCCTGTAAATAACTAAAGTCATAGGTTTCCTCTGCCATAAGCCGTCGGAGAAGAGGTAGTGTGTGTCCACGTGATCCCGTAAAAAAGGTATTGGCCCCAGAGGAGTGGAGAGCCTGCAAAGGAATGAAATGGCGGGTTGCTGATATGTTAATACTCCACTTTATGTGAAATGTGTATACCCAAGAAAATGGAAAGATCACACCTGAAGGAGGTTGCCATTGTATTGCTGGAGAAGAAGCACCAAGGTCGTAGCCGTCAAGCCGCGGAGAATACCATCATAGACCGCAGGAGCCTAGCAATGAAGAAGGCTGCTTTCGAGGAAGAGAGGCGGCAGCAAATTGGCGCGTAGAAGACCAAGGCAGGCGCCATTTCGTAGAAACCCGTATGGTAAGTGTATGGTTTTTTTTTTTAATGTGCTGATCGCTGGCCATGGGGTGCTTTTTTGTTTTTATTTGTTTTATGCGCTGGTCGGCGGCTTGACGTCGGGTTCTCCCTCCCTTTTTTTTTTGTATGCGCTGGTCGGCGGCGGCTGGCCGTCTGGTTCTCCCTTCTTTTTTCTTTTTTTTTTTATGTGCGCGTTGGTCGGCGGCTGTTCTTCGCTGGCGGGTTTCCTGGCTTGCGCTGGCGCTCGTCGTTAGGTGCTGCCGGTTGCTTCACGTGGCTGGTAGAAGCCACGTGTATTAAAAGGCTTAATTATAAGCCTTAAGTTATAAGGCTGTTTTGCTTTATATAATTTTTTTTTATGTGAAACGTCACGTTTAAAAGAAAACGTGAAAAGGCATGGCTGTAGAGAAATACCACTGTAAAGCTTTTATAGCTTTGTTAACATGATTAAGACTTAATTAATAAACATAAGACAAATGCTGATAGAAAGATTGAGATGAGATGTTTGCATTGAGACAGGGGCCTTTCTTAAATAGAGGCCGAAAGGGTACAAGTGAAGAGACACATCCCTGGGAAGGGGTGTGGCTCTTGAGCATAGTCACAGGGGACGGAGGGGACGGCAGCTTGGAACGCCGGAACGGCGATTCGGGACGGAACAGGGACGGGGACGGACGGGGATAAACGGACGTCCCCCACATCACGTTTCTCACAGGGACGGGGACTGCGGTCGGGGACGGCAGAGAGCCGTTGCGCCTGCCGTTTTTTGGCAGTTGCGCCTGCCCGTTTCTAGCCGTTTATGGCTGTTGGCTCTTTGAGGCTTGGCCCTCTCTCTCTCTCTTGCCCTTGAGGCTTTCCTCTCTCTCTCTCTTGCCTATCTATATAAGAACAAGCCTCTACAAGGCTACAAGCACACACAAGTTCACAACTCTCAAGGCTCAAGCTTCTTCTCTCTTCCAACTTCCAAGTTCCAAGCTCTAGGCTCTCACACAAGGCCCGCGGGCCACCGCCCTACTATCTAGATTCTAGAATCTAGACTCTCTCTCTCTCTCTCTCTCTCTCTCTCAAGCCTCTTGAGTCTTGACTCTTCCAACTTCCAAGCCTCTAGGCTCTCTCTCTCTCTCTCTCTCTCTCTCTCATTCCTCAAGGCTCTCTCTCTCTCTCTCTCTCTCATTCCTCAAGGCTCAAGAGTCAAGCCATCTTCAACCATGGCATCCTCCTCACGTGCCGGGGCTTCTCGTAGAAGGACAACGGGATGGACATGGTGGGAGGAGGTTAACTACACCACATCCGTTCATGGAGGCGGTTCTCGGCCATGGGTATGCAAGCTTTGCCCGTACCAGCGAACGGGTGGCGCCGACAAAGTGCGATCCCACCTCTTGCATGAGAGTGGGCATGAGGTGAGGTTTTGCACGAATGTCGCGCCCGAGAAGAGACGGGAACTTCTTGACAAGCTTAGCGTCTACGAAGCGGTCGAAGCGACAAGGACACCACGAGTGGCCGTGGATCCCGCGACGATGGGGAGAGGAACTCAAGCCTCTACAATGGACTCATGTGGTGGATCGGGATCATGCACACCATCACCTTCACCATCAAGTCGGAATGTTACTCCATCCACGACACCGGCACCCTCCATCTCCACGGCCTCTCAATCATTACGTGGCCCACGGTGACAATCTACACTTGGGGAGAATTGGAACCCCAAGTTGAAGGAGGAGGTGGATATGGCAGTGGCCCGCTTCTTCTTCCACGACCACATTGCCTTTCAAGCGGCTAGGTAAGTGCAATCGATCATTGCCAATTCATCATTCATGTTTTCATCATCCTAGTCCCCTTCTCATTAGTAAATTACTTTCTTAAATAGGTCGGAATACTTCAAGGTCATGGTTAAGAAGATTGGGGAGTACGACTCAACCTATATGCCCCCCTCATCCGAGAGCTTGCGCACTACATTGCTCGAGAAGGAGAAGCGCATTGCAGAGCAAGCAGCCGACAACACAAAGCGGCAATGGGAGAGGAACGGAGTCTCCCTCATTGTGGATGGATGGAGTGACACCCGCAAGAGGAGTATTCACGGCATGGTTGCATATTCCCGCGGAGAGATGTACTTCATCTCATCTCATGATGCATCCGGCGCTGGGAAGAGCGCGGATGTGCTTGCGGCGGAGTGGGCTACCACCATGGAGATCGTTGGCCCCGAGCATGTAGTGGGCTTTGTTGCGGATGGGGAGCCTTCCAATAGGGCAGCGGGAGCTATTCTCCAAGGTATGTATGGACATGTCACGGTGTCCTTTTGTATGGCTCATTGCCTAAACAACCTCCTCAAGGACATCGGGGCATTACCATGGATCAGCCCGCTCATTGAGGAGGCCAACACCATGGTCTCCTTTGTCCTCAACCACCAAAGACTTCGGCATGAGTTCAACAAGAGGTCCTGTCTCTCTCTCCTCAAATATTCCGACACCCGGTTTGCCTACAACTTTCTCATGTTGGGCCGGTTGAAGGATTGTAGCGGTCCTTAGCGACGAGTTTGTCGCCATGCAAGAGTCCCATACAAACACTGGCCAAGAGTGTAGGCTACGGGCGGATGACGCCTCTTGGTGGGAGCGTGTGAAGACCACAGATGCTATGGTGAGGCCCATAGTCCACCTATTGAGGATTGTAGACGCTATGCAACCATGCATAGGCAAGGTCTACGAGGCCATGGATCGCATGATAGAGAAGTTGAAAGACTTCGTGCCTGACGAAGACAGATACGAGGAGATCCATGCCTTGTGTCTAGGAAGGTGGAATTCCTACTACTATCCATTGCATGCAGCAGCTTATGTGGTGGACCCAGAATTCCAAGGCAACAAGCAGGAGAGCGACCAGGAGGTGAGCGCTGGATGGAGGATCATCTTGGATCGTCTTGTGCCTGATGCATCGGTTAGGCGCAAGATCAGGGACCAGCTTTCGATGTACAGGTCATTTCATGGCTCCTATGGCTGTCATGATGCACAGGTTGACCGCTCCAAAGTTGGTGCTGCTCTATGGTGGGAGGACTTTGGTTCAAATGGACCAGAGCTGCAGCAGCTTGCCATCCGCATACTTAGCCAGGCCGTCAGCTCCTCTTGCTTGGAGCAACTTTGGAGTACCTACAGCCACATTGCCTCTAGGAAGAGGAACCGACTCGGGGTAGAGCGTGCCAATGACCTAGTCTTCGTCAGCGCGAACTTGCGAATGCTTTGCAAGAGCATGACCAAGAAGGCAGATTCCTTCACCGAGTGGGAGACGAGTTAACAAGAAGAGCAACAAGAGGATGAGGTGCAGGAGCAGCATGCCAGTGAGGATGAGATTGAGGATGAGCTTGATGCTTCTTTGGCACAAGCTACCCATGACCATGAGGCGAGCACTTCACGTGGATGATCATTCGTGGATCATGATTCATGGGCCTTACTACTTAGCTCTAGCCTCTAGCCTCTAGTCTTCAGCACTTTTTTGTCATTGACTCATTTGAGTCTGTCCATGTATTCTGCCTCCTTACGGCTTAGTCCTGACTCCTGAGTCATGACTCATTTTGTATCTACTTAATTATTAATATGACTCAAAAGCTTACCATTTTAGTGTAAATTTATGCTCATTTTGATGTACTTTCAAAGTAGAATAAGTGTAGAGTAGAAAAATTTTAAAAAAAAGTTTTTTTTGAGTGTTGTTCCCTCCCCCGTCCCCGTTCCCTACTTATGGCCGTCCCCCGTCCCGTCCCCCGTCCCCCGTCACCGTCCCCCGCTCCTTGTGACTATGCTCTTGAGTCAACGGTTATGTCCTTTGGACTTAGGGGTGTGCCTTTTAATGAATAGACATGTCCTTTGATAGTGACCCATGTGTAAGGGTGTGACCCTTCACAGGTGTCCTTTCAGTTAATAAGGGATTAATGAGTAATTAAGGAGAGATTAAGAGAGTTAGTCACAATCGTGACAAAGGCGGAGACACATCTTGCAATGCTGGATGCAGAGGACTATCCAGAAGTATATGAGGTGGAGGCAGAGAGGATGGAACAATGGGAAACACATGCAATGGAAGACCTCAAGGAGGTGTGGGGGACATACTTGGAAAAGTTGAAATCAGTAATGGCAGCACCACACCTGCATGTAAACAAATAATTCCTCATCAGCCAGGAGACACGAATCCAGACGGAGGGTCAAGAGATCCGGATCCGGCTACATCCTCAGGCCCGGAATCAAGAAAGGCTTCGGAGGCCCCAGCGTCGAGTGGAGCTAAAAAGGAAGTAGAAGGCAGTAGAGGTGGTGGCAGCAAGTCTGAAGAACTGCAAAAAGAGAATGAGGAGCTGCGGAAAAGATAAAGAGATAGTGTTGTGGCCCAACTCTGCATTGGATCAAATCCCGGCAAATGAGCTAAAAGAACATGCATGGGCGGCCACAAAGAAATTCGAAGAGAAAGCGAATGATGAAGCAACACTACAGGTTCAGGTGGAGGAGCTGGAGGTGCTCATCGAAGAATACAAGGAACAACAAAAGCAAGATGGCAAGACCATCAAAACGTTAATGAAGGAAGTAGAGACAACTACGCCCACAAGGGTGACAAGGGGCAAGGCAAGAAAAATGAGTGTTAATGAGCTTAATGTGGTGGCATTAACAACTGCCAATGCAGAGATCAAAAAGAGAGCAAAACAGTTGGATACCATGAGAAAAGCCCATGCCGAAGAACTACAGTCCAAAGACAAAATGATTCGGGATTTCCAAGGCTGGGCCAACCGAGAAAAAAGGGCAAAAGATTAAGCTGCAAGAGGAGTTGGGGCAGAAAAGCCTGAGCACTTGGAAAGAGACAGCCCTACAATGTATGTAGCAATTGGTGCACTCTTTACAGCAAGTAGGAACCCTGAGGCCTTCCAACTGGGACGACATAGCTAAGTTCATGACTAAGTTGGAAGCGCCTATAGAGACAGGACCAGGCCACAAGGAGACAAGCCCTTCCCCAGGAGAAACGCGAGGCCGGATCCAGAGCCATGCAGGGAAGCGGGGGTAAATTCTGACTAGCGGATCTGGGTGAGGAGGCAACGGCTCAATCAAAGAATGGCACTGTCAGTGCCCCTCACCAATGGAGTAAGCTAGCAGAGACATCAAAGAGAGGGTCAAGGTTGAATCAATCCTAAATACTGCCCTATGGGTGGAAGTGGAGCCAAGGCAGTAGAAGGGGCACAAGAGAACTGGAACAAACAATCTTTGAAGATGATGCCATCTGTCCGAAACACAGAACCCCATGCCTTTGTAGCTAACATGGCGGTGGCTGCGATGACGAGAGCCAAGGCCAAGTATCCAAATGCACAGCCTATCGAAGTGCAATTCAGAAGGGCTGATGAGTGAGCCATGGAAAACTGAAAGAAAAAGTAACATGAAAAACATCTAACAGGACATGTGATCTGCTGCAAATGATCCTATGTACAGTGAGATATGCTACGATCAGCTAATGACAATACCCGCCTTGGCCAAAACCGATCTGATGGTGGAATGAATGTCAAGCCTTTGTGATGGGAGCGTGACATGTCAGCGGAGAACCTCACGAATCTGTCTCTGTGTGGTGGAGGGTCCTGATGCTCTGGGTCGAGGACGTCTCGCTCGCGGAATGGATCGAGCTCTCTCACTAAGAACTCCTCTGGGGCGTGGACCTAGAGCGTGGGTACGGGTGATGGGCTCTGATGTCGTAGTAGAGGAACTGTTGTGGGCAATGGATTCCGATGTGGATGTATGTACCACAAAGAAATTTGTGATGGCTCTCTGTGAGGTGTCCTCTCGAAGCCAAGACTGTCTCTCAGCATGCTGGCTCAACACTACATCCCTGTGTCGTCTCAACTCCATCAAGTACATGCCCAAGCACCCCTGATCCTCAAACAGTATCACCCGTGTGAGTGGTCCGAATCCCTCTCGGAAGAGGGTATGGAATCTCCCCCGTATCTCATAGTAAGCCGGGCAACTGAGCATATAATGGGTCTCATCCTCTACTGCTCCTGTGATGCATATTGTGCATGTCCTCTCCTCATTTGGGATATCCTCAGCACTGCCAGTCTCTACTCTGAGGCAGTGAGAGGATACCCTAAGCTGGCCGATCGTGATATACATGGCATGTGACATGTGTATCTGTATGTATCCCGGGATCTCAAAGAATCCATCCTCGGAGAGTCTCAAGAAGTGATCTCTGTAGAACTCACACTTCTTACCAATCTCTAACGGAGACACCCATGTCTGGTGTATGTGTAGCCCGAGTAGATCTAACCGGATGATCCGGTTGATCTCCTAACGTGAGAGATCAAGGTATGGGGAATCCAAGCTATACTGAAACGAGGGGAGACGGTCCATCTGCATGCCATGTGCATGAAACCACTCGAGTACCTCAGAGTACCATGCATGTGTCGGTAATGGTAGCGGCCGTGTCATTGAGGAGGAGGGCAGTCCAGCTCGTCTCAATCGCTCCCTCTCCCTCCCGCCTTATAATTGCATAGAGGACTCTAGTGCTAGTCATGGGAGGCAATCTCTGTCAAGCATGTATACATGCTGAATATAAGTGACAGTTTGAAAAAAGGGCATCTGTAACCAGTGGTGCCACCCCAAACTCTGCATGTAGAATGTCATGTGGTACAGATGGCTTACTCCTAATCATGCGTGACAACATCATCACCTATAGCCTCTCTATGCTCCTCCACTGATCCTTCCCTAGGCCTGGCCCCCAAAGGGCTGCACCATACATAGCCGCTTGTTATACTAGAGTATCAAAGAGCCAGCACTTAGTGCGGGGTTCTTGGAAATGTGCCTAGAAACACTCTCTCTCCAAGGCTGAGGAAGATGAGTTGGCTAAACAACTCTAGACTATTTGAGGATGGGCCAGATCCATCCAAGTAAATCACCTTGGGGTGCGCCTATGTTACTTAGGAGAAAGAAGGATAAAACTTGGCGAATGTGTGTAGATTACAAGAGACTGAACAGATCAGATGACCTGATTGACCGTTTAGTAGGAGAGAAGCATTTCACGAAGATAGATTTACGTACTGGTTACCACCAGATACGTATTCATGAAAGGCACATCGAAAGAATCGCCTTTCGGACTAGGTATGGCCATTACGAGTTTCTCGTATTACCTTTTGGGTTGACCAATGCTCCAGCCACTTTCCAGCAAATAATGAACGATCTTTTTCGTGAACATTTGGGAAAGTTCGTGGTGGTGTTCCTGGATGATATTTTAGTATACAATCATACTCTCGGGGATCATGTTAGACACCTCACGATTGTCTTGATTATTTTAAGACAGAATCGACTGTATGCTAAATTCAGTAAATGTGAGTTTTTCATAATAGAGATGGGTTGAGCATTGACTATGATCGAGTGCAGAAGGTTTTGGCTTGGCCGACACCGCAGACGGTGAGACAACTTTGTTCTTTTCTCGGTTTTGTTGTTTTTCTTCGAAAATCTCTGCGGGAGTACTCTCAGCTCACACTACCAATGACCAACTTGTTGAAAAGTCATGGACGTAAGTCGAATCAGCCTATCACTTTGAATAACGATTTGGATACGGCCTTCAGAATTTTGGAAAGATAAAGTCAAGGAAGCACCTCCCTTAGCACTGCCTGATCCTAGTCGGCCTTATGTTCTTGAGACCGACGCAAGTGACCATGCGATCAAGGCTGCTCTATTCCAAGATGGTAGACCTGTTGCTTTCGAGAGTCGAAAGCTGGACGACACTCAATCTCGTTGGCCAACCCTTGAGAAAGAGCTTTACGCTATCATTTACACTCTCAAGCTTTGGAGGCATTATTTATATGGCTCCAAGTTTGTGGTACTGACTCATCATCAGTCAATCAAGTATGTGTGTGATGCGGATAATTTGAGAGGTCGAAAGGCTAGATGGACAGAGTTGATGCAAGATTTTGATTTTGAGATACGCTATCGCAAGGGGTCCATGAATAATGTAGCAGATGCGCTTAGTCAGCTCACAGAGGTGAATACTTTGTCATTCACCGAGATTTTCACAAACTTATTTCAGTCATTGAGATTGCTTTGCAAGACTGATAGTTATTTTGGTCCATATTGGCAGAGGATCCAAGACGGGAGCTCATTGAGCGACCAAGAATCGAAGACTGAGCAACCTACGATTCAGGCTACGGGAGACCAGTGGATGATTCGGAATGGTTTACTATTCCGTAATGACAAAATTTGTGTACCACACATCCCGGACATTAGGTCCAAGATTCTTAAGGAATGTCACAACACCCCTTCTGCTCGACACCCCGGGGTACATAGGACTTTAGCTTTAGTGAGACACTTTCTATTGGCCAAAGATAAATGGGTATGTAGAAGATTATGTCCTCAAGTGTCAGATTTGTCAAGCGTATAAAGCTGAACGCTTTAGACGACGGACTGGGATGTTGCATCCTTTGCAAATCCTAGGTAATAAGTGGGAAAGTATTTCCATGGATTTTATTACAGGATTGCCAAGAACACGTCAAGGCCATGATTCTATTTGGGTTGTGGTAGACCGCTTGACAAAGATGGCTAGATTTTTACCTACACGAAAGGCTGTTACAACTACGCAATTAGTAAGGCAGTTTATCGAGCAATTGTTTAGACTGTATGGTTTACCGTAGGACATAGTCAGTGATAGGGACTCTAAGTTTACAAGTGACTTTTGGAGGCTTGAGAAGTTGGAAACAACTTTGAATTTGAGTTCCTCAGATCATCCTCAATTTGAAGACCATACTAAAAGGGTGAATCGGACTTTGGAAGACATGCTTCATGCATATGTCCCCAAAAGACAGGGTTCATGGGAGGATTATCTTCCTATGTTAGAATTCGCATACAGCAGTATTAAGCATACGAGTACAGATTTTAGTCCTTTTATGCTTATGTACGGGTTTCAACCTACATCACCTGTTACCGTGGTATTTCCACGACTTCCGCATGATGCAACGCGTACCTTTTTGCAAGACATGCAAGAAATGTTACAAGTTGCGAAGGAATCTATTAGAAGCGCTCAAGACACAGAGAGATTTTATTCTAATAGACATCATTCACCGAGAGAGTTCTCTAAGGAACGATGGTGTATTTGCGAGTTCCGAAAGATTCCGAGACTTTGCGGACAGGCCGATCTCCGAAATTATCCCCTAGATACCACGGACCATTTCGAGTTAAACACCGGATTGGTTCAATTGCATATGAACTGGACTTGCCTTCTCATGTGAAAGTTCATCCCGTATTTCATGTTAGTAGACTTAAGTACTCGGTGGAGCAGACCAATAAGTTACTCCTCAACAATTCATAGATGTCAAGGATATGACATTTGTGCCACACAAACTGGAAAAGATTCTTGGATTTCGTGAAAGAGCATACGCTACTCACGGAATACAAGATCAAGTGGAAGGATCGTGCTGAGGAGGACGCTACATGGGAGACACTGACAGAGGGATTACCCTAAGTTTTTAGGGAGCTCAGGAGTGAGCCCATAGAGGAAGGGGAGTATGTCATGTGCACAAAGTGTATCTACCGTGTGCAGCACACACACAAGACTAGCTTCGAGGCTTGGGGTAGCTTGGAGCTAGGCAGGCAGATTGGCAAGATGGGCTAGGAATGGACTGACGGGTAGGCACCCATGTGTGGACACCCGGTGACTAGCCAAGAGCCTATAAAAGAGTGACCAAGGTCAATCAATCAATCAAAGTATCGCGAGGCTATGCGAGAGCTCTGTGGTCACGAGCCTAGATCATGCAACCGAGGCCGGCAATAGTCTTGAGGCCCGGGAGGGTAGCTCCATGGCGGTATGGGACGTCATGGGGTAGAGACTGGTCGGTACGTCTAGCTAGTCAGCTCAGCTCGTAGCTCGGTGGGAATAGCCAAGACTTGTGGGCTTTGCCCGGGGCTCAGGCTGTCGTGGTTGGGTGGTGTGTAACTCGCACGCGGGATGTGCCGGGGGGACTAGGGCCTTTTACACACTTGTTGATACCATCAATGCATATTAAAACATTTAAACATGGCCACAGCCTTAACACATATCCATCATCACTTTGCATAAAACATAAAGCTGGACAAAACATCCACAAATGCTGAAAATGGAGCTTGCACGTGTGACACCGCATAGAGGCCGGAATGGGCCGACCCCCCCCTTGGAGTATTTTATTACCCATGGAGAATAATATCATGTACAAGCTTTGAGGGCCTTACTCTCCCCACGGGAGATGCCAGATTTTCCCTATACAAATGCCATAACACAGCCCAACACAAGGCTACCAAGCCGGAACATAGGCTGTAGAAATGCCGAGCCAACAATATAATCCATATACCTCCGTGTGGGTACTGATTCTTCCCCAAAAACCACGGGTCTTCATGCAATAGAGCTGGTACAGCAAGTACAACTCTCCATTTAGCCGGTACATTAGGTACAATTGCTGGTACATCAAGTACAATGGCTGGTACAGCAGGTAGTGGTTGGTATAGCCGGTACGGTGGCTGGTACAACAAGTACAATGACTAGTACAGCACGTACAGTGGCTGGTACAGCCGGTACGGTGGCTGGTACAGCAAGTACAGAGGCTGGTATAGCCGGTACGATGGCTGGTACAGTAAGTACACACACACACACACACACACACATTTTTATGTTGTCCTATAGCATAAGAATGCTATAAATGGTAGAAAAATCCCAAATAATATCTGTTAAAATATGCAAATGCAGGGTCTCATAAAATGACCAGTACAAGCATGAAAAGGTGTATGTAGACCCTCTGGAGATGATATATCTTCCAACATGTTTCTGGTGCAGGGCAACCCCTAGACACCTACTTGCAACCTTTCCGCTGTAAATTCAAGAGGAGGATTCCATGGCTTCTACACCAACTATCATCTCTTCATCTATTCCTCAACTTCCAAAGGAATCCACCTTAGATGGAACCAATTATCTTGATTGGGCACTACAGATGAAGACTCTCCTTCGATACCATCAGCTATGGGGTATTGTTTCTGGTGTTGATGCCTCTCCCGATGCTACTTCTCCTTAAGCCGAGATTGATGCATGGGCTGACAAAGATACAAGGGCTCATGCCTTTATCTTCTTCAACATAAAACCCTCTATTGCTCGTCAATTTGATGACAATGATGAGAAAACTACAGAACAATCGTGGGATACCATCCAAAGGAGGTATCACCGTGAGAACTCTGCTCAAAAGGTGACCTTGGAGAATCAGCTCTCCAACCTGAAGATTGTCGATACTGCTAACATCATGGATTCTGTTACAAAGTTCATAACCATTCAGAAGGAGTTGGTCTCTTTGGGGAGCAAAGCTACCATCATGGATTCTGTTACAAAGTTCATAACCATTCAGAAGGAGTTGGTCTCTTTGGGGAGCAAAGCTACCATCACCGTGAGAACTCTACTTAGAAGGTGGCCTTGGAGAATCAGCTCTCCAACCTCAAGATTGCCGATACTGCTAACATCATGGATTCTATTACAGAGTTCATAACCATTCAGAAGCAGTTGGTCTCTTTGGGGAGCAAAGCTACCACTGAGGACTTTGTCAATCGGCTCCTCGCCAAATTGCCCGAGACTTTCTCTACTTTTTGTGATACTATATCAGTTCTTCCTTTTACTCTTGATCTACATACCATTGTTGGCATGCTTCAGGATAGGGCCATGAGAAAGAAGACCAGCCAAGGTACTTCCAAGACCCTTCTTTAGGCTAAGGGCAAAAGAAAATGGCAGTCCAAGGTTTCCACGAGCAACAAAGGTGACTACAAACCTACCAACAATCCCCCTCATAAGGAACCTGTTATTATTGTGGTCTCAAAGGTCACATTCAGCCTGATTGTCACAAGAAGAAGAGAAAAGGTGGTTCTGCTAAGAAACCCCCGAATCAAACCTCTTCATCCACCAGCCAAACTCAAAAATCCTCTTCCACCAAGAAGAATGTCTTCAGTATTGAGGAGGTTCCCTCTCACTCTCCTGTTCCTTCCACCTTACGTCTTACGGATTGGGTGGTTGATAGTGGGTGTACTACTCACATGACTCCTAACAGGACCATTCTTCATGACATTCGTCCCCACTCTACGACGGTGTCCACTGGTGATGCTTCCAACTTGGAGGCCTCTTCATTTGGTAATGTGCAACTTAATTCTTCCCCGGGCCAACCTTCTACCATTCAGGATGTGCTTCATGTTCCCAAGCTCTCCAACAATCTCCTCTCAATTTTCGGATTGTGGAGAAAGGCTATGGTGTCTACTTTGATAGTTCCATCCTTCAGATCATCAACACCAGCACCTTGCAAATTGTTGCCACAGGTATCCAGGAAGGTGGTCTTTATCGGTTAAAGGACTTTGGTGGCTCTTTGACTGAGTCCGAATCTTATCTGCTGCAACTTCTTCACAGCTATCATGCCTTGGTAGCTCATGTGGATACAAATTTGTTGCATGCTCGCTTTGGGCATCTGAATTATACTTCTCTACAGCTGTTGCATAGTCACAATGCCATGTGAACGGGAACGGGAATGGCCCATGCTGTCCGGAACAGGAACGGCATATAGAAATTAGGGAATGGGAATGCCACGTCAACACGCACATGCACATATATATATATATATATATATATATATATATATATATATATATATATATATATATATATATATATATAGTGTGCGTGCGTGCGTGCGTGCGTGCGTGCGTGTGTGTGTGTGTATACACATTATACATACTACATAGCCATTGTGATTGATCATGAGACTTGACTCATGAGAACTAAAGAAAATAGATCCAGAATCTAGATTCCACAATCAACTAGTGAAACTTCAAACAATACAAAGAGAGGCGCAATGTGCAGGAGTTCAAAGATAGATAAAATGTGCATAAGCAAATCCTAAATGTCAAATGACAAAAAACTAAAAGACGGAGTACAACATATCAAATGTCAAGATCAACAACTAAATCATCATCAACTACTCTAGAAGAGCTCCCATAATCATCATGGTCCATGTCCATAAGCACTGCATCATCATCTGAATCTGAAGAAGAGTGGGCATCAACGAAACCCTTTGCCTCTAGACTGTAGAGCTGACTAAGTAGTCGCATATTTGCGTAGACAAACCAAATCATTGGTTCTTTGTGTAGCAAGTCAGTTCCGCCTTAAGGCAATGTGGCTAAATACACTCCACAATTGCTCCATAGGAGAGGAACTAGCTCCTTGGCTCAAAATATGAATGGCAACACGTTGAAGCTCAGGAGTCCCTACTCCATAATCCTCCCACCATAAAGCAGCAGCCACACTGCATCTATCTCTCTACGCATCTGCTCAACCAAATCTTCCTTGCCTGCTTCTATAAATTGATAATTGATCTTTCCACCTTTTGAAGCCTCTCCAACATAATAAAATTATCGGCAAAGTGGGTTTCAGAAAATTTTAAGATATCCTTTTGGGAAGACCTCTTTCTGAACTCTGAGAGGATATAGTGGTAACGAGTGATAAAACTCACAATCTCTCTCCCTTTCTCAAGCCCATGGCAAATCCCCAATGTCCTTCAACAAATTATTCAGCCCATGTGCGATACAAGGAGTGAATGTGATATGAGGACACCTCAACTCCAACTTTGCCCCTGCCGCTCTATTTGATGCTTATCCATCCTCCTCCTCTATTGGAACTGATTGGCAAAAAGCCACATCATGGTCATGGTCATGCATCAAATGAGCTTGCACACGATTGGCACCTCCTATCTTTATTTGCTTGCAATACCTGCACTTACATTTCCTGGCACCTCCACTTGCATATGTCTCATCCCAGTCCACCCCATGACCAAGTAGCTTGCTTCTTGGACCGCTCGATGCCTAAAGCTCTAGGTGCCATTGAATGATTGTTGAAGGAGAAGAAGATGAAAGTAAGAGGATACTGTGAGCTTCCAAGCCTGGGCCCTGTGAACTTTCAAGTTTGAAGAAGGTCGAGTGACAAGTTACAACGCTCTATTCAATCTCAGGAGGGGTGGCCAGCGACCAGCGCATACACACAGCAGCCCGTTTTTTATTTGTTATCTTGGCAAAAGTACCGTTTGAAGGTACTTCCGTACCTTACATACTATATTAGGTACGTTTGGTACCTTTAAATGATACCTGACGACCGTTGCATTCCCAACCATCACAAGGAACGGCCGTTCTCGAAACAGCAACAGCCGTTCCGACTAAACCGCCACGTCACCACCCGTTCCAAACCGTTCCAACGTGCCATGCACATAGGAAACGCCGTTCCAAACCACCGAGAATGGCGTTTCCAGTTACTATCAGTTGTTGTCTTCTCAGTGGATGGTCAAGGGTCTTCCACCATTGAAATCCTCCCACTCCACTTGTGTGGCTTGTCTTCATGGCAAGCAACACCAAGATGTCTTACCTCACGAGGCTACTCATCAGGCTTCTCATATTCTGGAGCTCATTCATATGGACCTATGCGGCCCCATGCAGACTACTACCCAAGGATGTGCCAAGTACTTTATGCTTATTATTGATGATACTCGCACAAAGTTTGGGTTTATCTCTTGGCAAAAAAGTCTTAAACTTTCTCCCGCTTGCAAGAGTGGGTGACTTTGGTTGAGACTACGATCACACAAAAGATTCGACAAGTCCACTGCAACAATGGAGGAGAATTCATCTCCAAAGCCTTCCATATTTTTTTCTCACAGAAAGGTATAAGCCATTGATTTTCCACACCTCACACTCTTCAACAGAATGGTGTGGTTGAACGCAAGAACAGGACTGTTCAGGAGATGGCCCATCTATATATATATATATATATATATATATATATATATATATGTATAGAGAGAGAGAGAGAGAGAGAGAGAGAGAGAATCCAGGAACATGCCCAAATTCACCTTTTAGGAATGTGCATGTTATATACTCAAGGTAGTCAACCCACAAGACTATATAACTACCAACTCCATTATGCATAGTATGGACTAGATACTACGACATGGCCCATACCATGCTTTCTTCTTCTGATCTTCCTCACTCTTTCTAGGGAGAAGCTATGAGCACTACTATTTACATCATCAAAGGCGGTTTCTCATATGACCCCAGAGGAGGCTTTTACAGGACAGAAAACTTCCGTCTCTCATTTCAAGGTTTTCGGTTGTGATGCCTATGTTCATATCCCTCATTCTAACAAATCCAACCCAAGTCTAGGAGGTGCAAATTCCTTGGATATAGCTCTCATTCCCAAGCTTACAGATTATGGGATCCGGAGTCACGATCCTTGGTGATTTCTTGCGATGTTCACTCTGTTGAACCCTCAAATGATTCTCGCTCTCATCCCGAGCTTATCATCCTCCTTCCTCGGCCACCCCAACTCCACCACCAGCTTCTCCACCATCAACTTCTTTACCCCCTACGTCTCCACCCCCATTTTCTCCTTCCCCGGCTTCTTCTCCTCCTCCTCCTCCTCCTGCTTCTATGCAACGAAGGATTGCCCCCAAGGTTCCACAATGACTGGAAACCACTCTTCGTGATTCTCATCTCTCCAATATGGAACTTCATAAGCTTGTTGATTCTTCAACACAATCTTTGGAGCTTGTGCTACTAGTTTGGAGTAGGAAGACCTTATGGATGACACAGGAGGCTGTCGGCCAGCTTATGAAGCAATATTCTCTATCGGCTGCAGCATTTAATGGGAATTTTTGTCTAGGAACTGGCCAACAGCAAGTCAGCTAGTCCATAAAGGATTTCCAACCCTATAAAAGGGCACACTTGCTCAAGGCTTAGATCATTCAGCCCTCCTATAGGAGGAGTCATAGAATAGGAACTAGATTCGGTTTTCCACTTTTTGATGCGGCAGCCAAGGCTAGCCATGGCTTTGTACACCTTTTTGTACTATAGAATATACTGAATACTCAGCTATCTCTCTCTATTCTCTCCATCTTCTGTATGCATTTTGCATCAAGCATGTTCCAGGATGGTGTTTAGGGCTGAAAGAAGACTCCCAGAGCTTCCGCATGTGACAATTTGACACGGGCACAGAGATTACAGCAACTTCGTCATTCTTGTAACCTCGCCTGATGAGTACAGTGATACAGTCATATGAGCCTACTACAGCTAAAGAGGCTCTTGCTCTTCCTGAGTGGCAAGCAGCCATGGAGACCAAGATTGATTCCATTGAGAGGAATCGTACATGGGAGCTTGTGGACCGGCCTCTGCATCGCGACAGGTTATTGGGGTCAAGTGGGTCTTTAAGACCAAGTTTCATGCTGATGGATCTCTAGACAAACACAAAGCCACATTAGTTGCGAAGGGATACTCTCAGATTGAGGGTGTGGATTATGAGGAAACTTTTGCTCTTACAGCCAAATACACCACCATCCAGACAATTCTTGCTCTTTCTGCTCATGAGCACTGGCCGGTTTATCGAATGGATGTCAAGTCTGCCTTTCTTAATGGTGACTTACATGAGGAGGTGTATGTTGAACAACCTCAAGGTTTTCAGGTTCTCAGACATGAGGGTAAAGTGTACAGATTGTACGAAGCCCTTTATGGTTTGAAACACGTACCCAAGGCATAGTATGATAGGATTGATGCATTCTTTCTTTCCCTTTGATTCCATAGATGCTTTGTAGACAGCAATCTCTATGTCTTTGCTCATGATGCTTTGCTCTATTTGATTGTCTTATATGTTGATGGTTTATTGATCACTGGCTCACATCTTACCAAGATTGCATAGCTCCGGTCAAATTTAGCTCTCACCTTTGAGATGATAGATTTAGGACTTCTCTGCTACTTTCTTGGGATGGAGGTCTATCAGTCTTCTGATGGAGTGTTTCTTAGCTAGTACAAATATTTGCAGCAGCTCTTGGAGACATTTGGGAGGACCGAGTGCCATCCAATTTCTTGTCCAATGCATCCTAACTCCAAGCTCTCCTGTGATGATCCCTCTCCCCTCTTTGAGGACAGTACACAATATCGGAGGCTTGTTGGTTCTCTTATTTATTTGACTTATGCCAAGCTTGACATTTCTTACAGTGTCAAGCTTGACATTTCTCAATCAATTTTCTTCCACTCCTCGACATTCTTGTTGGCAGGCCACTCTAAGGGTTCTCCGATATTTATCCGGTACCTTGGACTATGGTCTCTGTTTCAGAGAAAGCACTAAGCTTGTCGGATACTCTGATGTTGATGGGACAAGTGATCACCATACTCGACGATCCACTTCTGGTTATTGCTTCACTCTTGGTTCCAATCTTATTTCCTTGAGATCCAAGAAGCAGAATACAGCATCATTATCTTCTACTGACGTTGAGTACCGTGCTCTCACACGGACAGCCAGAGTGCCTTGGTGTTGGCTCAAACTTCATCCTTCCATGGCAAGACCAGGTCCACTTTCACTTCAAGCTGGTCACCGACACCATAATTACACTGGAGTATTGTACTTCTCAAGACAACCTTGCTGATTTCTTAACCAAACCTCTTCCTCGAGATACTATTGATCAGCTCCTTACCCGTATGGGAGTCCGACCCCGTGCTGGAGCTGAAAGGAGGTGTTGGACATGTCATCTCCAACTTTCTTTTTGTAAGCCCAACGGAGCGTGCAGGGACAGACTCAACCACGTGTCCAAGAAATAAAAATATAAAGAGAGAGAGGGGAGAGAGAAAAGGAATGGGGATCTTGCACAAAATACCACATTGAGCAAGCAACAGGCCCCACCCCCTTTTAAGAATTTATTCAGGAACAATCCACGGGCACACTGGCCAAGATCAATACAATCAATGAATACAAAACAAACAAATATGCCAATGTAGGATATCCAAGTTGATGTCGATGTTGATGCACAAGATTTCTGATGTCGAGCACACCACGGGAATGACCCACAAGTATCTCTCACCAAGCTAGTACCAAATCCAATATCCAAATCCAATGAATCCAAGTCCAAGTCCACATCCAAGTCCAAGTCCCATAACCAAGTTCCACATCATGTCCAAGCTTCATGCCCAAGCTATATGTCCAAGCTTCATGTTCCATGTCCAAGCTCTATGCCCAAGTTCTCCATCTCTAAGATCTATGTCCAAGTCCAAGAAACACTCGCTCATCCCATGAGTAATCTCCACAACTCCTATAGCCTTGTCCATGAAGAAAACCATGAAAAAGCTCTATCTCGCAAGAAAACTGATATAAAACATGTTTTAATGGTTTTTGGACGGTAAAAACATTCAAAAAGCTGTTTTTAGGGTTTTTGGAGCACTTTTTGAAATTTCTGTCCGTACATGCGCCCGTATCGCCCATGCATATGCCCATACAAGTCTAGGGCTAACCGTACATCTGAAAAGCAAGTTGGAGAAGGTGTTGATGGCGAAGAAGAAGCTCTCCATGATCGTAATGATGCCCACACACACTCCACAATCTCCTTTAATCTTCAATGATCTTGTTCAAGGTACTACAAGAGAAGTCCAATCCTTTTTATACTTGTAAGAGACCCTGCTTTTTGCCAAAAAGCCTTCATGCTTTTGCTTTGCCTTTTTATGCTTTGCTTTTCTCTTTTTACTTTTATTAATAAAATATTACTCAACTTTTGGTGCTTCGCTTTTCTAACTTTAAGGCCTTGCTTTTTGGCTTTGGAGCTGCTTTTTGAGAAAGTGCCTTTTAGCTTTTGGTCCAGCTCAGTCTCCTCTTTCCAATGGTGCCCTTGGCTCGCGGTCAATCCTATTTGACTTTTTGCTTTTTCTTGCTTTTTGACCAAGAATGGTGCTTTTTTTTAATCAAACCTTATGGACCCTGTCCCCATGTCTTCTTCCACCTGTCTGGTATCCGGGCATGGATTTCATTATGTGAAATAGAGCTAGGAGGGCCAAATAGTTACACTTTTACTCCATTTTGTGTCCCTTTTTATCCAGATATTTATCTAATGTCATTAGGGATTTTTTCAATATTTTTTAGGCTATTTTAGGCATTTTTATCAATCGTGGACATTTGTCCTCCAGTCCTACAGGCCGACTGGCGCTCTACACATATGTATATAAGCATGGACATTGTTCATTCATAATTCATTCTATACTTTCAGTTCTTGGCTCAAGTATTGGATCTCTCTTGGCTGTCTACTCTCTCTTGTGTGATCTCTACTTGCTTCCACTTCATATTCACTTATTACACTATTGCATGACTTGAGTGAGAAGAAGGCAATGTACAAATGGACAAAAGCTGAAAGTGATGCCTTTGTACAGCTTAAGGATGCCATTATCACGAGACCCGTCTTGGTGATTCTTGCATAGGCTATTTAGTGTCGAATGTGATGCATGTGGCAGTTGTAATCGGGGTTGTTTTTAATCAAGAGGGCCATGTTGTGGCTTATGAGAGCAGGAGATTGCATAATGCCAAGCTCACACTTGGGATTTATGAGAAAGAGTTGTTGGCTGTAATTCACACCCTAACTGTCTGGAAATACTACTTGTTAGGGATTAATTTACAGTCAAAACTGATCACCAAAGCTTGAGGTGCTTTCTCACCCACGGCTTGAGGTGCTTTCTCACCCACACCAAGCTCTCCAAGAAGCACATGAGGATGGCGAACTTCCTCTCCATGTTTCATTTTCAGATTTCGCATACTCCCGGGAAGAAGAATGTGGTTGCCAATGCCTTGTCACAAAAGCCTTATGTGGTAACAATTGATATTGCTTCACACCTAGGATGAGTGAAATGTATCATTTGGATGAGGATTTTGAATGCATATGGGCTGATTTGCAGGCTGGTACAGCTCATGCTCATTTGTGATCAAGGATGTATACCTCATGAAATACAATTGCCTATGTGTGGTCAAGAACATGAGGCAAAAGGTCTTGGTCCTTGGATGAATGCCATGCTCCTCCTTATACTAGTCATATAGGTATACTACCTACAACTCAAATGGTTCAGAGGTATTTCTATTGGCCAGGCATGAGAAAAGACATTGATATCACAAAGGTCCTGGTGTGGACTCATGGAAGAGCATAGAGAGACTACACGTAATGATGCTATCACATTTGATCACGAGAAAATCGGTGCCACATGTTATTGTGCTAGCAGAGTTTGGGGCAGCCCCCTTGGTCATGGATGCCCTCTTCCAGACCATCACGTACACTCAGCATGTTTATACACTTACTAGGGACCGTCTCTCGAGACTGGCACTTGAGTCATCCCTTCAGTTACACCAGGCGGAGGAGAGGGAGAGGAAGAGAAAGGCATGCTAGACCGCCCTCCTCATCATCAACAGTTACCACCATCATTACTAGCACCAGCATGGAACTCTTAAGTGGTTGAGTGGTTTGACACACATGGCCTCCAATGGACCGAGCATCAGAACATGTACTGCTCCTCATCCTCCAACTCTCCTTTAGTGCATACTTTGCATATCCGGTCCTTTGTGAGAGGTGCTCGGCTCTACCAATCTCCACTCTAAGGCGGTGGGAGGATACACTGAGCGTACCAATCGCTATCCACATCGCATGTGACATGTGTGTCTGTATGTATCTTGATCTCTCAATGAATTTGTCCTGGTCTCTATAGAACCAGAGCTTCTTGCGAAGCTGTGGCGGGGGCACCCATTCCCGATGTATGTGAAGCCCAACAAATCCAACCGAATATTACGGTTGATCTATTACCGTGAGAGATCCAGGTATGGGGAGTCCAGGCTATACTGAAAAGGAGGGAGGTACTGTGAGATCCAAGGGAGATTTCATTCTCTCTTCTGAGATGCTTTCTATCCACTCTCACAGGTAATTCAATATGAGGACCAGAGATGCCAACACTCACACGCCAGAGAGAGGCAATATTGTGGCAACACTCCGAGAGGCAGACTCAGCACAACTCATCTCAAACTATCATCATAGATTTCTCTGACATACGCCCCCATACCTCAGAGGCCACCACTCCCACACACAACCCCTGGGTCCCACGCAGCCAGGAGGTTACTAGTGAAAGGGTTCGATCTATACTGCATGCGAGACATCCCCGGCCCCGTTCAACATGATTGTATACTCCATGCATATAGCTTTGCATTCTCCTAGTAGTAGAGCTCCATCACCTCCCCCACTCATTGTACTTATTGCACACCCAGATTCAGCTTTTTAGTTCAGTACTTTTTCATTTTGTTGGGATGACAGAGGATACCCCACACAGGTACACTGATTTATCTCATAGGCTAATAAAATCTTTCTTTCTTTCTTTCTTTCTTTCTCTCTCTCTCTTCGCTGTTCGCCGCCCTCTCCCGCCTGGGCTGGCTCGCTATGCTGGCCCACTCCTCACCCTTCCTGTCCCCGCCCACCCTTCCTCAGGCCCCCAAGGCAGGAACATAACTCTCTCTCTCTCTCTCCTCCCTACCTGTGGGAAGTGCTGCAGAGTAAGCTCGAGGAATGGCTCCAAGTCTCCAAGAGAAGCTCGAGGCCCTCGAGACAACAATGAAGGCACTAATCAAGGAGAACAAGAAGACACCAATTCCAACCTCAATGAGGTGGAGAACAAACTACACCGGCACATCATGGCCCTCGAAGCACGGGCCACGGACCTTGAACAAGAGAACACAGCACTCAAGGAGGAGGTGAGTGCATTGAAAGTGGAACTGGTAGCCGTCAAGAACACCGAGAAGGAAGAAGGGGAGATCAATGACAACACTCTCACGGCCATCAAAGAAGAGATCTCCAAGGAGATCACAAAGGACATGGAGGGAAAACTCGAAGCCAAGCAGTCAGGATGGGTTGAGGTGCTGAAGAAGAACATCCGTAAAGAAGTGAGGGAGGAGACTCAAAGGGAAGAACACTTGAGGAGGAGAAGATGAGGCATGCCCGCCACCTCAACATTCGAGTCAAAGGTATAGCCGAGACACCCGAGAGAAAGATGGACAGCTTCTATGCATGAAGCTCGGCTATAGGGAAGAGGACCCTCTCCCCTTCACCAAAGCATGGAGAGCCAGGAAAGACTCAACACGCAAGCGAGCCCTCATCCTACAATTTGCAGGAGAGACGGAGAGGGTCACCTTCATGAGAAAGAGGGTGATTCTACGAGGATTACAGGGAAATCCCATCTATTTGGATGACAACCTAAAACATGCATGCCGAGAGTCCTACAGGCCCGGAAAGAGGGCAAGAGAGCATTCTATCGCGATGGCCATGTCATCATCGATGGCAAGGCCACCGATTAGCGCCAGGCGGCCTATGGGACATCAGCTATGGAGGATCCAGATTCACAGATACACATAGCAGTTTGGAACTGCAATGGAGCACTTTGGACACATCCTGGGAGGATGGAGGAGGTCATGGAGGGACGGGACATCATACTACTTACAGAAACGCACCAGAGCCCAGAGAGGGGGCTACCCAAAGTAGAGGGCTATCAATGGGAGTTTACATACAGGGGGACCACACGACAGAGCACATTGAGAGGATCTGGAGGTATAGCGGTACCATTCAAGCGAGAGCTACAGGAGCGCCTACACATGGTAGCACGTGACCGAGAGGCTAGATACATGTGGATAGACAGCAACTCTCAGCAGATAGGGTGTTATACATTGCTCTATGCTACTTCTCTCCTAGAGGATCAAGATATGCCATGACAGCAGAGGATGACAGTAGAGGCAAGGAGGAGGACACAGGGCCATTGGGAGAGTCACCATATGCAGCCCTTTTAGATGAGATCATACACTACTCCAACCTGGGGGAAGTCCTCCTTATGGGGGACTTCAATGCACGGACACAGAGCCGACAGGGCGACATTTATGATTTCGAGCACCCCGAGGTGATGCACACACTAGAGGTGGAGGACACGGGAGCCTACAGGGTGTCAGAGGACATGGGGCCAAATAACATCAGATATGGTCATCACTTACTTGAGCTGGGAGCACGACACCATCTCGTTATTTATAACGGGATGAGACAGTGGTTGGCAGGATTCAGGAGCACTGACATGCTTTCCACGATCAAAGGGGGGGGGGGGGGGGGGGGGAAGCACAGTGGACTACATCATAGGGTCCATGGAGACCACACAGGTAGTGACATCTTTCACCATCCCCCCTTGTCCTATTGGTGCGGATCACACGTACCTCTTACTGTCACTGGCGAGCTCCACACCAGCACCCACACAACCCACACAGGGATCGCATACAACCTTCTACTTCACCCATGACTTGGCAGACATATATGAGCATCATGTATATGACAGGCTATTCCAGATGGATCCCCTGTCACCTCTAGACACACTCACCACCCAGCTGTCATCTCTACTACATACGGCTGCCACCCGCAGCTTCCCCCATCATACACACATTGCACGCACTGATAGATCTGGGAGCATGCCCCAGAATCGGTGGTATGATGATGAGTGCAGAGAGCTATATAGACACCTCCGCGCCCAAAGAGCACTGGGGGACCATTACACAGAGACAGGCAAGCCGACAGATGAGGATCCTCACACGCCATAAGAGGCGTGCATATGAGGAAGCACAGTACTGGGATATATACCACCTACTCATGAGCAGAGATGCAACCACTGCATGGCGCAGGATGAGAGAGCCTCGCCCTCGTTCCCCGATTGAGGATCCACACACATGGCACACATATGCAAAGAGCCTCTACCATATCCCTCAGCAGCCACCCATACCACAGCCACATGAATCCCGCCCTACCACCTCTACTTTCTTTACCGCCTCGATGGTAGAGAGAGCTATCCACCGGTTACAGCATGGGAGATCGGCTGACCACACAAGTATACAAAGTGAGCATCTTATTTATGCAGCTGACACACTGGGACCCCTCTTTAATAAGGCACTAGTGGAGGGTCTACCAGCTGAGGGAACTATGCACACCATTGTGCCTCTCCACAAAGCGGGAGACATGCTAGACCCTCAGCAGCCACCCATACCACAGCCACATGAATCCCGCCCTACCACCTCTACTTTCTTTACCGCCTCGATGGTAGAGAGAGCTATCCACCGGTTACAGCATGGGAGATCGGCTGACCACACAAGTATACAAAGTGAGCATCTTATTTATGCAGCTGACACACTGGGACCCCTCTTTAATAAGGCACTAGTGGAGGGTCTACCAGCTGAGGGAACTATGCACACCATTGTGCCTCTCCACAAAGCGGGAGACATGCTAGACCCCAGCAACTACAGGACTATCATGATTGGTCATACACTGGCCAAACTTTATGGTGCAGTGCTCGAGGCAGAGTTGAGCTCATATGCAGAGAAGGAGGGACTGCGAGCACCAGGGCAAGCTGGATTCCGACGAGCTTTCTCCACTATTGACCATATATTCACTATGAGATGTCTGATTGACAAGGCTAGGGCGCGGGACAAGAGATTATACTGCTGCTTTGTGGATTTCCGCAAAGCATTTGACACAGTGCCACGAGAGAGACTCTTCCAGCGTCTACAGTCATTGGGGATCCCATCAAAGATGGTTTCGGGTATCTATGCTTTATATGAGCAGGTCTTCGGGCGCCAATACGATGCCCCGGGGGGCTATCTGATGTTATTGCTAGCACCATAGGTGTGAAGCAAGGATGCCCACTCTCTTCTACACTATTTGGGCTATACATCGATGAGGTGGCTGACTTCATTGGTCACGGTGGTGGGGACGGGGTAGACATCTCAGGTACCACAGTCCACATTATGCTATATGCAGATGATATTATTCTGGTCTCTGAGTCGCAGATGGGACTAGAGCACCATCTCCATGTACTCGATGACTTCTACACACAGAGGGGGCTTATAGTGAACCTTGGGAAAACCAAGGCCATGATTTTCCACACCTCAGGGCCGGTTCGACGACAGGCCATCTTCACACTAGCAGGAGGACAAGTAGAGGTGGTAGACTCATATGTGTACCTGGGGATTACATTTACGACTCCGCCAGGAAGATTTACTATGGCACAGGCAGCCAGGGATAGACTCACACGAGGGTACGCAGCTCTGGCCATGCTAGAGAGACAGTGTCACCAGGCACACTTCCAGGAGCCCCGCACGAAGGGGTGGTTGTTTGACACACTAGTCACCCCTGCTTTGATGTATGCTGTAGCAAATGGGCACCTGGGCTCGCCACCTCCACATGGTCTCAGATAGAGAGGCCTCAGATTCTTATGCTCTCACAGATGATCCGCAGCAAACCCTCCGTCCCACATGACATTGTCCGGACGGAGTTTGCTGCACCTCCTATGCTAGTAGAGGCCCTCTTCCAGACGATCTGCTTCATACAGAGGATCAGAGATATGCCATCAGATCGACTCTCACATAGAGCTTTTGAGGCGTCCAAGCAGCTCGCAGAGAGTGGAGATATGAGATCATGGTATTCACAGATGATACAGTGGCTCACTCAGCATGGTCTTGACATAGATCACCTACCACCTTTCCAGTATGATATACATGCACCACACATCCAGCTCTCTCACAGTGAGACTCACCTACCATTTCACACTATAGCTACATGCTACTGGATAGGAGTTATACCTCTTGATGGTATGGGACATCAAGGTAAAGGTTAGATGTACTTCATTATAATTCATGTGTGCATCCCTTGGGCTCAGGGGTGGTTGGGTGGATGAGTTTATGCCTGATTTATGCATGTTTATGCATAAACATGCATGTTTATGCATGTTTATGCATAACATTTATCTAGAGAGATCGTAGGGTTTAACAAGTGGACTATTTGACTAGGTGGGTAGAAGCCAAGGCAACAAGAAGTGCTATAGAAAACAAGGTGTGTAAGTTCCTATTTGA
Organism: Cibotium barometz; assembly: GCF_041138505.1. Taxonomy (NCBI): domain Eukaryota; kingdom Viridiplantae; phylum Streptophyta; class Polypodiopsida; order Cyatheales; family Cibotiaceae; genus Cibotium; species Cibotium barometz. The sequence continues at coordinate 24,334,096 of NC_141107.1, read as the reverse complement.
GATGCTTTATTGTCATTTTGGAGTCCCTTTAGAACTAATTAATGATCAAGGAAGAGAGTTTAGGGCTGATGTGATGAAGGATCTTGCCGAGATGCTAAGCATAAAGAACATGTTTACTACTCCTTATCATCCGCAATGCAATGGGCTTGTGGAGAGTTTTAATGGTGTATTGCATAATTTGTTATTCAAGCTCATGTGAGGATGGGATCCACATATACACTCTTGCAAAGTTTGGTCACCATTGGATCACATTTGGTTCAATGTGCATTAGAAAGGCCCAATTTTCAATGTGTTATGGCCTTAGAGAGCCAATCTTTTGGATCATCCATTGTGTCACATCCAAGTCTGGGGACAAGCACACTTTGATCTTTAAAGTGTTCTCGCATGTAATGTGGCCTAAAACCTTATAATTACTTAGAAGGTTGGCATAACCTACTATATACACCATTCATTATGCAGGTCACTACTTATGTGACACAACTGTGTTAATCAAATGGAAATGAATGGAATTCAGTTCCACCCCTCAAAATTGAACAGAGTCCTTCGACAGGATTTATGCCAGCGATACACTCAAGAGACTTGGATTACACCCAGTCAGCCTCTACCGCCAAAGATGCTATACTACAGAGATCAGTTTATGCGTATCTCAGCGGATGGATTCATACAGAGACCTGGATACATGGATGTGTACATGCCTCACAGTGCCCGAGTGGTGATTGGCCAGCTCAGAGTGTCATCACACCAGCTTGAGATTGAGGCAAGTAGGGCAGCACGGATCCCCAGAGCATAGAGGATATGCAGACTATGCCAGGAGGAGGTTGAGAGTGAGGAACATTATGTATGCACATGCAGAGCATATAGTGTCATTAGAGAGAGATACACCACCATCTTCAATGGACATCCCTCACTATATGCACATGCAGAGCATATAGTGTCATTAGAGAGAGATACACCACCATCTTCAATGGACATCCCTCACTCCGCTCGATCATGGAGTTCGCAGACCAGCGCAGATTTGGCCAGTTCTTGCTAGAGACACAGCGCCACAGAGAGACACTGCTATGGACTCATACCACAGGGAGAGGTGGGCGACAGCTCCAACTCACTGATTTCTTCCAGAGATCTATCCCAGTGCCTATTCTGACACAAGAGGGGGTTACACTTCAGCGTGCTACGAACCTCAGACAGATTTCTTTAGTCTACACAGCATCCACGTCAGAGACCACCACCCACACTAGCGGTCTGGTCCCGTGCCCAGAGGGGTCCTCGGTGATAGAGCTCGATCTATTTTTGCATAGCCATTTCCGTTTCCGTATCCATTTCCCCAATTCCCATACCTATGTTTGAAATATGCACAAGAATAGAGGCTGCCAAATTGACCAAAAAGATGCAAAACAGAGTTCTCAGAAATCACCAGGACACTTGTCAAACCTAGCACACTTCCATTCAAAATAAGTTTAGACTTTATACTACTAAGACCAGTTATTCAAGGTAACTAAGGAGGCGTTCATTCAGATGACTTGATACTTGGGGGTTCACTCAGCACATGTATTGAGGATATCTATGGGACCCTTCTGTGTCTCATAACACAGGGAAACGCCCATCTAACCTGGAAGCACAGGGAGCTCCCGGAGAGTGGAAACTGTGATAACGAAGTACCTACTACCACTATAGTAGCTTTAAGAAAACCAATCTTCTTGGCTGTTTATATGGATGTCCAAGTCAAAGCATATAATCAATGTCATTCTATTGTGTAAAGGTGATGCTTTGTTTTTGATGTGCCACATGGCAGTGCAAAGTCCTGCAGAATCCCATGTCAACTACTTCTCCAATACACTTGCCTAAGCCTAGAATTTAGCCAAGTTACCTGTAGCAAAACATCAACACTGCCAGGAATCGTTGGTTCTTGCCCTGGGAAGTACGGGAATGCTTGTGCCTGCCATATCCAATGAAGCATGACAAGCCAGCCATCAATAAGAAAACCATGCTTACTTCTGGAGGAAGGAAAAAATCACCATTTAATACCACTACAACTTCTGTTCTCTACGTAAAAAATCTAGTCAAAACATGAACATGGTAGTGTTAAATCCTTTTGACTGCCTTGTGAATTGTAAATATTGCTTACATTACTTCAGTAAACAAAGTTTTACTTTGAACCTGGATCATCTTAAGAGAAGGCAGTGTTAAGACTTAATGGATCGTCTTTAGACTTAATGCACAAGGTTTCGTTATGTGTGTGGTTCCTCTCTAATAATTCTTTCAAGAGAAAGGATCGTCTCCAATCTCTAGTGCCAAGTTAGAGGTTGTTACTGCTTCCAACCAACAAGTAAAAACTGACCTTTGAAAGCAGTCAAAATTTGCACTCTGCTGACATTGATTGTGCCAAAATATTTGGGCAGAGATTCTCAATGGCCAATGGCAAGTCGGTGTTGGTCCAACCATTGTGGATAAAGGCTTCCCAACCATCCAAAAGGAAGTACCTTATATGTACAATTCCCCATTAAGTTGCAAAGGATGTATATGCTGACCCTTATAGATCAATAAGTACTTGTTGCCAACAAAGGGCAAAGGAGTCTACTCCCCCAAATCAACGAGCTGGAGCATCCCCCCGTCTGCACACCTGCATCTCCTCTCCCCCGTCCTCCTTCGCACTGCCCCCTCCTCCCTCCTCCTAAGCACTTCCACCTGCCCTTCGCCCTCTCCCACCCTCCGCTTCTCCCCCCCCCCTCTGCATTCTGCCCTCCGCCACCTGCCCACCCTGCCTCCTGTGCGCCCCGGAAAAAGTCCTCCAAAAGTAACACAGCAAATTGCACCTTCTCCTTCTCACCTTTGAATAAAATCAAAGTACATCTCCATTTTGCTAATCCACTCCGCCAATTCATTTAAAGCAGCAGCTTCTCCCTTGAACTTAGGAATGGCCACTGTATCATTCACATCTCTAAGTTACAGAGTCACCCAGACTCGACGCGCTATACTCAACACAATGCCACTAGGCCTCTTCTTTATATGCCAAAAGCCTCTTTAGTTAGCATAGCCCCATGCTAGTCTCGCTAACCATGCCAAACTAGAATGACATATACCATTGTGCTCACAACCTCAGCTTTCTGGGACTAGGCCTATGAACCAGTCAACCATATGCTGCCTAGCTCAGGCTTCCTAGTCATATTCCTTGTTTTAAATCAAATTCGCCAACATAGTGAAAGTCAAAACATATGAACCATATCAAGAGATCAAACCCCTTCTAAAACCTGTCATAAATGATATGTTCGCAACTTAGAAGGCAGCACTTTTCAAAAAAAAAACTCATTACTAAGCACACAACATGAAATAGTAAGTTGCCAATTTTGGGTTCAACACAATACTAAATTTAGCAAATTAAATGACCTCGTGAATTTAATTCATTAAATAGGAGGGTAATACAAACAGAAAAGGTCCTTGAGTGCCAAAATCAACCACGATTTTATACCATTGCAAGGTACCTTGAAATATGGCACTAGAAGGACTCAGATAAATCAACAGCTAGCCCAATTCCTTTTGATGAAAGACATCAACCTGATCAAGCCACTCTTGGACTTGGCAGCCTTGCACGTTTGGCAGACATGCTGTGGCCAGACTATGGGGGGCATGGTCACCCTAGGAGGACATCATTCGCTTCATCATCCACATCGGAATGCTGGCAAGGTAACTCAAAGATTATGCAGCAGCACTGCACAGCCTTCCTTGTTCCTCAACCCGGATGACGGTTGTATATTCTTGCATTACATGCTCCCAGTGTGACTTCCCCGCCCCCCCCAAAGAAAGGGGGGGAAAAAAAACAAATCTCAGTTTTTACACATCTATGGAGGGTTGTAATCTACCTCCGAGCAAATGCACTTTTGCTTAACTAATAGAAGAAACTCTTTTCAGCCGCGGAAAGGGAAGGGGGGGGCAGGGGGGGGGAGGGGGGGGGGGGAGGGGAGAGCAAGAGAGAGAGAGAGAGAGAGAGAGAGAGAGAGAGAGAAATGAAATGAAATGAAATGATATATTAACGTCTTCAGAAGGCCAAAATGACCTATGAGACCAAAAAGGTTACAACAATTGGTGGATCTGATACAATGTCTGTGTAAGAAAAGCTACAAACAACTAAACGACTAACTGAAACTGAAACAACTATGGGGAAATGTACGATACTAGGAGCTCCTAATGGATAACATCTGGGAGGAAAACTCCAGGAACAAAGGTAAGCATCATACACATCACTATCCAAAGATGTCTCTCATCGGTCGATGGCGGATATCCTCAATGTCCTCCATGGTGAGTACTCTGACTGGACGTCTCCCATGCCGTGCTAGTATGGTCCTGATCCTCTGTTGTAGTCTCCGCCGGTGTCGAGATGGGCCTCTCATCTTGGGGCGCCTAGACCGCCCCAGCTCTATAGCCCGATCAATCAGTGTACCTCTGGTGCGGCTGTACTCTGGGGCTGGCTGCAATGCCTGCTGGCCTGACTGCTCAATCTCTGGTCGAGAGAAGTCTGTAATCTGCCTCTGTAGGTGTCTCTCCCTCTCTGATCCCCTCCCTCTCAGGAGACCCTCTCTATGTCTACGTAGCTCCAACAAGTACAATCTGAGGCATCTCTAATCCTAGTATCTCATGACTCTAGAAAGTGGTCCGAAGCCCTCTCTAAACAGGCAGTGAAAACGGCCTGTATCTCATAATATACTGGACAGTGACATATGTAATGTAACTCTGTCTCTGGCTCCATCTGGCAAAGGCTGACAAATCCTGGCCTTAGCTGGTACTCCTCTGAATCTGCCAGTCTCAATCTCTAGCTGGTGTGAGGATGTGCGCATCTGACCAATAGCACACCGTACCCCATGAGAAAGATGAGTATCCATGTAGCTGGGTCTAATCACAAACCCATCCTCCGTGAGCTAGAGAAGATGATCTCTATAGAAAGCCATCTTCGTACCAAGCTCATGTGTCGGCTGTATCCATGTCCTTCTAGTGTCCAGCTGAGTCAAGTCCTGCCTGATAAGTCTGGTAATCTCTGCCCGTGTGAGAGAGAGGGAGGGTGCATCCAGGGAGTACTGAAATGGAGGTAGCCTGTCCATACTAAAGCCATGCAGTTGGAACCAAGCTGTCATCTGTGCATACCAACATGATCCGTCTCAATGTGATGCCAACTGTCGTGAAGACTCCAGGGCTAAGCGAGCATATCTGTCTCTAGGGAGAGCCCAAGTGCTATGTATAAAGGAGACTGATCGAGTGAGTGCCTCTACTACCAATGGGGGGGCAGCCATCTCTGCACGGATAATATCATGTGGTACGGAGGCCTTGGCCCTAATCATCCGGGAAATCATAGAAACCAAGGACCTCTCCATACGTCTCCATCCATCAGTGCTACCAGCTCGCGGCTGTGGTGATCCACTGAGGGTCCCCATATCTCCACTCCATACAGCATGGCTGAAGTGACCAAAGTGTCAAAGAGCCAGAGCTTTGTTCGAGGTTCCTGAAACTGAACCTGCGAACACATCCTCTCTAGTCTCCCCAATGCTGCATAAGCTCTGGTCAATCTGGTCTCCGCTACTCTCCTCAAGGAAAATAGTGGGCCACTAAAAACCACACCAAGGTAAGTATATGCATCTATATACTCCACTGTCTCCTGACCATATGTAAAGGTGGGTATTGACCTCCTAACCCACTATGCTGTGGTGTTAAACACCATCACCTTGGTTTTACCAAGGTTAAGAGACAATCCACTGTCCTGTGCAAACGTGTGCAATGCATCCAAATGACGCTGCATCCCCTCTGGAGAATCTGAGATGAGCACAATATCATCAGCATACAATAACAGCGGAATCCATGTCCCTACTAGCTGTGCTCCTCTGTCACCCTCCGAAACCTCATCCACATACATCCCAAATAAGGTGGGAGAAAGAGGGCAGCCCTGTTTCACCCCAATAGTGGAGTGAACCATCTCAGATATACCCTGAGTAGTACGTACCTGCCCCACAACTGTCCTGTATAAAGCCATGATTCCCCAAATCAGCTCTGTGGGCACTCCCATCTCCTGTAGTCTGCGCATCAGTCTGGCTCTCGGTACTGTGTCAAAAGCTTTGCGGAAATCCACAAAGCAACAATAAATCCTCCTGCCATATAATCTGCCCTCCTCAATAATAGCTCTGAGTGTCAAGATATGGTCAAGAGTGGAGAAACCTCTCCTGAACCCTGCCTGCCCTGATGCAAGTATGCCCTCTCTCTCTGCCCATCTACTCAACTCCTGCTCAAGAATAGATGCATATAATCTAGCCAATGTGTGACCAATCATGATGGTACGATAATTCCCGGGAAGCATGGGATCCCGTGACTTGAAGATAGGCACAATCGTGGACATATTCCAAGTCTCAGGAAAACCCTCACACATGGCTCGGTTAAACATCATAGCAATAAGCTCTGCAAGCATATCTCTGGCATGAATAAAGTGCTCTGCTACCAAACCATCATGATCATATGCTCTCCCAGTCCTCATCCTGTCAATATCTTTCCTTACCATCTCAGCAGTAAAGAAAGCACATGTCTCTGGGCATGGCTCCGATGGGTCTGGCAGGGGCGGCTGTCCTGGTGGTGCTGTGTACAGGGATGCTGCATACTCACCCGAAATCTCTGTGGAGGTAATGGCTGGTGATGGTGAATGCTCATGGAATAGTCTCCATGCCTCGCCTGAGTCCTGACTCATAAATAACTGATACAAATCCCTCTCTAACTGAGCAAGATAAGCCCTCTTCTTCCGTCGCACTAGGTGTCGGAAGGTAATCCGTGACTGTCTGTGAGTGGTAACACCCATGAGCACCTCTCTCTGTAATCTGATCCTCATCTCTCTGCACTCCTCATCATACCAACTGTTCTGGGGCATGTTCCCAGATCGTCTCCGTGTAGGCTGACTATGGGGATATGCCTCTGATGCTGCAGCATGAAGCGTCTCTATCAATATCTGAGTGAGCTCATCTAATGGCCGTCCTGGCTCCTCGGCACATAAGCGTCTGTATATATCATCCGTGTACACGGTGTCAGTCTCCCTCATAAAGGTATAACGAGTGTGTGTGGAGACCTGTCCCAATGGAGCGGTGCTGAACTGAAATGTGAGAGTGAAGGACAAGATAGCATGATCCACTGCTATTCCAACCGGCCTAGTGCCTACCATAAAATCCTGAAAAGAGGGAATGAGACTGGGCTGAGCCATAACATAGTCCATTGTACTAGCACCATGCCGATGTGGAAAGCTAGTGAAACCGCCCGATGTCGGGAATCTCTGTAGGCCATTCAGGATGGCCAATCCATGTGCAGTCCCCATGTCTATCAAATACCGCCCATACACTGTATGTTCCTCATCCTGTGAGAGTCTAGATAGGCCCATATCCCTAACATCAAGCTCCCTCAACATCTCCTCTGAGGTATCATAAAATACTGTCTGGTTATGGGCAGTCCTGGCATTGAAGTCCCCCAAGAGAATGATGTCACCATCCTTGGAGAACTCCCAAATGTCATCATCCAAAATAGAAAAGGGAGCTAGGTGATGCATACACTGATGTACTAGGAGCAAAATAGCATATAGCAATGTAGAGATATCTGCCCGTCTCTGCCCTCAGTCTAACCCACATGTACCTAGCCTGCTCATCTCTGCGGACTATATGTATCAGTGGCTGTAGCTCCTCTCTAAACAATACTGCCACTCCTCCTGAGCCCCGTCCTCTATGCTCTGAACGAGTCTCCTGTCTACAAGCTGTCTCCCATCGGTATCCACTAACATGTGGCATGGACTGTCCAGGAGCCTGATGCGTCTCACAGTAGAAGATGATGTCCCTCCCAGTGAAACTATCCTCAAAAGCCCCTACATCAAGGCGTAGAGATCCATTACAATTCCAAGTAGCAACTTTGAGTGTAGTCCCATAGGTCTCGCGCCGTCATGAAGAGCGCCTCTCCATAATCACCACTCTACCATCTCTATAGAAGGCCAGTTTCCCTTTCTCTCGGGCATAACTTCTTTCATGTGGGCAAGTTGCGAGAGTGTGAGGTCATCTCCAAGAAATATTCCCGTCTTCTTGAGTGTAGGACGTCTCTTCAAGAAGTCCTTCGCTTCCATGGAGGGGAAACGAATGATAAGTGCTCTCCTTAGAAAATTCACCACTACCTTCTCTCTTCTTTCCCACTCTCCATGCCTTTGTGTGTGTGGCTTCAATGCCCATCATGACAAGAGCTCCTTGGTTTCCCCTTCCGCATCATCACGGTCTTTTAGACCGGACACTCGTACATGTAAGGCCCGGGTCTTCCTCCTTTGCTCCTCTTCAAGGGTCATGTTGATGATGGTGGGAGTGGGGATGGGTGGCGATTCTTTACCTTTCCCTTTCTTGAATGTAACACGCGGAAGCTCTGGGTAGTCTTCTTTCAGCCCTAAACACTCTTGGAAACCTTCTGATGCAAAAATGCACCATCTGATGCAAAAACGCACCATCTTCTACTGGTTCATGGTCTTTATCTGTTTGCCTCTTCTGGATCTAGCCCTGAGAATGTCCATGGCATCTGTGATGCACATGACATCCCCCTCTGCTAAACTTGATGACGGGAATCCAACCTGCTCTTGGATGACTGTCATCATCCCAATCCTGTCCCGAAGTCCCTCTGTCATCTTCCATCCCTGGCAAACCTTTTTCTCTAAAAATCCGGTCTGTTCTCCAAACCACTCTGTCTCTAATGAAGATCTATGCATCTGGTCTTCCTCTAGTCCACAATCCATTCCTGCCCTGGCTCTGAAACACAGTCTTGGTCTTCATTCCTGGAACTGAGTCTGGCACTCTCACATCACCCTTGGAGGATCAACCTCCCTTGGGACCGTTACCTGAGAACCTATCTGGTTCACGGAACTGCCATCCCCATCTGGCACTGTGGAACACCACCAACAAACCTCCTGGGAGTTCTTCCCGATCTGTGTTCTTGCCTTGGGCTTCGAATCCGTGTACTTCCTGTACCTTGGACCTGTACACCATCATCTGGGACTGAATCAGTGTTTAGCTTTGCTGAGCCTGATGCTCTGATACCAATGTAACACGCGGAAGCTCAGGGTAGTCTTCTTTCAGCCCTAAACACTCTTGGAAACCTTCTGATGCAAAAACGCACCATCTGATGCAAAAACGCACCATCTTCTACTGGTTCATGGTCTTTATCTGTTTGCCTCTTCTGGATCTAGCCCTGAGAATGTCCATGGCATCTGTGATGCACATGACATTCTTGGCGACCTCGATCCATTTCTCGGCCTCATCCATCTTCTTTTGTGTCTTTGTGATCACCTCCACCCATGAAGATGTCTTCTCTTTATGTTGCTCCTCCTCCTCTCGAATGATCCTCATTTGTTCCTTGATGGTATTCAGCTCTTCAATAAAGGAGGGCTGAAATTCTCCATCCTCAAGCTTGCTTTTTAAAGTGGCTTCCAACTCCTTTTTGAGGGCTGAGATTTCAGCCGCTTGACTTTTAGCATGCAGTTTGGCCTCCACTAGTTCCTCCTTTAAGGCTGAAATCTCAGCCTCTTGCTTGGATGTTCTCAACTCGAGCTCTTGGATTTTGTCAAATCCCTTCTCGAGTTTGGAGAGGCGGATTATGATTGCGGTAACGGAAGAGTCGACCATCTTCTTGTTTTCTTTGATAATTGTGCCGAGCTTGTCCTCCACTTTCACGAGCTCCTCTTTAAACCCGGTCTTGGCCATGACTTTTTGCAAAACTTCCCACAGCCAATGGATTGGAAATTAATCCATGACACCAGCGCGAAACAGCAACAGCAGCAGGGAGAGAGAGGGGGGGGGGGGGAGGGGGTTCAAGCCATGTAGGAGAGGAGAGAAGAGAGAAGAGATTCAGCAAAGAGAGAGTTATGTTGCTGCCTTGGGGGCCTGATGAGGGGGCGGGTGGGAAAAGGGAGAAAGGGGAACAGCGAGAGAGAGAGAGAGAGAGAGAGAGAGAGAGAGAGATGCGAGCGAACAGGCGGGCAGGGGCGAAAAGGGGAGGCGGAGCGGAGGAACAGCGAGAGAGAGAGAGAGAGAGAGAGAGAGAGAGATGCGAGCGAAGGGGGGCGAGGCAGGCAACGGGAGGGGTGGGCGCAGCGGGAGAGGAGAGCGAAGGGGGCAGCGGGAGAGAGAGAGAAATGAAATGAAATGAAATGTTATATTAACGTCTTCAAAAGGCCATAATGACCTATGAGACCAAAAGTTACATCATGGTGGATCGAGAGAGAGAGAGAGAGAGAGAGAGAGAGAGAGAGAGAGAGAGAATTTAGAAAGAAAGAAAGAAAGAAAGATATATTAAGCGTCTTCTAAAGACCCAATGGGCCTATGAGACAAAAGTGATACAATAATGTCCATGGCATATCTCATCATGGAATGGAAAATAAAAAAACAGAAAGAAAACATAAACATAGCTATCTCACTGGGGTGATACAAAACTATCCATGGAAACTCATCATGGAATACTAAGAACATAAAAACATGGGAGTAACATCAGCTCCGAGTAGATGGTATACCACTCTCCAAAATATCAAGCATGGGGCTGATGAGTATGGCCGAGAGGTCTCCCTCAGCTATGTCACATGGAAAGGTAGCTCGATGGCGGTGGAGCATATCCTAGATCTGGAGCGGAAGAGGTGATCGTGGAGACGCAGGGGGGGTCGAGGGCGTCGGGCACGCTGGAGTGGAAGATAACTCCTCTCAGGCGAGGTAGGTCCAGAGCAGCTCGTGGAGGGTCCACAAGATCCACTATGTCGGTGTCCTCCACCTCCTAGGTTCGGAAGAAACTGGTGATGGTTGGCTGCCGAGGGAGGGGGCGGGGTGGCTGGGGCGGGGTCTCAAGAAGGTGTCCCTGTGTCTGCGGAGCTCAAGCAGGAAGAGGCCCAGGCAATGCTGGTCCTCGAAGTCAATGATCCTGGAGAGTGGACCGAATCCCTCACGAAATAGACGGTGAAACCTCCCACGGATCTCATAGTATACTGGGCAGCGGCATATGTAATGCTCCTCCGTCTCAACCTCTGTGTGGCATAGTCGGCAGATCCTCTCCTCTCTGGGTCTCCGTATGAGCTTCCCGGCTCTGAAGATGCTCTCAGCTCTACCTGTCTCCACTCTGAGGCGGTGGGATGAAACCCATATCTAGCCAATCGCAATCCGCATGGCATGGGACATGTGAACACTCAAGTAGCCCGGCTGCTGGATGAATCCATCCTCAGTGAGTGAGGAAGTGATCTCTGTAGAAGTGCATCTTCGTGGGGAGCTCCGGAGGTGTGATCCATGTGCAATGTGTGTAGAGGCTCAGAAGATCTGACCAGATAACCCGGTTGGTATCCTCGTGAGACAGTCGGAGAAAAGGGGAGTCCAAACTGTACTGAAGGGGGGGTAGGCGGTCCCTATAGAGCCCATATACTGAGAACCAAGTGGAAACTAGTGCATACCAGTAACCATACTCCAGAGTGCCCCTCAAGTGATAGCTATCTGGAGAACTCCAAGGCAAGCCTTGGGTACCTGTGGGGATCCATGTAACTGATGCGATGGAGGTATGTGACTGTCTGGAAGAGTGCCTCCACTACCATCAGGGTTGCAACAAACTCTCCCTGGATAATCTGGTGTGGGACTAATGGTTTGCTGCGGATCATACGGGAGAACATCATGACCTAGGGCCTCTCAACTCGATGCCAATCCTCATCGGATAAATCTGGCCCCCAGAAAGCTGCTCCATACATCAAGGCTGCTGTGACGAGGGTGTCAAAAAGCCAGCATTTCATCCTAGGCTCCTGGAAATGTGCCTGGAAGCACTGCCGCTCAAGTAAGCTCAAGGCTGCATATCCCCGCGTCACTCTGGCATGTGCTGCGGGAAGCATGGTAAAGCGTGGGCCACTGAAAGTGACACCAAGGTAGACATAGGATGAGACAATCTCCACAGGATCCCCTCTATATGTGAAGCTCAATCTGGATGTGAAGGGGCGAGAGGTATTGAAGACCATTACCTTGGTTTTACCAAGGTTAACCAGAGAGGTCCCGCTGAGTGCAAAAGTCATGTAAGGCATCCAACCGTCTCTGAAGCCCTTCGGTTGAGTCCAAGAGGAGGACGATGTCATCTGCATAAAGTAGTATGGGGATCAATATGCCTGCCAGTGTGGGACCAGCCCCGCCTAATGCATCAATGAAGCTCGAGATCTCATCAATGTAGAGGCCGAAAAGAGTGGGTGATAGAGGGCAGCCCTGTTTCACCCCAATAGTGGGGGAAATCTCCTGTGATGTACCTCCTGGGGCTCTCACTCGTCCGGTGACGGACTCATAGAGGGCGATGATGCTCCAAACCATGTCAAATGGGACTCTGATCTCCTGTAGACGGTGTAGGAGGCAAGCTCGGGGAACAGTAACAAAAGCTTTGCGGAAATCCACAAAGCAGCAGTAAATCCTCTGATGTCGTGCTCTACCCTTCTTGACGATGGCACGGAGGGTGAAGATGTGGTCAAGGGTAGAGTAGCTCCTCCAAAAGCCAGCCTGTCTTGAGGCTCTGTATCCCTGGCTCTCTACAAATGAATGGAGCTCCGGGCCAATGTGTGGCCAATCATGATCGTCCTGTAGTTATTAGGATCAAGTGGATCTGTTACGACCTATGTTTTTCCCTCTGGACAACATGCAAGTGGGCACGGGCACGGGATGGACAGTGTGAACAGGCATCAATTGGATATGAAAAGGAAAACTCATATGTGTGGCCAGCCCAAGTGTGAAAGGGGACAAAAGGGAGTTTTTGAGTTTATAAGGTTTTAAAACCTTAGATGACTTAAAATATTATTTTTTTTTTAAGCATGCGTTTTGTTGCTTTTAGCAATTTTGAGAAAAGCAAATCGCCTCCTTATAAAGCGATGGGTGGCAAGCTGAAGGAGGGCAGATCGCCGGGTGGTGGTCATCGTTGAGCAGGGGTCACCGTGTAGAGTCGGCGGCTGCTGCACACAAGGGCTACAGCGCCAGGCGGGCTACATCGGGTTGTTTATGGCTGTGGGCACCAGGAGGGCTGCTGTGCGCATGGTTACAGGCGGCTACTGCGCACATGGCTACAGGGCGCTGCTGCGCACATGGCTACAGGGTGTTGCTACGCACATGGGCTACAGGCAGGCGGGGCACCAGGTGGGCTGCAGCCAGTCAGGGTAGCCAGGCAGGTATCAGGTGGAGACTCTCTACGCCAGGTGGTTGCACGTATGGGCACGTATGGGCTTCAGCCAGCAACGGGCGCAAGGCGGGAGACTCTACAGCCAGTCGGGCAGCCAAAAGGACTACAGGCGGCCACAGAGGCGCAAGGGCTAAACAGCACGCTTGACTCTATCTCTCTCTTGGAAGGAGGTGAGCTGAAGGAGGCGCCGAGGGGCTAACAGCCAAGGGGTCTCTCTCGCTCTCTCTCTCTTCGCAAGCAGGTTTTGTTTACGAGATTAGGATGCAGAGGATCAAGCTATATATGCACAGGATGATGTTCTTGGAAGAGATGTGTTGTTGCTCTTCATCTTGGACTTATGTGTATTCAGGGATTGCTTGACACATCCTCTATCTTTCTCTCTCTAGGTTTTTGGCACCGTGATTGGATGGTGCATATGTGGATTTTTCTCATGGAGGCAGGACATTGGTTTTTTCGAGAGAAAACAGGACTTTGGTATGGAGGAAATAGGCCTATGGTTTATCTGATATAGGTCTGGTTTATCGGATACAGGTCTTGGTTTCATGTGGAAAGCGTGTATCTGATTCATATGAACAGGTTGTAGTTTTCTCGAGGTTACATGCAAGCTGTGACTATAGGAAAGGACATATGGTTTGGTACAGCCGTACTGCGGTTTGGGAAAGGGTTTGAGGGATCCATGTTAGCGATGGAGAAGACCTTTTCAAGCAGGGAGGTGTTGTATAGGGGTGTGCCTTCTCTATGGAATGCTTTGTTGTAATAACGAGAGTTCTTATTTGGAAGCCCTGGGTGAAAGTTTCGAGGGATCCTATTGGTAGAGGATTCTACAAGTTGTACTATGTACTCAAATTTTGTTCAAGTAAAGAAATACCGCAAGGGGTGCCACTGCGTTTTGGGGCCAATCGGTGTCCTTGTACTATTTGCAAGAGCACTCTAGCTCCCCTTCTTTGTTTCCTTTTCCATGTCCCCATGGGTGATGAAGTGTTTTGTGTGCGAGTGTTTATTTCACCGCCCGTCAGGTTTCTGAAGGCCGGTTTCATGGTTCCATCGCCGGGATATCGTCGACTTTCTCAAGGAGGCGAGCCCGTGGTTGTCACATCAAAAGCTTCAACATGTGGAAAGTGAATGGGACGAGTCCCTGTGATGATGTTCATAACTGGAATGACGTTAATGACTTCAGCAAATCACTATGAGATTAGTGGATTATGCTGACAGATTGCTGCTGTTAACACTTGACCCAGTGGATTAAGTTAAGCGATGTCAAATTAAAAATCTATATAATTGAAAATTCCCATGGAGGACTGTTCAAATAGAAATTTCGGTCTAATGGACCATTATTGTGATAAGAAATTGAATGTTATGATCTGAGTGAATTGTTATCTGATGATGAGTTCTATATAAGGGATCTTTATCCAAGGAAGTACAGGAGAGTGCAGGATTGTGTGTCTTTGCCTATATAAGGTGAAGAGCAAAAGCTAAAGATGCAGCTCAAGAGAAAAGACACCAAGGACAAGAAGAGTTGGCCAAGAACAAGAAGCAGTTGAAGTGTTGTACAAAATGGCTCCAAACATTCTGCACCCAACGAGTCTTGATATTTGTGCAGATCCCATACTTCAAACTATGGTGCAAAAGATGGGTTGAAAGCCATGGCTTTCGACAGTTTGTCACCGGTGGTATCTTCACGGAGGCTTCATGGGGTTCAGAAGGCAGCTTCTTTCTATGTTTAGCAGTGGTGATCTACTATGCTTTATTGGGACTTGTGCTTACCACTTGGGTGGAGTGCAAGCAGGTTTTGGGTGCATGTGGATGTATCAGATGAGGCTCAGATGGAAGCAAAGGAACTTGATGAGGTTCTTATTCCCGAGCAGATACTGGCACATAAGGAAAGAAAGGTACAAGGTAAAGTTTCCCGTCGCAATCTTGTGAAGTTTAAAGAACTATTCACCGATGGATGCCAAGTGGATGGAGGAGGGTGACTTAGCAAATTCACCTCAGGTATTGCAGCTTTATCTTGATGCCTTTGAGTTGGAGCTGACTCTTATTACGGCTCATTCAGGTTCAACAGAGCATGGGTCTGGAGCATTGCCTGATGCTCAAGAGGGGGGTAGCACCTCCGCTCCCTTGTTAAAGACAGGCTCAGTTTTTCATCTAGGAGTCGCTTGGTGACATCTTTGTATTCACTCGAGGTACTGAGGCTGACAGTACATCTGCTTATGGGACTTCTATGAGATTGTGTACTTGTCACATGAGATGATGCTATTGATCTTCTTTGGAATGGCATGGTTTGGTTTAGCTTAAAGTCTGCAGCAACCTGAGCTAACACTTCGAGACTCTATGAAGGGCATAAGTCTTGCGAGCAGTCCTAGAGTTGGTTTGGTTCATTTATGGATTGAACTCTATTTGTGCATGTATTTATACACTTTTGGAGGTATTATTGTATTCTAGTGCCATTGGATCCTGGTACTCTTGAGATCAAGTACTTTATTATGTTCATGGATGCACCACTGGGTGTGACTCCAACGGGATAGCCATGAGACATATGTGGGAAGTACTTCGTGGATGTATAGTTTAGATGCATTGAGTGCCTTCATATGCTCATGTTTTACCATCAGTCGTGGTCCTGCGGGATGTCCATGGGTATAAGGCTTGCAAGCAGTCCTTAGACTGTTACTTTAGAGTAGGTAGAGCATCTTCAGGAGTTTATTGTTTGCGATGCATATATGTGTCATGCATATGTTTGTCATATGTAGAATGATGCATGGTTTTGTTTTGTTTTTTGCTAACACAGGTTACGTGTTTCCACTTGGTTGACTTTTGCTGCAGGTTCTGAAGGAACAAGCAAGAGTGGTTTGTCACTTTGATGTCCAGGATGATTGTTTCATCACCCAGATACACTGGAGGGGCATTGCTTTGGTCATATGGGGACTCTTTCTTCGTTGGATGCTTACTGTGTTGAGTGCAATCGAGGACACTTGCTATTTTTCAAGAGGGGGGTATGTTACAACCCTGTGTTTTTCCCTCTGGACAACAAGCAGGTGGGCACGGGCACGGGCACAGGATGGACAGTGTGAACAAGCATATGAAAAGGAAAACTCATATGTGTGGCCAGCCCAAGTGTGAAAGGGGACAAAAGGGAGTTTTTGAGTTTATAAGGTTTTAAAACCTTAGATGACTTAAAATATTATTTTTTTTTAAGCAAGCGTTTTGTTACTTTTAGCGTTTTTGAGAAAAGCAAATCGCCTCATTATAAAGCGACGGGTGGTGAGCTGAAGGAGGGCAGATTGCCGGGTGGTGGTCATCGTTAAGCAGGTGTTTCCGTGTGGAGTCGGCGGCTGTCGCACACAAGGGCTACAACGCCAGGCGGGCTGCATCCTGCGCAGGCGGGCTACAGGCAGCTAATGGGTGCCAGGTGGGTTGCAGCCAGTCAAGGCAGCCACGCGGGTATCAGGTGGAGGCTCTCTACGCCAGCAACAGGTGCAAGGCGGGAGACTCTCTACAGCCAGTCGGGCAGCTAGAAGGACTACAGGCGGCCACAAAGGCGCAAGGGCTGAACAGCACGCTTGACTATTATCTCTGTTGGATATTACACCCAAATCCATTCAATGGTTGTTAAGGGCTATATAACCTTGACTTCTTTACTCAAGCCACATCCTCAAAAGGGCGCCTACATCAAATATAGCCTAGAGGGAATATTTCTCATTTAAGGCATACCCACATGGGGGAGATGGCCTCTTATGGTTGTAAGACATCATAGGTGATGTCATGTGGTCATGTACTACTTGCCTATATAAGAGGCCTTTGCTAATGAAGATTCAACTCGTGTATTTCCATTATAATGCCCAAGCTATGTCTCATTAGTGTTTCTTAATTCACTCTTAATCATGGTTATAATCATGACCTAACCATGACTATAACCATGTTTGATCCTCCTTAGTTTTGTTAATTCACTCCTAATACCAACATTTGGTATCAGAGCCACATTAATACAACCTCATCCCTTTCATTTGCCTCATCATTAGTGATTAATTAGCTTAATCATAAGCTTATCTCTTCCCATTTCATAGCCTGAAAAATAGGGCTGCCTTGGAGCATCCACAGCTCACAGTCGCCTCCACGAAATCGTACGGGATTCAAACCGTGCATTCTCAACATCATAAAGAAGCTGCAGCTCGGAGGAATTAGGCGGATTTTGCGCAGAGACGCCAGCATTGCAGGCGAAACCGGCGCCAGTTTTTTTGGGGGAAATCAATCCACCGATTGAACCAGTAGAAGATTCTCTAATTCGCCTTGGCTTTGGGGGTTTTCAATAGCTGCAAACACGCCTGTGCAGTCAGTTTCTTGAATGGATTTGTGGTTTGGTGGCTTCAGGTCTGACATAATCTCAGAAAGCTCTTTTGGTAACAGTTAAAGCATGGATGATTAACTCACTTAATCACTAGTAATTAGTGCTTAATCTGGCCTCAAGTCATTGCTATTGAAGGTGCTAAAGGCATTTTGTATTTAGACTTAGGCTTCTATCTCATTCAAGTACTCCAAGTGACCCAATTTTTTGGAAGTTGTTTTGAAAGCATTATCACATTGGTCACCATATACTTGATGATATTACTATATTGTGATGATGATATTGTTTACATCATTTTTTGAATCACAATGACTGAACCATCTGATGCTGAATCATCAAATATTCAACATTTGAGGCCTAAGAAGAAAAGCAGAAAGCCGAGGAGACGGGTAAGAAACAATGTCTACAACTCAAGAGCAAACAATGTTTTAGGAGGGCATGATTGGTCTGAATTTTTCATAAATAACCTCCATCTATTTGGTGAAGGTATCTAATCTTGTAAAAGCATTAGACACTGCCCTTGAGGGATACTCAAGTGGTAAGACCTTGCTTTATCATCATGTCTACATCCTCATTTCATGTTGATAAGTTTAATGGGATAGGCTTTCATACCTGGCAAGTTAGAGTAAGATTTATTCTCATGAAGAAAGGTCTGTGGGGAGTTGCTAGTGGAAAGGAGAAAAAACCTACCACTAGAGATGGTGAACAAGGATGGTTACCTAGGGATGAGAAAGCTTTTGCCATAATTGCATTAGGTCTAAGTGACAACTACATACATCATATCTCTAATGCAAACAACTCAGCTGAAGCATGGGAAATCTTAGAGAAATTATTTGGGGCAAAAGGGAAGCATTCCAAGATAGGGCTGAAAATCCAATTCTTTAAACTTGAAAAGAAAGCTTCTGAGTCTTTACCTACTCATCTTAATTATATGAAAAGCCTAATGTCACAACTTGCAACAATAGGAGCACCAATAGATGAGGAAGATGCCATTGCAGTTTTATTGAAAAGCATGCCTTATGATGAATATGGGCACTTAGTGTCAACTCTTATGAATCTTCCGGATCCTACTTTAGAGGCCATTGAAGCTGCACTCCTTGAGGAGTACAAGAAGAAGCAAGAGAATATAGGGATAATGGAAGGGGCATACTTCTCCAACAACAAGTCACACTTCAAGAAGAAGAACTTCATCGACACAAAAGGAAAGAAGAAGACTTGTGGATTCTGCGGCAAGGACAATCATATTGAAGAAAATTGTTTCTTCAAACAAAAGGCACAAAAGGCATTTCTCGCAAGTCAAGACAAAGAAGAGCTGCAAGAAGAGGCCTCCGAAGAGGCCAATTTTATCGAAGAAGATTGGGCCTTTTGAGTAAAATCAAGGGATAGCCCAAACCATGTTTAAAAATCTCTCCATCCTAAACATAACTATCTCATTGTAAGCTTTACTATGGTATTCTAGCATCATCCATCATTGCTAGCATTGTAAACCTAACTGGAATAAGACCTACGGGCACCAGCATGGTCATCATAACTAGTTTTTGTATGTTGTAACTAGAACCTAGAATTGCCATCATAAAGGTAGCATTGTCATGGATTTGGTTGAAGGAGGGTTTGTTGGATATTACACCCAAATCCATTCAATGGTTGTTAAGGGCTATATAACCTTGACTTCTTTACTCAAGCCACATCCTCAAAAGGGCGCCTACATCAAATATAGCCTAGAGGGAATATTTCTCATTTAAGGCATACCCACATGGGGGAGATGGCATACCCACATGGGGGAGATGGCCTCTTATGGTTGTAAGACATCACAGGTGATGTCATGTGGTCATGTACTACTTGCCTATATAAGAGGCCTTTGCTAATGAAGATTCAACTCGTGTATTTCCATTATAATGCCCAAGCTATGTCTCATTAGTGTTTCTTAATTCACTCTTAATCATGGTTATAATCATGACCTAACCATGACTATAACCATGTTTGATCCTCCTTAGTTTTGTTAATTCACTCCTAATACCAACAATCTCTCTCTTGGAAGGAGGTGAGCTGAAGGAGGCACCGAGGGGCTAACAGCCAAGGGGTCTCTCTCTCTCTCTCTCTCTATCAGGTGGAGGCTCTCTACGCCAGCAAAACAGGTGCAAGGCGGGAGACTCTCTACAGCCAGTTGGGCAGCTAGAAGGACTACAGGCGGCCACAGAGGCGCAAGGGCTGAACAGCACGCTTGACTATTATCTCTCTCTTGGAAGGAGGTGAGCTGAAGGAGGCACCGAGGGGCTAACAGCCAAGGGGTCTCTCTCTCTCTCTCTCTCTCTCTCTCTCTCTCTCTCTCTCTCTCTCTCTCTCTCTCTCTTCGCACGCAGGTTTTGTTTACGAGATTAGGATGCAAAGGATCAAGCTACATATGCACAGGATGATGTTCTTGGAAGAGATGTGTTGTTGCTCTTCATCTTGGACTTATGTGTATTCAGGGATTGCTTGACACATCCTCTATCTTTCTCTAGGTTTTTGGCACCGTGATTGGATGGTGCATATGGGGTTTTTCTCATGGAAACAAGACATTGGTTTTTTCAAGAGGAACAAGACTTTGGTATGGAGGAAACAGGCCTATGGTTTATCAGATACACGTCTTGGTTTCATGTGGAAAGCATGTCTCTGGATTCATGTGAACAGGTTGTAGTTTTCTCGAGGTTACATGCAAGCTGTGACTATAGGGAAGGACATATGGTTTGGTATAGTCCTACTGCTATTTGGGAAAGGGTTTGAGGGATCCATGTTAGCGATGGAGAAGACCTTTTCAAGCAGGGAGGTGTTGTACAGGTGTGCCTTCTCTATGGAATGCTTTGCTGTAATAACGAGAGTTCTTATTTGGAAGTCCTCGGTGAAAGTTTTGAGGGATCCTATTGGTAGATTATTCTACGAGTTGTACTATGTACTCAAATTATGTTCAAGTAAAGAAATACCGCAAGGGACGCCACTGCGTTTTGGGGCCAATCGGTGTCCTTGTACTATTTGCAGGAGCACTCTAGCTTCCCTTCTTTGTTTCCTTTTTTAGGTCCCCATGGGTAATGAAGTGCTGTGTGTGCGAGTGTTTGTTTCACCGCCCGTCAGGTTTCTGAAGGTCGGTTTCAGGATCTCCGGCTTTAAGGATGGGGGAGATGGTGTTGGTGGACCAAGAGGGTGGAAATCCTTCACAAAGGGCTCTATTGAACATGTAGGCTAGTAGGGGCGCCAGGGTATCATGGGCATGCGAGATGTACTCGGCAGTGAGTCCCTCATGATCTTGGGCTCGCCCAGTGCGTAGTCTATGAATGGCCTTAAGGACCATGCCCTTTGTGAAGAAGGTGGAGGTGGTGGGGTAGGGATCTGGTGGTGGGGGTAGGGGTGGCTGATGGGGGATATGATAGAGGGAGCGTGCATAGGAGTGCCATGTCTCCGAGCAGGTGATAGGTGTGGGAGGGCGATGTTCTCGGAGTTTCCTCTAGGGCTCTTTGCAGTTCGGCCCTAAGAAAAGTCGGTATAACTCATCCTCTTTCCGAGCATAGAGCTCTCGTTTCTTGCATTGGGTGAGCCGTTGAGAAATTCGTTGCGCTTGGCGCTTTGTGATTTGCCCAATCCGTACCTCATGGTTAAGACGGGAGCGTGTGGCCCGACATTCGTCATCATACCAACAATTATGGGGCATGGAACTGCAAGGTGGCTTGGCGGTAGACCACCGCGTGCAGATGAAAGAAGTAGTGGCGGATGTGTGGAGTATGGTGGTGAGTTGTGTTGTGAGGGTGGATAGGGGGACAGTAGGTTCCACATCCTGGAGTTGGCGATAGACGTGGTTGGAGTAAACAAGGTCAAGCTCGTGAGAGAGAGAGAGAGAGAGAGAGAGAGAGAGAGAGAGAGAGAGCGAAAGAAAGTTATATTAACGTCTACAGAAGACCCCAAGGGCCTATAGACCAAAAGTAATACAATGGTACCATGGATATACTGAGCCATGGAAAACTGAAAGAAAAAGTAAAATGAAAACATCTGACAGTACATGTGATCAACAAATGATCCTGTGTAGAGTGAGATATGCGGTGGTCAGCTAATGGCGATACCCGCCTCGGCCAAAACCGATCTGATGGTGGAGTAAATGTCAGGCCTATGTGATGGGAGCGTGTCATGGGCGGAGAACCTCACGAATTTGTCTGTGTGGTGGAGGGTCCTGATGCTCTAGGTCAGGGATGTCTAGCTCATAGAATGGATCGAGCTCTCTCGTTAAGAACTCCTCTGAGGCGTGGGGCTGGAGCATGGGCATAGGTGGTGGGCTTTGATGTCGTAGTAGAGGAACTGTTGTGGGCAGTGGATTCCGATGTGGATGTGTGTACCTCAAAGAAATCTGTGATGGCTCTCTGTGAGGTGTCCTGTTGGAGCCAGTGCTGTCTCTGAGAGAGAGAGAGAGAGAGAGAGAGATAATCCACATCCCCACCTCATCAGGCAATCATTTCCAGCTCCTGGGCAGCCTGTTACATAGGTAGAGAGAGAGAGAGAGAGAGAGAGAGAGAGAGAGAATCCACATCCCCACCTCGTCAGGCAATCATTTCCAGCTCCTGGGCAGCCTGTTACATAGGTGATGGGCTCCCAAACAAAACAAAAGGTCTGAAACATGCCTGATGGCCGTGCTATGATACGAGACCAGGCAGCTGGATGAGTTACTGTAACAGCTATACTTCAACTTACAAGTATCAGTAATTGCTTCGCTATCCATCACGCCTGAGTTAATTTCAGATGACTGAAAACCTAAGAGTCAAGGCCAGGAAAGCCCTCCTACACCTGATCACATGGACAGCTGGGATGTCCAAACGCCCTTTCAGAGCCCAGCCTTACTATCAAGTTTCTTCTACGGGAAGTGTTGCATGTTTATACGACATTAAAAAACCAAGCAATGCAACTAGCTATATGCATAAAAATATGTTAGCATGCACATGTAGAGCTTTCTGTGCACTGCAAAACCCTGGATATCAGACGTGTAAAGAAACAAGCGATGCACATACATGGTAAGTGAAGAAACACAGAAAATGCACCTGCTCTGGAGGGGCCCAGACATGTAGATGGCTGTCAATAGTTTTCCACTGAGAGCCTTGTACCGTCTGCGCAGACATAGAAGCCCTGGCCATAGAGACCTTCTGGAGGGCTCGGCTCCTGCACACACATGCACCCGCAGCGCTGAGTATTAAGCGTTTAAGGTAAGCATGTGTGTATGTGTGTAATGTTAATGTTAGGGGGAATTTGCCTTTTCTTCAGGAAGACCACCGCAGCAGCAGCTGAAATGGCCAGGAGGGCTCGCAATGGCAAGGTGGACCGCCTTAAACTCAAAATTGGCTTGAGCTTTCCAGTTGCTTTGGGCTGTTGGGGCTGGTGGCTGCAACAGGTAATGGTGGTAAGAGGTGCTAGTTTGTTGAGGAAATTGGCCATTTTGTGCTCACACACTACCATTCCATTTATTTCTCTCCCCACATATATCATATATATATATCATATAGAACTAGCACCTCTCATATTTCCACTAGCTCCAAAACATAAGGCAAAGATGGTTCTCGATGCAGAGTAAGTGTGAAACTAGTTATGGCATGGGCACTGACAATTACTGATGTGCGATGATGGAGTGCATCAATGATGGATCCTTGATTGGTTTGATGTGATTGTTCTTTACAATCATACTTTTCATGTCCATAACAACAATGTTCAGGAAAAGTGTGCCTTGGCTCAAGTTGAAATTTTTAAAATAGTTTTTAAATGTGAACTCAAAAAAGAATTTAAATGGTAGTAATAATGACATAAACAATGTAAATTTGGTGAAGCCATCTTGATATCTTCCCAAGATGCCAAAATTGTGGTATAGGGCTTCTATGATTTTACTAGTCATGCTACCCTTCCTTAGAGGCTGAAATTACAATACGTGGGGCCATAATGGCGAGCAGAATGATAGCACTCTTGCCCCTTCAAGTTAGGGTACATGGTCCAAATCTATCACAACAAATAAAGAAAATAGCTTTTGTTACTCATTTTCACCTCAACAACCCATCGATAATGGTTGTTCCTTAATTGTTTTCCCTCAAGAGCCCGCCATCTATAATTGTTGCTCCTTAATTTTTTAGTTATCTCATTTCCAATCTATAAAGTGTAAATTTCTTTCATTCCTAGCTTGATTAATTTCAATGTAGGATGAAGCACGAAGGAGGAGTTTGGTGGTAGCTCCCACAACCCCTTCTCAACCTCTTTCAAGAGACATTATTTTGGGGTAGGTAAGAGGTGCTAGTTTGTTGGGAAAATTAGGCATTTCTTGCATTACCATTCCATTTAATTTTTTCTCCCTACATATCATATATATGTAGAACTAGCACCTCTTAGATTTCTAAATTTTCCACCTAGCTCCAAAACACGTGGTAGCGCGATGGTTTTCACTTTGGAGTAAGTGTGAAACTAGTTATGACATGGGCCATGACAATTATTGCTATGATGATGAGAGTGCATGAATGATGGATCCTTGATTGGGGATGATGTGATTGTTCTTTACAATCGTCCATTTTTCATGTACATGACAACAATGTTAAGGAGAGGTGGTGTGCCTCAACTCGTCCTAGGGCCAGTTGAAATTTCAAAAGTGTCGACCAATGTGAACTCAAAAAAGAATTTAAGTGGTAGTAATAATGACATAAATAGTGTAAATTTGGCAAATTATATGCTTTTTCTTTCAAGTTTCAAAATTTAGTAAAATATCAAAGAGGAAATGTGTATATGGCTTGAAAAAACTTCCTCAAATGTTGCATGAGGAACATATTGTCAATGGAAGCAAATAAAGAATGAAGGTAATCATGTTAAGAATACATATTGTCAATGGAACATATTGTCAATGGAAGCAAATAAAGGATGAAGGTAATCATGTTAAGAATACATAGATGATGGTAATGAATGTCATGGTAACTCTCAAGGACACCATTGGCAAGTATAGTTAAACATCAACTTGTATGTTCTTACACTTCTTAGTTATGTACAACTTCTATAAGTGCCATGTTAATAAATTAGCCATGGTCCTTAAGAGGCTTTTCCCATATTGCAATTTTGGCACCTTGGGAAAGGGTAGCAAGGAGCATGGTCATAACAATCATATATATGTTTAAAATGGCAATTAAATATATAGGGCCGCTATGATTTTAGCAACCATGCCCCTTGTTGACGAGTGTGAACACCCCCTAGCATTTTGGCATTAGCTTGGGTGTGAACACTCCCTAGCATTAGTAGCATTAGCTTAGGCTTATGAGTTGTTATTACAAGATGTCATATCAAAAAGTGGTTATTACAAGAGGTCTAGTGGGAAGTTAGGATCTTGTGGAGGTTATGGGAGCCCAATAGTCACATGGGTAGCCCAACAGTCACATGGGTATCCCAAGAGTCACATGGTTGGATGGCTATCTAAAGCCCCTCTTGTATGCAAAATAGACATGACTATGGTATGTACATGATTCTTGGATGCACTAGATGATGGATATGGAATACACTATGATGTTATGCTATTTTGCTTGTATGTTTATCTTGTATCTTTTATGTTGATCCATGCTTCCTACGCCATGCTCATATGTACGTGTACTCCACGGCTATGTGTGTAGGAGCATATTCTCCCATGTGAACAAGGCTATGCTCACACTTGGCCATCGCAAACGGGATGAGAAGCTTTGATCTTCTCCTTGTCCACAAGCTCTTGATTAGAAGTCAACTACCTAATCCTTAAGCATTTCTTACCGAAAGAGAGATTATTACTTAATAGTAGCGTGCATGCTTCTTTCTTGATTGGATTATGCTCTCCCTCAAAACCCCATAAGAAGGGAGATTATGCTAGAAGGCGCCAATGTCCACATGATGCCTCTGCTAGATTTACTTCTCTAATGAGGGATTAAGGAGATCTTTTGTTATAGCTTGCTTAAGTGCTAATGTGCAGCATCGCCTTCTGCCACTGCCTTCTTTGCAGTAGCAAACAGCGCCATTGCCGCCTTCCCTATTCGGTGGTTAGTTGAGCTTTACTATTGGCTGTTCGTGGAATGAAAACTAGTTCAACTTCCTCCAGCTCAATCTCTATTGTTGGCAGCACTTTCCATTACATTTTTAGGGCAGGGATCCTTCTTTTAATGCCACTGATAAGTCAGCCAGTTGGCCGTTGATGTACTCGACGTCAGCAGGCTTAGCAGTAGTTGCTCCTCTCCTGTCCTTGCTGTCATCAGCCTCTTTGATGATAAACAAGCCATTGTTGCATAAAGCATTGTATCAGTATCCAATTTTGAGATGTCTAAGAAACCACTTTTCCATATGGTATGCTAAGGTGTATGCATCCCAACAAACTATCATCATCTTGTAATATAGAGCCCAAAGACCTTGTCACCTCTCATTGTAGTGTTGGGACATTCACAACCATCTTCAAGAACATCCAGAAGCTCCAAAGTCATATTCTGAAATTTAATAGCCTTGTAAGAGTTGACGACTCTGCACCATGTAGATCTTCCCTATTGAAACTGTCTTCACGGCGTGAGGAATAATCGATGCCATATTCCACACACCTAACGCAAAGGACTAGCATGCTGTGAGAAACACAAGTGCTCTCCTTTGAGAATTCGTCCATTGCTCAACTTCTTTTCGCGCTAGGCTAGATGGTCTACTAGATGGGTTCCCTCACCTTATTGAGAATGTAGATGTTTTACTTGATGTAGCCATGGCTAATGATGCACATGGGCTACTTGATACTATCCCTCACATAGTTGAGGAGGATGATGATGTGTTCTTTGATGTAGATGTAGCCATGATTGATGATGCACACGGGCTACTCGATGATGACCCTCACGCCATTGAGGATGATACAATTATTATGACTCCTTGGGCACCTTGGAATATTGCCTTTCCATGCGTAGGAAATACACATAAGCAAGAGGTTTTTTTAAAATAAAATGAACACTAAAAGTTAAGATTAAGCAGCCTTGCGTGTGAATAGCAAAAACCTTGGTATTGCACCAAGATCTACTTGTTGGGAGCACACTTGGTCTTGTGTTGGTGTGGTGCACTAGTTGCAGGGGCTTTGATTAAATCAAACACTAAAAATGGGGAGAAAAAGAAGCACAGACATATGGCATATGACATGTTGGCTTTGATGATTCACCTCATCGATGCCTACTACATGGAGTACGTGGAAAGTATCCGTAAGAAACTCGGGGTGGGCGACTTGATGAACTTGAATGGTAAGTAATTGGCCAAATATATCAATTGTTGAAGTATTGTCTTGAAAAATGGTGTCAATAAAAAAATAATATTAAGTATTGAAAGAATGAAGCATGAGATGGTCGGAGGAGACGCTTAGCTGGGATACTACCGAGACGCCTGTAAGAGCCACTCAGAAGGCATGAGATCTGGAGGAAGCCCAGCAAGGTCCCGATCGCGATATTAATATTGAAAGAATGAGGCATGAGAGGGCCAGAGGAGATGCTTAGCTAGGATACTACCAAGACACATGTAAGACCCAGTGAGAAGGTATGAGGTTCGTTCGGAGGAAGCCCATGAGAGGCCCCGACCACGTCACCTGTAAGTCCTAAAATGAGGCATGAGGGCCAAAGGAAGAGTCTTACATTGAGGATACTACCAAGACGCCTATGAGACCAAGTGAGAAGGCATGAGGTCCAAAGGAAGCCTAGTTGAAGGTCCCTACTAAGTCACCTATAAGTCTTGAATAAAGAGGCATGAAAGCCGAAGGATAAATCTCAGTGAGATACCTAATGAGACGCCCATAAGACCCAGTGAAAAAGCATGAGGTCACTGAGGTCCTTACCGAGTGTCCTGTAAGGAAAAGGTATGAACAAAAAGCAAAATGAAAATGTAAAAAGCATAAAAAAATAATGTAATGATTTCTAGAATGTAGTTACTTGGGTGTTGTAATTTCAGGACCCAAGGGAGGACTCACCTTGTGGACTTTCAGAGATAAAGCTGACTTCCCAGACTTGTGAAAAGAAGCAGATAGCTACATCGACCCACATGGTAGCACACTTGAGTGCCCATGGATGAGATTCTTAATCAACATATACTTTGTGGACTCTTCATCAGATTGGTGGAAATCATCTTCCCACCATCTCCTTGGTCTACCATTAATTTTTGTGGTTCTACATGATATATTGTATAACTTGAAATGTCTTGCATTATACCTTCCAACAGCCACTTATTCACAGATTTTTATGATGTACTTGGCATTGATAGGAGATGGTACACCCCCAACTAAACAAAGGGGAAGAGAGGTGTTGACGGGTGTCAACACCCCCTAGTATTTTGGCATTAGCTTGGGTGTAAACACCCCCTAGTATTAGTAGCATTAGCTTAGGCTAATGAGTTGTGGGATTTGGTTATTACAATATGTTATATCAAAAAGTGGTTACAAGAGGGCTAGTGGGGAGTTAGGATCTTGTGGAGGTTATGGGAGCCCAATAGTCACATGGGTAGCCTAAGAGTCACATGGGTATCCCAAGAGTCAAATGGTTGGATGGCTATATAAAGCCCCTTTTGTATGCAAATTCGACATAAATATGGGATGTACATGATTCTTAGATACACAAGATGATGGATATGGAATACACTATGATGTTATGCTATTTTGGTTGTATGTTTATCTTGTATCTTTTATCTTGTTCTTGATCCATGCCTCCTACTCCATGCTCATGTGTACGTGTGTACTTCATGGCTATGTGTGTAGGAGCATGTGTGTTCCCACATGTTAGCAAGGCTGGGTGTTAGCAAGGCTATGCTAACACCCCATGCTACCTTTTCTAAGAGGCCAAAATTGCAAAACATAGGGCCGTAATGATTTTTCCAAGAGTAGGCTTTATCCTAAACAGTAGTGCTCTTTCCCCTTAAAGTTGGGGTACATGGTTCAAATCTACCAATATTGCAACAAATAAAGAATGGTTTTTTGTTGCTACTTATTTTCACCTCAATAATCCATTTATAATGGTTGCTCCTTAATTTTTCAATTATCTCATTTCCAATCTATAAAATCTAAATTTCCTCCATTACTATCCTGATGAATCTTAACATAGGATGAGACTCAAAGAAGAAGTTTTATGGTAGCTCCCATTA
Organism: Cibotium barometz; assembly: GCF_041138505.1. Classification (NCBI taxonomy): domain Eukaryota; kingdom Viridiplantae; phylum Streptophyta; class Polypodiopsida; order Cyatheales; family Cibotiaceae; genus Cibotium; species Cibotium barometz. Next base: position 24,305,427 of record NC_141107.1, on the reverse strand, counting down.
CCCCTTCCCAACCTCTTTTAGGAGACATTCGTTATGGGTTTGAGGCTAGCCTTGAAGCTACTAAAATCTTCTCCACCCCGTCACCTCTACTTGGTATATAGCTGAATGTGCCCATTGGCATACTCAGCATATTCACTAAATACACAAAAGTCAATATTTTCATGAAATTATCCATACATTTTTTGTAAAAAACTCCACTTAAAGATCATAATGTTTGTGTGTGTATGTGTCCTCTACTTTCTACAAAACTCTCCATCAATGTTTTTTGGGTAAATTTTTTTTAATGGCTATAAAAAGCTTAAGCCCTATGATTTTGGCTTTTTAAATCTCTCACAATTTCTCAACAAATGATACTAGTCACCTAGGTTTACTATCATAGAGTAATTTTAACCATACTGTAAGATTCCTCCCTCCGGCTTTTGAGGTGTGCAAGTGTAAGAACCTCCCCTTCTGATCTTATAATTATTCCCCTCTCTGAAATAAAAGAAAGATCCTGTTTTGGCCTAGAGAGAGAAAATGTCTAGAGGGAGGTAATTCAAAATTGAGATATTTTTTGATATAAAAATCCTCCTAGTGTCTAAAATGGTTTCCCCTGAAACAGAAATTTAAAAAGAACTTTCCAATATGCAATTGGAATTAATTAAAAATAGGTATACAGGACCTTAGCTTAAGGGTCCAGATTTTTTAAAAAATTTGAATTATGCTCCAATTAAGGTTCCTATGGACCAATAAGATTAATCCAAATGTAGGGAGGAGATAAATTGAAGAATTAAAGAAAATCTCCCAAAAATGAGTAAATGCTCACATAAGATGAAGAGTTTACTAAGGACAAGGTTTATTAGTTAAAAAAGAAGAGATATTTAGAGGAAATGATGTATTTTTGACACCTCAGTGTGGGGATCTCCCCTCATGAAGGAGGCGCCTATTTCACATGTGTGGAGGAGTTTTAAACTCATAAATAATGAGATATTTTCATCTCTTCTCTCTCCTATTTCAACTAGATCCAAAAAGTAAGCTAAACTGACCCAAAAATGGTCAAAAATTGACCAAATTGATCTGGAAAATTCTAGAATCAGTTTGCTTGGTTAGAGGCTCATTTTTTCCCATAAATAGAAGCCTCCCCCTTTGTAAAAGGTTAATAGTGTTTATGCACTGTTACTCTATTCCTACCCAAAGCCAATTACATTGAATTCACTTGATAATTCAATTGTTTTTGACTAAATCCTCTCCAAAGAAATTGGTGGGCCACTCTTGATCCAAACAAGAGTAGAACCCTCTTTTTATCTCTTCTCTCTCCTGTTTCAACTAGATCCAAAAAGTAAGCTAAACTGACCCAAAAATGGTCAAAAATTGACCAAACTGATTTGGAAAATTCTAGAATCAGTTTGCTTGGTTAGAGGCTTATTTTTTCCTATAAATAGAAGCCTCCCCCTTTGTAAAAGGTTAATAGTGTTTATGTACTGTTACTCTACTCCTACCCACAGAGCCAATTACATTGAATTCACTTGATAATTCAATTGTTTTTGACTAAATCGTCTCCAAAGAAATTGGTGGCCACTCTTGATTCAAACAAGAGTAGAACCCTGAATCCCTCAAGCCAAAGGAAAGCTTACAAAACTCCATGTAAGCTAAAATTTCTACTTTTTAATTTCAAATCTATGGTTTTTTGATTTCCTTGTTTTTTTTATAGTTGATTAAAGTGAATCCTGATGTTATGCCTTGATGAAAAGGCTACCCCCTTCTCTTCCTTAAGAATTCAGCCTTTCTTTATCCTTAAATGAGTAACAAATAAATTGATTAAACTTTTCTTATTGTTTATTCACTAGAAAGTGAAAATTGAGTAGATTAGAGTACTTTACTTCAAATTGGGGTTAATTTTAAATTGAAAATAGAATGTTAAAAATTGAGAAATGGTCAGCCATACAAAGGAGGTTATGGTAAAATTTTCTTAAATTTTATGAAAAATAAAGTTTATTTTATGTTATTCTAAAAGAGTAATTCCCACCATTTGTGCATTCTAAAAGAAATATTTTTATTTACTCCATGTACATATTCACCTATGAATATGCATAAATATCATTGATATTAATTATTGAAATTAATTTCTATGCATAGAAAGATGCATATTGGAAATCTTTTTATTATAAAAGTGTTGTTTTCATTGACTTTAAATTTTATGCATAGAAAGATGCATAATGAAAATTTTTATTATAAAAGTGTTGTTTTCATTGAATTTAATTTCTATGCATAGAAAGATGCATAATGGAAATTTTTATTATAAAAGTGTTGTTTTCATTGAATTTAATTTCTATGCATAGAAAGATGCATAATGAAAATTTTTATTATAAAAGTATTGTTTTCATTAAAATTGATTTTATGCATAGAAAGATGCATACAAGATTTATTTTTCTTTCAAAAGTGTTATTCTCATTAAAATTTATTTTATACATAGAAAGAGGCATAGAGGATTTATTTTTCTTTCAAAAGTGTTATTTTCATTAAAATTGATTTTATGCATAAAAAGATGCATAAAAGATTTATTTTTATTTCAAAAGTGTTATTCTCATTAAAATTGATTTTATGCATAGAAAGATGCATAAAGGATTTATTTTTCTTTCAAAAGTGTTATTCTCATTAAAATTGATTTTATGCATAGAAAGATGCATAAAAGATTTATTTTTATTTCAAAAGTGTTATTCAAATATAAATTGATTTTATGCATAGAAAGATGCATAAAGGATTTATTTTTCTTTCAAAATAGTTATTTTCATTAAAATTGATTTTATACATAGAAAGATGCATAAAAGATTTATTTTTATTTTAAAAGTGTTATTTTCATTAAAATTGAGTTTATGCCTAGAAAGATGCATAAACGATTTAATTTTATTTCAAAAGTGTTATTTTTCTTAAAATTGAATTTATGCATAAATAGATGCATAAAAAGGATTTTTATAAAAGTGTTATTCCCACTGAAGTTGATTTTTATGCATAAATAGATATGTAAAGAATCTTTATATAAAAAATTAGAATTCTCTTAAATTCTATGTTTAAGTTCTATGAATAGAGATAACGAGATGTGAGAATCAGATAAGTGTGAATGAATGGATGGATGGATGCGATGTGAATAGAGGTGATGAGATGTAAGGTGAATAGATGTGATCAGATATGATGTGAATCAGATAGATGTGAATGGATGGATAGATGTGATGTGAATAGAGGTGATGAGATGTGAGGTGAATAGATGTGATGAGATGTGATGTGAATCAGATAGATGTGAATGGATGGATGTGATGTGAATAGAGGTGATGAGATGTGAGGTGAATAGATGTGATGAGATGTGACGTGAATTAGATAGATGTGAATGGATGGATCGATGTGATGTGAATAGAGGTGATGAGATGTGAGGTGAATAGATGTGATGAGATGTGACGTGAATCAGATAGATGTAAATGGATGGATCGATGTGATGTGAATAGAGGTGATGAGATGTGATGTGAATAGATGTGATGAGAATAGATGTGATGAGATGTGATGTGAATAGATGTGATGAGAGGTGACGTGAATTAGATAGATGTGAATGGATGGATGGATGTGATGTGAATAGAGGTGATGAGATGTGATGTGAATCAAATAGATGTGAATGGATGGATGGATGTGATGTGAATAGAGGTGATGAGATGTGAGGTGAATAGATGTAATGAGATGTGATGTGAATTAGATAGATGTGAATGAATGGATGGATGTGATGTGAATAGAGGTGATGAGATGTGAGGTGAATAGATGTAACGAGATGTGATGAGAATCAGATAAGTGTGAATGAATGGATGGGTGGTTGTGATGTGAATAGAGGTGATGAGATGTGAGGTGAGTAGATGTGATAAGATGTGATGTGAACCAGATAGATGTGAATGAATGGATGAGATGTGATGTCATGTGAATCAGGATGTAAATGAATGATATGGGATATGAGTGGATGATATGTGATGAAAATGGATGTAAATGTATAAGTGAAGAATGGATGTGAATGTATACGTGAAAGAATTGATGTGAATGAGTATGTGAAAGAATGGATATAGATGTGTATGTGAAATAATGTGATGTGATGGAAAGAGATGTGATGTGTCATAAATATATGTGGATGTGAATGTGATGGATATGAATGAATGTGAATGTGATGGATACGAATGAATGTGATGTGATGGGATGTGAATCGGGATAGATGTGAATGAATGAGATGTGAGGTAAAATGAATGAGATGTGATGTGAGTGAATGTGATGTGGTTTGAATGGATGAGATGTGAATGAATGTGATGTGAGTGAATGTGATGTGGTTTGAATGGATGAGATGTGAATGAACGTGATGTGATGAGATGTAGATATAGGTAGATGAGAGTGGATGAGATCTGATGCGGATAAATGAGAATAGATGTGATGAGAATGAGAATACACATGAAATAAATGAGAATTGATGTGGAACAATGTGGAAAGACGAGAATTCGTTATAAAAACCGTATTTATGACCTGTTTTTAAATAGACCTCAACACGGATGAGTCCATGGATCCCATCACTACAGTGGTTGGGCGGTTGGCTAACCCACGGGACTGGATGGGGTTAGGCTAGACTGATGGATCCCTAAATTGAGACTCAATTCTGTTATGGTACGAGGGATGAAGTAAATCCCGAAAAAAAATTGTTCTATGGAAAATAATCAATGGCTATGTCTCTCAATGAGGAAAAAAGCGTTGGTCTCTATGATCCAAGTGCAATCTTTTCCCTGATCTGACTATGGGACTTCGGGTTCAGTTAGATCAATTCAGTTAGTTAAGGCTTTTGACTACGTTAGAGAAAAATTACCCTGGAGGAATCGCCCGTGCTTTCCGGGCAAGGGAAGTTTTGCCGGGTTTCGATTTTGGAAGAACCGATGGAGTAGTCTCTTGTCCGGATATCTGTGGGCGAAGCCCTGAGTGAGGGACCCTGCCCTGTGCAAGAAGTGCTACTTCCGCTACTAGCACCCCTAAATTCGTTGCGCGGTGGGGTCAGGGATCTTACACATACAAAGTCACAAAAACTTGTCTTATTTTTATAGATACATCAAAGGTGATCAATGGATAAGGTATAAAAAAGGTATGGATAGGAGTGAAATTCCAAACCTCTAATCAAGTATTATGAATACATCTTTGAACTGTTTCTTCAAATTTTTATAAGATCAAAGTTACCTTGTCTTCTTTCATTTTTTATTATGTGATGTTCTATGTTTGACAAATTGGAAGGATCACCCAAGTATTTATGTTGATTTGGAAAGAAAAAACACTAATTTATGATGTCAATTATAGTATCCTTGATTATATAGATGATAAATAATAATTTTATTTGATGAGTTACTGGCATAATGTGATACTTATTGTCTTTAAAAAATAATTAACCACACAAGTGTTGCATCCCTAGCATGTAACATGGGTTAATGCTCTGTGGTCCATGGGAATGTAGTAAGGGGTAGCAATTGTCTTTGAGAGAGTTAGTTAAGTATCTCATTTTTGTATGGATAAAATAGCAATTGTCTTTGAGAGAGTTAGTTAAGTATCTCATTTTTGTATGGATAAAATAGCACCCACATTATATATAAGTAAGGGTAGGCTTATAATTCAGTGCATTGAGCCAACCTCATGTGGATCTAGATCTAGAGTAGCTATAAAGGTAGGTCTTTGGCTACATAGCTTTGCAGGCTAGTATCATGCATGGTATGGGACCCACATGATGGTGGTATAACTACAAGGTGGTCTTGATATCTAAATGCCTTATGTTATGGGGGTGTGCTCATCTTACTCCCCCAAGGTCGGGGGTGGTTTTGAATATGGTTTGGGTGGAAGTGATTCCATGGTCCATTACTTTCCTTGTGTGTTTATGTGTATGCATATGTATGTGTGTTTGTGCTCTAGGTGTAAGACATTCTCAAGTCTACATATTGTGGATGTAAAAGTTTGTAATAGAGGCCAACTTTGCAAAGTTATGGAGTTGTGATTTTGAGGTAAAAATCGAGGTATGTTAAAACCCAAAAGATCTCTCTAGCTAATCACTATGCATAAACATACATAATACATGCATATACTCATCCACCCGATCACCCCCAAGCCCAATGGTGCACACATAAATATAATGAAGAGCCACATACCTAACCTTGGTGTCCCATACTACCAAGAAGTATGTCTTCAATCCAGTAGCACATAGCTCTAGCATGAAATGGCAAGAGAGTAGATACAATGCTCTACACAAGAGAACATCCCTTGAGAGTTTCCCATGCCCCTATTATATAGGAGAGCTATCAAGGGACTCTTGACTCTCCATTTCCAAAGTGACTCTTGATGGGACCCACATGATGGTGGTATAACTACAAGGTGGTCTTGATATCTAAATGCCTTATGTTATGGGGGTGTGCTCATCTTACTCCCCCAAGGTCGGGGGTGGTTTTGAATATGGTTTGGGTGGAAGTGATTCCATGGTCCATTACTTTCCTTGTGTGTTTATGTGTATGCATATGTATGTGTGTTTGTGCTCTAGGTGTAAGACATTCTCAAGTCTACATATTGTGGATGTAAAAGTTTGTAATAGAGGCCAACTTTGCAAAGTTATGGAGTTGTGATTTTGTGGTAAAACTCGAGGTATGTTAAAACCCAAAAGATCTCTCTAGCTAATCACTATGCATAAACATACATAATACATGCATATACTCATCCACCCGATCACCCCCGAGCCCAATGGTGCACACATAAATATAATGAAGAGCCACATACCTAACCTTGGTGTCCCATACCACCAAGAAGTATGTCTTCAATCCAGCAGCACATAGCTCTAGCATGAAATGGCAAGAGAGTAGATACAATGCTCTACACAAGAGAACATCCCTTGAGAGTTTCTCGTGCCCCTATTATATAGGAGAGCTATCAAGGGACTCTTGACTCTCCATTTCCAAAGGGACTCTTGACCTTCCATTTCGAGAGTGACTCTTGGTCTTCCATTTCCAAAGTGACTCTTGGCCTTCCATTTCCATGTGTGACCCTTGGTTGCTTGACCCTAACCTCGACTCAAGGTTAGGCCTAACCCTAGTCCCACTAGAGCATGTTCCCATGCTCCCATGCTCATATACCTAGGGTGGGTTAGCCTCCTATTATATGCACATGATGTGCACATAACAAGGTATATGTGTTTTTTTTCAAAAGAGTTGAAATGGTTGTTTTGCATATCTCTCGCTCAAAAAAGAGTTGAAATGGTTGTTTTGCATATCTCTCTCTCAAAAAAAGGGGGGGAAAACAAGCGTGCACACGCGCGCACACACACACACATATTGAAAGAGCTAATTGTTTCCCACTATAATTTGTCAATGCCATGATTATTGCCATTTATTGAGGGTGGGGACTTTTAGAACCTCCAAAGGCTAACCCTAGGAAGCCAAAAACTTCTAATAGATCTATGGGAGCTTGGGAAACTTGAGGAAGATCAGCCAAAAGTTGAAGTCCTTTAGCATTGAGTCGAAGGTCTAGTGGTATCGGAAAAAAAATAGTTTCCTTTGGCCAAGAGGAAATGGGATGCTCTCAAGAGAATGTGAGGCTATCTTTGCCGAATCAAAATCAGTGTGACGACGATAGCTCACTACCTCTCACACTTCGAAGCAAAATGGTGTTGCAAAGTGCAAGAATCGTGTTATTGTTGAGATGGCAAGGAGTATGCTTAGTGGCTAGAATCTACCTAAATCCTTTTGGGATGTACATCCTTAATAGGAGTGCAACAAAGGATGTCAAAGGGATGATTCCATTACAGGCCTACTTGGGTAACAAACCTTCAACTACTCATATTGATTGTAGTAGCAAGTCTTTGGTGCATTTTCTTAAGGAAGAGTCTTAGGCTTTTAAAAAGCTTAAGGAATGGCTTGGATTGGTTGATATTGAGATAGGAAAAAATTTGAAGCAAATCATAACATATTGAGGAGGAGAATTCGTCTAATGAATTCTTGGGTTTCTATAAGGAAAGAGACCAAATGCAGCAGCTCACTACTCACACACTGTAGTAAAATGGTATTCGAGAGCCCAAGAATTGTGCTATTGTTAAGATGGCAAGGAGCATGCTTAATGGCAAGACTTTACCAAAATCGTTTTTGGATGAGGCAATTAGCATGACTGTGTACATTTTTAATAGGAGTGCAACAAAGGCCGTCAAAGGGATGACTCCATTATATGCCTACTCAGGCAACAAACCTTCAGTTGCACACACTTGAAAGTTCTTGGGTGTGAATGTTATATGTATATGTTCCAGATGCTAAGATGATCAAATTAGATGCCAAAATCTAGAAATGCATCTTCTTGGATTAGAACATGGAGTCAAAGGGATATCAGCTCTATGGCCCTCATGCAAAGAAGATGATGTAGTATTCTAGGAACAACCATGTTGGATGGAGGAGGAGCTTCCTTCTTCTTCATCACCTAATAAGGAAATCAGTAGAGTAACAGAACCTTTACATATGCAGCATGGTATTCCTTGCATTTCGATGGAGGGTAGCCCACCCTGTTTCCTATGGACATGGATTTTTAAGATGAAGAACAAGAGCATGACGTTTTGCAAAAAGGTAAGCCATTCCCTAAGTGGTATATGTAACTTTTGGATAGAGCAGAACCTCTGGCCATCGGGGATGCGCCTCAAGATGTTCGCAAGTCCAAAAGGTTAGAGGAGAAAAACAAGGCTTGGGAGAATCTTGTGAATTTTTCTCTTATCACTCAAGATTTAGGAGCCTACCACCTTTGTTAAAGCACAAGGGGATCCAAAGCGAATTACAATCATGCAAGTAGAATATGACTCCATCCTAAAAAACCACACTTTGGACCTTGTAGATCGTCTTATAAGACATTTGGCACTAAGTGCATTTACAAAGAAAAATATATATGTAATGGTACTTTAGAAAAGTTTGATTATCATAAAGACAATATAATGTAGTGGCGATTATTACACTTATGTTCTTGTGCATCTATTTTCGTCTATTAAAGGGTTAAATAACCATATAAATAACGTGTAATCTCAAATTTATGTTTTAAATTTTGATGTGTGAATTCTTGCACGTGTTCATAATTCCTTAGATGCACGTGTAATGATGTTATTTGGAGAAGAGATAACAAAAGGAATGTGTAGGGCACCAACATCTCCTTTTTGGATTAAATTATTTGTGCTTTTAAAAAAACCCCATAGAGCTTGGAGTTTTTAAAAGTGTGCTATAGAAGTTAAACCTTTAAAAATACAAGATTCGAGATTCAAGAGGATTTTGCAATTGTGGTGATGTGAAACCTTGAATGCATTTTTTACACCTGCCTTTTTTTGGAACAAGAGAAAAAAAAAGGTTGCCATCTCCGTCTTACTCTCTCTGCTCGCTTATTGTCTCTCCCTCCCTTGATGCCTTCTCCTCTCTTTTCTTGTAGGGAAAGGAGCAGTGAGGTAATGATGTAGGAGAGAGGCTCGAGCAATGTCTTTGTTTGTGAGGTTAAGATGTTGAGGGGAGTGATTGTGCAAGCCGTGAATTGTCTAGGGTAGTTGATGTTGCCCATGTAAGGAGGGAGATAAGAGGAGGCAACAGTGGTGATGAGAAGTGGAAGGAGAAGGACCATGGGAGGAGGAAGACAATGAGGAGGGTGGGAGGAGGTGATGAATGTGGAAGAGGCGACACTGTCTATTGTTGAGACACATCTTAGTGTATTAGACACTAAGGTTTAAAACCTTCGTGTTTCTAAGGTTTAAAAAATATAATTAAAATAAAAGAGTGAATAGGTGAGCATGCATAAAACTGTATATGCCTTGCAAGGATTTTACACTCCATTTACATGCATGTCTTGGGTTTGAAAAGGCAAATTCATGAATTTGTGAATGGGGAGAAGGAACCTTGGTTCTCTTGAGGTCTAGGACTTAGATTGCCATATAGAGTATGTTATGTTTTAGAATCACATCAAGATTTTGAGCATATACTTCAATTCTTTATGGGGTTTGATTATTATAAAAACTATATTCTATTGTGGTAATTTATATCTCTCTCTCTATCTCTCTCTCTCTCTCTCTCTCTCTCACACACACACACACATCTCTCAATACTCCCCCTTGATCACATAAATTTGTGACACTCCCCCTCAAACACATGAATTTATGATACCAAATTTTCTAGCAGCTTCATAAATGGAATATTTATGATCGTTCATAACCCTCTTGTTGCATGAGTGAATCATCCTCCTCCTCATCCTCGATCATGTCCAGCTTTGCCATGTTGCTCTTCTTGTTCTCTAGACAATCCATTATAATATGTACCTTTTTGTTGCTTCTGTAACACCAAATGACAAGAGGCTTGGGTTCCCCTTTGTTAGGCTTGGTAGAAGTATCAACCCTCTTGATATTGTTTGTAATTGTTGTTGCCCTTGGTTTTGTCGAATTTATTTAGAAAGAATCCCGATTTCTAGGGTTTTGCTACTTGATGTTTGAAATTCTTTTTCTCTTTTAAAAATCCACTTTCCTCTCTCATGACTAAAGAAGTAAAATAGCTAGGGGAATGTGGATGGCCCATATTTAGTTTGGCTCTAATAGTGGTTTTAAGTCCTGCTATAAATTTTCTCTTTTGCTTCTTCATGGACCTTTTCTATGGCTTATAATTGAACTAAGGCCTGCCAAAACCTATCAACATAGGTGGACATAGAATCTTTGTCCAATTGGCGTAAGATTTCTTTCTACGTCCTATCCTTAGCCTTGTATTGTGGTGGACTTGTTTTAGAGAGAGTCAGTCCAATGTGCAAAATGTGGGTTAAGAGCAAAGCATGTGCTTAGTCCTTTATTCAGGGCAAAAGGTTGTTTTCATGTAATTCCTATGTCTTTTCTACAAGTCCTTCTATACCTCCTTTGTCATCTCCTTCACTAGGCCCACATCAGTATATAGTCATGCCTTCAGGTTTGTCTACATAGATTGTAGGTTGATGATTGGGTAAGATCAACCAGATTTTTGTTGGAGCCTGCATATGTTCTTAACCATTTTGGTGATGTACTCCCTCTGAATCTATGCTAGTCATTCTCTCCAATGCTTCTTTGTGCTAATCTGGTAAGTTGCTACATCATTTGCTTGTGAAGTATTAAAAGGTTTGGTCAATGGAAGTTGTGCTTCCTCGGCACCATTTTGGCATCATACACTAGGACCAAGTCTCACTAGTGTGGAAATCTTTAGACTTGATGTGAAAATCCTTCCTCTAGTTCTTAATTATTTCATGAGGACTCTATCCTCATTTAGGTGGTTCATTTGCTCTAGCCTTTCCTGTAACATTCTCACTTCCTCGAGATCACGATACTATTCTTTGGATTGGGACTTGGAATTCTAAGTGATCTACCACCTCTAGGCCAAAAATTAACCGAAAAGGAGCATGACTTGGTGGTTGTGACTTTGAAGGGGATGTGTGGTATGCCCAAAGCAGTGTGGTGAGAAGCTTGTAGTCTTAGTTTTATTTTTCTTCATGGACAATCTTAGTCTAGTCAAGGAATTGCAATTTATAAGTGATGACATACCCAATGGTATCTTTGATGTATTTCAACACTCACACCCCAACCTTCTAATGGTTCTCTCAGAGCTGAATTGAGAGCTTGCTAAGGAAACCAACTTGTAAAGCTGATTTTAGGTTATGCATTGCATAGGAATCCCCACCTTCTTACACCCCTTCATATCCACAAGCATCTTTAATAGAAGCTTCACATCAGCCTCCATGGGTGTAACAACTAACTTGTACTTAGCCATACCAAATGCCTTTAGAATTTCTCCAACATACTTTTGCTGAGAAATGATGAGTCCATTTGACTCTTACCAAATCTCTATCCCTAAATAGAAATGCATAAGCCCAAGGACTATTATATAATACTCTGAACTCAACATCTCCTGTGTCCCAAATCTTCTCTTCATGGTTCCACGTCATTAATGAGGTCATCCACATATAGGACAATGATTATGTACATATAAGACAATGATCATGTACTGGCCCTACTAAGAGAAAATATACAAATTTGCATTTCATGGGTTTTTACAAAGGCTAATACTTATAAAGAAAGCATATATATTTTTACAAAGGCTAATACTCGTAAAGAACGCATATATCCCTTGGTACCATGCCCAAGGGGATTCTTTTAGCCCATACAATGCCTTTTGGAGTCTACACACTTTGTTTTTTTAATTGGTTATCCCAACCTCCTCCTTGAGATAGTCATTCAGAGAAGAGCTGACTTCATATCCATTTGTAATACCGGCCACTTCCCATGTGCAGCCATGGTAAGCATAGGATAAATAGTGGTCAATCTAGCTGTGTGGGTCAATGTTCTTGAAAGTCAAACCTAGACCTGTGCAAAACCCTTCCTCACCACCATGAGGCTTGCCTTGTAATTATCTAGTGTACCATTAAATTTGTACTTGGCCTTCCAAACCCATTTGGTGCTAATTACCTATTGTTTTTTAGAATGATCCACAAGATCCCAAGTGTGGTTTCCTAGAATTAAGTCAAACTTTGACTCCATGGTCCCCTCCCCAGTTTGGATTTGTTAATGCTTCCTCCAAGCTGGCTGGCTCCTATACTTTCATTGTCTTAGCCCATCAAGGCCATATAGACGATGTGAACAAAGGCAATATAGATAATGTGAGCGAAGGCCCTCTTTTGCTCCTCTATTCTTGTGGACCTTCCGTCGCGCCGATTAACAACTACTGTCTCTTTGCGATTATCGGTAGAACTTCCCCATCCAAGAGCTACTTCACCCATTTAGGATATGGCCCCTTATGAGGTGTTACAAGTTTCTCTTCTTCATTATCTTTGATGGATCCACCTCTTATGGAGTTGGTACTATCATTGATGGTTGTGTCTACTAGGCTACTTCTTCATTGAAGGATAGTGTGGATGGAGCCTTGACCTCCACATGATGAGGTTGTTCCTCGAACACCACTACTTTGCTTCTGGGTCATATAGTTGATAGCCCTTTGACTCCATATAATGTATCCCAAGATGGTACACTTACTACTCTTTGAATCCCACTTAGTTCTAGAGGAGTCTCGAACATGCATAAAATAATCACAACTAAATATTTTGAAATATGAAACTAAGGGTTTCTTACTTGAATAAGCTTCATGAGGTGTCATGCCCTTTAGTGCCTTTGTGTGTAACTCCTATTAAGGATATGCACTCTTGTGTTAACTCCCTCGGCCCAAAAAGAATTCCGTAATCCTTTGCCTATAAGCGTACTTCAGGCCATCTCCACCACACTGTGCGATTTGAAACGCCATTTTGTTGGCAAAGTATGAGCAACTGTCAAATCTCTCTTAATCCTGTGCTCCTTGTAGTAGGCATTGAACTCAATTGATGTAAATTTTCCTCCTAGATCTATTCAAAACTTCTTCAACCTCTTTCCTATCTCATTCTCTACCAAGCTACACCACATTTCGAACTTTCCAAAAGCTTCATCCTCATGCCAAAGAAAATACACCCACATCTTTCTACTAAAGTCATCAATTAGTAATAAGAAGTAGAAAGAACAATCCAATCTAGTGGTTGGCATTTTACTAGAGAGATCTACATGTATAAGCTCTAGAGGATCCTTTACACAGTTCTTGTTTTTTTATGGAAATGCATGCCAATGCTACTTGCCCATCATACAAGCTTCATGCACATCTGACATCTCTGAAAATACCAGATGTGCCACAATCCCATACCTTTACAACTCTTTCTCAAGACTACAAAGCTTAGATGCCCAAATCTCTCATGCCGCCATAGCCTGCTTATCTTGACATTGACTTGGGCTATAAAAGTCGACAACTCATATAAGTTGCGGTAGATTCCTTTCCCAACTACATTATCACTAGCGTTTGTGATGACTTCACCAGCCTTATCAAAAAGAGAACCTTCACGTCACGGCAGGGTAGCTATCGCACAATAGAGACACTAGATTCCTCTTTAGCTCGCAAACTTTCACCCTCAGCTTGCTATGCCTTACTCTCTCCTCCCCCACTTCCAATATCATCATCATCATAATCATTAACCATCTGAATCCAACTTGAAACTTTCCTCAGAACCATCCTCCTCCTCCTCCTCATCTTCCGCTCCCTTGGTGATCTAGGCTTCTTCTTCCTTTTCTTCCCTCATTCTCTTCCTTCTCCAAATTGAGGATGTTGGACGTTGGTAAAAGGTTTGATCGTCGTGAGCCATATCGGGTAATTACACACTCGTAAAGAAATAAAGTAGAGCTATGAGAAAGCGTCCCCTAGTCAAACACTATCTCAATTTAGTAATAGCCATAAACTAGGTAATTACACACTTGTAAGAAATAAATTAGTGCTATGAGTCATATTATCAAGAAGTGCTTTATCTTGTACTCGCTTAGTAACATAGTTAGTAGCTATGACTACATACCGGTTCTTGCCAAGGTTGATCTTTTTGAATGGGTCCATAAAGTCTCCCATTTCATGAAAGGTTCTAAAGGGTTGGGAGAGGTATCATATTGTTGGCCATGGGAGAGGTATCATATCGTTGGCCATGGGTTGTCTCGGTCCACCATAATCCTACTTGGAAAATATGTCTTTGCAATGATGTCTACACCAAAGTTGTCTCTTTGGGGACATATCACCACTAGAAAACCCTACTATAGATCCCCTCTAATCATTGTGAACCTCCATGATTTAAGCATAGTCTATAAGTATACACAATAGAAAAATCTAGAGCAACACATTATAAGCATTGAATTACAGAAAGAAGTGTAGAGTAAACAATATTATTGCTTGTAAAAAACTTGATTACAAACTGATGGTATCCATCCACCTGTGTGCTCTGAGTAAGGAGCTTTGACCTAGAGAGAATCTAGACAAAGGATGTCTTGCTTACAAGAGTTCTTGAAAACAATGAACTCAATCATGAACTAAGGCTACCAAACTACTCTATATATAGTACCTAGGGTCGACATGGATAGAGGTCGACCACGTTCGGCAAACCCACGACTTGGTCCAAAATGACCAAGCAACCACATCATCTAACTGGGACTATATTAGACTACAAATAAGTCTCATTGGGGACTTAGGGCAACTCTCATTGTCATCTGAGACCATTGGACCCTTAACCAAGCCTGGTAACTCAAGAATAGTTTGTCCTTGGTTTGCTACATCCATCACCCATTAATGCGGCCACATAGCCTATATAAGCATGCATCCTACTTAGCAGAGTGGCAAGTCTACATAAGACATCTCCTAACCATCTAGCCACACTTGGCAACCATCCAGTGTCTAAACTAAGAAATTTTTGGGTGCCTGCAATGGCTACTCCTCATAAAGGGGGCCTTACACATCACCCACAAAAAAATACGAGGGTGGAGCAGTGAGCAAATGTTTTTCCAATAGTCCCCCCTCATCAATGTCCACCCATAGGTGATCTACCTCTTTGGATGAACATGGTTCTCAAGTGAATCTCCCTAGAGCCTTTGTGCACAATTTTCTATCGTCGGGTAGACATGTTGGACCTCTTGCAGACATTCTCCACCTCTCCATTAGTACCTCACATGCATAATGATACTGTATCTCAATGTGCTTCGTACTAGCATGAAAAACCAGGTCCATATACATGCTCCATCTCTCCATTTTGTAGCTCATGCACATAATGATATTGTATCTCAATGTGCTTTGTGCGAGCATGAAAAACCAGGTTCTTGGTGATAGCCATGCAAATATGATTGTTGCATAGCAACATTGTTGCTCCCTTTTGAGCTACACCCATGACTCTTTATATCCTCTTTAACCAAACTGCTTCACATGAAGTAAATTTCCTTGCTCTATATAAGAAAATGAAATTATAGAGTGCTTCTTGCTATCCAGGATGTAATTCTAGACCCAATAAGAAAACAATAACTTGAAAAAGATTTCCTGCTATCACAATCTCTTGCCCAATCTCAGTCATAAAATCCAGTCAAATGAATTGCCTGAGTTGTAAGTAATGTCATACCAAATGGTACCTTTGATATATTTTAACACCTTTATCCTAGCTTTCCAATGATTCTCTTAAGGATGATTTGAGAACCTACCAAGGACACCAACTACAAAATTGATGTCAGGCCATGTATACATAGGAACATTAAACTTTCACCCAACTTCCTATACTCCTTCATATCCACAAGTGGAGAAGCATCTTGAATAGAAAGCTTCACATCAACCTCCATGGGTGTAACCACTAACTTGTACTTAGCCATGCCAAGTGTCTTTAGAATTTATCATGTATAATTTTGCAGAGAAATAAAGATTCCATATGACTCTTGCCTGACCTCTATCCTCAAATAGAAATGCATAAGACCAAGGTCTTTCATATTAGACTTTGAACTCAACATTTACTCTATCTTCCATCAAATCTTCTCTTCATGGTTCCCCATCAAGGATAATGATTATGTACCTTCCCTATTAAGAAAAAATATATAAGTTTGCATCTGATGGACATTTAGAAAGACCAATATTTACAAAGAAACCATCTATTTGTTGGTATGAGCATATTTTTTAGCCCATCCCTTCTAGAATCTACACTTTGTTTTAGAACCAGGTACCTCAAACCCAGATGGCTACCACATAAATATTCTCCTTGAGATGGCCATTCAAAAAAACTAAGACTTCATATCCATTTGCAATACCGACTACTTTCCATGAGCAAATGTCTCCTAAAAGTCAAACCCTTTGACCTATGAAAAACCCTTTGCGAGCCTTGCCTTATACTTATCTAATGTACCATTAGATTTGTACTTAGCCTTCTAAACCTACTTGGTGCAAACAATAACCTTCCGTTTTGCAGGATGATCCGTATTAAGATCCGAAGTGTGATTTCTTAAAATTGAGTTAAACTTTGACTCCATGGTCCCCCTCCACATTGGATCTACTAATGCTTCCTCCAACCTAGATGGCCTCTATACTTTCATTATCTTAGCCATGACGGCCATATCGATAATGTGAATACAGTCCCTCTTCTGCTCCTCTATTCTCTTAGATTTGCAACAAACACCTCATGTTGGCTCTTTCATGATTTCGCCAGTGGAGCGTTCTCATCTAAGAGATACTTCACTCATTTGGGATATGGCTTGTTGTGCAGGATTCTCTTCTTTTTCATCATGTGATGAGGATGAGAGGTAAATAGATGTGATGTGAATCAGATAAATGTGAATGAATGGATGGATGGATGTGGATGTATGTGAAGAATAGAAGTGGATGTATGTGAAGAATATAAGTGGATGTACGTGAAAGAATGGATATGGATGTATGTGAAAGGATAGATGTGGATGTGTATGTGATAAGTATGGATATGGATGTATGTGGGAGAATACATGTGGATGTAAATGTGATGAATATGAACGAGAATTGAGGCGATGAGATGTGATGTAAATTGGATAGATATGAATGATAAGGGATGTGAATGAATGATAAGGGATGTAAATGAATGTGATAGCATGTGAATCAGGATGTGAATGAATGATATAGGATGTGAATGAATGTGCTAGTATGTGAATCGGGATGTGAATGAATGTGCTAGTATGTGAATCGGGATGTGAATGAATGATAAGGGATGTGAATGGATGTGATGTGATGTGAATCGGGATGTGAATGAATGTTAAGTAGTGAAGTGATGAGATATATGGGTAGATGCAAGTGGATGAAATCTGATGAGGATAAATGAGGAAATAAGTGATGAGATAGAAAAAGATGTGATTAGGAGAGAATGGGAATACTTATGAAATGAATGTGGATTGATGTAGATGGATGTATGGATGATGTGGATTGATGTAGATGGATGTATGGATCATGTAGATTGATGTGTGGATAATGTGGATTGATGTAGATGAATGTATGGATGATGTAGATTGATGTGTGGATAATGTGGATTGATGTGGATTAATGTGGATGATGTGGATAGATGTATGGATAATGTGGATTGATGTGGATGGATGTATGGATGATGTGGATTGATGTGTGGATGATGCGATTAGATGTGAATTGATGTGGGAATGATGTGATGTGATAGGGATCGATGAAGAAAATAAAATTGAGAAGATGAGAAAAGATGGGGACTAATGTGAAAGGATGTAGAGTAATGAGAAAAGATAGAAATATTGTTGGAACTATATTTGTATGTGAAATCTGTTTTTAAATGACTGTTTTATGTCAAGAATGCTGGGGAAGCATTTTGACCGTCTTGTGAATAAGGTCATGGAGACCTATCTGTTAAAGTTGCAACTACTGAACGGAGAGTCATCAGAGGACATCTCGTGTAGCAAGTTCGGCCGGTCTTGACCAGCCTCGGTTTGATTTAAATGGTGAGCTTCCAGTACAGTGGATGAGGGACCAAGGAAGCGGCTTATGAGTGAAGTGCTAGGTGACCTACAAAGGATCCTAGAGGGTGCTGACCATACGGTGCTTGGGCTCTGGGTCGTCGAAGATACCCACATGTATGTCGGGAAAGATTTTGGAAGTAGGAGTAAGAGTTGTTTTCTGAATTCGGGCATGGATCTGGTTGGTTGACCTTGCTGGTCCTCAACGGATGAGTCCATGGCTCTTTTATATGGATCTGTTAGTTGATCTTGCTGATCTTCAACGGAGATTTCATTTTAATATGTGAAATATATTACCGGTTACTATGAGCTAGGAACTATCGAAAAGGCCCTTGAGTGAACAGGTGGTGAGCGTTCTGGTTACCAATGATGCCATAGGTACACCGACGAAGGAATGTTTGGAAATAAGGATTCAACTGGATAATTAAATGATTATGATCAGTGACACTATGATTTCATTAAATGATTGTTTTAAAGATTGTTGAATCTGTGAAAAAGGCAAGTTCATATTGGTGGTGTGACTAGTTTTATGTTTGCATGAATATCCAGCTAGGGGGCCTGCGATCTCTTTTCCCTGGTACCCGGGACAAAACCTAACCAAATTCCTAATTGGACTCCATCACTACAGTGGTTGGGCGGTTGGCTAATCCATGGGACTGGATCCATGGGACTGATGGATCCGTAAAACGAGACTCAATTTTTGTATAGTACGATAGATGAGATAAATCCTGGATAAAAATTGTTCTATGGAAAAGAATCAACGGATGTGCCTCTCAATGAGGAAAAAAGCGTTGATCTCTATGATCCAAGTACAATCTTTTCCCTGATCTGACTATGGGACTTATGGGCTCGGTCAGATCAGTTCAGTTAGTTAAGGTTTTTGACTATGTTAGAGAAAAGTTATCCTGGAGGAATTGCCCGTGCTTTCCGGGCAAGGAAAGTTTTTCCGGATTCGGATTTGGAAGAACCGATGGATTAGTCTCTTGTCCAGATGGCGAGGCCCCGAGTGTGGGACCCTGCCCCATGCAAGAAGTGCTACTTCCACTGCTAGCACCCCTGAATTCATTGCACGGTGGGGATAGGGATCTTACACTTGATATTTGGCACATAAAGGACATCGAACAACTAATAAATAATATTTTTGCTTGCAAAAAACTTGACTACAAACTGATGGCATCTGCCCACTTGTGTGTGACCTTTGATGGTAATCTAGATAGAATCTGGATGAAGAATGTCTTACTTACAAGAGTGCTTGGACATAATGAACTAAGGCTATCAAAGTATAGTACCCAGGATTGACATGGGCATAGGTCATAGGTCGGCCACATCAGCCAGACTTGGTCCAAAATGATCAATCGACCACATCATTCGACTAGGACCATATTAGATTACAACTAAGTTGGATAGGAACTTAGTGTAACTCTCGTGGCCATACTCTCAAACAGGCCCCATAACCCCAGAACAGTGTGTTTTGTTGTATCCAACTCTCATTAATGCACTCACTTAGCATGTACAAGAGTGCCAAGTCTACATAAGTTGTCTCTTAACCATTTGGCCATACTTGGATTATCGAGCGCCTAAACTGGGAATTACCGGGTGCCCGGGTGCTCACCATAATGGCCCTCATAAAGGGGGGCTTAAAATTAGAGCACATATTCATCACCCACAGAAACAACACAAGGGTGGAACATTGAGAAAATGTTTTCCAACACAACCACCCTCCTCTTGTTTCACATCTTCAAAAAAAAATCCCAAAAGTCAAGTAGAATATATGATGTCTTGCCATTCCAATATTCATCTATACATATCTTTAACAAGTGAGTATCTGAAAACTGATCAAGAATTAGAGTTATTGTAACACCTAAGAATTACCTATAAGCCTGATAAATTGAGTTTTATCGGGCTTATGTATAATCTTAAAGTCGAATTCATACAGTAGTAGCATACACCTCATTAACCACCATCACTGCCTTATTTAAGATGCAATAGAGCTTGGCGGTCTATATAAAAATGAAATATAGAAGTTTGAACTTTTGAATGATAAAAAATACTAAATCATATAGAACCATTATCATGAATTTTTGTAGTAAAAAATGATGAAGCTCTATGTCATGCAATGTTGAAATGTGGCGGAGTGTTGGAGAGCCCAAAAGGCATAATGTTGCTCCCCACTCCTCCATAATGAAGGTAGTCTTTGGCCTATCCTTCAAGGTTGTGCGATCAAAAGATTATCCATTGTACCCATCCATGAAACTGTACAATTTATAAATGGCTACTTTATCCACTAGCATTATTAATAATGGAAGCGAAAAACGGAGCTGTGATGGTTTGTGCATTCATCTTGCGGCGGTAGTCTACATAAACCCTTAGCTTTACATTCTTCCTAGAAACTACCACAATTGGAAATAACCATCATTACTTAACACCTCAATAATGAACCTTGCCCTTTAGTACCAAAGGCCTTTGAGATATATATGTTCCTAGTTAAAGACATCCTTATATTTGCAAAAAATTAAGATTAGTCTTTCATGGAACTGCAGTGGGAGCTTAGCATTGATCACCATAATCTTTGGTCTTCTTTGCCAATAGGAATGTTATGGGCTACCACACCTCCAAGAGGGAACTCAATGCATTCACCTAAAGGATGAGAAGTAGATCACAACCGTCGTAAGGCACTTACCAATACTTCGAACTTGAGTCCCTTGAGGCCTCCAAGCTCATTTGTTAAGCTCCAAACCTCCCAGCTCCACCTCCATGTTGTCACCGTAGAGTTTCTCATACCGTCGCATAAGGCAATCACTCTCTCTCACTCTCCTACATAAGCATGAATCACACAAGCATAGAAGAGGCACAATGTCAGAATGATCTCTCTCTCAATCTCTCTCAAGACACAAAAGGGGATTGTCTTTTCATTATGAGAAAATGCCTTATATACATTTGGCCCTTATTCACACTTGGGCACCCAAAACTTACTTAACTAGGCCTTGGGTGGCTAATATCTCATAATGTACAACTTTTATAGTGTCGTTTCATGACACTTATTAATGTCCTCAATTGGAGGACATGCTTGTTAATCCAAAATGGGATTAATATCCCCCCCTTCTTGATGTAGGTTCTGTCCTGATAATAGAACCTGTACCGAGGTCTAAGGACTTGGTCACCAAACTCATGTTGGTAGAAATTCCTCCGTGATTGATGCTTCTTGAGTGTGTGCTTAACGCTGAGTGGGAGCGCTAGAACCCTTGTGTCCACCATGTCCTTGAACGTGACACACATGTAAGCGGGAAGACACCTTAGGCGATGGTAACATGGATGGGTCTTGATTCATGTTGAACTGTAGGTGCTCAGCGTCATGATCATCATAGGGCTCTTTAGGTTGGTCAATCAAGACCACCAGCAATTTCAAAAATCTAACACTTGCCACGATCATTGGATCCGGAATACGGCGCGATGCTTGTATCCAAGTAAGAATTTTCTTCCTTTGCTCCCGTATGTCTGGAAGGTTGCTGGCAAGAAGATCAAAAAGTTATAGTAGACATGGGAGTCGCGCCGTTTGGCCTCCTGAAACAGAGTCCATCTTCTCTTAATTGGCATATACAATGGGTCAACCTGCTGTGTTGGTGGCACGCACATATAGACTTGGCTGTACTCTAGAATTGTTAAGTACTCTTTTCGGGGTCGCCAGTTTGGCTGTATTCTAAAATCTTCTAGTTTGGGCTGCACCTCATCTATGACAATGGTGGCATAGTTGCCTCTTGTGTACACGGGGTGAGCCTTTCTCCACCTGGTGGAAGTAGTAGCTGATCATGAAAGTGACAGTCATGATTTCCAACAGGTCAGCTAATTGGGGACTGGCCAATTTTGTGTGCTTTGCCACATTTTCCCATAATGTGCCTTCTCCAGTAGCCAAGGGAAGTAATTCTTCTAAATCAAGGTGAGGTGCTCGTAGAGGGTATGGCACATAATGCTGCTTTGTTGGTGTGACCTAGGAGTAGGCTTCTGGCATAATCCATCGAGTTGGCTCAAATGGAGTTACTTGCATGAGCACCTTGAACATCAACTTGGGCTTTAAGAGAGGATTACTAACGCGAATGAAGCCCTCGTATTCTGCACTAGACAATGATTTCAAAATTGTGTCGGGGGTGAGAGGGTTAGTGGGAAAATCTATCTATGGAGGAGTGAAAGTAGAGAATATGCAATCGGCCTGAGATGTGTTAGTAGGTGGTGTATTAGGATAGGGGTTAAGGAGCTTACTAGTAGTGACATTAGAATAGATGGGGTAAGTGGACATTGTAGATGAAGACAAAGATTCTTCCTGACCATGACCTATGCCAGGGGGTGGGAGGCTAGGCTTGTGAGATTTCATAAACTCTTGTAAGTCAGGGATTTCCTCGGGATTTATAGTAGGATATTCAATATGGGTGGCATCAAAATTATACTGTACATTGGTTAACATGGATTCTAAGTGTTTGTAGATATTAGAGTATAGCTTTAGAATTCCAAAAGGATGATACAATGTAGACTCACATAAGTTAAGATGTTGGTGAGTATTATAAACTTTGAGCCACCCATGACTTATAATCCACTGCTGATAGCTATGTGCTACCACCTCATAGTTGGCCAATGTCTCAGGAATGTCATCTGGAACAAACAGGTCTAATTTTTCAATCCTGTTGTCCAGAATTTCAGAATTTTGGAGTACCCAACACCAACTCCTGCTCCCATGGTGCACTTGTGCTTGAGCTTTCTTCTAGTCCCGCATGTGGTAGGTTTAACAATTCATCTAGACCCTCCATTGTTTCTTGCATGAATTGTTGATAGTCGATGTTTTGTAGGGAGGCCAGCTGGGGTATTCTTTCCTCATCTTCCAAATGCCTTCTTTTGCTTGGGCTGATGGTTCGTGCTCTTGAGCCATTGCTGCCTCAACACCTTGTGTTTCCTCAGCCTGTACTGGAATTGATGCTACTTGTTTGGGCTCCATCTCAGCTGGTGTGTCTGTCAAATTGCTAAATCCTTAAGTAGAGACAGGTTAATGAAAATTAACTGTGCCGGGCTCGTCGGGGGAGTAACTTGCTGCTGCTGTTGCTCTTGAGGGGCCTGGCTGATTGTGGCTTCTTTTTACTATGTTAATGCTTCCTCGTACTTTCTGATTTCCAATGCCACCTCAGCCTCTAGTCGTCGTGATTCTGCACCTATGTCTGGGATGATGCCCCGCATTTTCTTCTCTGTCTTCTTTCTCCCTTTCCTCATCTCCTTTATAATGGCCTCAGTCTCCACTAGGACAGCTTGACCCTCCTACATTTTCTTCAGCTGTTAGTGGTGGTTCCTCTAGTAGCAGTGCCAGTTGTTGCAGTTTCTCTCCTGGTTTGGGCTCTAGGAGAGGCCTTTTTTCCTTATGATTAAGGACTTGGGTTAGTAGGTACGGGTTGCAAATTTTGATTAAGGACTTGGGTTAGCAGGTACGGGTTCCTTATTAAGGACTTGGGTTAGCAGGTTGTACGGGTTCCTTATTAAGGACTTGGGTTAGCAGGTTGTACGGGTTCCTTATGATTAAGGACTTGGGTTAGCAGGTGTACGGGTTGCAAATTTTGGACTGGTGAGCCTTCAGATAGTTCTCCATCTCTCTATGAATATAATAGGCCTAGTCCTCCTCCTCCTCTTCATGTACCTTAGCGATTCTGTTCAAAGGAGCCCTGTTGTATCTATCTACCGACTTGACCCACATTATCACTGACATGGCCCTATAGGCTTTCTCTGTAGCCTCATCGCGGATATTCTCATACCCTGTCCCATTGGAGTTATAAGAACTCTTCTTTAGCACTGCGTCCAGAGGCATTTTGTCGAATGCATGGGCGTGGACTTTGACTGCTGACCTGGGATCTAGAGAGCATCACGTATGAGTTCTTCCGTGATCAGGAGCTTCTTTGTAGTGCCGTCAATCTTCGTGATAGTGTCACGTTTAGTGCCTGTCTCATAGGTCTTTATATATTCGGCATCTAGAGCTCCATGTCAATGCTCCTTGGAAGTACCATTCTCCCCAAGACCACCTTCTCCAGCTTTGCTTTGACCTCTGCCTCTTCTAGAATTTGGAGGCACTATGGTCTGTGTTAATGCAGTGCGACCTTTCCATGGGCCGTAAGGGCCTCTTTGTTTGATGATGGCCCCATGGAAGGCTTGGGCATATGGGCCCAAAAAATTCAGTTTGGGTACTCGCACTGGTTTCTTCTTCTAACTTGTTGGGAAGCTTGTAGCGCTGGCTTGAGTGGCAGCTGGGGTCTCTATAGCTTCTGATTCCGAGGCTGACATCTATACATGAAAAGTACATTAGTCTCCCGACTGGTGGGGTAGGTACCATTTCTCTTTTCTCTTTTTCTTTTTCTTTCTTTTCTTTCCTTTTCTTTTCTTAAAAAAATAAAATTTTGGTTAATGGTTAACCGATTAGTTGAAATGAGAAGTGTGCTAGTGTGTAGGAGTAATCACAAGGTGCGTTAAGACAGGTGAAAGCTATGGCGTGAAGGTGCAGGGTCTGAGTAGTTCTATGAACTTGCAGGTCGTGAGAACTTGTCCCGTTTAACGTGGTTTTGTGAGATGAGATTCTGTGAAAAGTGGTTTTGTGAACCTAAGTTACGTGAGACTACAGTGGTTTCGTGAACCTAAGATACGTGAGACTACAGTGGTTTCGTGAAAAGCAGTTTCGTGAACTGAAGTCCCGTGGAAATGTGGTTACGTGAGATTAGGTTTTGTGAGACTACAATTACATATGAACTGAGGTTCCATAAGACTATAGTTACATGAACTGTGGTTTTCATGAAAAGTGGTTTCATGAGATCAGGTTTTGTGAGACTACACTTACGTGAACCGTGGTTTCGTGAGACTACACTTACGTGAACCGTGGTTTCGTGAGACTACACTGGAGTGTGAAGGTACATATTTTTGTTATTGTATCGGTTTTCCATTTTTTTTTGTTATTAAAGACTGTGATGCATGTAAGTGATGATACTGCAAGGAAATGGTCAGAATAACCATCGAATCGGCTGTTATTTATGTACAAAATTGTTATCAAGAAGATATTGATCATAAACATCAAAATCAAAATAAAAAAGGAGAAAGAATACAAAAAAAGAAATGAGAAATCAACCAAGCTCCCACCTTAATAGATGATAGTCGATTATAGCTTGAAAATCTAGGAAGGACGATGCACAACGATTGGAAGCAGGAGCTCAAGCGAGTTGCGATGGACACACAATGCGAAATGACAAGAAAGGAAAGAAATTTTGATTTTATAACGCAGCTGTCGGATAGGGTGGAGCCACCTTAATGAAGAAAGCCACATGGCGTCTTTCGATTGGCCCATGAGAAATGACCGTTTCATAGCGTGAACCTTTTTGAACTAGTTCACGGTGTGAACTTTTTAGGATTGGCTCATGGCATGAACCGTTTTGAACCAATTCACAGCGTAAACATTTTTGGATCAATTTACAGCGTGAACTTTTTTAGATTATGAATGTGCAAGATTGATACCTTCTATTTTTTCCTTCATGCTCAGTCATTGAAACATGTACATAATGAGTGAATGATACCCAGTTTACCTTGTACCCATTATGCAACAAATGGATACCTTCATTTTTTATTGCCATGAAAACCAAGGTGACACCTTAGCGCTTTTGGGTAAGTGATGCTGCAGGTGTTTTAGCTCTGTGTGGGAGCTTTTGATTCTTCATTCCACTCAACTGAACAATGTTATTACTGGGCCCTGTGGTTGGGGGCTTTTATCGGTGTCCCTTTGCTGAACTTCTTTGTTTCTACCTTTAGGGTCCCTGTTCAGTTCTATGACCGAAGTGGTTACTAACATTGCTTTGGCAATTCCCAACCCATTTTATTGAGTTGTCTTCTTCCTCCACACCAATGTTGGTGCAGTTCTCGCATTGGTTGGGAGTTGATACTATATGCTTTTACTACTCTTTTCTTTATTACTAGAACTGCTTGTGATGGTGGCCACTAAGTGGGGTACCCATATTGCCGTATTGCCTTAGTAGTATCCTTGTGCTCGTAAGTCTTTTAGGACCCATTGCTTATGGAAACCTTGTGGAATATTGGTATGCCAGGAGTCCTGCCAATCTGTTTGTGTAAGCCAAGTCTGACTTTTGATTTCTTTATGAATTTTTATAGCTGTCCCCATATTATTCTTCTTCTCCTTCTTGTGTGGGGTTGGTTTTTGAGTTGAACCTTGGTGGGCACCCACATCTGTGTACCCTACGACTTTGGGTATTGTTTGTGTAGGCTTTGTGGGACTGATGCTTGTTCTGTTTTATGAGTTGATGTTACTATATTCGGTGTCATTTTTTCGTCAATCATGATCTGTTTCCCTCTGTTTGTCAAGTTCCATAAGGTATGGACATGACCTTGTTGCCCTCGTTCAACGTTGTCCTCTTCTCCCATTGGATATTGCATTTGTTGGCATAGATCAAGGATTGTCCTAGAATCATTTCCTCTTCCATGGAACTTGCAGGCATGACAAACACTTTTCCAACCAAGAAATTATTTCTGATGGAAATGTTAAACACTTAAAAATCCCTCAGCTTTCATAGTTATCAAGTGTACACTACGTACTTGTGCCACAGTGGGTTCAAGGTGTGGTCTATCTAAGGCTTCCCATGTCTCATATGAGATCAAATTATGACTTGATCCTATATCTATTAGTGCAATGCTTGTTGCATGGTGTGTAACATTCTCTTCTGGAGTAATTGTTTAGCTTTGGCCTTCCTTGCCTTAACCTCTTCTTGAGCTTTCTGGATTTTTTCCTTTGCAAGCTGTTTTTGTTGTTTTAAGAGATGTTCTTGCGAGAGCATCTCTTGGGTCAGTGGTCCATAATATTTTTTGAGTTTGCTTCTATTGACGTAACCCTCCATCTGTATCCTCTCAATTATCTCAATTCTAACCGACCCCTGAGGTGTGATCTCAGACACTCGGAAGGGTCACAAGCCTCTGTATTTGGGTTTCTTTTTCCTGATGCTTCCTACACCATACATGAGGACATGATCTCCCATTTCCAATTCTTTTTGTTTCAAATTTTTGTTAAACCAGTGCTTCCTGCGTAGTTTCTCAACCATGAGTCCATGCGATGCTATTAGCTTGGTCTCATGATTGATCACCTCATTATTAAAATGTGAGCCTCGACCACTAACTAATTCTAATGGGCAGCCGACGAACGAACCTCGAGATAATCTGCTCATATAAGAATTTTGTTGTTGTTCGTGCATCAGCTTGTCTTCGAGGCTACTATTAGTTGCTGCGATGACAATTCGTGGGCTTGAAGTACGCTTCAAGAGAACTGAAGCAAAAAATTTAGATGAATGGATAAGAAATGAATGGATAAGAATTGTGTAGGAAATGAATGGATAAGAATTGTGTGGAAGTAAAACAAGTGTGAAATCAGTTGTGTTTGTTGTGTATATGTATGGTGGAGTGGTCTTAGAATAGATCTTCACTGTTTTTTCAGGTTAATTTTGATATTTGCATCATTGGAAGCATCAACGTGAATGAGCAGGTGGGTGTTCTATTTTTCTTCTTTTCCAAAAATCCACAAAAATCTAAAAATTAAGGAGTTATTAATTGTGCCTTGAACTTGTATTCCACTCCTTAGATGTGGCACAATCATTTTGAGAACAGTTGGATAAGTATCTTGCACCCAAAATCATAATAGTCAACGCGAGAAGTTTCCATGTGAAACTGCAAAAAAACGTTCACGTCGTGAACCGTTTTCTATAACTTCACGCCTCGAACCACTCCCGATATCAGTGCCACGATTAACGCCGCAAATCACGGGATTACCTTGCCAAAAATAGGTAACCTTATCTTGACACCTCTAATGCCACAAGGTCTAACAAAATCAAGAATTAAGAACTCCTCACGACGTGAACCATTTTGGAAGACTTTCACGGCGTGAACCCATTATTTTTCATGACATAAACTTTTTCCCACAAACTCATGGTTTTGTCCAATCCAACGCACTAGTTGGTATAGTTAGGCTAAGGTTACAAAGGTCTGGAAAAAGAAGTGACACCTATACAACAAGGAGGAGGAATTCTGAACCCAAGAGCAAACATTTTGAACACGTGAAAGAGTAGAAAAACGTTCACGATGTGAACTGTTTTCTGACACTTCATGTTGTGAACTGTTCAACTACACAATTCTTATCCATTCATTTCCTACACAATGCACTACTAGAATGCAAAGGCAATCATGAATCTTATGCAATGGGAGCTAAAACTCCAAGAGGAAGGAAGAAACAAAGGTGTTTCCTCGGCAGCGGCACTAAAAATGTTATGGGCTACCACACCTCCAAGAGGGAACTCAATGCATTCACCTAAAGGATGAGCAATAGATCACAACCGTTGTAGGGCACTTACCAATGCTTCAAACTTGAGTCCCCTGAGGTCTCCAAGCTCATTTGTTAAGCTCCAAACCTCCAACCTCCACCTCCACGATGTTACCATAGAGTTGCTCACACCGTCGCATAAGAAAATCACTCTCTCTCTCTCCTACACAAGCATGAATCATACAAGCATAGAAGAGGCACAATGCTAGAATGCTCTCTCTCTCAATCTCTCTCAAGACACAAAGAAGAGCTCCCTATAGCACAAAAGGGGATTGTCTTTTCATTATGAGAAAATGCCTTATATACATTTGACCCTTATTCACACTTGGGTACCCAAAACTTACTTAACTAGGCCTTGGGTGGCCAATATCTCATAATGTATAACTTTATAGTGCCATTTCATGAAACTTATTAATGTCCTCAATTGGAGGAGCATGCTTATTAATCCAAAATGGGATTAACAAGCAAAATATATCAACTTCCATGAGTGAGGTTTCAATTTCTAAACACTGCACCTCCATTAGCTTCTTTTTGTCTCATTTGTAGCCTCCTTTTGAGTTATTTCTTTTCTGGTCTTCTTCTCTAATCTCCACTTGGGTAGATCTTGTGGAGCTCTCATGTTAGGGTGTTGGTAGGTCTAATTGTTGTTTCATACTCACTTTTAGGTCACTTTTCAAATGCTTTGATATGTATCCTAGGGCTTCTTTCTTATTCCCCTTATACATTGGGCATTTCATCTTGATTTTTACTTTAAGCTACTTCCTATCAGATATGTTTCATCATGGAAATATCTATGCAATGGTGGCATCTTTATGGCTAGATATACCTCTTTAAGCTACTTCCTATTAGATATGTTTGGTGGTATCTTTATGGCTAGATATACTTCTTTTCTTGTCCTATTGGTTGCTCTTTCTGGCTAGATATACTTCTTTTCTTGTCCTATTGGTTGCTCTTTCTGGCTAGATACATCCTCTTGTGCCTCTCCCACATGCTCTCACTATCTTGTTAAACAGAGTCGCCTCTTCCCTTCAAGCCATTGATCTAGTTTGCATTCTTATTACCTCCATGACTTCTCGGAGCTATAAACAGCTTCTTCTAATGAACAATGGTATGGTAAACCTTTAAAATAAAAACTTGCTAAGGGATTCACTCAACTTCAAACAAACAACTACAGGACTAGACAACTAGTTTATGCAAATAAGGTCCAATAAAGCCAATGGCACAGGGTGGCTAGGGCAGAAAGGCCTTTTTTTGCTGAATACTATATACTTTTAGTACATCAGGTGGTATCATAGGAGAGTGACTTTAGCTCATGGGATTTCAATTGTTTTGTCATCATCCGACCCCACGAGACTCTAGCCCATGGGCTTTCAACTGTAGGTCATCCGGCCCCACCACACTCATAATGACTAGTGGTATTGGCAATCTGGGTTAAAAGCCTCAATGACATGTATTTATAGGTACACAAGGTTAAAAAATGTTGGTATGCATCCTTGTTAGTCTTGTTTTTCCCATTCTTGGTGCTTGTGTGGTCATACGTCTTAATTCAATAATCTCTACAACTCTTCTCACAGTAGGAAATTCCTAATGTGGCAAGAGTTGTTTTTACCATTCTTGGAGCCTATGGTCATTCATCTCAGCTCAATAATCTCTACAGCTCTTCCCATCTTATAAATCCTTTAAGGGTCAAGTTGTTGTTTCCCTCGTTTCATGGTAGTAGATACTTGCACTAGACCCATTAGTGGTTTTGATTGATTTTGATACAAGAATTTTTTTTGATAATAAGCAAAGTTCCTATTGGTTTTGGGTTTCTTCCCTTTGCCTTGGGTCACAATAACCAAATGAGGAGTTTCTACTGATAGTTCTTCAGCCCACCATAGGCTATCTTAAACAGGTGATATTTTCTCTTAAGGATTTATTGATTCTATCTATAGTCATTTGTTTTGAGCCAAGTGCTTCCCAGACATCTCCTCAAATTTTGATATAGTACATTATACGATTGAGATGGCATTGACCCCTTTCTTCCAACTTTTTTTTATTTTTATTATATATATACCATTAATTGCAAACACTCTAGAATCTCTTCTTCCATGAATCCTTTCGGTGTCAAAGGATCCTCTTTGGTGACTCGGTTATTGTGAGACCACAACTCAATCTCTATTTGCATAGATTTAAAGCTAAAGGTGTATGTTCTCCCAACAAAGGTCCCCACTCTTGGTTGTTGTAAGGTCTCTTAAAATAGCATCCTCTCCCTATTAACGTCTCTTAAAATAGCATCCTCCTTGTTAAGCTCACCTTAATGTGTTGTGGGAAGTTACCAATCCGCTGAGCTCAAGCTATGCTCAAGAGCTCCATGGTAGCCACTATCCTGCCGCACTCGTCACACTGAGACGGTTGCTAATCCAATGGGTGGTGCAACCTCTCTCACAAAGATCGTGTGGGATTTGAGTTACAAAAAAGAGAAATTTTCCTTTATAGTTCCAAGCCTTTTACCACTAGGTTGCCCCCGAGAGTAAGTGACCCAAGGTGCCCAAAACATAGTTACAAGGCTTTTCTCTTTGGTTTGGCCAACTGACCAAGAGCCTCTTGTCTGTCCTTCAAAGCTCAATAATTGGGAGCATCTTTAGGGTGTTTCCCTTATCAAATGACGAGGTATACAATATAGTGCTCATTACATAAGTGTGCAGATATAGTTGTCATAATTATGTGTTAACCAATATGTGGCTAACATACTCCCCTTCCTAAACTCGATCGCGCCCTCGTGATCGGTAAGAGGCTGTCGAGGGACACTAGGAAGTGTCGCACTTGGTTTGTTCTCTCGGCTCTTCGAAAATGAAAGGGGGTGGGGGAGTTAGTAAGATGGAAAGAAGTTAGTGGAGTACTGGCGATTAAATATCTAGCTAATCGTATGGGCTCGTATGAATTTGCTTTCTTGTTAGTACCTCTACTAGTACTCTTTATTTTGTTTTTGGTGTTTTTCTTTTTTGTCGCCTTTGTGGCGGCGGCTGCACATCCTCTTGAGAGATCCTCTTGAGAGAAGTTAGAGTACGTGAATGAGTAGACTAGCATGGAATACTTAATGAATAATATCCAAGTGGTAGGTGGTGGCGTGAATAAGGGGTTAGTAAAACAATGGTGTTAGTAAGCAATTGGCTAGGGGGGAATTCCAGAGGGACAAGGAGGTAACTCGCATGAAAATTGCATACCCTCCGAGATGTAGTTCTATGGCTATGTACATGAAGCTCTAGCATCTTCATCAAGACACTATGATGGGTATCTTGGCTCCATGGGTGTTGAGTTATCAAGGTGAGGTGTTCTCTCTTTTTCTTTTAGTGGTTTATCTCCTTTTGTCATTGTAGCTCATGGAACCGGGATCCTGTGTTGATGAGAGTGGTGGGCGAGGTTCCATAGGTGTTAAGCATAAGAAGAAGTTATGGGTAGGATTGATAGGCATGAAGCACAGTTATTGGGGCGAAGTGGGGGTGATTAAGAAGATCTAGGTGATGGGTTGTACCATTGACCAGGCTTGCACCCTCCATGGTCCCCCCATCCACAGATGTATCTAGATGGTTGTCTCGATGATAAACCTTGGTACGGTGTGTGTGCATAGGATAGAGCCTAGTGAGAATTATAGGTGTTATGGGCATAAGCGAGGGCAAAAGGTGTGCCCATGATCCTAGTCACCTAGATATTCCTAATCAAGCCTTGGACTTCTAAGAAGGGCACCCATCGTTGTTAAGTGATGAAGGCCTGTGGTGGTTGATGAGGCTTCTTGGTTTTTGGTCGATGAGGCTTTGAGCTATGAGTAGGTTGTCGACGCTGAGGACAAGCTTTTGATTATGGCTTTGGGAGCCACAGGTGTGTGTTGCCTTCATGGAATCCTTGAGCGTTGAGCACGTTGGTAGGCATCGAACGTTGGTAGGCATCGAACGTTGTTGGCTTCACTGTGCTTGGGGTTGCCTAACCTTTGGCCATTGGGCCTTTTGTCGTAGCTCCTTGGGGAGTTGTTCTGATGGATGAACATAGGCGGCATTCTTGGGAAGCCAGAGGTGAGTGTTGCCTTCATAGTAGCCTTGTGCTTTGAGCAGGTGGTCGAGGACACAAGCCAACATTAAAGCTTTGGCCTAGTAGTGGTTTTTGTTGGCTTGGTTTG
Organism: Cibotium barometz; assembly: GCF_041138505.1. Taxonomy (NCBI): domain Eukaryota; kingdom Viridiplantae; phylum Streptophyta; class Polypodiopsida; order Cyatheales; family Cibotiaceae; genus Cibotium; species Cibotium barometz. The sequence continues at coordinate 24,272,523 of NC_141107.1, read as the reverse complement.
CTGTTTACTCTTGGGTTTCTAAGATGGCCATTTGGGGATCCAAAGTTTTGTGTAGCCATGATAGAATCCTTGAGCTTTAGAAGATTCTTGGGCACCCACCACCATTGATTGTCATGATAAAGGTAAGAGGTCAGGGTGTTGGTGGTGCAAGTGGTCGAGGATGTAGAGTTGAGGGGGATTCGACAACAAAGATTGATGGTCAAGGTTGGATGGTGTCGATAGTGCCCTTTGAACCAGCATTGGTGAGGCATGGGGTGTGGTAACGTGGGAGACTTCCAATGATGAGGATGGGACATAGGGGGAGGGGCAGTCAAGGGCAAGGCTCTGTGGAGGGTTTCCTCTTGGGGACACAAGAGGACTATGGCTCTTTTCCCGTTGACATCCATGGTGGCCATTTCTTTGCGCTAATTGATTTGGCAGTGAGTGGTAATAATCCACTCTTTTTTTGCCGGTTATAATCTGGCCTTGGAGTGCTCCTACATCTATGACATGAAATATGCACTCCAACTGTATTTCCTATAGAAAATTTTGGAATGAAAATCCAACACTAATTAAACACATTTCATGTGAAACTTGAATGTAAGTGTTTTCTTGTGTAAGTGTGAGCTTTCCAAGAGTTTTCCATGCCTCCAAGAATATGAGATTGGTGTGGACCATAGGATATATGTGGGCTTGCCACCATTGTAGACCATTCTTAGTTGGGGTCCAATCCATATTCTTGGTGGGTTTAGTTTTGGTGGTATTTCGGGGGTAGTGGAAGACTTACCAGTTTTTGTGGGTGAGAGAGAACCCTTTGGAAGCAGTTGGTGCGGGAAGAGGATAAAATTTGGTGCACTCCCCATCCCATAGGGTTATTGTTACCTTGCCCTTAGGAAGCTCAAGGGTAGCTGTGTGGTTGATTGTACATGTAGTGTTCTGGACCCATCTCCCTCTAAGGATGAATGCTTCTTTGGTCTCACCTGTGGGAACCACATAAAACTTACAAGCCAATGGGTTGGACTAGTCGTGTCAGTCTCATGAAGGGCCTTCCCAAGATGCTCTCATAGCCATCATGTAGAAAGGCCATGATGACAAATGTGTGGTTGAATTTCATGTTATGGACTTTAATGGGGAGGTTCTTCTATAGGCAAAAGGGTGTTGTGTATGTCCTGTTTGCAAGCTGTATCCTCGATTGGGTGGGAGTCACAGGTGGTTGTCCTCAGTTTTCCTAGCACATTTGTGTGATGAGGCTGACGCTAACATCCCATCTAGGATGCCTCGGACCTCATGTCCGAGGCATAGGAAGTGGGCAGGGCTACATTTTTGTCATCACCTTCAAAATATTGGCCCATCGCATTGTCTCAAATTGTTGGTGCACTTTTGGGGTGTGGGTTGTGCTCATGGAGTAGTTCAGGATGATGGGGCTTAGATTCATCCCGATGAATCTAAGTTAGCTCTCTCCTCCATGAAAGTCTATAGTTTACGTTCCATCCAATCCCTACGGTTATTCCATAAAATTGGATTTCCTTTTAACAAGGTTCTAATGGTCAGTTAGATTTGGGAAGAAAGGAAGGCAGAGAGGCCGGCAAGGTCACATTGATGAGGAGATTCCTCATGTGGAGGGCCTTGTTCATAGAGTGGACCGAAAATGGTATATGGAAGGTCAATTCGGCGATCCTTATTTGATGGGGTTGAGGTTGAGACTTTGGTGGTGCTGTAGAAGGGTAAAATAGTAGAGAAAATTTTGTGTGGGCACCTCGTGAGTCTTTATTGGACTTTGTGTCAGTGCTTGTATTGATTTTTTCGATGTGAACATGGGATTTGGTCTTGGTTGCATGTGGAATAGGCAATGGAGGATTAGGAGGCATAGGTGGGGCAAGATCTTTTTTTGTCAACATGATGTTGGCAATTGGATCTTCCTTGACCTTGAGCATAATCTGGGGATCCTATCTTACTTAGTGTGGAAGTTCAAGTTCTTATCTCGGACAGCGAGTAAGTACGGGGAACTGCGTGCACTCGGGTATTGGTTTAAAGGTTAAAAAAATGGGCGGTGGTTCAAGTTGAGCATGATGGTGCTCTACCAGTGCTTGGGAGCTTGTCCTACGCCTGGTGCAGAAGTTTAGGTTCTTGTCCCTAACAGAAGCGAGTATGGGGGGGACTACGTGCACTTGGGTATTGGTTCAAAGGTTACAAAAATGGGCGGTGGTTTAGGTTGAGATTAGTAGTTCTCTACTTGTGCTTGGGCCTCTTGAAGACGTCGCTTCTTGAGGATGGGATTAGGATATGTGGCCAACCATTTTTGTTGTTTGGTTAGTTTTTGGGGGGATGTATGGGAGAGTGGCATTTCCACATGATCATCACTCTCGGAGGAGGAGGATGTGGTCTTTGTTGCGCCAATGTAGATGGTAGCCATGATCAATGGGGTTTGCCTTGAGAGGAAAACGGTTGGAGTGGAAAGACGGGCACTGTAAAAGGTCGTGGTGGCGTTATGTGAGTGGTTAGTTGGGGGTGGTGCCACCAATAATGCATGGTGCCTAGGAGGAGATGAGGGAATGAGATTTGGGTTGTCATTGGCTCAGCGGAATGGCTTTCTTGCATGTTGTCATCAAGAAAGATTGCCCATTTGCAAGCTTGATCAAAGGTGGAGGGGTCCTTTATTAACATGTGGTCGTGAAGTCTTGGATTATACAAGCCTAAGAGGAAATGGTCCATTAAGTGCTTTTCACTCAATTTTTCCCTTTCTTTGCAATGCAAATCAAGGTACTGAATGTGTGCGATGTAGTCACGTAAGGTTTCCTATGGTTTTTGTTCCAATTGGAACAATTGGATTACAGGGCTCCATTTAGGGCCGTAGGGTGTAAATCCAAGAATGAAGGCCTCTCTCACTGCTTTGAAAGTGCCTTTGTGTTGAGGATCCAAGGAGTGGAACCATTACACTACCTTACCTTCAAGGCTGAGTCCAAAGAGATGGACTTTAGTGGCATCATCAAAAATTTCAAATGCCTGATAGATTTGGTTAAAGACCTCTAGGTGGGATATAGGATCTCCAACTCCATGGAATTCTGGCATAAGTTTGAAAAGTTTCACCCACATAGGTTGTCTATGTGATATATGTGGGTGCAAGTGTTGTGCCACTCTCCTTCCTAGCACTTGTGCTAAGTTTGCAATGTCAATTTGGGGATCAAGGGGAGGTCGTACATGGGTGGGGGGTGGGTATAGGCCCGTGGTTATAGAAAGAGATATGTGCATGTGCTCGCATCTATTCACATCGAGGTGCATGTATGGAGGTGCACCACTAGATAAGGGCTCTTCATAATTTTTTGCCCTCATGGCCAAATGTGTATGGCATGGCGGCCACATCTGAATGTACCATGGCTAGGGTGTTGTCTAATGGAATGGAGACACTTGGGGCATGCAACCGTAATTTTTCTTCCTCATGGCCAAACGTGTGTGGCATGGAGGCCACATTTGAATATACCATGGCTAGGGTGTTGTCTAATGGAATGGAGACACTTGGGGCATGCAACCATGACCAAAAGGTATCCATGGTATGCATTGGGGCTTAGAAAAGCGTTAACAGTACACGTGCAGACCCAAAATAGGAGTTTTGGCTCCCTTTTGCCTTGCGCATGAATGCACCTTAAGGTGAAAAGAGTCTTTTTAGGTGTTTGGTGGTTGTAAAAATCACCCTAGTGGGTCAGGGAGGTAGACCTTAAGCACCTCTAAACACTTGGTAATTTTATTTTTTTTTAAGATTTGTTTTTGGGTACGGTACACCTATATGCTTAGGAGCGTACGCTTGTGGCTTTAGGAAGGTAGGACTGTGGCTAAGGTGTGGACGGTCATGCGAAAGTTTTTTAAAAATTATTATTATTATTATTATTTATTTTGGGACGGTATGCTCGTATGCTTATGAAGGTACGATCGTGGCTTTAGGAAGGTATGGCCATGGTGGCTAAGGTGTGAACGGCCATGCCAAAGTTTTTTTTAAATTTTTTTGTTTTTTTAAAGACGGGATGGTATGCTTGTACGCTTATGTAGGTACGCAGTGCCTTTAGGAAGGGGAAGTCGTGGCTAAGGTGTGAACGGCCGTGCCAAAGTTTTTGTCTTGGAATGGTATGCCCGTACACTTAGGAGGTAAGATTCCTCCCTCCAGCTTTTTGAGGTGTGCAGGTGTAAGAACCTCCCCTTCTCATCTTATAATTATTCCCCTCTCCGAAATAAAAGAAAGATTCTATTTTACCCTATTTTTTGTTTTGACCTAGAGAGAGAAAATGTCTAGAGGAAGGTAGTCTAAAATTGAGATATTTTTGGATATAAAATCCTCCTAGTTTCTAAAATGGGTTCCTCTAAAACAGAAATTCAAAAAGAACTTTCCAATGTGCAATTGGAATTAGGTATATAGGACCTTAGCCTAAGGGGCTAGATTTTAAAATTTTTTGGATTATGGTCCAATTAAGGTTCCTATGGGCCAATAGGATCAATCCATGTGTGGGGAGGAGATGAATCCAATTTGTAAAAGAAGATACCCAAAAATGAGTGAATGCCCACATAAGATAAAGAGTTGACTATGTACAAGGTTTATTAGTAAAAGACTATGAGTATTACCAAAAAAAAGAGATATTTTGGGTATCATGATTCCATTTTGACACATGGGTAAGGAAGGGGAGTCCCTTCAAGGAGGCACCTACTTCACATGCTTGAATGAGTTTTAAACTAAAAAATAATGTGATATTTTTATCTCTCCTCTCTCTTGGATCAAACTAAATCAACAGGGAAACAAACTAGGTCCAAATCTTGTCCAAATTCAACCAAACTGAACCTGGAAAATTCTAGAAATGAGTTGGACTTTGTTAGAGGCCTCCCTCTCCTATAAATAGATTCTTAGCCCTTTGTAAAAATATATGAGAACTATACTATGCCAGTATTATGCTGAAATAATGATAATTTTTACTATTCTCTAAAATTCTCTCCAAATTGAAGAAATTGGAGCTTCCCTCTTTCTTCAATCTCCATTGGTGGCTCCATCAACATACCAAACCAATTGGTTGGTTGGGGGCCTCTACTGTGATCAATATCTCTTTTGATTTGGATCAAACCAAATCAAAAAGGGAAACAAACTAGGTCCAAATCTTGTCCAAATTCAACCAAACTGAACTTGGAAAATTCTAGAAATTAGTTGGACTTGGTTAGCGGCCTCCATCTCCTAAAAATAGATCCTTAGCCCTTTGTAAAAATATATGAGAACTATACTATGCCAGTATTATGCTGAAATAATGATAATTTTTACTATTCTCTAAAATTCTCTCCAAATTGAAGAAATTGGAGCTTCCCTCTTTCTTCAATCTCCATTGGTGGCTCCATCAACATACCAAACCAATTGATTGGTTGGGGGCCTCTACCGTGATCAAAGAATCAAGCAATTTGTAAGGTAAAGGGTGAATTTTGATCTTTTTCTATAATTTCTCAATGTTTCTCTCTTCTCAACCCCTCTCAAGTTTGAGAAGCTTAATTGGAATGGCTTTTTAATGCTATTGAAGTTAATTGACGAATGGTAGTAAGGAAATACATAAATTTCCATTTATGCTTAATTTTAATGGTTTTTTATGTAATTTCTATCTCTCACTCAAAGAATGGTCATTCCCATGACCTATTCTCAATCCAAATGAAGCTTCTCATGAAGCTTTTCCCTAATCCGAGAATAAATTCTATGCTTGTTTAATTGGAGGTCAAAATTAATAGCTTTTTTATGCTTTTAAGTTAGTTATTTCATGAAAATTTATGATTCAATCCATAATGGATTAATGATCCAATTAGGGATCATTCTAATCATATCCATAATGTTGAAGTTCATTCTTTTAGAATAAATTGAGATTTATCAGTAATAGCAGCGGAGCTATGGTGAAATTTTTGTAAAAATTACACATAAAACATTTTCATTCAAAGTATGAAAAGAGGACTTCCTACCATATTCTAGGAATTATCATTCTAGATAAACTGATTGATTCTCATTGTAATCATAGAAATATTGATTTTTAGGTTTATGCATAATTAATGAATTTTTAGATAAATTTATTTATCTATGAGAAATAATTAAATGTTAAAAGAGGAATTCCCATCACATTTGGAATTCCATGATTAGATGGGAAAAAGAGAATTTCCTATCATATTGGAATTATGGGATAATTCATTTAATTTCAAAAATAAATTTTTAGATAAATTTATTTATCTATGAGAAATAATTAAATGTTAAAAGAGGAATTTCCATTACATTTGGAATTCCATGATTGGATGGGAAAAAGAGAGTTTCCTATCATATTGGAATTATGGGGTAATTCATTTAATTTTAAAAATGAATTTTTAGATAAATTTATTTATCTATGAGAAAATAATTAAATTTTAAAAGAGGAATTTCCATTACATTTGGAATTTTATGATTGGATGGGAAAAAGAGAATTTCCTATCATATTGGAATTATGGGATAATTCATTTAATTTTAAAAATGAATTTTTAGATAAATTTATTTATCTATGAGAAATAATTAAATGTTAAAAGAGGAATTCCCATTACATTTGGAATTCCATCATTGGATGGGAAAAAGAGAATTTCCTATCATATTGGAATTATGGGATAATTCATTTAAACTCAAAGATGAATTTTTCGATAAATTTATTTATCTATGTGAAATAATTAAATGTTAAAAGAGGAATTCCTATTGCATTTGGAATTCCATCATTTAGATGGACAAAGAGAAATTTCTAGCATATTGAAATAATGGATATTTTAAATGAATTTATTTTATAAGAAATATTTGATGGGAAAAGAGGAATTCCCATGGTAATTGGGATCCTAGAAATTAAATGGGAAGAAGAGGAATTTTTAGTATAAATTCGATTTATGATTATTTTACCATAAGAGGAAATATGGGTCGTAGAATTGATTTCTACAAATCCCATGAATTCTTTTATTCAAAAGAAGAATATTGAATAAAATTCAATTGAGGAATTGAGAAGGAATACGGAACTAGTTGTCAGAAAAAGAATCTTTAATTAGGCCAAGCAATTGGCTGAAATTTAGAAAAAGTCCTATTATCGGGTATCAATCTAGAAAAAGCTATTAAATGGTAATAGCATGTGACTTGATGTGATAAGAAGAAAATAGGATGTGATAAGATGTGTATGGGCTGTGAGATAGGATGAGAATGGATGTGTGTATGGGATGCGATAAGATGTGAATGAATGTGATAAGATGAAAATAGGATGTGATGTAATGGAAATAGATGTAAATGTGAATAATGAGATGAGAAAAGGGTTGAGAGGATATGTGAAAGGGTGAGATGGGAAGTACACGGATGTGAATACGGATGTATATATGAAAGAAGGGATATGCATGTGTATGTGGATGTATAGATGTGGATATGGATGTGGATGTATGAATGTGGATGTGCAAATGGATTTATGGATGTAGATGTGGATGTGGATGTATGAATATGGATGGGGATGTGGATGTATGGATGTGGATGTATAGATGTAGATGTGGATGTGGATGTATGAATGTGGATGTATGGATGTGGATGTGGATGTGGATGTATGAATGTGGATGTGAAAATGGATGTATGGATGTAGATGTAGATGTGGATGTGGATGAAGATGTGGATGTATGAATGTGGATGTGGATATGGATGTATGGATGTTGATGTGGATGTAAAAATGGATGTATGGATGTAGATGTGGATGTGGGTGTATGGATGTGGATGTGGATGTGTGAATGTGGATGTGGATATGGATGTATGGATGTGGTATGGATGTATGGATGTGGATGTGGATGTATGGATGTAGATGTGGATGTGGATGTATGGATGTAGATATGGATGTGGATGTATGGATGTAGATGTGGATGTGGATGTATGGATGTGGATGTGGATGTGGATGTGGATGTGGATGTGGATGTGGATGTGGATGTGGATGTGGATTTGGATGTGGATGTGGATGTGGAAATGGATGTATGGATGTAGATATGGATATGGATGTATGGATGTGGATATGGAAATGGATGTATGGATGTAGATGTGGATGTGGATGTGGATGTGGATGTGGATGTGAATATGGATGTATGGATGTGGATGTGGATGCCGATGTATGAATGTGGATGTGGAAATGGATGTATGGATGTAGATGTGGATGTGGATGTGGATGTATGGATGTGGATGTGGATGTGTATGAATGTGGATGGGGATGTGGATGTATGGATGTGGATGTGGAAATAGATGTATGGATGTAGATGTGGATGTGGATGTATGGATGTGGATGTGGATGTGGATGTATGAATGTGGATGTGGATATGGATATGGATGTATGGATGTGGATGTGGATGTGGATGTATGAATGTGGATGTGGAAATGGATATGTGGATGTGGATGTGGATGTGGATGTGGATGTGGATGTATGAATGTGGATGTGGATGTGGATGTGGATGTGGATGTATGAATGTGGATGTGGAAATGAATGTATGGATGTGGATGTGGAAATGGATGTATGGATGTGGATGTGGATGTGGATGTATGAATGTGGATGTGGATGTATGGATGTGGATGTATGAATGCGGATGCGGATGTGGATGTATAGATGTGGATATGGATGTGGATGTACGAATGTGGAGATGTAGGTGGAATAATGAATGCAAATGTATATGTGAAAGGATGTGACGTCGATAGGAGTGAATGGATGAGATGTGATGACATGTGAATCAGGACGTGAATGAATCATATGGGATTTGAATGAATAATATGTGATATGAATGAATCTGATGTGATGAGATGGAAAATGATGTGATTGGATGAGAATGGGTACACATATGAATTGAATGTGGAATAAGTAATGTGGATTGATGAGGGATAATGTGGAAAGACGAGAGTTCATTATAGAAACTGTATTTGTGACCTGTTTGTAAATGACCTGTTTGTAAATGACTGTTTTATGTCAAGAATGCTGGGGAAGCATTTTGACTGTCTTGTGAATAAGGTCGTGGAGACCTAACTGATGAAGTTACAATAGCTGACGGAGAGTCAGCAGAGGACGTCTCGCGTAGCAAGGTCGGCCGAGGTCTTGACCAGCCTCGGTTCTCAACATTCCCTATTATTTTGTATTCTTTTGCTTAGCCTTCTAGCGAGCCAAACTCCATGATAAGATGTTCGTCTTCCTACTGGCTTGTGCAATAGTAGTAGAGCAAGATTCATGACCTTTCGTCTCCTATCTGTCATTCAGCTCAAACTGTTTGCTACTCATATTCAAGGCAAGAGAGAGAGGGATGGCTCCAAGAAAAGCAGGAAAACAACAGGCAAAGACTAAGAAAGGTATATGATGTGAATAGCCAAGATTCTACTAAGATTGTGTTTTAATGTTTTTAGATATGCTTACTTGGGCTTGGTGTGTGTGTCTTATAGACAACAGGGGATACTCACTTAGATTTGGGTGTGTTTGTATGACTCTTAGTAGCGAGGAAGCTCAATCACGGACACCTGTGTCCTCACATGTATCTCCTGTTAGAGAGGAAACAGAAGCGCATAATTCTCTTGTTCATGAGGAAGAAGCGCTTGTGTTGGAGAACGAAATTGGCTCAATGAGCTCACCTCCTCCAACTCACACGGAGATGCCTGAATCTAGTACTGGTCAAGGGGAGACCCATAGAAGGCTTCTTGGAAAATCTATTGAATTGGGATTGCTTGGTGATGTATTCACTAAGTTTTTTGTGCAACACAATTCCTCTACCCCATTGGTCCCTTTATGCAGGCTGATTCCAAATGAAGCCATCCGTACAGTTTCTAGCCAACTTGAGGTGTTTCGTGATTCCTTTGACTGCCATGGCTATGTCGAAGCATCTCCTCCTTTTTTAGTTTCACTTACACGTCCCGAAAGATCTATGTATTTCGTGGTCACACAAATAGACTTGCAAGAATGAGGACCATACTGGGTGGTACAACATGACAGATTTGAGGATAAAATCAGAGGAACTAAGTGGGAGGATCTCAGTGGTAAGAAGTTTCTTGTTTGGGATGGCAATCATCATGTGAAGGCATGGATGTCTCGAGTGCGCGAAGGTATGTTCTTTTGAATGCCATAGAGTGATTTTATGCAACATTAAAAGTAATATATTGTAATATCTTTATTTTGTTTTCTCTAGCTTGGTCTCATAGCCCCTCACGCCATGTCCAGGTCAAATGTCAATTTTTGGTTGTGGACAAGAAGCAAGAAGGAGAATTGCTATTGGCTTTGCGATCTCAAAATGAGTAAGTGATCTCTCTCTACTTAATTACGGACATTGTGAAGTTCTTGGCTCATTGTGACTCTTTACAACAGATTGGTGCGCACTAGTGTTACACCCACATTGTCACATGAGATCTTCATGTTTCAATGATTTAGAATGGCGGACAAATCATCCATATTGGACTACCTTGGTGAAGACGTAAGGAGGTGGGCTTTAATGGAGCTTAGTTTGGAGCGACGAAGTGGAGAGAAATGGTACAATGCTCCAGCTACAATCTTGGCACAGCTAGTGTTTGCATTTCCCATCTTTTATTAATAAACGGATTATCAATGTTTTTTAATCGTGTGAGTGATAATGAGTCCTTTTCGTTATACGTAGACATCGTTTGAAAATGCGATGAAGCAAGCTATATCATGCATTGATAGACATGCCATGGGGTTGCAAGAATATGAGACAAAATGTGAGAAAGCCACACGTGGTGTAGTTCAAACATTTCAAGATAGAGCGTACAAGATGCTCATAATTGCAAACCCATCCAATGGTGATGCATTCTTTCAACTCGTATATATAACTATGATTGGTCTAAGAAGGGATTGGTTGCTCTGACCAAAGAAAAGCTCTACACAATCGCCATATCTCGGATTTCAACTCAAAGGTATGTCACATGTCAATAAACCTCCCTTAACATAAACTAACCTTAACATCTAATCTCTTATGGCTTTGGTATGATGCTGAAATAGGAAGACGGAATTGCTTCAAATGCTTATGACTGGGAGGGCGAAGGTGGAGAGACAGATGACTCTCTCACTTGTAGCATGAGTAGTATGATCCGTGTGTAGCTCAATCCAATGGGATTTGCATCCCTTTCGGAGCTAGGGATTCAACCCGTACCGATGCACGGAAGCTTATCCACAAATGGAGAGAATGCTATGAACACCACTACCTTGACATAGACTTTACTCACAAGCTCAATCTTGCATAGCTCATTCACTCATCATCCCACTCATTCATGCATCCAATACAAGAAGAAAGCTAAGCTAATGCATACACAAGCTCAAAGCATCCTTCATTCTCAAGCACTTACTTCCCTAGCATGCACACAAACCTTGAAGCTTAATGGAACTTGAAATAAACATGCATTCTCACTACTCAAGCAATGCCTTGCCCATGGATAAGCTACAAGCTATGGAGAAGCTTAAGCTTGAATCCACTACCACACAAAGCCTAATAGAGAATCCACAAGCATCAACAAGGAAGCATGCACACTAGAGAATAGAAATGAGAAGAGAGAAAAACATCATCTCATTGCATTGAATTAGAAGAGCATTGCTCATACAATAGTGTAGATGGGGAGAGAGAAGAGCTTGCACCTCTATGAACAAGAGGGAGAGCTAGTCTCAAGAGAGCTCAAACATGAGTGTAGCCCAATGTGTCCATAAGCTCTCAAATGAGCCACTTTTTATACTAAAACTTCTAAAACTCCCAAAACTTCCCATGTGGGATTATTCTCAAGCCCACTCCCACACTCACCTACAACTTGGAACTTTTTACAAGAGCAAACTGTCGAGTCTCTTGTTTTCCTACTTGCATTGTGTTACATCATTGCATTGATCACCACTCGTCACACAACACTCCCCCCTTCCTATTTTGCGCACGTCCTCGAGCGCGTAGATGCCAAGGAAGAGTAACATCTCCAGTGTGTACCTGCTGCTGTGTTTTTTTTTTTTGAAAGCAAAAGTACTGACAGACAATAACGAAACAAACAATTTTACCGAATAAGACATGGCAATAGACATCCAATTAGCTAGAGGAAGAAAACATTGAAGCAGTGTAGAGATGAATAGGTTTTTTCAAGCCTTAATAATTACTACCTGCAAACAGCTAACTAAAGTAAAGAATGTTTTATGCCAAATGTATTGTTCTTTTCCTAGAAGGCAAAAGACAACAGTTAATCGAGGGACTATCAAGTAGTATACCTAACCTATGCTAAGTCAAAGATGTCGGTTCAACGCTAATAAATCTAACATAATTATGTATTGGCAGACTCTTGATATTGCTTAGTGTTAAGGTTTAATATTTTAAGCACAACGGCGACCATCCTGGATTAGACAAGCATTTCTCTTGGTGCCTTTCTGTCCTTTTTTTTTCTTTCTTTCTTTTTGGATAGGGCTTTCTTCAAGAGTATGTTTGCGCACCCGCGGTATGGCTATTCCTTGCTACACAAGGCATTGGTCTGGAAAAGGTATAGACCTCCCTCGCCTACCATGAATAACAAGGCAATAGGCCACAAACATATACACTTTTCTTTTATTTTTATCATGCCAATTTTTGTTATGGAAGGTTTATTAGATTGTCCCTAAGCAATGTCCTAGTAAGGCAAGATATCCACTGACGGTCCTACGATTAATTTAGTCTCTTTGTCCCAGGTCTGGAACTCTACCTTTAGCACAAAACACTAATTTTTGTTATGGAAGGTTTATTAGATTGTCCCTAAGCAATGTCCTAGTAAGGCAAGATATCCACTGATGGTCCTACGATTAATTTAGTCTCTTTGTCCCAGGTCTGGAACTCTACCTTTAGCACAAAACACTAATTTTTGTTATGGAAGGTTTATTAGATTGTCCCTAAGCAATGTCCTAGTAAGGCAAGATATCCACTGACGGTCCTACGATTAATTTAGTCTCTTTGTCCCAGGTCTGGAACTCTACCTTTAGCACAAAACACTAGTTACTTTGTATTGCTATACCGGTAAAAACAATTACGGTCAAACTTACACTATCAAGTCTAAAGCTACTAAAATGCTATCCCTATCTAGACCAAAGGAGATGCATATTGCCATGCTTAGTAAAGTGAAATTTGTAAACAATCAAGCAACAAGAAAAATATAGAAAACACTAGAGATTGGCATGAGTTCACCTGTTTCTATTAAAGCGCTGGTTGGTGAAGAATTGTTTGCACTTGATTGTATGACTGTCAGTTGCGGTACTGAAGTGGAAAATGTAGTTTGGTGCTTGTATCTGCTTTATTCTGACAAAACAAACTAAAGAGAAAGAAAATTAAAAAAGACAAAAAATAAAAAACATTGGTGCACTCAAGCAATCAATCTTACATAATCAAAGCATCAAGATTAGGCTACACTTAAGCACACAAATACAACTTATGCAAGGAACCTAATATGCAAAGAGCTATCACACAAGCCTCAACTACACATTATTTCAAGCACAAGCTTCATTACAAGCACTCTACAACTCACAAATCAAAACCTCATTAAGAAATCTAGATTAGCAAGTATGTAGACCAAAACCTCATATCATTGAAAATGTAAAGAATAGAGAGTACAAGATTGAAGCATGAATGGAGATGGAGAGCCTTGGGAGAGCACTTGAGATGGAGCTATGGAGCAAGCTCTCTCTATGAGCCTCTCAACCAAATGACCTAAAAGTCCCTCTAGCTCTCAAATGGGCCACCTTTTATACAAAAATTCTAGAACTCCCAAAAGTTTCCATGTGGGATTATTGTCAAGCCCTCTCCCACATTCATCTACAACTTGGAACTCTTTTCAAGAGCCCTAAGTGTCTTTTTTGTTGCATCCTTGTATTGATCTTCATTCGTCATGCAACAGTTAGCAAACGAAGGGTGTCTTCGCGCCAAGTTTGAGCTCTTTCCTCTTCCGGGAGTCTTTGTTGGTTGGGTCCACGTTGTGGCGTCATAATTGCCCAGAGATTATGTCGTTGAGGTGTGACCCCCATGATCTACTGCATCATACCAGTGCCATAGCGACAAAAGTATGTGCGACACTGCCAACATATATGGGAAGCATTCCCCAATACCATACAAGCACAGTCACGGATGATGTTGCTGGTAGTATAACTCCACAAATTGTCTTCCACAGCAATCCTCACCCACTGGGGCATAAAAATATCAGGAGTGCGTCTGAAAAGGTACAATGCTGTAGCCCCCTTGATGGTCAGGGTGAGTGCTATCTAGGTCCAAAGATGGACTGCATGTGTCCAGCCAAGTCTCCATTTGGTTATTCTACACAACACATAAGGGAGTGTTCAGATTTTTTTTTAAAAAAATAAGCCGTATCTCCATTTCATCTCGTCTTTGATGCAATCATCAGCTCCCAAGTAGTACAAGTACTCGTTCTTCCCTACAAAGGTTGGAGGTGGAATAAAGTCTTCTTTATCCACATCTTCTCTTTCTTTTTGTTGTCTCTTTTCCTTGACTTTCTGTTTGCAAAACTTCCGATGACTCTTGCAAAACTTGCGTTTCGGTTTGTCACTAGGAATACTCAGCAAGACCTCTCTGCCCTTTAACAACAGTCTTATCTTCTCTAATTCTGATTCAGGGACTATGGTATCATCATCAGAATCCTTCCCATCAGAGGATTCTAAGCATTTGTCCTCATCTCCTTCGTCAGCTGAGCTGTACTCAAGAGGGGATACTTCCTCTATAGATACCATATCTCCTAGCAATAATGATTTGTTTGCTTCATACCTAGGGGCTTCTTGAGGTTCCTCTGCATAGATCGGTCTTAGCATTCTTACAGGAATAATGTCATACCCATCTGGATCACAGAACTGTGTTTGCCTTGGCAATGCATAAGTGTCTATGGTAGCTAAAACATGGTTCCATTCTAAGGGATCTATCAAGTTCTCAGGAAAAGGTATAGGGATATACGCCTCATCCGTCACACTTCTGTCTATGGTAACATTTCCAGGTTGCAAGTCTCAACAAGATGCTCCACAGATCCATAGATCAGCTCTTCCTTCAGACATAGTTGCTCCCGATGCTTCTGAAGAAGCGGAATCAAACTCATCCACAGGAGAGTGCATCACATCTCGATAAGCATGGTTTTTCATATTCACCCTCGTGGTTACATTTTCATGTCTGAGGTACAAGTAATTGTAACCCCAGTCTTGAATCATTTTGAATTGGCACATGAATGGCCTTCCTAGGATCACTTCGTAATTTGTGTTCTTGCCAAAGTCTACAATAGCAAAGGTATGTCCGTACTCAATGCCACATGACTTGACTATAACGTTCTCAAGCAATCCTATGGGACTCTCTAGATTTCCGTCTGCCAATTGCAAACTCATCCTTGTACTTGTAATTGTAGGTTTTCCCCACATTTCCCATACAATTTTTGTAGCTATACTCACCCCTGCTCTGCTATCTAGAATAGCTATAGATTCAATCTTGTTGATCTCCACAGGAAGCGTAGTATTTCCTTCATCGTCCTCACAATGCTTGCCAACTTTGTTCACAGGAATCGGAATTGTTTGCTCAAGCATTAGCCCAGAAGCCCTTGCCTTCAACAACTCCTTAACCTGGATGTTCTAGTTTCACAATCCTTGCTCCTTAACCTGGATGTTCTAGTTCCACAATCCTTGCTCAGTTAATTGTGTAGCCACTTCTCCCCACAATCTTGGCCTAAGCTTTAAGAACTCTGCGACGACCGAGTGGAATGGTACACGTAACTGGTGCCGACATTAAAGCTTGCAAACTTCCTATGTCTCGTTCCTGATGAGGTTGTCGTGTCATTGATGGTACTCGCATGATTTGGCTATGTGCTTCGTAGTACAGTCCTAAATATGAGGGCAGTGTCTTGCATGTGAGCTTGTTGCTCCGAGAGCTGAGACAAGAGTCTGAGCATCATCTGGTAGAGATAAAGCATCAAATTCTTGAACCCTTTGATTCGAGAATTCTACTATAGATAACGGTGGTGACTTGTCAGAAGATGCTAGATCCTCAACTTGTTTTTGCATCGCTTCCCACATCTCCCTTGCTCTGCTCCCTCTATTTCAAGAATTTCATCTCCAAAATCCGCGGTAGTCAATGGTTTTGACTCGTCTGCATTGGTATGAGGT
This sequence comes from Cibotium barometz, assembly GCF_041138505.1. Taxonomy (NCBI): domain Eukaryota; kingdom Viridiplantae; phylum Streptophyta; class Polypodiopsida; order Cyatheales; family Cibotiaceae; genus Cibotium; species Cibotium barometz. The sequence goes on along the minus strand of NC_141107.1, from coordinate 24,256,408 downwards.
AAATCATCTCCTTTAGGCATTTCTGGGAAATGTAGAGATACAACTTCACTTCCCTTTTCCATGCTTGGCATGGCTTCTGGTATCGTCTCTAAGTTAGGCTTCAGAGAAGCAGGTCCTCTTGCGTACATAGGTGGTGGACCGTCTATTAGAGTCTGAGTATCCCTAATCAACTGCTTATGGATAGCCAAGTTGATTGTCTCTTCACGAGGGTTGGGATATTCTCGCAGCTTCTTAGGCAGCTCTGTCAGAGCTGTGATCCTACTATTATATGCTTAAAGCACTGCATCTAAAGGCTTGTACACCTTGTCCACAAGAACTGATCCTCCTGAGCTTTCCTCAGACTCGGATGCCTTTCCCTTTTGCTCATTTTGAGTTTTCGCTCCTATTTGTTTCGTTTTCAACATTCCTTCTAGCTCTTTTGGGATAGAATTTCCTCCATTAGAGCTCTTTTGCTCCTTCGACTTCTTACTCCCCTTGCTGCGTGGTTTACGTCGAGTTAAATTGTGTGTGTGTGTGTATTATGATTTCTTGGTAGCAGTGTATGCGACCCTTTATCTATGAACACTCGAGAATCCATATTTAAACTATGTGCTATCTTTAAAATATTTTTTAAACAAAAAATATATTTGAGAGATGCGCATGTATGTTTATTTGTGGCAACACTTCTAGCCTTTGGATCGACGTTTATAAATTTTGATGTTTGTCTTCATATTTTAACATTGTGTATTTATTTGTGTCGCATAATATCAAGTTACATTTTTTTAACTTTCACCTTCCTTAAACACATCCTAGGAATGGCTTATAAGTTCTCTCACACAAAATAGTATTAAGTTTGAAACAAGTTCTATGAGAGACTTGTAGAATTTTTGGAGTACTGCAACTTTGTTTCCCTAATTGTGTCAAAATTCCTGCATTTGCTAACTTAAATAATAGCCTGAAAGTGGTCCACAAGCTTGCTTTTTCTTTCACTCTTTTCCATCTTTGGATAGAACCTTAATCTCAGAGGGTTTCTCAACAACCTCTTTGACATTCTTTTGCACTTGGGCTCTAGTCACTACTCTTAGCGACACTAGTTTGTTCTTCTCCTCAGATGTCGTGGGTGATGGAATCACTTCAACATAGTTGAGGGGTGCTTTTGCTTTTTGTGCTGCCGGATCCGCAGGCTTCAACAAGAAATCCTTTGGTAGATGGTCAATGCTACACCCTTGGCAAAACCTCTCTATAGGTGGAAACGTAGATGTTGTGCCTATGTTAGCTAAGAGGGGTCGTTTCTTGTTTGGACATTCTCTCGCCCAATGTGGTCCACCACATTCGTAGCATGGTCCTGTTTGTTGTGTGGGGTATAGTCTCTTTGTAGGATATGGTCCTGGATAACCTTGAGTCTTGATTGGCTGAGATCCTATAAGCATCAAAGAGCTTGGGTCTCCATTAAAGTCATGAACTAGGCTTGGTCCGGTTGGGTTCTCAAAGTAGGGTTCGACAAGAGGATGCTCCACTTCGATGTAGCATGGTTGAGAGCTAACCATCTCCATACCTAATTCAGGATTCTCATATTCCACATATATAAAGGAAGCTGTGCCAGGTGGAGGAGGTTGAGCTCCTAGCACAGGCCGTGCTTGCTCTTGAGCAACTAAGGTTCTCTCATGGTTCACAACTTGCTGTCTAGGTGCAAAGTTGGCTGCTTGTTCCCGATAGTGGAGGTGGAGGAATCAATTTTGGAGCCCTGATTTGTCCATAAATGCTTTCCAACTCTTGTTGAGTCTTTTGAACCATCTCAATGGCTTCAATAATTTGTTATTTTTCCTTAATAAGATTCAAGTATTTCTCAAGCTTCTTAGAACGCTTTTGAGGGTTCAGCCTCAAAGATGTTCTCCATTGATCTTTTCACAATCCGCGAGTCCTCATCCTCATTGATCAAAGAAAGAGACTCATTAGATGATGAACTTGTTCTATCCATAATCTTTACTTTGTCTTTATTGCCGACCATTATGGATTTCTTTTTCTTAGCCATTCTTCTCTTAGCACTCTTAGAAGTTGAAGCTTCCATATCCCCAGTTTTAGCATTTTGGGCTTGAGCCCTTGTAGTCACATCGTGGATAGGACATAGAACAAAACATTTAGCATCTCGATTTTGGAGTACGCTCATCATATTCAATCTAGTAGTCTGCCCCAAAGGATTGCTAGCACTGGACTGTTGTGTTTTGTAGGGGCAATCCTTAAGTAGGTGATCTACTACGTACCCTAGACACCACCTCTCCAAAGGAGTAGGAGTAACCACTGTAGGAGCATCCTTATATGCTCTGTTATAGCATTCAACTTTTATATGTGGAACTCCACAAGCATAGCAAGAGAGTGGAGCTCTCTGAGTCAAGGAGTTGATGTCCTTGCTTTTGTTGTCCGCAATCATATTTAACAAGGTGGTATACCCCTCCGAGTTAACCATGCTATAGCCACAAGGAGTGACTAGGTATTCCTTGTTTTTTGAAATTTCAACAAGAGAATCATAGCTTGTTAAGGGTTTATACCTCCCCCTACTTGCACTTGACTCTGGGATTGCATTTGTGGTGCGGGTAATGCCACCTGTCTTTGTGGAGCCGGTAAAGCAGGAGCTCTAATTGCTTGATTCATCCTTAAAGTGGGATTGATCCGGTAACACCTGTTGGTGTCATGGTTACCCATGCAAGCAAAATATCCACACCATAGGTTAGGTCTTGGTTCGAGATGTGGGAATTTTGTAGTCGTATGATTCACTTTACTCAAAAGCTATGGCTCTGATACCATGTTGAAATGCAAGCAAGAGTGGGCTTTGGTGGATCAAATGCAAGAATCTACATAATTAGCAACAAGTGATTAAATGATGATTAAGACCAGATTAGTGAGCAATTATTCTAATAGGATAATGTAGGCATGGATACTCAAAAACAACAATTTCTCATTAGGCCAGTGCGTCAATTTATAGGTTTTATATCCACAAGTTACCAAGCATCTAATCCCACTGATTTCTCCTTGATTTGTGCCACCTCCCCTACATCTGGGGACACCTTTGTGAGACCTCTCTGCCCCCTCCACGCACCGGATTCCTTGTTGCTAGCAGAGAAAGTAGCTTCCTCTTGTGCGGGGCAGGGTTTCCCACTCGGGGCCTTGCCCTCAAATGTCTGGACACAAGACTAATCTGGTGGTCATTTGGAAACCGAAACCGAAACCGGGATAATTTTCCTTGCCCGAAAACGGGGACAATTTCACCTTTTTGATTTTCTTAACGAATTTTCTAACGGGGTCAAGAGACTAAACTATTCTTCACCTGATTAGACCAAATAGAAGGAAAACTATCACTGATTAGATTGAAGAAATCAACGGTTTTTTCCTAACGGAAATCAGGCACAGCTGTTGATCTAATCATTTGAGGAAATCAATGTTTTTTTCCTAATCGAAGTCAGGCATAGCCATTGATCTACTCATTTGAGAAATTCTTCAGGTTTTTATTTCTACTCAAATTCTAAGCGTATTCCTATTATTTCAAATTAATAAAACTCCACTGATTCCAACCGGGGGATTTTTTTTTTGCGAGCTTTTTTTGCCAAGCTTTTTGGAGCAATGAACAAGTAGTCCGAGCTTTGCAAAGGACCATGAACATACTATGACCTTTGTAAAGGACCAAGAACTTACTTACATATAAATAACAAGCTTTGAAAGATCAACAATATAACTTTTAGTCTTTTAAAGATCTAGTCCATAAAAATATTAATTACAAAGTCTTTTGATCCACATCATACTTATTGATATAATTACATATATACATATACCTATCTAAATTCATGCACCTCATACATATACACATACAAAATATACATATACATACATACAAGAGCTACCTACATACTAACATATATACATACATACATACATACATACTTTCTTACTTACTTAAATATAAAAAACAATCCTTTAAAGATAAAAAATGTATATACCGATCTTTAAAGTTCCAAACCATGAAAATCTCGACAACAAAGTCTTTTGATCTACATCATACTTATTGATATAATTATATATATACATATATCTACCTAAATTCATACACCTCGTACATATACATACATACATACATATACATATACATACATACATACAAGAGCTACCTATGCACTAACATATATACATACATTACATACATACTTTCTTACTTACTTAAATATAAAACACAATCTTTTAAAGATAAAAAATGTATATATCGATCTTTAAACTTCCAAACCATGACAAGCTCGATTACAAAGTCTTTTGATCCACAAATTATAGCATTCTTCTACGTGTCATCCCGACCTAATGAGAAATCTCCCAGACATGCTTTGGCTACCTCCATGTCATTCTCTATCCCCATATAGTGTCTTTTTAGCTCTTGGCATGCACGTCCCAAGCCTCCACATCCCGCAAAAACGTCCAAGACACCATCTCCTACACTTAACAAGGTCTCCACTAGCCACCTACAATGAAATGCAATCATAAACGTGCATCTAAGTATTTTGAAAAAGTAGCTATGAAAATGAATAGAATGAAAATTGTCTCACCTAAAGAACATAGGAGATCTTTTTGCACCACCTCGAATGTAGCGCTCCAAGACCATTGTGCGTTGGAATGGATGCTTCTTATTCTTCTCAAAAATGAAATTTCGTTGAGCGTTGAATAACTTCTTTGAAACATTTTGCCCAGCCTCGCGATCAATAATAGGGACATGGCAATTTACTCGATAGAACATACTAAGCGCCAATGTATCCACCTACCATAACGAGAAAACATTATGTTTGGATATCCATACCACATAACATGTGTACATAAAGGAAAATATTTGAGAGATTATGACTTACCCATTTTCCATTCTCATACAAATAACTTGATTCCACATGAACAGACATTGTTCGATGCATGACCAATCCAACTTTCTTTCCCATGGAATATATTTTAGGAAGTTGATCCATTAGACTCAAACACACAAACCAGACCCTCATCAGCCACAAACAAACCAACAAAACTGAGTGTGGCACGTATCAATGATGAAGAAACTTGATTCCATGAGGGACACCCATCTGTATCTACATCAACAACCTGTAAACCTGTAGGAAAGTTAGCCCATACGAGGCGAGCCACTGTATCTGAGGGAGCACCTCTATGAGATAGAGCCTTGGGAATCTTCATCAAGAATTCTTCCACACTACATAAAAGATTTATGATGTTTGGTTTTGGTAAGTATAACTTGGAAAACTAATAATATGGTGAAATTATTCTTTTTACCTATCTGAGCCCTTCGAAAGAGTGTGGACGTCTACCAGCAATATGTGTGAAGAACATCTCTCACCTGCAAGGTAAACAAGACAAAAAATGAGATGCATTTCGAAAGCACACACTTCTCAAAATAAATTTGCGACGAAAAGTACTCTTACTAGTCATGTCCATGATGTCACATTATCCTGACACCTCCTCCTCTTGAAGATGCTCTGGAGGGTCTCTCTCTTGATCATCATGCATAATGTCAAGACGTCTCTTTATCCTGACACGTCCTCCTCTTGAAGATGCTCTTGATCTTCATTTGTGGGGTCTCTCTCTTGAACATCATGCATAATGTCAAGACGTCTCTTTATTTGCCTCTCACGTTGCACTTGAGACGATGTAGATGTATGCTCTTGGTGTGATTGTGGCACTCGTGATAGTGGTGTGGATGGTTTTGGGGCCACGCACGAGGATCCAACTACTGGAGAAGACTGGGTCAAGTTTGTTGGCTGCGGGGAAGGTATTCTAGAGTCTTCTTGAGTTGGGGGCTCTCTTTCAAGCTCAGATTGGTAATTTTTAAATTCTTCAAGAAATAGATCAAGATAATTTAGTAAAAAGGTAGAAATCCCCAGACCTTTTTGTATATGTATATGTATGTAGGTTTATATGCATGTATATATATATGTATGTATATGTGTATATGTATGTATATATATATATGTATATGTATATGTATATGTGTATATGTGTATATATGTATGTATGTATGTATGTATGTATGTATATATATATATATATATATATATATAACATATGTATATGTATCTATGTATATGTATGTGTACATGTATATCTATGTGTATATGCATATGTATATGTATGTAGGCATATGTATCTATTTATATGTATATGTATGTAGGTATGTATATATCAAAACTTAACAACGTTTCTTTAAAATCTGATATGCCAAACCTTAAATGTAACATGAACTATGTATGTATGTACAAATTTGCAAAAAAATTGGACAGCATCTCCTTTGCATTTTCTAAAAAATCCCAAAATGAACTTCAAAACTTAACAATGTTTCTTTAAAATCTAACATGCCAAATCTTAAATGTAGTATGAACTTTGTATGTATGTAGGAATTTAGTATATAATTTAGTGTATGTATGTAGGTATGTATTTATGTATGCATATGTATATGTACATATATGTTTACATATGTATTTGTATATCTATATATCTGTATGTATATGTATCTAATATGTATATGCATATGGATAGTTTATATATATTTATATGTATGTATATGTATGTATTTGTAGGTAGTTTATATATATTTATATGTATGTATAGGTATGTATTTGTAGGTAGTTTATATATATTTATATGTATGTATAGGTATGTATTTGTAGGTAGGAAGGTTTACATATACATATACATTTACATGCATATAATTCAGTAGAAAGCAAAAAAGTACCTTTGTCTAGGAGCTCCTCACTTGGAGGCACATGATTTAGAGGATAGTCCAACCACCAAGGACATCTCTTATATTCCCAATCAGAAACCCCTCTCTCAACCCATTCCTTCGGGTACATTGTTTCCGAGGAATTTGGATCTACCCATTCTTTGATTGCTTCCGTCTCTTCGTCCATTATACCTTGGCCAATGAGTAGCTACACCCACCTACATATCCAAAATAAAACAAACAGCACTAAAATATTTTTTTAATGCGTATATGTATTTTCTGCAAAAATAGAATGGCATTAGAAGATATATACTTGTAGACAGCCCTCTTTGCGGCATTCTCCACCTCAGGTTGCTTTTGGCCTTCCTTCACTTTTCCAATCTTTGCCCACACCTCATGGAAGACCCATGGTATGTGTTTCGATCGCTCCTCTTGCACCCATTGCATAAATGGTGGGATGTAGATAACATCATCATATACCAATAAACCCTCCAAAATAGAGTCCGCCTCCCCTATTAGCTCTTCCCAATACAACTCTTTCTTCATATCCAACAGCGTCTTTTTGTTATCCCCAAACATCTCCGAAATTACCTTGTCCTTCTGTTGCGTGACGAGTGGTGATCAATGCAAGGATGCAACACAAAGATGCAAGCAGGAAAACAAGAGACTCGACATTCTTATTTAGGGCTCTTGTAAAAAGTTCCAAGTTGTAGGTGAGTGTGGGAGTGGGCTTGAGAATAATCCCACATGGGAAGTTTTGGGAGTTTTAGGAGTTTTAGTATAAAAAGTGGCTCATTTGAGAGCTTATGGACACATTGGGTTACACTCATGTTTGAGCTCTCTTGAGACTAGCTCTCCCTCTTGTTCATAGAGGTGCAAGCTCTTGTCTCTCCCCATCTACACTATTGTATGAGCAATGCTCTTCTAATTCAATGCAATGAGATGATGTTTTTCTCTCTTCTCATTTCTATTCTCTAGTGTGCATGCTTCTTTGTTGATGCTTGTGGATTCTCTATTAGGCTTTGTGTGGGATTCAAGCTTAAGCTTCTCCATAGCTTGTAGCTTATCCATGGGCAAGGCATTGCTTGAGTAGTGATTGAGAATGCATGTTTATTTCAAGTCCCATTAAGCTTCAAGGTTTGTGTGCATGCTAGGGAAGTAAGTGCTTGAGAATGAAGGATGCTTTGAGCTTGTGTATGCATTAGCTTAGCTTTCTTCTTGTATTGGATGCATGAATGAGTGGGATGATGCAAGATTGAGCTTGTGTATGCATTAGCTTAGCTTTCTTCTTGTATTGGATGCATGAATGAGTGGGATGATGCAAGATTGAGCTTGTGAGTAAAGTCTATGTCAAGGTAGTGGTGTTCATAGCATTCTCTCCATTTGTGGATAAGCTTCCGTGCACCGGTACGGGTTGAATTCCTAGCTCCGAAAGGGATGCAAATCCCATTGGATTGAGCTACACACGGATCATACTACTCATGCTACAAGTGAGAGAGTCATACATCTCTCCATTGGTGCCGCTGCTGGGGAGAAGACTCAAAACCGGTTGAGAAGCTTGCATTACTACCACTAATTCTTTTTGTGTTTAGGTTTAGGGTTAGCACGAGTGTGGAATCTCGGAGCTAGTGATTAGAAGAGAAAAAGTAGATTAGTACTAACTTGTGTGGTTGAGATGGTTGCTTTCATTGTTGTATTCATGTTTTGTTCATAGATTAGAGTTAAAAAAGCATTTTTCTAAATAGGTCAAACTAAACGCTACAACCAGTTTTTCCAGATTTCAGTAAATAAAAATACATTGAAAAGCCGTGACAAGTCCATCCATCCATCCAGTTTATATTTATAGTGCCGATCTTTCACAGAAGTGCACCGAAATCGCACATGGCGACTTGCTCTCTAGCGACTTCCAGGCGAAGTGGCTGGCAGCAAAAGAGAGCGAGGTGGTGAAGTGGCCGAAGCCGATGAGCTGAGGAGGCGAAGGGCTGCTGGCCGAACGTGCGAAGAGCCAGGCGAAGGTGGTAAAGAGGCCGAAGCCGACATAGCGGCTGCATCTGAAGAAGGCGTCAGGCGTCAGGCGAAGGTGCGCAGCAGAGTGAAGGCTGGCCGGTGAAGGTGGTGAGGCCGCGTCAGTTCACCCGCGGGTGGAGAAGGCATAGGAGAACGTGAAGGAGGCGATAAGAAAATAAAGGTGAGAAGGGAAGTAAAGCTGCGGTGGCTGCAGCTGTGAAGGGCCGCAAGGAATCGAACGTGGCCGGCGGTGGCGCAGCAGCAAAAGAGAGCGAGGGGGTGAAGGAGGTGGAGGCCGCACCGGCGGGAGAAAGAGAAGGCGGCCGGCGAAGCAGAGGTGGCCGGCTGCATCTGAGGAGGCCGACGGAGGTAAATGCAAGAGACGAGGACGGAGTCGGTGACTGTAGCAAATGTGAGGGCTGGCCGAGCGTCAGCTGCTGCAGAAGAAGGCGAAGAGCCAGGCGGGTGGTGTTCGTTGAGTAGCTTCAGCTCTACTGGGCCGACGATAGTGAGGAGAGGCAAGAGCCGATAAGCAAGGAGGCGAAGGTGCAGCTGTGAGCTGGCCGTTAAAGGCAGTGAGTTTCAGCTGCAGTGAGTTTCAGCTCTGCTGGCAGGCGAAGCGGAGGTGAGCTGGCCGTTGAAAGCGGAAGAGGAGCGAGGAGGCGAAGTAGAAGGTGCCGGCGCATAATCCGGAGGCGATAAGGTAGATAAGGTTAGTATTTTTTTTATTTTTTATTGTTAATTTTCATGTTTTTTGCATTTTTTTAAAAAAATAATAAAAATAAAAAGAAAAAAAAATAAAAATAAATTTAATTTTTTTTAAAAAAAGAGAAAGAAAAAAGAAAATTTTTTTTGTAAATTATGTGTTTTATTTTGAGTCCATATTTTCTGCATATTTTATATTTTTTTAAATTTTTATAATTTTTTGCATAATTAGTGTAATCTGCATTGTTTTTTAAATTTTTATAATTTTATGCATAATTAGTATTTTTGTGTAATTAGTAAAAAATAAATAATAAATAAAAGAAAAAAATAATAAAAAAATAGATAGTTACACACATATTCATGTTAGTTGCATTTAGTGGTTAGGTAGGGTTTATAAAAAAAATAAAAAAAATATAAAAAAATACATATATATATATATATATATGTTAAAAAATCAAAAAAATTAAAAACAAAACAAAACAAAACTGGACACTGTAACGTGCTAAAAATAGCATATGAACCTACGCTCGAGAACCATACTAGGGGGACATAACACTAGTGCACCATCTAGGGTAACCACTCAAGGGAGCGATACTCAATCGGTTATTGGCAACTTGGAGAGCATTCTCGAGACATCTTCGGAGTCTCAAACAGAGAGCCTCTCAAGAACCGAGAGTGATATTTCAATGGACATAAACGAGTCATTTGGCATGAATAGACCATCCACACCCATTGGTATGGCAGATTCTGCTAATCCATTTGAAATCCCAGATGGGGAGTTGATTGACAACATGAGACTCCATTTCTTGTATACAAACGTGCATGGTGGTGAGATCTACAAAGATCCAATGAGCCGGTTTGTTGTTAAAATTGCAGACATTCATTCTGCATTTGAACCAACACCATGGGTAAATTACCAGAATGATATGTACATAGGTAGAAATGGAGTACGCTACGAGGTCACCAAAAATCCTGAACAAGTGGATGCTTTGGGAGTACTTCAACCTAGCGCACAAGCAAAGCAGAAAAAGGAGTTTCCATCGGACCCAAATGTGCCATGAACATCGCGCAGACCTGGTACGCCCAATTCTTTACTTGAAGAATTGTTTTCCGACAGAAATTGGGAGGATAGAAAAACGGGAAAAGAAAAAGAGACCAAGAAAAACCCATGGGACACACTAAAAGAATCATTCCCAGAGCCAAGAAGTGAAATCTTGCATAAGGATATGCAACGTTGATAGTTCCAGACTCTAAGGAGTTAAACCTCTTCAAATTGCCCAATGACGGCAATGCCAAAGAAATGCCATTGGGAAATACATAAGGAAAAGTTGAAAACTTGATAAACCCTATTCCCAATCATTAAGATCCGTGAGAGTCTTATGATTTTTGGTTGAATCTTAGAAATAGACCTCCTCCAAGATCTAGAGTTCCCTCTATCATCAATGCCATTGAACCTCTCAAAGGGTCAGTAAAAGGATCTATTTGGACGCTTCCTAATTACCTCGAGAGTGGTGAGAACTATAAGGATGGGTGTGGAAAAGAAAGAGGATTCCCACAATGAGACGACGAGATCTATGAGATTTCCAAGACTTGCTAAAAAGGTGAGAAACACAAAACAGCCTAGGACATCTAACATGATGCAATCCCTCTTGTCAACACCTATCAAGATGACATTGGGGGGATCTTTACAAGGTAATCCTACCTTGTGGGCTTTATACAACATTGATTAAAGAACAAATTCCCAATTGAGTCCTTGGACATGGAGTTTGAGGGAGAATTTGATATCCATTCCTATTTCCTACAAAGGAATTCAAGTCTTTGCCGCCATCCTTAATGGTGGAGCTAGTGTTAGTATCGCAACTAAAGCGTGTTGGATGAGATGGGGTGAACCTCCTTTAAAACCTACAGGTGTATCAGTCAAGATGGCTGATGGCTCTGTTGACAAGCTTCTTGTTGGTAAGATCAGTCACATGACTATGGATACCTATAGTATGCGCTTTTCATACATTTGTTATCATGGGTTTCCAACATCCTACCAATTACATCATAATATTGGGAAGGCAATTTATGAGGCAATTACAATGATACATGATTGGGGTACGAACCATATTTACCTCCGAAAGAATAAAAAATCATTAGGGTGGATTTGGTGAGTCATAAAGCCCATCCTGTGAGTCAAACTGCTTTGGAGATGGATTCAGATACTACATCTCATACTAAAAAGTCTACAAAAAGAAGCGTATGTATAGTGTGCAAGCATAAGGCTGCAAAACTAGAAAGAAGAATCTTTGCAGAAAAGAAAAAGCTCATCGATGAGAGAATAGACATTGGTCTAAGGAAAGTTGAAGCAGGATTTTTTGAATAACAGAAAGAGATTGCTTCTATTCCAGACCCCACTTACTGTGAGAACTAGATGCAATTGTTGGCTATGATAGACATAGTTCCTAACAAGATGAGGACAAAATTCATGAATGCCAATAATGAGGAGATATCTCTTCACATGATAACTGCTTCTTTGCAAGATGGTGATCCTACTACTTTTTGCCTTGATGGGACAAGTTCAGATGAGGAAATTTCTAAGTGTATTTGTAAAGCCAAGAAGAAGCTTAAAAAAATACAAAAAGTATCAACCCTACACCCCATCCAGAGCTAGAAAATGAAACACATTTCCTTCCTTATGTTAGGGCCATGGTATCCTTTGATGAATTGATTGAAACCTTAGGTGATGACATGAACCAAGTTGTTCCATTTCATAAAATGGATGCGGCACCTCTAAATCAAATAGCTAGTTTCGAGTTTGAAGACCAAACTTTACAAATGTTATCTAGGTCTACTTGAAAGAGAAGAAATAAACTTCTCAAGGAAGCTAAAATAGAAACAAAATGAAAGGCCCAAGAAGAAGAACAATTGGAAGAAGATGCTTCCAAGATTCTTAATTATTTCAGGAATTATAATTTGGATGAATGCTTCGTGCAATGTGAGGAAGCTCAAGGAACAAAAGGTGAGGGCTTTGAACAATCATTTACAGGCCCCCGTCGAGGTTAAGAAAGTGGACATCGTGGACCTTGGTGAAGATCCCAAACGAGTCTACATCGCCACCACGGACTTGACTGAACAAGAAGAGAAGGATTTCATTGATCTTCTCAAGGATTTCATTGATCTTCTCAAGGAATTCTAAGATGTTTTTGCTTAGAAATACTCACACATGAAAGGGGTTCCTCTTGAAGTCTGCAAGCATACTATTCCAATCATGGATGATGCACGACTAGTGTGACAAAGATCTCATCCTATGAATCCAAATTATGCCAAATTAGTTAGAGAGGAGATTGATAAATTGATCAATGTGGGTTTCATTTATGAGATAGACCACACTGAGTGGGTTTCTCCTATTGTTGTTGTACCTAAAAAGAATGGAAATCTCTAAGTGTGTGTTGACATGAAAAAGGTCAATGCTGCGACAGTTAAGGATATCCTTTACCAACATTTAATGAAAAAGTATTAGAATGAATGGCAAGAAAAGAAGCCTATAGCTTCTTGGATGGTTTCTCTAGCTAAAACTAGGTACAAATAGATCATGTCAATCAACATAAGACAACATTTATCACCCAATACTTATGCATAAAGGGCCATGCCTTTTGGTTTGACCAATGCTTTGGCTACATTCTAAAGACTTATGTGTACACCTTTTAAGGACTACCTAGAGAAATTTATTGAAATCTTTATGGATAACCTTGGGGTGCAATCATCTTGGAAGGAGCATTTGAATTGTTTACGCAAAGTTTTCCTAAGGTGTAGACTTTATCGAATCTCTATCAATCCTAAAAAGTGTCCGCTTATGGTCAAACATGGTGTAATCCTTGTCCAAGAGAGGGATCTCCAGTGACCTCAACAAGATCAAAGTAATTCTAGTGCAAAGGTTTATGGGTCATGTTGGCTATTATCGACGATTTATCTTCATGTATGTTGATATAGCATGACCATTGTACAAACTCTTGTTGATAGTTTTTGTCTAGACCGATGAATGCCAAGAATCCTATGAAAAATTGAAGAAGGCACTTGCGTTAGGCCCTATTCTTTGGACTCCTCATTGGGATGTGATATTCATGTCCAAATTGATGCCTTAGCCTATGCTATATCGGATGTATACTTGCCTAGCCTAGTGAACACAAAATGGATTTTCCTATAAGCTTTGTAAGTAGATAGTTGAATGAGGAAGAGCAAAACTATACAACCATAGAAAGGGGAGGCTTAGTTATGGTTTATACAATTAAGAAGTTTAGACACTATTTGTTGGCAAACAAATTTGTGTTCTTTGTAGACCATCAAGCCCTTTTCTATTTGGTTAACAAACCTTGTACCACTGGAAGGATCACTAGGTGGCTATGGATCCTTATGGAATTTGACGTCTCTATCACTATAAGGAAAGGATCATCACATGTGCTTCCAAATCATCTTTCTAGAGTAACCAATGGTGAACCTTGTGTAGGTGTTGACAATGACTTGCCTGATGCATGTCTATTTCAAATAGACATAGTTGCTAAATGGAGCTTTGACGTTGTGAACTTTTTAACAAATGGACTACCAATGAACCCTGAACTATTTAAAGAACAAGCTATACGATTGGTAAAGTTGGCAGTGCCATATCAGCTAATTACGGGATAATTATATTGGTTAGGAAAGGATGGAGTTCTTTGTAAATGCATGCTGGAGTCTGACTATGTAGTTGTCCATGAGGAAGCTCATAATGGACTAGGGGGTGGACATTTTTCTGTACACAAAAAGTGCTTCAATCAGGCCTATGGTGGTCAACCCTATTTGGTGATGCCTCATAATTTTTCAAGAGGTGTGAAGAATGCCAAGGATTTGTCATTACTCATGGAAAGGATCGTATGCCCTTGATTGTAGTCTACTCTCTACAAGTCTTCCAAAAGTGGGAAATGTACTTTGTTGGACCTATCAGTTATGCAGCTAAGTCAACTCGAGCAAGGTACATTATAGTGGCTACATGCTATTGTTTAAAATGGACAGAGGCGTGAGCTACTGTAAAAGTTGATGCTCGAAGTACTGATAAGTTCTTGTACGAGAATATCATAACAAGATATGGTTGTCCACTGAAACCTGTAAGTGATAGAGGAACTCATTTCATTAATAAGGTGATCACCTTTCTCCTGGCTGAGTTCATGGTTATTCATAGGAAATCTTCACCATACTATCCTCAAGCCAATGGGCAAGAAGAACGTACAAACAAAACTCTATGCACCATATTGACCAAAATAGGAAATGAACGTAGAAATGATTGGGAAAAAAAGCTTCCATTTGCTATTTGGGCCTATATAACGGCCTATAAGACTACTACTAGAATGACGCCCTTCCATTTAGTGTATGGGTTTGAAGCTGTCATGCCTATGGAATATATTGTGCCCTCTTTAAGAGTGCAATATGAAAAACTTGAGGGCAATGAGATATCCAAAAGGTTGTTCCAACTAGAATGCCTTGATGAGACTAGACTTCATGCAGCCTACGGGTTGTATGCTGAAAGCTTCGAAGAAGAAATGCTTTAACAACCACTTGAGCAAAAAAAAATTCAAGGAAGGTGACTTGGTACTGATGTACGCTGTCCAACGAAACAAAAGGAAACTCAAGATGTTGGGCATGGGTCCATTTAGAATTTGTGAGCTCACTAATTCTGGCTCAACTAGATTAGAAACCTTACATGGAATACATTTTGACTCCTATGTAAATGGGAGAAAATTGCATAAGTTTTATGGACCACTTATTACAGAAACCATGCTCACAGCAATCCATGAAGCTAAACAAAATAAACAAAAGGAGAAAGAGAAGCAAAAGCTAGCTTGGGATGAAGCTCAAGCTCGTGCGAAAAAGACTAAACATCAATCTAAGAGGCTATCAATTCAAGCTACCCACATGGCTAGAAATTGGGAAAATGAGGATTATATACGACCACAATGGGTGTACCTTGGATTCCTACCATGAAACAACTTTTTCCTTCATTATGTAACACGAGAGCTAATTTAAGCCTTATGTCTTATGAAAACTAGGCAAGAATGGGTAAACCGACACTTCAGGATTTAGGTTTAGCCTTGAGATCGTTCAATGGTAGTGTGTCCAAGTGCCTCAGATTATTCAATGTGTCTTATTATATCAACAATGATCTTGTCGAAGGTATTTTCATGTCATGAATGCTTGGAAAATGAAAGAAGAAGTTATCCTATTCCAGAATTGGATAGCCAGATATGTCTTGGATATTCAATGGAGTCTCGCCCTTGGCTCATTTACCTTTGGGAAATAGACAGTCTATTTGTCAAATGATGTGCCAAATGCCAGAATGTACCATATGTGTGAACCCATTGTGGGCAAGGTTTGTAGACAATGACTCTTCATATGAGGAGGACACACTAGAACCAGATTGGGATACTTTATTGCCCAAGGAAAAACAAATTCTTAGCAACAATGAATGACCCACCCAAACCAAAAATTCCGTAGATCAGGATTTGGTTGCCGTAGACACAATACAGAAATACAAATGGGTTGCCAAGGACTTGAAATTTCCAACTTTTGCCAAAGCCAAGAACTCCTTTTGGGTAGCCAAATTTAAAATCCATAAGTTCTCTGCAATTGATAAGTGGAGCCAACATGCTCTAAAATCCACTCCATTGAGAAAAGGCCCACCCAGGGAAAAGTGAACCGGCTAGCCAAGCTCTTGTCACAACATCAACAACAAAATGGATCAAAATAGGAAACTTGTGCCCTATTACTTGGAAAGCATCAGCTACAGATTTGTAGGTAGTGGAAGGACACAAAGCCAAGGACGTGTCTCTGAAAACCAGTTTTAAGGCTATAAAGAGCAAAAAAATTATTCAAAAATGGAAGCCTACAAGCAGGTTGTGTGTAAACACATGGGATAACAAGGAACAACTATGCCTAAGAAATCATCAAAATGACAAGGGCAAAATAGTTGTGCGTCAAGGGATATCAACAGAAGATAAAAAGAGGATTGATGAGCTTATTCGTACTTTAACCTCCAGCTCAATGCCTAATTTAGGTATAGACAATAGCACTCAACATCTTGTTAGTTTATTTTTGGGGTTTGGAGAGAAACCATTACATGGCCGAAGGTTCTCAGCAAGTAAGTTCAAGTTAAAGGTTCATCGAGTAACTATATGTCCTGATGCTCAACTGCATTCTACTTGAACAGCTATAACTTTTAAGGAATTCCCAGTTTTACAAAGTTCTTTCAGATTTGGAAGTCTTGTTTTTATTAGATAACTTTTGACTATTTGATCACCCCAATCGGAGCTATAAATCAAAAGCTATGGCCTGCGCAAGACAAGGGTGTCTTCAAGATGAAGTCGCCTAGATAAGCTCAAAGGGGTCCACGTTTGGCAAAATAGGGTATCAGATGATGTCAAATGCCTCCAAGGCTTTGTAGGTATGTTCTACATCATGGTTTCTATATGCATACCAATTCTTGAGCCTATAGCATGCCCATATGGGGACTCTAAGTTAGAGTATTCATCTGTCTCATGAGGACAATGTAAAATTGGCAAATAACCAAGTTGAAAAGTCAAAGTTTTAGCATCTTGGAGTCTTCTGAAAGTTGGAAGGCACCAAGATTTTACATGTAACCTATTCTAACACCAATTAACACCTGTGAAACCAATTCATTTGGGGCACCATGGTCAAATGACATACACATAGCTTCAAAACACAGTGTGCATGACTAGTATGAACTGGCTTGCCAGGGGGTCCACATTTGGTAAAATGGGGCTCTTCTACCTGTTGTATGGCAGCAGAGTTTTGCACAAGGGTAGAAAGTCCTATGGGATACATGCATATCAAAGGTCAAGTTGTATCGGGTACAAATGCTATGTTTTCTAATTACTCCAATATGGTCCCGGTTGTGCATCTAACAGACATCAAACCTACTTCAAACAAGTGATTTGAAAATTGTAGCCCTACTAGCACCACGTTTGGAAAAAAAGGGGTCTAATGACCTCGGATGCAGATAAGACTCGGTATATGCCTAGTTAGTACACCAATCCATGGGCATTTCAAATCTTGTTCCCATTAAACACATGCATCCATGTTTCTGAATCAATCAAAGTGTGCCTCAGACAAATTTTTCAACCTGCATCATGCTACATACCAGGCAGGGGTCTAGGTTTGCTGTTTTTAGCAGGCGAACGCAGTCAAAATCCGACATGGTCTTACACGTGCAAGAACTGTACTGTGGACTTGCCCTGTGTCAAACCCCCAACTGTTCTAACTCGGGTGTTTTGATGTAAATATGAGTTAGATCCCATATTTAGCATACCCGAAAAAGGCTCACATGATCTTAAAAGTGAACATGATCTTGTCTAGTACATATTTTATGTACACTTTGTTGATATATCAAATCTTGGACCCATACAGAATAATTAGCCATAGTTTCAGACCATGCCAAAAGCCCACCAGACTCATCTTTCACTATTGGTCCATAGTAGTTATCGGATGAGGAAACTGCTATTGGTCCATAGTAGTTATCGGATGAGGAAACTGCTATTTTGGGCTAGCTACAGATCTCCAATGGCTGCAAGATCTCATATCTGGAGTCTACTCATCAAGGGCTAGCACATTCGAAATCTCATTAGCATTCGACAACGCAACAATATTAACTAAATTTAGCGATTCGCTAAATTTAGCATAATTTTTGGGGATAATTAGGCTAATTAATTATTTCTTAAGCTTAATGAGTGGCCAAATATGATTTCTAGCTTTCGGTTTACTTTTGATGGTTTTCCAACTATTTTTGGTAATTTTTCAT